>NC_051325.1:38253649-38878649 GCF_015220235.1 Choloepus didactylus | reverse complement strand
CCTCAAAGATGAGGAAATGGAGGAGGAGTAATTATCCTGAAGTCACTTTGCCTCTCCCAACTCTGACCAGTGGCCTAAGAATCAGGCACTGGGCTTTTCTTATGTTCTCATTCAGTCCTCACAGTAACCCTAATGGTCCACTGTAGAACTGCTTTTATTCCCATTTTACAGAGGAGTCTTAAGGCCCGGAGAGGAAGCAACCTGCCCAGAGGCACAAAACCAGCAAGTGGGATAGAGACATAATTCCAGAGCCCTCAGTCCCCATCACTTTGCTCTACCACCATCCTGAGAGTGCCCTGCATTGTGGCCTGGATGACCCATACAGATTTTTTGTTAACAGGAGAGTAGAGTAAATGAGATGGTTTACCTAAAGTCCAAAGCAGGGTGCTTGGCATGTATCCAGTGTTCCATAAATCTTACTTAGCTGTTGTTAGTGATTACGATATTGAGTAAAATGAAAATCTGCTAGTAGATAATACATTCACCTGTATCATTAGTATCAATTGTGGTACCCAGTCTACTCAGAAAATTGAACCTTAAAAAAACCGTAGATGGTTCTTCTTAGTAAAATGGGGGGAAAACTTCAGAAAGGATACCCCTCATGGAACCTAGGCAGAGGCACCAAGTGCTCAGTCATTTGGGACCTGAAGAGACATTCTGGGTGCTTTCTGGGAGGATCTGGTGGTAGCAGGAGAAAGGGGAGTAGAGGGCAAGAGTGGATTATGTCACTGCAATGGCTGTGTCAAAATAGTTTGTTTTATGTTAAAATTGTTGAGACAGAATAGAACTGCAAAGTCCATTTTTCTAAGTTTCTAAGCTTGCCTCACTCCTAGGGGCTTGGAGTGATTTTGGAAGTTTTCGAAGTCTGTCAAGGGCTCAGGACCCTGTCTCATGGCTCTGCTACCTCAAGTCTGTTTCAACTAGGTTTGAGGGGCAGAAACACATTTCCTCACAAGTAGTAACTCAACCCTCTCTTCCGGTGGCTGACTCAGCCTCCATTGTGTCCCCTCCTCCAGGGGCTTCTGACGAGAATGGCCTGCCTCACACTTCAACTAGGACCCAGCTACCCCAGTCAATGAAGATTATGCATGAAATCATGTACAAACTGGAAGTGCTCTATGTCCTCTGCGTGCTGCTGATGGGGCGTCAGCGAAACCAGGTGAGCACGGGGAACCAGGAGCAAGTGCTGCCTGAGTGCTTGGGGAGTGCCCCTTCTTTACTAGTTGGTCTTCCAGAATGCCCACTCTAGCCCAGCATAGCAAAAGGGTTGTTTTCCTTATCCCTGTTCTACACTTAAGGAAACTGCTGTGGGCATAGGTCTAATTCCAGAGCTTGTAGTCTTTCCACTGTGCCTTGCTGTGGGGAGCATTTCTGTACGGAGCACTGATGCACAGCGCAGGAGTGCACAGCTAAGCAGTGTGAACTGACCTTGTTAACCTGAAGAACAAAGCGTTGCTGGCTGGCAAGATGAGCACCCTGTAGCTGCAGTAGAGGAGTTGCCAATCTAATGGGACCCTCAAATGCTCAGGGTGGTGGAGCAGAGCCCAGAGTTCTATCAAGTTGTGAAAACTAGGCAGCTACAGCAGGGCTCCAGATGTACTGAGGTTCTCTGTGTTTTGAAGCAACCTACAGTGGGAGAGAAGGCTCCGGAAGAATGCAGCACTCCTCTTCAAGGTTGCCCTCTCCTGCTAGCTACATCAATAAGATTATTTCTCCTAGGAATGAAAACAGCCATGGGGAAAGGAGGCCTGTTTGAGGGGAGAGGAGGCTGGAAACTCAACATTCTTTAAGCATGGTTTTGAGCCAGACGCTAGACTAGCTATCTTCCTCACAACAAGTCTGAGGTAGGTGCAGTTATCCCCATTTTACAAGTGAGGAAACATATTCAGAGAGGTAAGGTAGTTGTTCCTGGTCACAAGGCTCATAAATAGTAGAGTATAGATTCAAGCCCAAGTCTGAATATTTTCAGGTAAATGGAGAAGGTAACAGTATGCTGTGATCTCTTAATATTTTCAGGGAAAATGCCAGTCCTAGTCCTGATGATAGAGGGGTAACGTGTTTGGATTTTGAGAGCTAGAAAGGACCTTAGATTTCTCTAGGTGGTGATACAAGGCATTGTTTAAAGGAGCGGTTAGAGAAGTAAAGGCCTCAGTAGAGGTTTCACATGGTCAGAAAAGGCTTTCTGTTAGGATGATAGGATAGGATTTGGATAGGCAGAGAACGTAGGTGATGTCATTCTGGCAGAGTAAACAGAGGGACCAAAGATCAGTACTGCAAAGAGGACCACATGTAAAACAAGAAAATGGCTCCCCAGGCTGGTGGCTGCTTGCCCAAGGCAGACCTGCCGCTGATTTCCTGTCTTGGGGAGGCCCTACCCACAGGATGGCTCCTAGGTTTCTTTATGTGACCTTTCCAAGATTCTCTCTGATTCTCTATCCCTATACTTATCTGATTTGATTTTCATGTAAGGGGATATCCCTGGATCCTCATATATGGAACAAGGGATCCTAGGGTATTAGAAGTAGATGGGGCTGAAGATTGTTTAGTGTAGATGCTCCCAGTTTGCTGGGAGAAATGAGAAAGCTGAGGCCAGAGAGCCTAGGTCAATAAGGCTAAGACTAGAACTTGAACTCCAAGCCCATGCTCTTTCATTACATCATTGATTCAACAAAAGCCCACATCTGCTGCTGGTCAGGTTTGTAGGCAGTGAGCAAAACTTTACATTCTAGTGGAGGGAGATGGGTAGAAAATAAAAATACAGGGTATGATAAATGGTGGTAAATGCTGTAGGGAAAAAAAGAAAAGCCTGGAAAGGGATTTGGGAGATGGAGCAGTTTTAGATAAGGTGGCTGGGGAAAAGACTCACTGAAAAGGTTACATTTGGTATGACAGTGTCCTGAAGAAAGTGAGGGAGCCAGCTGTGCCCATAGCCCAGGCAGCCTTTCAGGTAGAGGGAGCAAAGACCCTGAGGCAGGAGTATTGGCAGAACAGTGAGGCTGCTTGGATGGATGGACTGAACTGGAAACCAGGAGAGAAGGTCTGAGGTGTAGCAGGGACCAGATGGCATCAGGCTTTCATAGGCCCTTTTAAGGACTTTGGTTTTTACTTGAAGTGAAATGGGAAGTCATCCCTCTGGCTGCAGTGTGAAAGACAAGAAAGCCAGGATAGAAGGAGTGAGATCAATTAGGAGCTCCTGTTGTCATTGAGCCAAGAGAAGTTAATACCTAGAATGGCCCTGCATGGTGGTAGGAGTGGTGAGAAGTCGTGGTATTCTGTGTATGCTTTAAAGGTTGAACAGTTAGGGTTTGCTGATTGTTTGGAGGTAGAGTGTGAAGAGAGAGGAGTTAAGGATAACTTCCAAGGTTTTTTGGCCTAAGCAAGTGGGAGGATGGATTTGCCACTTATTGAGATGGTTAAGAGAGGGGAGGAGTGGAGAAACAGGCTTAGGGAGGAAGGTGAGGAGGTCAGTTTTGAGCACGGTAGGTTTGAGGTGGCTGTTAGAATCAGCACTTGGATATCTGTGCCTGAAGTCCAGGGAGAGGTCAGGACTGGAGGTATAACTTTGGGAGTGATCAGCAAATGGTTGGAATTTAAAACACGGACACTGGATGAGATCACCATTCTGATCATCTGCAGCACTGGTGCCCCTTCCTTCAATATGGAATGTATTTTAAAAAATAATAATAGCGGTATCTTACATGTGCTTTTTCTTTTTCAAGGCACTTTTAGCTATTCACATTTGAATTTTTAGCAGTTGGTAAGTTACACAATAGGTGGTGACCCCTTTTCCCCACACATGATGTTTGAGAAAACCTGGGTACAAAAAGGGCGGTGCACATGGTTGCCACATAGAGCCAGGACTTCAACTACTGCCCTGACTTTTCTTTCTGTCCCCCCACCATGGCAGTTCCCTGTTCCCTGAGCCTTCCTGTTACCAAATCTGTGAATAATTGTGGTCTTTAAACTGTATAATCATAGCTCTGATTCTTTAGGAAGAACCATCAGCTGAGCTGACCTTGGAATCCGGGCTGAGGACCAGTGTTTTACTGGCACCTTTCATTTGCTCAGTCAGCCTTTATTGAGTTCCTACTGTTTGCCAGGCATGTGGGGACCTGGATTCACAGACCCTGCCTTCAAGGAGTTGATAGTTTGGAATAGCAAGGGGAAGGGTTTCCTTGGTCAGAACTCAATAGAGAGCTTTCTCTTGAAATGGCCTCCTTGTTTATATGCACTTGGGCCAAGTTCTCTGACCAGTCTTGGCTAACTTGAAATCATAAGAATGAAAAAGCTTCCCAAATGCCATGAGGTCCATCCCTCTGGTGCTAATAAAAATAATATAGCGACCATCTTTTTTTTTTTTTTTTTTAAGTACTTTCTGTGAGCCAGGCCCTGAGCATCCCCCATATTATCTCATTGAGCCCTCCTGACAGCTCCATTGTCCCCACTTTCCATCAAGGGGCTCATGCTCAAAGAAGAACCTTGATAGTCACAGAGCTAGCTTGTGAACCCAGGATTGACTGACTCTAGAGCCTGAGCCCGTAACCACCCCCCACCTCCTTAGGTAGAATGGTGCTTGTCCTGCCTGCTTGCTCTCCTTTCCACCATCTTACTAGAGGGCAGACTAATGGACTTAAGAACAGGGATAATGCATTCACCAAGTAATATTTGTTCTCCAAGTGAGGAAGCTGGTATTTTCAAGAGAAAAGGGAAGTAGTATAGGGGAAAGTCCAGCACTGGCCTGGACTTCAGAAGACATGGGTTTGAGTCCAAGTCTGCCTCAGGAGCCCCCTCTTTTCCCACCCTCATGATTCACTCTTAATGGGTCTGGGCTGGGGTTTCTAGTCTGTGCAATGATGCCTTTGGATTGGAGGCACTTTCAGGACTGTGGAAGCTGCAGTTCTTGTGACCGTGCAGCCCAGGCAGGTCTTTGGGTTTGATGTAGACAGGAAGGCACACAACTTGGTGGCTGCCACAGTCATTCTCTGTGGCACCAGCCTCACCTCCTCACCCCCTAGGTTTTCATAAAGGCTGTGAGAATATGGGCAGGCGTTATTTCGTTCTGGTGTTTATTCCAACAGATTCTGGGCTGTTTATGCGTCTGACTTTGGCCAGAGGCTAGGTCCAAAGTCTGTTCCAGTTGGAATTATGTAACCTAGAAGTGCTTGAGAATGAGGCTGAAGGGGATGTCTTTGTCAGGTTCTGAGTCTTCCAAGATAAACGCATGCCTGTTGCAGGCTGGAAAAGGGACAGACTTTAGGATCACAACGTCTGAATTGGGGTGACATTTCCACCACTGACTTGGCACAAATTAGTCTTGTTGAACCTCCCTTTTCCCCTTGTGAAATGGGGATAATTGAACACTGTGGTGTGCTCTGGGCTTTACATATATTTTCTGGTTTTATCCTTACAAAGTCCTTAGAAGTGGTACTAACAGTTTTATTTTATGTTAAGTTTTTATTTTTATAAATAGATGATACATTCCTGTGGTTCTATTTCAAAAGGTATAAATGGGTATTAGTGAAACTTCCCTTTCCCCTCTGACCCTTGGCCACCTGGCTCTCCCATGAAGTAACTCATTTTACCAATTATTAGTGTAGCCATACAGACATTTTATGCTTGTAAAAGCAAGTATACTCCTTCCTTTTTTTTCACATAGCCAGTAACAACATATACACGCTTGCTTTCTTAACTCTTGGCAAGTGTTCAGCTGTACACTTGCCTTGTAAAAGACCTTGATTCTTTTTTACATTTATCTTGTTGAATGGATGTACCATGATTTATTTAACCAATCCCCATAGATGGAAGTATAGGTTAAGTCTAATTTTTTGGTCTAATAAATAATGCTTCCATGAATATCTTTGTATGTGTCATTTAATATTTTGATGGATCTGTATGGAAAGAAATTCCTAACAGTAGCTTTGCTGGTCAAGGGGTATGTGGATTTGTAATTTTTACGTATATCACCAAACTGTCCTCCTGTATAGGTAGGACCAGTCCACCCTCCCACCAACAGTGCTCAGGTGTGCCTGATTCCCACAGTCTCACCAACACAGTATTAGGAAACTTTTTCTTTGCCAATTTGAACATGTAAAAAATAGATTGTAATTTGTATGTCTCGATAGTGTAAGTGAGGTAGAGCACTTTCCATATATTTAAGAACCATTTGTAATTTCTGTGTCCTGTCTTTATATACTTTGCCCATTTGTTCTGTAGGGTTGGTCTGTTTTTGTTTTTGTTTTGAGATATGTAGGGCTCCCTTGCCTGTATAAGAGTTGCCAATATGTTCTCCAGTTTGTCTTATTTAACTTGTGACATTGCTTATTGTGGTTTTTGCTGTGTAGAATTTTTTAAGTTTATGTGAACTGATTTTTTTTTTTTTTTTTTTTTTTTTTTTGCTTTAGACATATGATACTTTAGAAGGGCTTCCTACTCTAAGATCATTTTTAAGAAAAACTCTTCCCATAGATATTTCTAGGATCTGTGGAGTTTCTTGCCTCAAATTGGAATTTATTTTAGTGTAAAGTATAAGGGTTATTTTCATTTCATTTTAATAATGAGGAAGTGAACTAGAAAGGTTAAGGAACTTGCTTAAGGTTACAGAGTGAAGCTCAGATTTGACCCCAAGGCTGTGAGGATCCAGAACTCATGCTCTTAAGACAGGGCCTACTGTTCACTGTGACTTGTGGGATTATTGTGAGGACTAATGAGCAGAGTGCAAAGGTCTGTTTGTGTGTGGTAGGGGGAGTGTTGGTGAGGAGTAGGGTATGCATGGAGGTTTTCTTTCAACCTCAGCATTCCATACTGACTGTTTTCCTCATCCTGAAGGAAGATTCCTGATGTTGTACATGGAGAACGTGAGGCTTTGATAGATCTTAATAGCTTATTTGTTTTAATACTTTTTCCTTTCTTCTCTGTCCAGGTTCACAGAATGATAGCAGAATTCAAGCTGATTCCCGGGCTCAATAATTTGTTTGACAAGCTGATTTGGAGGAAGCATTCAGCATCTGCCCTTGTCCTCCATGGTCACAACCAGAACTGTGACTGTAGCCCGGTGAGCAAGGGATCCTAGGGACAGACTGGATTTGCCTGCTCAGGAGTAGTTGTTTCAAGACCTGCTCTTGACCCTTTCATTTCCTTCTTTGGGAGTAAGGAAAAGACTGAAAGTCATATCCCCTAATCCACTGGAAGCTACCTTCAGGGAGGATCTGGCCCCAACCCTCCACCTATACAGAAATCCCTTTTGAGATAGAGAAATCTGCCTCATTGTAATTTTCTATTCAGTGATAATAGTTTTGCCTCCTGGAACCACATACCTACCACCAGTGGTTTGCATAAAATAAGGGCTTTAGGATAGTTTGTTATTTTAAGGAGCCAAGGACTCACCTCTGCCTTGTCTCGCCAGTAGTGCCCTAGAGAGCACTGAGCTGGGAGTGGGAAGGCCAGTTGTGCTACTTGCCTTGTCTTGAGATCTTGAATGAATTAGTGACTCTCTGAGCCTCTGTTTTCTTGCAAAGAGAGAGTAATACTCCTTTGCCCTGCTGGCCTCAGGCCCTGGAACGGACCACCTACCATTATGGGTAGGAAAGTGTCCTGAGTCCTTAACATGCTGCCCAGCCCACAGGGCACAGTAGTGGAGCTGCTTTCTCATCTCTGCACTGTGTTCTGGGGGCCTCCTTGGGACCCTCTGTTCTAGTTTGCTAATGCTGCGGAATGCAAAGCCCCAGAGATGGATTGGCTTTTATAAAAAGGGGGTTTATTTGGCTACACAGTTACAGTCTTACGGCCATAAAGTGTCCAAGGTAACACATCAGTAATCGGGTACCTTCACTGGAGGAAGGCCAATGGCGTCCGGAAAACTTCTGTTAGCTGGAAAGGCACGTGGCTGGCGTCTGCTCCAAAGTTCTGGTTTCAAAATGGCTTTCTCCCGGGGCATTCCTCTCTAGCAAGCTTGCTCCTCTTCAAAACGTCACTCACAGCTGCACTGAGTTCCTTCTCTTTGATTCAGCTCATTTATATGGTTCCACTGATCAAGTCCCACCCTGAATGGGTGGGGCCATGCCTCCGTGGGAATATCTCATCAGAGTCATCACCCACAGCTGGGTGGGGCACATTCCAAGCAAATCTAATCAGCACCAAAACACCCTCCTTCCAGTTTACCAATTTTTTCTTTGGCCTTACCAGATTTGCCATCTAGCCCACCCATTTGAGTTTTTAATTTCAGTGAATATATTTAGCATTTTTAGAACTTTTGTCTGGCTGTCTTTCAAAAATGGCTTGGTCTTCGTTATATTAATGTCTTATTCTTAAGACTTCTGTTGTATTTTATCTCTTTAATCATCTTAGCATACTTTTTTATGGCCCCTTGCAGATTGCTCATGGGGTGCTAATATTTTGTTTGGGTCTTAAGACTCAGAGTATGGAGTGTTGCCGCACATTTTGTAAAGTTTATGGAGAGGTCGCCTTCAGTGGGGCTTATTTTCCCTGGGGGTACCTGTGTGGCCTGCATCCTGGAAGTATTTCTACTGGGCATTTTTTATTTTGTTTCTGCCAGGTGATTCAGCCAATTTTTAAGTTGAGGTCTGAGTCTTACCTCTCTTGTAGGACCTACCCTCCCAAGGTTTCCACTTCACAGGAGTAGTTTCAGTCACCACCTGAAACTCTGGTAGAGACAAGCTTCCTTATCGGTTCTCTGAGCTAGTCAGTGGGGTTTTTCTAACCCTCCTTTCACCAAGTTTATAAGCTCACAGGCTTTACACAGGCTCAAGGTTCTGCCTGGTCTCTGCTAGGCATTAAAGCCCAAATCCTGGCACGAAGAGGTCTCACTTCCGCTCCCCCACCCCTCTCAGAGCTGCTGAGCATCAGCTCATGTGCTCACAGCTCTCAGAGCAGCCGTTTCTTCATTTCTGAGTCCCATGGATTCACCTTTCTTTCTCATGAGCACAGCCTCACATTTAAAAGATTTTGGGTTATTTTTTATCCATTATGTTGGGGTGTTCAGGAAGGTGACCAATGGTTTTCTAACTTTAAAGAAAAGTCCTCATTGTGCATGAGGCAGAGGCTTAGAGAAACACAGTGACCCACCCAGACTCTCACCAGAGCATCCACCTTGTTTTAGTTTGGAACTTTGTGACTTTGGTTTTAACATTGAGAATATACATATATTTTAGGACATCACCTTGAAGATACAGTTTTTGAGGCTTCTTCAGAGTTTCAGCGACCACCACGAGTAAGTAGGAGCATGCCCTGGAAGGAGACTTGGGCTGTCATTGGAAGGCCTCTTCTTTCTTCCTGTCACTGATCTCAGCTCAGGAGTTCCTGGGAGCTGGTGAAAATGTAGCCAGCACTTTGGTAATATTATAATAACTTCCATTTATCCAATCCTTCCTTTATGCCAGGTACTGTGCTGTGCTTCCCCTAGCCCTCACAGCCACCCTAGGAAGTAAGAAGTTGTTGAGGCCTTATTACCCTTGGAATGAATACAAGTCAGCCATCTGTCCCTCTCAACCAGGAGTGGACAGCCTCGGCTATTCACAAGGTGTAGGCAGGAACGTTTTATGGGCAAGGGGCTGTTGAATAGATGGGGTATCCTTTACCTCCACAAGGAAATTTGGTCTCTTCCATTTTTCTTGAAACACATTCTGCCCTCTTGTTTTTTTATTTTTCAACCTTTGCGAGGGAATGTATAGGAAAATCATTCTCTGCGGTAAGGAAAAAACTACAGAAGAGGTATGAATGGCAGCTGGTCTTTGACCTTGGTGTTGGGGAGACCTGGAGTGTGGTGGGAACGTTGGTGAGCTAGAACTCACAAGCAGCTGGTCAGCTCCAGCCAGATGTTAGTTACAGGAAACTGGGTCTCCTGTTATAGCTTCTGATCCCCACCCCCCACCCCAGGAAGTGCTAGGAATTAAGATTTATGTGAAAGGTCCTGATTTTTAAATATTGGTTGAAATTCTTTTAAAACATTGTAAAAGCTACCAGAAAATACCTGAGGGCAAACGTGGCCCATGGACCTGTATTTTGCAATTTCCATCTATATCATGTGACCATCCTCTTTAAGAAGCGTTCTCCCTTTGAAGGCCATAGAAGGGCTCCAGGTGGTATGTGAACCCCCTGAAAATGGCACCAATGTGTTATGAATGGTGCACTTTTTTTTCTGATGGAGTCCCTAGCTTCCATTTGACTCTTGAGTCTGGTTACTTTTATGTACTAGCCACTGTGCTAGGATCTAGGAGCATGTGGTGGGATGAGTGAAGCAGCCATGGCCTCTCGTCTTCTGAAGGTTACAGTCAAGGGAGACGGATGTTAATCAGATGATTACATCATTGAATGTGCATTGACAGACAGAGGTTGTATTTGAGAGGAAAGAAGCCAGGTTCTGTGAGAACATTTGACAGGGGTCCTGACCTGGCCAGAGGGTGGTCAGGGAACTCTTCCTTGCAGAGGTAACTTGTCAGCTGAGCCCTGAAGGATCAGTAGTGGTTCATTGGGTGAAAAGTCAGAGTGGGGAGTGTTCTCCTGGAAACCACAGGTTGTGCAGAGGGTCCTCAGGAGGGAACACTGGGTGTTCAGGAAGACCACTGTGGCCAGTTGATGTGAGTGGTGGGTGGTGGGGCCATACAGGTTGCTGTGGATCAGCTTACAGGCTTGGGTTTTAGTTATTCTAAAAGCAGTGTGAGGCTGTGGAAGCATTTTAAACAGGAGTGATATGATCAGGTTCCTGATTTCTGCAGATCACTCTTGGTGCTGTGTGGGGAACTGATTCCTCTTGAGGAAATCATTTAGGAAGCTGGTGCTGTCCACATACTTGAGTGATGACAGACTTGGGTGTGAAGGAAGGAGGCAGCAGTGTCCCAGATGGCCCTTAGGCCCCTGGCTTGTATGACTGAGTGCATCTTGTTGGGAATGCTGGTATAGGACCAGATTTGAGGAGTGAAATGACGAGTTTGATTTGTACATGTTGAATTGGAGGTACCTTTGAGAGCTCAAAATAAAACGTCCAGTAGGCAGAAGAAGGATGGAGTGAAGACTAGAGGAAGGAGTTGAGCATGCAGCCTAGCCAAGCTGACAGCAGGCTGGGAGCATGAGTAGGGTGGGGACTGGGGAGGGGGGAGCTCGAGGGACAAGGGGGAATTTTTAGTGAGTGTGACAAGTAGAAGGATTGGTGTTGGGGCCAGGGAGAGCCCCCCCGATAGCCTGGGTGCCCAGTGTACCCAGGGGCTGAGGTGTTGGGGGAGGGTACCTGGTAGATTATTCCTCTCCCTGCACTAGCCCGGTGCTGACCCAGCAGTCCCAGTTCCTACCTTTTACCCCCTCCAACCCATTTGCTTCAGGAACAAGTACTTGCTACTCAACAACCAGGAGCTGAATGAACTCAGCGCCATCTCTCTCAAGGCCAACATCCCCGAGGTGGAAGCCGTTCTCAACACCGACAGGTGAGTGGGTGGGGAACAGCTTGGCCCTCAGCCCCCACCCTTGTGCCCAGGGCTCACAGGCAGGTACCTGGTCATGCGTGCTTGTTCTGTGTCATTCTCATGTAACTGTTCTGTCTTGGGGGCTCTTGGGTGCTAGGCACTGCACTGATCACATCACCTATAGTATCTCATTCCCTAGGAGGGTCATGCCATCATCCTCTCCACTTTACAGTTGAGGAAACAGAGGCTGATAGAGGTCACCTGCCCAAGGTCGACTGTGCTCTGCCCCCCACTCCCCTTGTCACTCACATGTGCATTCAGCCCTTTGGCTGACATACTCCTCTTACCTCGGTGGCAGTTGCAGCCAAGCAGGGTGAGAGAGAGACCCCCTCACTCTCTGTCAGGAGTTAAGTCCCATTATCTGAGTGCTTGACTCTGCAGTGCACACATCACCTGGCTATGTTTGCCTCATCTTCTGGAGCAGGGCTGAGGAGTTCTCAGCTTCCTAGGGACAGAGCAGGGAGGATTATACCCACAGGAGCCATAATTTCCCAGCCCCCTTTTTTTTAAGGGAGAAGAACTCTTTGTTCAAATGAAATCATACATAGTCTCTCCCTGATATTGTGTGGATAAAAGTAGAGCTCTTCTTTTGGAAGAGGAAGTTCAAGGGCCCAGGACCCCTGCCTCCTTGACCATCTTCTCTTCCCCGTGTTGGGGACTGAGTCACTTCCTCATCTCCTATCTTTGTTTCACAGACCAGGAAGCTGAGGCTTGGAGGTGTAGGTACTTGTCCAAAGCCCAGCTGAAGCTGAACTTGGGGCCTAGGATATTCTTTGCCTCTCCCTGTTGGCACAGACTTCCGCCCATCTGGCAGATTCTGTCACGGCCTGTTTCAAACCCACTTGATATAAACATCTTCATTCCAACAGTTCTGAGCCCTTTCAAGCTCTGGATGTGTTTCTGGCCTCTGATCACTTGCCAGGGTTGTTGGGGAAAGGAAAGCTGGTCTGAGATGTGGCATGAATGCACTTGGCCTTGTAGTTCTATGACTGCAGGAGTCCTTGGGGGTGCCCTGGACCCAGACAGAGCAGGGGAACATCCTGCAGACTTGGAAGTGTCCCCATGTTTTTTCACCCACCTAAGCCAGCAGAGTTGACTGAGCCCTGGGAGCCCAAGACCACAGTCTCTCAGCCATTTGGAATGTGGCCCTATCAGCCCCTCAGATCTGCCACCAGTTCCCTTTTTTTTTTTTTAATTTCAGGAGTTTGGTGTGTGATGGGAAGAGGGGCTTATTAACTCGTCTGCTGCAGGTCATGAAGAAGGAGCCAGCTGAGTCATCTTTCAGGTGAGTTTGGGAACAGGTACCTGCCTCTTCCTGAGAGATCCAGGAGGCAAGCATTTCTCAAGTGGCTAGATATGCTTCCTGAATTCTCAGGCTTCTACCCCAGAAGTCTGGGCACTCTGGGGGAAGGAGGGGGTTTGGCTGTCATCTTCCCCTTGTGTTGACTCATCAAGTGTGTTTAGCTTCTGCTGTGTAGCAGCACTGCATTGTGAGAGTGAAGCATTGGCTGAGCACCTGCTCTTTGCTGGTGCTGGACAGGTGGAAGAGAGACAGAATATTGTCCCTGACCGCATGGGGTTCCCTGGGTTGTGGGAAACAGGCATGAAAAAAAGCTGTGCCAGTACAGTGTGTAAAGGAATGGAGTCAGGATTTGCCCTGGGAGCTGTGGGAGCAAAAGGAAATCCCCTTCCCCTGCTGGAAGCTGGGGGTGTGGG
Source organism: Choloepus didactylus (assembly GCF_015220235.1). NCBI lineage: Eukaryota > Metazoa > Chordata > Mammalia > Pilosa > Megalonychidae > Choloepus > Choloepus didactylus. Next base: position 38,865,462 of record NC_051325.1, on the reverse strand, counting down.
TGTGGACTGGGAGGGTTTCTCGGAGTTCTTAACTCCTCCAGGGTGCCCCAGCTCTGCCTTCTGGGGCTATTCAGCCTACCTCAGCCAGCTCTTCTCTAAGGTCAGTGGCCCATCTACTTTTCCCGGCCCCTCTCTTCCATTTTCTCTTTCTCTCTGTTCCGAAAGGGCAGATCCTAGAGTGCATTTTCAGGTGTGACTCGCCCTTTGAACCTAGATGCCACCTTCTCCTGTTACAACCTCCTCCAGGCAGAACCAAAAAGAAGACGAGTCCTTGCTAGGCTGTCACCCCCATAGGGGTGGTGATTGTCTTGCTCACTGCTCTGACCCCAGTGCCTAGTATGATATCTGATAAGATGTTCAGTAAATGTCAGCTGAATAAATAAAAAGGCAGCAAAATCTCCCAACCCCTTGGGGATGGCCATGGGCAGAAGAGGGCAGCCTTTGCCACCTGGAGCAGGTCTGCATTTGGGTCGCAGGTTTTGGCAAGCCCGGGCTGTGGAGAGTTTCCTCCGAGGGACCACCTCCTATGCAGACCAGATGTTCCTGCTGAAGCGAGGCCTTTTGGAGGTAATGGCCTGGAGAAGCCAGGGTGTCGGGCTTCCCAGTCTCCCCCAGCCCTGTGCATTGCTTTCCTGTCTTGAGACCTAATCAGTTTGTCAAAAGTAGACCAAGTCTCTTTGTTTTAAAAGGCCAATGCAGAGTGCCCGAGAATATTCTCTGGGTTTCCCACTGGGGATTTCCTCAGGGTTGGGAAGGGTTGATTGAGGGATATGGGGGGTGGCCCTGGAGGGGGGTGAGAGTCTAGAGTTACCCAGCAAGGTCTTTTGACCCTGACAATATTTTGATGCTGACTAAAAGTTAATTGCCCTTCATTAAAATAATGGTCTCTAGAAAAAGCAAAACTTACAAAAGGAGGTGGGGATGGATGGGGGAGGGGCAGCAAAATAGCCAGAGCTATAATTAGTTAAAAAAAAAAGCAAAACAAAACTTGATACAGACAATAAGTTGACTCATGAATCAAACTTGTGTTTTAAAATTCATATGGAAAAGAATTGATCCAAATCAATGGAATCAGGAAAATGAAAATGGAAAATGTTAGAAAACAGTTTAACTGCTATAGAAAACTTTATCAAAGAGTTAAATTGGCTTAATGCACTTGATAATTTGTTGATTTTTATATAGACTTAAACAATTTCATTTATAAACACAAAGGAAATCATGGGGTCAAAATGTATCATGTGCCCTTAAAACATGTTCTTCCTTTACTTCAATAACTTAAGTGCTCAGACAATGGCAGATGTTTACATCTGGAGATGGCTCCCCTTACCTGAGAGCTGGGCAGCCCTGGCCATCTTGGTGACCGCAGAGCAGGTCAGAGCTTTAGTCATGAGCCTGGGCAAGTGAGAGAGGTAGCTGCATAACCCAACCTGCCACCATCTCCTGGTAATAAGATGCAGGCCTAGCTTTACCCTTGGTGCAACCAGCCTCCTAACCTGAATCTTGACAGGGAAGCAGTCTCCATAGACCTGGATCCTTGTTTGAAGCAAATGTATGGTCTGAGCTGTGTGCCAGGCCCTGGAGGGAAGTAGGTGGTGGGCACCATAAATGAGTGAGGCCTGTTGGCCCCAGGATTCAGCAGAATTCACATCTTCACTTGCCCTCTTCCCACCCCCAGCACATCCTATACTGCATCGTGGATAGTGAGTGCAAGTCGAGGGATGTGCTACAGAGTTACTTCGACCTCCTGGGGGAGCTAATGAAATTCAATGTTGATGCATTCAAGAGATTTAATAAATACATCAATACTGATGCAAAGGTAAGACTAACTCATGCTTCAGTGGGGTTTGCTGGATTGTCCAAAAGTTATGTTGGAGCCCTGGTCCTTGCCGGTCTTCAGGTGCTGATTTTCAGTTGGAGAATAGTGGAGAGTCAGTGGGTGCAGACCTAAGCTCACATTCATTAGCATCTGCTTGGTGCTGTGCACTGTGCCAGATGTTGGGAATACAGAGATGGAAGACTTTGTTGCTTGTGGGCAGGAGGTGAGGGTGGGAAGAGCTGGAATGGGTGATGGTTGTGATGCAGGATGGTGGGTGCTGTGATGGGAGCCCCAGGAGGGAGAACTGGGCCTGATGTGTCAGTCAGGCTCATAGGGGTGCATGGGATAGAAGCCCAGCTCAGAGTAGCTGAAGTAACAAGTACACAAGTCCAGTACCTTTCAGAGTGAAAAGCACTGCTGGACACAGTGTCAGAAGATGTGGGTGGAGCTCCTGGTTGTGCTACGTATTAGTTGGGTGGTAGGGGCTTGTCTGAGCCTCAGTTTTCCTGTGTGTAAAACAGCAGGGCAGGGGTAGAAGAGCTCCGGTACCCCTTGCAGTGACTGCCCACCATGGGGCACGACTGCCTCCCATTTGAGCTCCATCTCTGCTGCAGTTCCAGGTGTTTCTGAAACAGATCAACAGCTCGCTGGTGGACTCCAACATGCTGGTGCGCTGCGTCACTCTGTCACTGGACCGGTTTGAAAACCAGGTGGATATGAAAGGTAAGAAGAAACCGGGATGCCAAGGTGAATCCGTTGCGAGTGTCACCCTGGCTGTCAAACCACCAGTCCTCTAGTGAGGAGACCAAAAACACTGTGGAAGGAGCTGCACCTGACACCAAGTGGTCGGGGTCAAGGTGATGGGTCTCTGGGTGTTTTTGTTTGCTTTTTGCTGCTGCTGCTTTTACTTTTCTGTATTTTGGGGGCTTCCTTTAATGAGAATGTACAACATTTTAATAAAGGGGAAAAAAATCCTACAAAATCAAAACACCCTTCCCCTTTGGGGCTCACCTGGGAAGTGCAGGTGTGTCTAACTTGGGGGTTATGAATGAACTGTGGTAAGGGTGGGGAGGGGAGTGTCTGAACTCACCTGAAATTGCTTGCACTCCTTCATATATGTGAATACACAAGTACTTTTTTCTTAGGAGAGGGTCTCATGGCATCCAGCAGATTCTCACATAGGTTTGTGACACCACCTCCACCCCCTCAAAAAAAAAAAAAGTTAAAGACAACTGCCCTTTGTCACAGTCACTATCATTGATAGCAGAAAAGTATCCTTTGGAAATTTAGCCATTGGCCTCCTTTCCTGGCCTCAGGTTTTGTTTTGTTTTGTTTTCCCCTCTGGGAAATGGCCACATGGATTCTGGTACATTCTGCTGTTGCCCCCAACTTCTGACAGTGTGGGAAGCTGCTGTGATGCTCTGTGCACTGCGATGCCACCAGGGGGCGCAGGTGAGAGCTGGCCTGCAAAACCAGTTGCATTAGGAGGAACTGAGGAAGACTAAACTTTCTTTGTTTTTCTAAATTTAACGTTGTTCTATCTTCCTGTTAATGCAAACTCTACTGTGCGAAATACAGGGGTCTGGAGCCAGGCTGGGTGAGGGCTCCAGGGAGCATGATTCTGAAGGAAAAGGTGGGGTGAGTCCCTGGTGGAGAGGTCTGTTGAGGACACAGGCTTAGCCTGGGTGGCAGAACAGCTGGAGATTATTTGTTCCTGCTGCAGCCAACTTCTTTGGTCCTTGTTTTGACAGTGAGGGGCTCCCAGCTTCAGAGTCAGGACCCAAGGAGGGCTTGACTAGAGCCATGGGGGGCCAGGCGCTGGGCCTGAGCCACGGACCAGCTTCCCAGCCTGCTGCTCACACCTCTGCCTCTGTCCTCAGTGGCCGAGGTTCTGTCCGAGTGCCGCCTGCTTGCCTACATATCCCAGGTGCCCACGCAGATGTCCTTCCTCTTCCGCCTCATTAACATCATCCACGTCCAGACGCTGACCCAGGTGAGGGGCCCCTGGCAGGTGTGCAGTTGGAAAGGCAGATCAGAAACAAGTTCCCTTGTTCTGGAGCCCAACAGTTTATATCTCCCACCTCACCTGAGAACTATAGCCCCCAAGACTCGTCTCTTGGCTACTAGAAAATCCTCCCAACTATTCGAAGGCCTTTGCCCAGTAAGTGCCTGGCAGGTAGACAGCGGTCAACACCCCCACTTTACAGATAGGCCCAAGGAGGTAGGAACAAGTCTCTTGAGGTCACGGGCTGAGTTGAGCGGAGCGGAAATTGGCACGAAGTTCTTCTGACTCCCAGTCCAGTGCTTTCCCCCTCTCTCCCCAAGGGTTTGCTCTTCCCGTCCCTCCTGCTATGTGGGATTTCAGAACTGGACCTGACATTGATTGACATTGGTTCCCAACTCCCTTGCTAAATAGCCGTGCAGCCTTCCCTTCTGAGCTTCAAAATCCTCTTTTCTAAAATGGTGTAACACTAGTAACCTCTCATAGGTTGTTCTTTTGTTCCTTCATCTACCATTTACTGAGGCCATGCCATAGGCTAGGCCATGTGCCAGGACCACAGGGTGACAAGACAGACTGGGGCTGTACCTCCTGGGCTCAGTCTGGTGCTGAAGGAAAGAGATAACTGCATCTGACACATGTGAAGACCCAGACAAGGTGTAGATGGCTGGTTCCAGCAGGGTGGGAATAAGGGACCAGGAAGGTACTCAGGAGGAAGGTGCTAGCGGGGGTGCTGGCAGCATTCCTTCCACCAGGCTTGCCTCAGGCCCATGCAAGGGCGGCCCAGTGCCCGACCCCATGGACCCTGCCAGGGCCTTGCACAGCCTGAGACAACCCCCACCCTGCCTGGTGGCTTCCTGGGTGCACTAGGAGCTGCAGGAGCTACTGACATGTGCCTGACCCTGGTGGGCCGGGGCCTTGCAGGAGAACGTCAGCTGCCTCAACACCAGCCTGGTGATCCTGATGCTGGCCCGGCGGAAAGAGCGGCTGCCCCTTTACCTGCGGCTGCTGCAGCGGATGGAACACAGCAAGAAGTATCCAGGCTTCCTGCTCAACAACTTCCATAACCTGCTGCGTTTTTGGCAGCAGCATTACCTGCATAAGGACAAGGACAGCACCTGCCTGGAAAACGTGAGTTTCCTACGCCCCTGGTGGGTGGCGTGTGAGCAGCGGGCACACCCACCCAGGGCCCCTCAAAGGGGTTTCTGGGGCATGTGGTCCCTATGTGGCCTGCGAGGAGGGTGGCTCATCTTCCCCTTACCAAGGCCTCCCCACGGGGTGCCGGGCTTGACCTGGGTCTTCCAGGCGCCCCCCAGCCCCTCTCTCTTTGCCCAGAGCTCCTGCATCAACTTCTCATACTGGAAGGAGACGGTGTCCATCCTGTTGAACCCAGACCGCCAGTCTCCCTCGGCCCTCGTCAGCTACATTGAGGAGCCCTACATGGACATAGACAGGGACTTCGCTGAGGACTGACCTTGGGCCAGGCCTCAGGAGGCTGCTGGGCCAGGGCCAGTGCGGGTGAGCGTGGGTATGTTTGCCACGCGCCCTGCCTGCCCCACCCCCGTGCTGCCTCCCTCCATGCTCAGCCTGCTCCCCAGGTCTTCAGGTACAGGCTTAGGGGAGGGAGCATCCTAGAAGCCGTCCGGCCCCAGGTCATTGGGGAACCTTCGTTCCCTTAAGAGCTCTATGATGAGGACAAGGGCACTATGCCCACCCTTCCTTCAGAACCCTGGGGCCCTGGCCTACCTGGAGTCAGGGGGACTTTTAAAAGTAGCTCTGTCTGAGCTCCTGCCCAGTTTCTCAGTTGTCAGCCGTGGGACAGGGAGGGAGATATGGGCACACTGCCACCTCTTCCCCCACTGCCCCCATCATCTGTGAGCCAAACTTGCCCTGGCCTTTGGACTCAGGCAAAGGCTTCTGAGCCCCTGGGCAGGGGTGGGGGTACTGGAGAATGCCACCTTCCCCCATGCCTGCCCATATGTCCCTCCCTCGTTTTCCTTTAGCTCCTCTGGTTCTGTTTGCTCACTGGCTGCTGTTCCTCTGGGGGGGGGGGTCTCCCCAGAAGCGGGAGCCTTTCCCTTCATCCCTTGGGGCATGGGGCAGCTCTGCCCTACCCCAGGGCAGCATCTCCTGCCTGAGCCCAAACAAACACAGGAGCATGGCTGGGAGCACAGCCCTGGCCCTTCCTCACGCCACCAATTTATTAACAGCAGCAAATAAACCAACTAAATGGAGACTATTAAAGAATTTTATTTTAAATGACTGATGTGGACCTGACTTTTGTTAATGGGATCTGTGTCCCTCCACATCTTGAACCCCAAAGAACGACAAGGAAGCCAACTGGAGCTGCAGTCCTGGTGTTTATTCAGGGTTTATTCAGCACCTGGAGGGCAGTGCAGGTCAGCAGATGGGCGATGAAGAGGAGACAGTGAGGAGCAGATGTCCCTTGTCAGAGCCCAGGCTGTCACTCCTTGTGCTAAGGGGAAACGGGGTGTGTGAGGGCGCCTCAAAGAATGCTCCACCCTGTACGGAGGCAGGCTGGTGCCCTGTGCCCACCACTCACCTTGGGGCCCAGGGCATCCCGGGTCCGTGCCCGCAGCTTGTTGGCCTGTGTTTCTGCCATGTCCGCCCGTTCCTCTGCATCATCCAACTCATGCTGGGCCTTGCGGTACTTGGCCAGGTTAGTGTTGGCCTGCTGCTCCTGGGGGCACAGGCAGGGCCTCAGTTTACACTTTGGTAACTGAAGTGATGATCATTCTGGTCCCTACCCCGTCTCTAGAAGAGGAACCAGAAGCCAGCCCCAACACGGTCCCCTGCCATCACTCCTCCTTAACCAACACCCAGCAGGAATGAGGTTAAGCTACTCCAGAGGAGTTCATGTGCCAGACCTGGCCCATGAGGGGACACCCCTGTCCCTGCAAAAGCACCCAGGAAGCAGTCAGTTACATAGAGCTAGGGCCAGTCTCTTCCTGCTAGGCGGGTGGAACTGTCACCCTGTTGGACATCCTGCCCTGGCACAAAGCCAACACTGGGGACCCCCCCCCCCAAGGCCCAGAGATGATGAGGACTGGTATCTCACCTGGCCACACACCCTGTGCCCATTTGTTACCAGAGTCAAGAGTTGACGTTGGGTTATTAGAAACATCCTGACCTGCGCTCAGTTCCAGGTGCCCAGACCCCATGGACTCACCGCCTCTTCAAACTGGCGCTTGTAGCTCTTGACCTTGCTCTGCAACTTGTCCACCAGGTCCTGCATGCGAGCCAGGTTCTTCCTGTCCTCCTCAGCCTGAGCAGGTAAAGGGGAGTCAGGTCTTGCTTGGATTGGAGCAGCGCCAGAGCCGCTCTCCTCAGGGACCCAATCACTCACCTGGTATGCGAGCTCCTTGACCCGGCGCTCATGTTTCCGCACCCCTTTGAGGGCCTCAGCGTGCTGCTTCTGCTCTGCATCGAGCTCAGCCTCCAGCTCCCGCACCTGTAGGCAGCCAGGGGATGGGCCTGATGCTCCGGGCCTGCCCTCAAACTGGTCCACCTGCCTGGGAAGGGAAAGGGAGCCTCCTATGGGGCCACACGCACCTTCGCTTCCAGTTTCTGCACCTGCTTCTTCCCCCCACGGAGAGCGGCTTGTTCTGCCTCCTCAAGCCGTGCCTGCAGCTCCCGTGCAGTCTGCTCCAGGGTCTTCTTCATCCGTTCCAGGTGTGCGCTTGTGTCCTGCTCCTTCTTCAGCTCCTCAGCCATCATGGCCGCCTGTCAGGGAGGCGGTGACATGGTCAGGAGGCATCTGGCTCCAGTGGAAGTTCTTTGGACTTCGCCCAGGCCCACCAGCTTCAACCCAGCCTCACATCAGTGATGGCCTTTTTGGCCTTCTCCTCGGCCTCCCTCCTCTCCTGGGCAGCCTCCTCCACCTCCCCACTCAGCTGGGTCAAATCTGCCTCTAGTTTCTTCTTTTGGTTCAGGAGGCCTGTGTTCTGGGGAGAAACAGAGCCTCAGAGCCGGCCAGCAGGCCTCTGTCCCACACATCCCTGTGTTCCCCGTGTCCCCACCTGCGAATGCAGGAGGTTGAGGCGCTCAGTAGCCTCCTGCAATTCCTGCTCCGCCAGCCTCCGGCTGCGCTCGCCCTGCTCCAGGGCAGCCCGCAGCTCCTCCAGCTCCGCTGCCAGCAGAGCAGCCCGGCGCTCCAAGGCCTGTGCCTGCTCGCGGAGCTCAGCCACCAGCCGCTGCTCCTCATCCCGTCCTGCCTGCTCTTCCTTGAGCTGAGCCTGCAACAACCGTGTGGCTGCCTGGGCCTCTGTGGCCTGGCGGGTGGCATGGCCCAACTGCAGCTCCAGGTCATTGAGGTCACCCTCCATCTTCTTCTTGAGCCGCAGGGCCTCGTTGCGGGCCCGGGTCTCCGCATCCAGGGAGGCCTGCAGGGACTCCACTGCCCGCTGGTGGTTGCGCCTATGGGAGGGAGAGCGGAGGAGGGGACAGGCACCACACTTACCATTCCAAATGCCCAAGGAATGTCGGAGACACAGCCTCATTTTGGGAATAAGGACCTGTCCCTCCCTGGTTTAAAAGCCCCTTGTGACTGCCTGTTGCCCATCAGAGCAAGTTCATGGGTAATAATAAAGGCTCAGGAGCAGACCGACAAGGGCTGAACTCTGACTCTACTCATATTGGGTAAGTCTGAGGTTCACCTCTAAAAGGTGGACATTAATGCTAACTTGAGAGGCAGAAGGAACAAACCAGAGATTCTGTGCCTGCCTGTGCATATAGCAGGGGCTCAGCCAACACTACTTTCTTCCTTTCTCCTGCTCTCAGGTACAAGTGGGATGAGAGGAGGGAGACCCTAGCCCCCTACCTGAGGTTGGTGCATTCCTCATCTTTCTCTGCCAGCTTCCGGTCCACTTCAGCCTTTACCTGGGATAGCTCCAGCTGGATTCGCAGAGTCTTGGTTTCCTCCAGCTCCAGGGCCCCCTGGGGAGACAGAGGAGGCAGAATGGGGCAGGGGCTGTGAGCATGTGTTGAGGGGGAGGCCAGGGCTGAACAACATCTGTCCACCCACCCCTGCAGCCAGCCCCTTACCTCAGCCTCCTCCAGTGCAGCCTGGAGCTCGCTCTTCTCCACTTCCAGTGCCTTCTTAGTTTTCTCCAGCTCCTGGATGCTCTTCCCACTGAGGCTGACATGGTCTGTCAGGTCACCGATCTCCTCTGCAAAGTAGACAGGGCACTGAGGCCCCACCCTCAGCAGCTCCTCAAGCTGCTGCGTGACTGACTCCAAGGTGCCTCCTGGCCTGGCCGAGGTGACCCCTGCACCCAAAGCAGCTAGCTCCCTGACTCTGGGCAGGTCATACCCTGCAGGTTCTTGTTCTCCCGCTTGAGCGTCTCCAGGGCTTCGAGAGCCTCCTCATGGCTGTGCCGCAGCCGGAAGAGCTCAGTGCCCAGGCTGCGGGCCTCCCTCTGGGCGGCCTCCAGCTCCCGCTGCATCTCCTCCTCCTGCCGCCGCCGCTCCTCTAGGGCACGTTCCAAGTGCCGCTGCTTCTTGTCCAGTGCGGCAGCTGCCGTGGTCGCCCGCTCCAGCTCCAGGGTCACGTCCTCTGACTCTGTCTGCAGCCGCAGCTTGGCCTTCTCCAGCGACGAGCACTTGGCATGCGCGGCCTCCACTCCTTCCTCTGCTTCCTGCAGCCGCAGGGCCAGCTTCTTCCTAAGCCACGGGACCCAACAAGGTGTGCACTGAGGAGCCGCCGCGGGCTAGACCCCGGCAACTCCCCTCGCCCTGACGGGGGGCGTCCTAATTTGTATCAAAAACACTACTTGAGCACAGGGGTGGGCAAACTTTTTCTATAAAGGGCCAGACACTAAATAAGTTTTTATTTCTATCACAACATGAAAGCAGCCATAGACAATATGTAAATGAATGGATGTGGCTGTGTTCCAATAAAACTTTACAAAAACTGGCTTGGCTAGATTTGGCTCACGGGCTAGGGTTGCTCACCCCAGCTCTAGCAGGTTTCTAGAGGCTTTCAAATCTCTCTCTCATTTTGTAAAAAGGCTGCAGGAGGCGGAGCAGGGGGTTGAAGGAAAGGAACCTGCACAGGCTGAGGAAGGTCCAAGGAGGGAGAATCATCTGACTGGAAAAGGGCAGTGCCAGGGTGGCACAGAGAACCGTGACTTCATTTGTGCTTCTGACTGGGAGAGAATCCAAGCACTGAACCTTAAAGCCTTTCCTGGACGCTTGGGTAGTTAGGACCATCTTTGAAAAGAAGCCATTTAACATTACCCATGTTGTGAATGAGAAAGAATAAAAGCTTCTCATTCGCAGGAAACAGCACAGATGGGAAATGTGGGCACTGGAGAGGAAAAAGCTAGACAGTGCTGGCTCTTCTTCCAATGGCAGGAAAAGGGGTTTGTCTTCCTGGCCAAAAGGCCTCCAAGAAGGGGAGGGGTGGGAGGGCTGGGGGGACAATCAGAGGCACAGGCATGGTGGAGGCCTGGCTGGCAAGTGTGGCCAAGGCTCTGGCAGGCACTCACTTGGCTTCCTCCAGCTCCTCCGTCCTCTGGATGGCGTCAGCCTCATACTTGCTCCTCCACTGGGCCACCTCAGCATTGGCCTTGGATAGCAGCCGCTGCAGCTCAGCCTGGGCCTCAGCCTCCTCCTCGTGCTGCTCCCGCAGTAGCTCGCAGTCGTGCCGCAGAGCCTGCACGGCATGGGCCAGCGCACTCTTGGCCTGCAGGGATACCAGTGATCTCAGCAGGGTCAGGCCAATGGCCCTGGCCCCCACCCTGCCTGCTCTCAGCCAGCACCCGGCTCACCTTGCTCTCCTCCTCCAGCTGCCTCCGTAGCTCCTCCAGGCTCTGGGCAGCTGAGGCCTTCCCACGGCTCAGCTGGCTGATCAGAGACTCCTTCTCCTCAAGCAGGCGGCTCAGCTCCCCTGCCAGCCAACAGGCAAGAGAGCCCATCAGGTGGGTGAGGGGCAGCACCAAGGCTCCACATGGCCTAGCGGAACCCCAGACCCTCACCACTCTCAGTCTGCAGCCGCCCACGCTGGGTGCTTGCATCTGCCAGCTGCCGCTGCAGCTCTTCCACCTTGATCTTGGCCTCGCTGAGCTGGTCCTCATAGGCCCGGCACAGCTTCTCTGCACTAGCCTGGGATCAGGACAAGGTTGTGAATCAGAGGGCAGGGGGTGGGGCTGTCAGCCAGAAACTGGGATATGAGCCCAGGGCCCAAAGGGAGATCGGAGCCCCAAGTTTAGGGTCAGGGATTCTACTGCTGGGCTGTGGCTTAATAGGTAGGCGTCGGTAGTGAGAGGGCCAGACTAGGTCTAAGACCAGGGTGAGGGTTAGGATACTAACGTCACTAGTCAGCTCAGGCCTGGGGATGGTAGTCAGAGGTCAGCTGTCAGGATTAGGGGATGCAAAGATCAGGGATCAGGTGGGTGCTGAGGTTCGGGACAGGGACAGAGTCACAAAAGGAAGGGGGTCAGAGTTCAGGGCTCAAGGGCTGGTGGCTGAAATTGGATTCCAGAGTCAGGGAATAGGGCTTAGGAGTCAGGTTTGTGGTCAGGATGGATGGGGCTGGTGCCAGTGTAATGGATCAGGAGTCAGATCCAGGGTCCAAGATCAGGACTGCTGTGGGTCAGGACTGACATGCGAGGGTTAGAGGTTGGGTCAGCTGGTAGGGTCAGGACTTGTTTAGAGTCATAGGTAAGGGATCAGATATAGAGCTTAGGATTAGATGCTGGAGTCAGGGCTGTTATGGAATCAGGGGTCAGAGGTCGGGGTCAGGAAGGAGGCAGACACCTTGCCACGAGCCAGAGTCTCAACACTGGCACCCAGATCATCGACCTCCATGCGTAGCTCGCTCTTTTCCTTTTCCAGCTTCTGCCGCACACGCTGCAGACTGTCCACCTGCTCACTCAGCTCAGCTGTGCTGTCTCCCTGCTTGCGCCGCAGGGCAGCCACCGTGGCCTCGTGCCTCAGCGCCGCCTCTTCCAGCTCCCGCCGCAGACGTCCCAGCTCTGCCTCACGCTTGCGGCAGCCCTCGCGCTGCCCCGCAGACGCACCACCAGCTTCCTCCAGCCGCTCGCTCAGCTCCTCCAGCTCCCGGGCTGCCTCTGCCCGCTGCTTCTCCACGCGGGCCCGGGCCGCCCGCTCTGCCTCCAGCTCCTCTTCCAGCTCCTCAGCCCGGGCCTGGGAAAGGCAGGCAGGCGGCCGTCACCTCCGTGGCCTTGGATCCAGCTCTTCACCCTGCCCTGGTCCCCCACACACCTGCAGCTCCTTGATCTTCTTCTGCAACTGGGCCCCGAGGAGCTGCTCATCCTCCACCCGCAGGTTCAGCTGACACAACTCGGAGTCCTTCCTGGGGACCACAGGGTGGGCCTGAGCTGGGCCAGGTTGGAGTTCCCATTAATCTGCCTGAGCCACCCTGCACACAGCCTCCCTGAGCCCCGCTTCACCCCATGTTTCCTCTCAGGCCCCGGCCCAGCCTGCTGCTCTGGGCTCTGCTGCCCTCGGCCCTAGACTCTGGCTCGGGGCCCCTGGTCCAGGGAGGCAGGCCACTACCTCCTGCACCCCACTGGCAGACCACATCTCTCACCCACCCCCACCACATTTAACCTCTGCAGCCACGTAGAACTTGAAGGAGGCAGAACCCAGGGTGCAGACTCAGGTGGCCCTGCAGGCCAGGAGGCCAGGAGGTCCTGTCTGCTACCCATGTGCATGCCTATTTTTTTTTAAAGCACTTCACACCCATTAGGATGGCTTTAATTAAAAAAAAAAGAAAAGAACAATGGTTTTCAAGGAGGCAGAAAAATTGGAACTCTCAGACACCACTGATAAGAAAGCAAAATGATGCAGCAGCTATGGAAATACTTCGGCAGTTCCTCAAAACATTAAATACAGAAATTACCATATAAACCATATAAACCTAGGTGTATAAACCCCATAAAACTGAAAATATATGTTCACATAAAAGATGGTACACAAAATTGCAGCATTATTCACAATTGCCAAAAGGTGAAAGCAATCTAAGTGTCTACCCACAGATGGACAAACAAACATGGTACACACACACGATGGAATATCATTCAGCTGTAAAAAGGAATGAAGCTCTGATACAGGCTACAGCATGGATGAACCTCAAAAACATTATGCTGAGTGAAAGAAGCCAAACACTAAAGGACAAATACTGTCTGATTCCAGTTTTATGAAATGTCTGTATAAATCTATAGGGTAAGAAAGCAAGTTAGTGGTTCCATGCCTACTTCTTGAGTTTCTCCTCCAGCTGCTGCTTGTCCTGGGCTGCGTCTGTCACCGACTCCTGTGTCAGCTTTAGGTCGCCCTCAAGTTTGCGCTTGGCCCGCTCGGCATCCAGGCGCAGCTTCTTCTCTTGCTCTAGGGAGCACTCCAGCTGCGGCAGGGCAGGACGGGGAGGGGGCTCAGCCGCAGCCCAAGCTGGCCATACTCTGCTACCCCAGTCCCACCCCACAGCCCCGGGTGTGGCCCCAACTCACGTCTTCCACCTGCTGCTCCAGCCTGAGCTTGGCTTTGGCCAGCGCACTTACGCGGTCCTCCTCAGTCTGCAGGTCACCCAGGGCCTGCTGGTGGGCCTCCTGCAGCACCTTCTTCTCCTTGGTCAGCCGGGCCAATGACTCGTCCAGTGTAGCCATCTCCTCTGTCAGGTTCTTCACCTGTGCCAGGGCCAGGGCCACCATGGAGAGGTCCCTCCCCACAGTCTGGTCTGAGCAGCCAGCAGACTCAAGTCAGCCCCTCCCAGCTATGGGGCCCTGGGCAAGTGGCTTCACTCAGCCTCTACTTCTTCCTCCCTAAAGGATGACAGCACCCTCCTCGCCCAGCTGTACTGAGGGAGTGAGGATGACGAGTACTCACAAAGCACTTAGCATGGTGCCTGCATAGAGTAGGAAACCAGTAGAGGTCAACAACTAATTGGCATCCCCAAGTATTCAAGACTGCTTGCTCCTACCTGGCTTCCTCAGCATCTGGTGAACCCGAGCAAGCAGCATCCCCCCCTGCACCTCACTTTCCCCTTGTGTACGAAGGAGACAATGCCCCCAGTCCTCTGAAGCACAGGAGCTGTCCTGAGGGCTCAATAGGAGAAAGCAGGCGGAGGGGCCTAGGAGGTGCTGAGCTGGGGGTTAGGTTGCTGCCCTGGCTGGGCCCTGCAGTGTGTGCTCCACAAAGGCCGTCACATCGTGAATCCTCACCACCCTGATGACTAAGTGCTGCTAGGAACCCCGTTTGACAGATGAGGAAACTGAGGAAGTGACCTGCCCAAGACAACACAGCTGTGGCCCAGCAAAGCCGGACTGGGACCTGCAGCTCCAGTCTTTCCCCACAGTCAGCCCTGCCCACACCTTGTTCTCGGTGGCTTGCTTCTCCTTCTCGGCCTTAGCCAGCGTCAGCTCCAGGTCATCAATGTCCTTCTTGAGCTCTGTGCACTCATCCTCCAGCTTGCGCCGGCGGGCAGCCAGGTCAGCATTCACCTCCTCCTCATCCTCCAGCCGCTCACTCAGCTCCTTCACCTTCGCCTCAAGCTGCACCTTGGACTTGATCAGCAAGTGGCAGCGCTCCTCAGCATCCGCCAGGTTGTCCTGCTCCTGGAGGGGACACAGGATGGGGCAGAGTCCAGGTGGGGCCAGGTGGGGCCCTGGAGAAGGAAGTCCATTGGTTTGTCCATGTCAGGTTTTGCTGCCCATGCTCGGCTGGGCTCTGGGCACCTGAAATCCTGTAACCTGCTCCTGGCCTGAAGGAGCTCAGAGGTGGTGGGATGAGGGCCCTGCGAGAGGGACAGATGGGGGCAGGAGTGGTACCTCTAGCAGGGAATGTTATGTTGGGAGCAACCCAAAATGAGCTCCAAAAAGGGCTCTAGCTCTGCCTGTGCTGGGCCCTTCCCAAGAGGCAGGGTGAGGACAGTGTGCTGAGCCTGTGGGGTGATGGGGGGGCTCCCAAGGCCTTTTCAGGGAGGGGCTCAGGGATTCTCTGTCACTGTTTCATCACCACCTGGCTGCACTAGATGATGAATCTTTTGACCAGAGTGCCACCTCTGTCTTCCCACCAGTGTATCTCCAGAGCCTGCATGGGGCCTTTAGAGGGGGTGTCCGACACTCAAAACTGTTTGCTGACGGAAGGCAGGGCTCTGTGGACTGAGAGACTCCAGACCCCTAATCCTTACCCTCCAGTTATTACTGTGACCTGCCTCCTGCATTCCCATGGCCTTTAGATGGAGAAGGGAGCATGCGGCTATTTCAGGGACAGCAAGGAAGGGAGAGCCAGGGAGCTAGGGCTCCACACTGCAGCTGTAACAAGAAGCCAAGGTGGTATGGGGGCAAGGGCAGTGGGATGACATGTGCACGGACAGAGGCCTGGGGTGGGGAGCCCAGGAAACCGGGAGGCTGGGCATGAACAGGGCCAAGTCTCCAGTGGCAGGAAGCCCCCCTGCAGCACCCCGGAACAGGGAGATTCAGGTCAGGCCTAAGCAACCCAGAACATGCCAGGTCTGCCCTGGGCCTGCGTCTGGCTGTGGGGTTTCCTCAGAGCAGCCTGGCACACTGGGGACACCAGGCCACCAAGGGGAACCCTCCCCCACTCCTCACCCCTTCCCCCACTCACCGCCTGCAGCTGCAGGGCCAGGTCATTCTTCTCCTGGGTGACGCTGACGTGTGTCTCCTCTAGCTCCTGGCGCTTGGCCTCAGCAGTGGCCAGTGCCCCTCGCAGTCCCCGCAGCTCTGCCCGCAGGGCTGCCAGCTCCTCCTCAGCCTGTGCAGAGCGCAGCAGTGGTTTCATCTTGAAAAAGAGCTTCATCCATGACCAATTCTTGACGGCATTGAAGGCACGGATGTTCCACTGGATGGTGAACAGGGCGTCCCTGGGAGGGGCCAGGCAGGCTCAGCGCAGCCCCCTTCCTGGGCCCAGCCCCGAGGTTCCCTGGGCACCTGCCTTAGGCCAGGCTTTGCACCGGGCCCTTTGTGCGTATTACCCCATTGAATCTTCCCACAGCCCTCTGAAATAGGTCCTGACACCCCATTTGCCTGAGTGCTTATGGGAGAGGCCCTAGGCCACACGGCAGGAAGCCAGTGGAGGCAGGATTTGAACCCGACATGTCTGCCTCCGAAGCAGGAGCCCTGAATGTCCTAGTGGCCGCTCATGTGGCCCCGGCTCACATCCCAGCCCCTGCACTCACCAGCTGTGACGACTCACTCAGGCACCCCTCCATGGCACCCCTCCACGGGACAGAGCCAACCCCAGCACCCACCAGGTAGGACTGGGCTTTAACCAAGCTAACGCAAACCAAGTGTCTTGCCCAGGGCCTGGCACTTAACACATGGGAAAGACTAGATGCTGTTCCTACCTTGCCAGCCACACTTGGGATGGCCTAGAGTGGAGCGGCAGGCACTCTCACCCCAATTTTTTTTGAGGCAAGGAAATGGGGGCTGGGGTTGAAGCATAGAATAGAACCCTCCCCCTTCAGAGACACCCCCAACCAGCCATAGCGGATCACTTGACCCACAGGCAGCCCAGCAGGGTTCGGAGGGCCTGGAGTTCTGGGAGCCGAGGGACAAGGGGGTGCCCCTTGCCCTGCACCTGTCCCCTCCCAGACCCACCTGCCTCCGAGCAGACGCTGGTACTCAAGGCGCATGAGGCGGCCCCGGCTGCGCGCCTGCAGCAGGGTTAGGACCTTGGCCAGACGCTGGTCGCGCAGCAACTCCAGGACACCAAGCAGCCCGGCCTTGAAGAACACCTGGGGGGGGGGGGCGTGGGAAGCCAGTGGTATGACCCCCAACCGCAAGCGTGACCCTGTCCATGTGACCCCTACACCTGTGGTCAGCCCAACTCCGGTGTTTCCAGACCTTGGTGTGGCCAAACTGGTACTGGATGTGGTCAATGTCCAGCGAGCCCAGCAGCTTCTCTGTGGCCTTCCTGCTGTCCACAAAGGTGTCATCTGGGATGGCGCTAGGGTTCAGTATGCGGTACCTGGGGTGGGGGGGGGCAGGGAAGGGCTGGTGAGGAGGGGCCAGGGACAAGGGAGGGAAGGCTGGTGGGGGCATGAACTGGGCTAACTCCTGGGCCTCCTGGGGCTAGAGCAGGGGCTCCAGAAGGGCCCAGGCTGAACAAGCAGCCAGTAGGGTGAGGTATCACAACATCGGGGGATTCGGCATATTCTGCTTAAAAACCCTGGGCTGTTCTACAGTATAGTATGTTCACATAAATAAAACACATCCCTGCTAAAAACGAAGAAAAAACCTTGGCCTGTTAAAATAGCTAGTTTTATGTTATATATATTCTACCACAATAAAAAAAGACCATCAATCAAAACAAAAATCTTGGGTTGTCCAGTAGCCTTGACTCTTGAAGACAACTGTATAATAATGTAGCTTCCAAGGGGTGACAGTGTGATTTTCAAAACCTTGTGAATCACATTCCCTTTATCTAGGGTATGGATGGATGACTAGAAAAATGGAGACAAAAACTAAATAAAACATAGGGTGGGATGGGGGTGGTGATTTGGGTGTGTTTTACTTTTATTTTTTATTCCTATTTTTATTCTTTCTGGTGTAAGGAAAATGTTCAAAAGTAGTTTGGGGTGATGAATGCACAACTATATGATGGTATGGTGTGTACATCATGAATGATTGTAAAATATATGAATATATCTCAATAAAACTGAATTTTAAAAAAAATCTTAGGTTACATTTAAATTCATGTAGTAGTTAAGTTTGTTAAGAAGCCACAGTTTTAAATGAACCACACTAAAACAAGGTGTTACTGTACTTTATGCATGATTTCTCTGTAAACCTGTAACTTCTCTAATTAAAAAAAAAGTATATTAAAAAAAAAACTGCAGTTCTTATAAAAGCATATAATACTTTTATCATTTAAAAAAGTAAAGACAAAAAAAGATTTAAAAAAATGACAAAGAAGGTGATATGCTCTATCAGGCATTCACTGAAGAAACATCTGTAAGAGAATTCTTATCAAAAAGAGTCAGGATGAGTAATGAACATGTTCTAAAATTGATCATGGGGATGTATGCACCACTATGTGATGATACTGTAAGCCACAGATTGTATACTCTGGATGGTTTGTATGCTTTGTGAATATATCTCAATAAAAATGCAAAAAAATCAATCAATCTCATTACATGGTGGGGCAGGGAGGGGGGGGGGGGCGGAAAGCCGGGCTGCCTGCCCAGCACTTCCAAAGTAGACACGCTTGCACGTGTGAAGGCAGAACCCTCAGTGGAGGGATGATTAGAGAGCCCAGTTCATGAGGCTGTGGGATATTTTCCAGCCAAAAAAAAAAAATGGGTGCTGATGCAGATTTATGCACGTCAAGAAGGAACAATCTCCAAGATAGATTGTTGCATGAAAATACCAAGTCACGGAGCCAAGGGTGTGTCTGTGCCCATATACACACTTATCTGTCTGGACACACGTATATAAGGGCTGTGTGGATAACCACAGTTACTTCTGGAGAGGGGAAGGGAACTTCGGACACCTGTAGCCTGACAAAGGGGAGGAGACAACGGTGTTGACTGAGCAATCGCTACAAGCTGGGCACTACAGAAAGTCAAGTCCATGTGCGTTCTCATTTAACTCCCGAATCTGCATCCCACTCTGTCTGCACCCTGAGCTCCAGATTAATAAATCCAATCTCCCCTTCAACAACTTTTCTAATATGTCTGCTGGAGACATTTCAAACTTGGCATGTTCAAAACAGAGCTTGGTTCACCATTACCACCACCACCCAAAACCCACTCCTCCTGCAGTCTTTATATCTCAGTAAATCTGTCACCAACAAAAAGTCTGGGAGTCACCTTGTCTTTTCTCTTTCTTTCTACTGTGTATCCAACCCCTCAGAAAGGCCTGTTGGTGCCACCTCCAATATTTACGCCGAATCTGTTCACACCCCACCCCACACACACCTCCCTCCCAGGTCTAGGCCACCACCGTCTGTCACTGACATGCCTGCCCCCAGCTCCTCGCAGGTCTCCGTGCACCCCCTCAGTGACAGGAACTTCAGTCTGGCTGGCTGGCTCCCTTCCCACCACCTCCCACTGGAGAGGAGGGCAAGGGGGAAGAGGAAAAGGGCCAGGGCTAGGCAGGGAGACTGACCGCTGCCTGAAGTCAGTGTAGAGCAGACGGTTGGGGAAGCCTTGGCGGCAGATCCGGATCCCCTCCAGAACCCCATTGCAACGTAGCTGGTGTAGCACCAAGAAGGCATCCATGACACCTGGACATTGTGGGAAAGGTCAGAGGTCAGTGACACACCTTCACACCCTGGAAAAAGGCAACCCAGACAGAGTGACTGAGACTGTGGAGGGCCTGCAGGGGGTGGGATGTGGCCACCCAGTCTCTGCCCCATCACCCTCCCTCCCCACCCCACCAGCCCTGTCCTGGGATGAATACCTGGGGTCTTATTCTCGTTGGGGACAATACAACGGACGAAGTGGGGCTGTGTGGCCCGCAGGTTAGTCATCAGTTTGTTGAGGTTCTCCTGGAGGTGGGGAAGAATGGGGAGAAGGCACAGGAGGGGCAGAGACCAGAATTGGACAATGCAGCAAAGAACCATCGAGGACCAGTGAGCAAGATCCTTAAGTGTGTCCCTGAGCTTTTGTTTCTGTCGCCCTTGTTCCCTGTGCCCTCTTCTGCTTGACTGGTCCCCATCGCCATCACCAAAGCCTTCACTCCCCCACCAAAATGCCATCCCTCCCAGAGGCCCCTGTGACCCCTGTCCTTCCCCACAACCCTGCTCAGGCAGCGTGGGGACAGGAGGCAGCACAGACTTGCTGTGATGTTCACATGCAGAGGAGTTAAACATCACTGCAAGTCTTAACGGCCACCCGCCCAGGGTGCAGGGGATAGAGCAGGGAGTGGAGGACGGGGCTGGAGGTTGGCAGGGGCCCTCACCTTGTGCAGCTGGGACACCGTCTGGAACGATGCTGCCTTCTTACGCTTCTCTTTCACCCCGGACTTGGGGGGCTCGGCTAGTGGAGACACGGGTACTGGTCACTCCAGGGGACATCACTCTATGAGCCTCTTACCAGCCTTGTCCCTCAGAACTCACTGGAGCAGGAGCCTGCATAGTTCTCATAGAGCGTAGCCAAGAGCTTATTTTGTGACTTTTGGAAGATGGGGACGACCGTCTCATTCAGTGGATCCTTGTTTTTCTCCAGCCAACCCACAATGCTGTACGGCACCTGGCGGGGACGAGACAGGTGCTGAGTGGGGTTGGGGCAGCCTGGGGAGGGAGGGATGGGTGGTAGAGAGCTGGGGTTCCAACAGGCACCTACCACACCTGCGTAGTGGACCACCTCAAAGTGGGCCTGGTACTTGCGCTTCTTGTCAGGCCGCGGCTGCTGGAAATTGGGCGACTTCCCTGCGTGGTTGTCATAGAGCTTGGCCCGGAAGCTCGCATCTGAGGCCTTGGGGAACATGCACTCCTCCTCCAGGATGGACAGGATGCCAAGAGGCTGGGGACAGCCAGGGTACAAGTTTGAGGGACATGAGGGAGCCTTGGGCCCTCCATCAAGCCAGCCTCCCAGAGTCTCTCCCTCTTCCCCAACACCCCAACCTCAGCCATCTTCCCAGAGGAACAGAGACCAGACCTCACCCAGGAGCCCCATCTTCCAGGAGAGAAAGAAAGCTTTGAGGCTTGGCTTCCACTCCACTTCTACACACTTTACAGCACTGAGTACTCTTTGCTTATAAGAAGTGTGCAAACTCAAACTGGTGCCTCTGTACCCACTCTTGCCAACCACCACAGCCAAAGTTACACACGTCATGCATAAACATACGGTAGTTAGAAAAAAAAAGACAACTGAGTTCAAATGTCTCATTCCTCATTCACAAGCTGTGAGCCCCCTAGACTTCTATAAGCCTCCATTTTCTAACCCGCAAAACAGGAAAATGAAGACCTTCAGTGCTGATATAACAGCAAAAAATTGTCAGCCAACGACACAAGGAGATTACAAAAATGCATCATATGAAAATCATCTGCTGCATGAAATACTCTGCCTTCTTCTACAATATTCAAAGTACATTTTCAGAGAAAAAGTAGGATGTGCAATGGATCTGTGTCTATAAAAGAAAACTGGATGCCCAGGATAAAGGATTTAGAGGACATTAACCAAAGTGCTAAGATACCTGCTGTATTTTCCCCTTTACTTCCTGTTTTCCAATTTTTTTAAATTTTCTTTCTTCTATTCTTCATGTAATAGGGAAATACATTTAATGTTTTACAATCAAATAAATAAGTAAACACACCCTGCCCTGCCCTGCCAAAGGCAGTTCTGAAGATCCAGTGAAATCGTGGCTGAAAAACGACCCTGTGAACTGCAGAATCGTGTGCACCCAGAGGGGCTGATGCCAACAGTGGGGTACACACACCTAAATGCTCACCATACTCACCAACACACACCCACACTGACTCTCCACCACACCCATTCAGACACAAGCACAGATGCTCCCATTCACACACATGCAGACACGTGTTGTCACCACCACATGCACATGACAAACTGGCTTCAAGACACAAGTACACACCTACATGCACACACACACCCCCTCATGTATAACACTCGTTCTTGTCCACTCAGTATACACACAGCCTCCCCCCCACCATGAGGACTCTGCTCCAGCCCCACCTTCTCAATGAGGTCGATGCAGGGCTGCAGGTCAAGGCCAAAGTCAATGAAGACCCAGTCGATGCCCTCCCGCTTGTACTCCTCCTGCTCCAGCACGAACATGTGCTGGTTGAAGAACTGCTGCAGCTTCTCGTTGGTGAAGTTGATACACAGCTGTTCAAAGCTGTTAAACTACAAGAGGGAGGCCCTGGGGCTCAGCAGACCTCCTTGCAGACAGGAGAGGGGGCTGGAGGGGAGCAGCAGCCCACCCACGCCTCCAGGGCTCCTGCCCTGCCCTCCCCTCCATGGTCCTCACCTCAGAGCGCACAGCACCCAAGGCCGTGGGCCTTCTCTCACCTCAAAGATCTCAAAACCAGCAATGTCCAGGACCCCGATGAAGAACTGCCGGGGTAGCTTTGTGTCCAGTGTCTGGTTGATCCGTGATACCAGCCACCGGAAGAGCCGGTCGTAGGTGGCCTTGGCCAGAGCCCCCACGGCAAACACCACCTGGAGACACAGGGAAGCTGGCTGGGACCTGGTGAGGACTGGCCCCTGCCTGGTGGCCCCCTCAGGCCCCAGCCTGCTAGCAGCTCACCTGCTCCACGCTCTGGCCCTTGGTCACATACTCATTCCCCACCCGGACCCGGGGGTGCAGGAGGCCTTTGAGGAGGTCCCCACTGCTGACCCCCATCAGGTAGGCAGCCTTGTCAGCACCTGGCAGGGCACACAGGTGGGATGAGGACAGGGAAAACCAAGTATGCAGGCACATGGGGGCTCTACTAGCCTCAGCCTGGGGTCAAGAGGTGGGTTTGAGGGGGCACAGGTTCAGGCCAACAAATCCTTAGCCACAGGAGGATGAGGGTCTGGAGTTGAAGGGTCAGGGCCAGGTAAGACTTGAGTCAAAGGTTGTGGATACGGATTAGGGTTAACGGTTAATGGCCACAGACAGACAGGACATTGGGAGAGGGGGCAAGGTGACAGCCAGGTCGGGTCTCTCACTCTCGGTGCCATCAGCCTCAGCCTGCTCCTCCCGCTGCTTCTGCTTGAACTTCATGTTGCCAAAGTGCAGAAGGGCACCCACGATTTTATAGCAGGCACACTTCTCATCCATGCTGAAGCCCAGGATGTCCATGGCGTGCTGTGGGGGGAGGACGGAGGTTTGAAGAAGTCAAGGCTCTGCCAAGGTCCAGCAAGACTAAAGGCAGGGAAGCTGGACCCCAAATCTCCACCCAGCCACCCATGTCCCCACGCTGCAGGCAGCCCACTTCTGCTGCCCTCCTAGCCCCACCATACATCAGTGGCGATGAGCTCCTCCCCATCATCCATGTTATCCACCGTGATGACGCCCTGGCTGCAAAAGTGGTAGTCGTAGGGGTTCATAGACAAAAGCAGCATGTCTGGGGACACAGGCAGAGAAGGGCAGGTCAGGCTGTGTTCAGCCGGCCTTTCTCCTCCACTCCAGGGAGGTGGGCTCTGGGGGCCCAGCCTAGCAGGAGAGTCTGGGGCTGAATTTCTTGCCTCCCACCCCTGCATCCAGGCGGGGGCTTCTTTTTCTTTATGGTTTCCAGTGCTTCCATCTCACTCATCCATTGACCAGTGCTCACAACCACCCCTTCTGCCCAGACCCCGTGTGGGTGCTAAGGCACAGGGAGGACCAGTATCTGCCCGAGAAGAGAAGGGGAGCTGGGCCAAGACATAGCCGTCAGTCCCTCGAGAGACCACGCCTGTGGTGCTAGGTGGAGCCTCTGTCGTCTCAGGACAGCAGGAGGGACTTGGGTTTCTGCGCAAGGCTACACGACCCTGCCAGGGCAACAGAGCTAAGAGGCCAGTGCCTGGCATGGGGAGGAGATGGCTCAGCAACCACCAGAGGTTGCAGGAAGAGAGGGGAGGACAGGATGGGCCCTGGTTCCCCAGGAAAGAAGAGATGCCACAGACCCCAGGACAGCGAGGAAACAGACATCTCGATGGGGGCCAAGGAGGGGCCACATGGCCCGACTCCCTCCCAGCTCCTTTGGGCTTGACCCTCCCACCCGGTCCATCCCTGGCCCTCACCCTGCAGCTCTGGCT
Organism: Choloepus didactylus; assembly: GCF_015220235.1. Classification (NCBI taxonomy): domain Eukaryota; kingdom Metazoa; phylum Chordata; class Mammalia; order Pilosa; family Megalonychidae; genus Choloepus; species Choloepus didactylus. Next base: position 38,841,960 of record NC_051325.1, on the reverse strand, counting down.
TCTTTCCCGACAGGATCTGGTAGTAGACATGGTAGCTGCGCTCGCCGGGCAGCTGGAAGATCACTCGTGACTTTTCTAGGAGATCTGAGGAGAAGGGGAGGTGCTGGCCTAGGGTCTCCTGGTACCTCCCCAGATTGAATCACCCCCAAAAGGAGGGGCCTGGGGAAGAACCATCACTAAGGGGGTTATGTGCTCACACCAGACTGTGGGGAAAGGTGTCTCTCCACTGGTATACGTCTGCCCACTGTTGTGTGTGCCTCTCCACCGGTATGTGTGTCTCTCTGCTGGTTGAATGTCTCTCCATTGGTGTGTGTTTCCACTGGTGTGTGTATCTCTCTGCTGGTTGAATGTCTCTCCACTGGTGTGTGTGTCTCTCCACTGGTGTGTGTGTCTCTTCATTGGTGTGTCTCTCTCCACTAGTGTGCCAAAAGCCTCCATGGCCAGGTGGGCACATGTATCTGTGTCAGCACATATTTGTCTGTTTGAACATCAATGTGTGCCTCTCCGTGGAGATATCTGTGGGAAGTTTTTCGTTCATTTACTCTTGCATCTGCATTTTCATTCTTTCATCTGTGACGTACACTCCTTCCTCCAAGGCAGTCCTAGTGCGTGTTGTTCAGTGCACATGGAGCTGTCCAAAGTGTGTGCACGGAGCAGAGCCTCCCAGCACATCTAGTCATGGGTGTGAACTGCAGTATGTCCCTGCCCCGTGACCTCACACCTGTGCTGTTGGGACCTAGGCGCCGGGCATCCCGAGGTGGGGAGTGGTCAGTTGGGTGCCCTCTGCAGTCTGCTCCACTCTGGTGTTGGAGCAGCTGGGCTGGGCCTGGCAGGATGGGCACCACCACCAGAAAGGTGTTTAGGGGAGGCTTCCTGGAGCAAGGGACTTGGAAGGACAGGGAAACTATGTGGAGATGAGGCTGGTGACAGAGGAGCAGAGAAAAGACCAGGGGTGGGAGGTAAGGGTTCAGTCATGAGGAGCCTGACTGGCCAGGAGGGACTTCGGTCTTCATTTAAGGGAGATGGGATCTAGATAAGGTTTAAAGAAGGGATGGGATGTGATCCAGTTAGTATCTCGGAGATCACTCTGGCTTGATGGAGGATCGAGTAGAGGCTAGGGGACCACAGGAGGCTGGTGCAAGGTTCCAGGTGAGAGGCAAGGTGGCCTGAACTGAGCAGCGACCAGGGGATCAAGAGAAGCACCCAGAACAGGTGGGAGCCAAGAGAACTTGATAATGGATGCTAAGTCAGAGCGGAAAGACTCAGCCCAGCCCTCTGTCCCCACTTCCTCAGGAACCCCGCCCTCATTCTCCCTCTCCAGACTCACAGCTGTCGATATCAGCAGACGCCAGTTTCCCGGAGGGACCAAAGTGAATGCGGATGAACTTGCCCTGTGGGCAGAGGGCAGGCCCTCAGTCAGGGGGCTCAGCCAGTGCTGCGCCGCCCCCGCTGGAGGCTCCTGCCTTCTGGCATCTGCCCACCTCTCCCACAGCCACTGTGGTGACTCACAAAGCGGGAGGAGTTGTCGTTCCGCAGCGTCTTGGCATTGCCAAAAGCCTCCATGGCAGGGTTAGCCTCGATGATTTGATCCTCAAGGGTGCCCTAGTGGTGGCAGGGGTGGGAGGGGGTGACGGGGGATGTGAGGGGCAGTCAAGTCAGCCCCGGCGCTCACTGACTGGGAGAGCATCAGCCCATCCCAGATGATTTCCGGGTGTGAAGGGGTGGGAGGGTCCCAGGGCCTCATGCTTGTCACCTACCCCACTCACACTGGCCCCACACTTACCCCAGTCTTTGTGGCCAGAAATTGCTGGGGGAGAAGGAGGACAAAGTTAAGAGGGTGGGAAGTCCCAGGGGGTTGGGTAGGGGAGGCGGAGGTTAGCAGGACAGTGGACGTTAGTCACCAACTATGTAGCTCTCCACCCCAAACCCCACGCCTGACCCTCCTAGGGGTATTAGAAGGAAAAATGCTAGAAAGTGGGAGCAAGCTTGGCCCTGACCAGATGCCTGAGGCAGGAGGCTGCATGTGTGTGTGTGTGTGTGTGTGTGTGTGTGTGTGTGTGTGTGTATGTGTGTGTCTCCTACCCACAGCCCTTCCCCTCCCCAACTCGGACTCTGGCCTCTCCATACCCCCTCACCTTCCATGCTCCATGAGTGACTCCTGCCCCAAGGCCAAGGGGCTTCCTGACTAAAATCTTCTCCCCTTCAGAGCCCAGCTCAAATGCCCCCTCCTCTAGGAAGGCTTCCCTGATACCCTCAAGCTGGAAGCACCATCTTCCTGCTGGGAACCTTCCTACCCTAGCTTCCTCAGTGGTGGCCCTTTTTCACACTTTTCCTTTGTGTTGTGATTAGGTGTGTGATCACTGCACAACTGTACACCTATTATTCAAAATGACCCTGCCAGAAGCAATTATGAGCCTAATTTGTAAATAAGGAAAGTAAGACTCCTAGCAGGGAAGGGATTTGTTTGAGGCTGCCTGGCAAGCCCAGGCAGAGCTGGCACTGAGCCCAGCCACCTGCCTCCCATGGTTCCCACTGCTGCCTACAGAGGGACTTAACTGAATTGAGGGGGGTCCGCCCCCATCCCTCCCTAGTCTCATCCTTATCTTGCCTCCATTTCTCTTTCTTCTCTACAGACATGCTACCACCAGGAGACTTTGTGGTCACTCACCTAGCTCCAGGTAGCCCAAGACTTATAAATCCCACCACCACCACCACCACCAAGATATTGCTGGGGAAGGGACGCAGGAAGGAGATGGAGCCCCCTCCTCCAAACTCCCCCCACCCACTCACATCCAGTGCCTTTGAACAGGGCTCTCCCTGAACTGTCTGATCAATGGGGGCGGGTGGGGTGGTGGGGGGTGGACTTTTCCATTCCAGCACCCACAGCACCTGTGGGTCAACCTGGCCCTTTAGCTCCCTTGCCTACCCTCTCCCTTGGACTCCACACTCAGGGCTCCTTTCCTACCCAGGTGTCCCCTTGCCCCCAGCCCTTCCTACCTTGTCCCTGTCATCTATTCCTGTCACTGGACCAAGCCCCAACTTTCTGCAGCATCCCCAGAGACATTTTGGCATTTTGGAAAATAGGGTGGGGGAAAAGGAGGGAGAAAAGAATACCAAAAAGTCAACAGCAAAAACAAACAGCAAAAACCACAACAAAAAAAACAAAACTGAAATAAAAATCAAAAACCAAGAAAGTTAAATGGGGAAAAGGAAAAAGCCAAAAGAAAAAAAAAAATGAAAAAAAAAAAAGAAAAGGAAAAAGAAAAAGAAAAAAGAAAAGAAAAATGCCCCAGAATAAAGCAAGGCTCAACAGGACCAGGAGTGAGGGCTTATGGGAGGAGGCCTCGGGCTTCTGGGAAGAAAAGTCAGCCCATTTGGGGGTTGATGGCAGGAGTGGGCATCCACAGAGCTCTGACAGCCAGCCATGGGACTAGCAACAAACATTGTACTTTAAAAACAAAAACAAAACAAAACACTGATTCCCCAGTTGCTTCTGAAATTTTCAAAAATTGTACAGAAATCACAGGGCACAAAACTGCCCCCCAATAGCGGGTGTTGAAAAAGGCAAGTCTCCTGGCTCCAGCTCAACTGTGTGTGAGCTGCTTGTTCTGAAAGGCAGCAGGTAACTGTGTCTTTGGTGCATGAAAACCAAGAAAATCACTTCTTAGTGAAAGCAGCCTATTCAGTAAACTCTTTCAAGATACAAAGGCCAAGATGGAAGGGGAAAATTACACAAAGCATTCAGGAAAAGTGATGTCCTCCTCCTGGGTGTTAGATGGACTCTGAGCAGGCCCAGAGCAGGGTTGCAAAGGGGTCAGGTGTGACCATAGCCTCTCTGGTCAAGCCTTGCTCGGGCCAGAGCCCCCCACCAGAGTGGGAGGCTCAGGCAGGGCTGGCAGCTCTGGGGAGCCAAATATTTAAAAAGAAAAAAAAGAAAGAAAAGAAAAAGAAGAAAAGGAAGATAAGAAAAACAGTGAGAAGCAGGGAGCAGCGCCCACGTAGGCGAGTCTTACGGCCTTCTTGCCCGGCCCGTCTCCCAGGGCAGCGACGATGGCAAAGTACTGAATGACCCGCTTGGTGTTAACCGTCTTACCGGCCCCCGACTCTCCGCTTGGATGACACAAACAGGAGTCACCAATGCCCATCTGACCACCCTAATTCTTCCCATTCCCCAATGTCCCATCCCTCAAACAGCAACCCCCCCACTTTCTTCCTCCTCAACCCCCACCCCCAAGAACTCCCAATTCAAGGAACCGAACTCAAGTGTTAGATCAACCTTCAGGGATGTTGCTTGCAAAGCAAGCCAGTGTCCACCATCCCTGTGAGGTAATGGCACTGTTCACTGAGCACTGTCAGCACCAGGCACTGGGTGCTCATATAGGCATTAGAAAACCCTGGAAGGCAGGCACCAATATCACCTCCATTTTATAAATAAGAAAATGGAGCTCAGAGAAGTTACATGACTCTTCTGTTGTGTGGCAAGAGTATATATTAACTCAGTGACTCCTTATACTTTTGCATGGTAGGTAGGCAGGATGGTTCGCTTTTCTATTGATGAGGCTCAGAGGCCAAAGACACACACAGCAGGAGGTGGAAACGTGAGAACTTGAACCCAAGTCTGTGGGGCTTCAAAATCCTTGCTTTTACCCACCAGGCTGCACTGCATGTGCATGCATGCACACACACACAAGCCGTGTCCATACTGGCTTGGCTGAACATGAACCTGGCATGTGAGATTCCACTACTTTCCCATGGTAGTAGGTTGGTTATCCAGGGTCAGAGAAAAGGAGACGCTGAGGAGGAAGGGGAAGCTCCCTCCCCCTCTTGAACCAGAATCAGAACCCCCAAGGAATCAGGGTGGGTGGAGATTTGGGGCCTTGGGGAGAGGGGTATCAGGGCTGGTGATGGCTCTGGGCCTTGGCAAACCCTTCCTACCCACCACCCTTAAGGAATCTTTGCAGAGCAGGTTCGGGGCTAATTCAGCTTCAGCTGAGACACTGGCCCTAAGCACTTTGGATTCTGATCCTGGTAAATGATCTGGTTCTGCCCCTCCCTGCCACATGACTAGCATTTCCCACCATACCCCCAGAGTCCCCCACTCACGTGATCAGCATGGACTGGTTCTCTCGGTCTGGAGAAAAGGGGAAGGAATAGAGGAGTCAGCCAAGATATGGGACCAGCCACAGGTGGAATACCCTGGGTATCCAAGGCCCTGGGGCAGCCCCTCCGCCCTCCAGGTCTCAAAATGGTAAGGGCCAGGTGGGACCGGACTGACCACCAGCTCCCAGCTGGAGAAGAGAATGGCTGTGCTAGTGTGTCCAGGAGCATAAAAACGAGGGCTGGGTCTTCCCCACCCACCCCATCCTTGGCAAGGAAAGTGGAAGGAAAAGTGTCCTTTACAGAAGTCTTCCTGGAGCAGGGGTAGGGAGCTTAGGTCTGGGAGAGGGGTCAAGGTGGTCCTTACTACGCAACATGTCGTTGTAGGCATTATCCGCCACCGCATATATGTGGGGAGGGGATTCAGAGCGGCGCTTGCCCTTGTAAGCAGCCACTACAGCAGCCGTGTAGACCGGGAGCCATTTGTAAGGGTTGATGGTGACACAGAAGAGTCCCGAATACGTCTGAGGAGAGTGCAAAGTTGGACTGTCAAAGGCCAAGGTTCCATTCTCAGTCCCCAGCCCTCACAACCCCCTGACCCCTGAGATAGTCCCCCAATGAGCCACTTCACAGGCCCACCACACCATCTGCAGCCCTCCTGGTTCCGCCCCGCCCCCGGCCCGCGGCCCTGCCCCTGGCCCGCGGCCCTGCCCCCGGCCCGCAGCCCTGCCCCCGGCCCGCGGCTCTGCCCCCAAAGCCGACACCCCGGCTCCATCTTAGCTCCGCCCCCACAGGTCACAGCCCCGCCCCCATTTCCCATGATTCTGCCCATACGAGGTCTGAGGCCTGGGCGTTCCTCTAGCTAAAGGCCCGCCCCCACGGCCCGCCCCATAGCTCCAGCCCCCACCACCCATGGCCCCTCCCTGGTCCGCAGCTCACGTAGATCATCCAGCGTGCGTAACGCTGGCGCAGATTTTGCAGCACTGCAGCCTCGTTGAGGTGTGTCATCATGGCCATATCCTCGAGCAGGTCGAAGCGGGGTGGGTTCATGGGCTGCAGGTCGGCTTCGCGCACTGTCAGCACCTGCCAGGGAGGCCGGAGTGGAGAGGGCCCGACTGACCGCAGCCTCCCATCCACCCGCACACCCAGACTCCGTTCACCCAGAGCTGGCCAGGAGCTGCGGAAAAAGGGGGTGCCAAACCTTCTGGTCCTTGGTCTCCACAGTGACTCTGCCCCCTGTGGCCTCTGACTTGACTTCTGCCTCCACGTAGGCATCCTGTTCATCGGGCACCCACACCCGCTTCTTCCCTGGGGTGGGGGAAGAGCATCGGAGCTTTAAGAGTAGCTGCGGACCCAGCTCGGGTTCCCAAGCTGTGTCCATCCATAGAGCTGTGACCCTCTCAGAATCCCCTCTGCCAGGTCGCAGGAGTCCCCAGTGTGGATCCCTCCAGATCCAGGCTCCTCAGCGAAGATCTCAAACGATCCCGTTTGCAGGGTAAGAGGCCCACTTTCGCTCTGGGTGCAGGTTCAATCCCCGCTTCAGCCCTAAGTGCTGCCTGACCTGCCGACAATCCCTCTTTCTCTCTGGGCCTGTTTCCTCAAATGCAAAATGTCATGAGGCTCTCCTGAGGTCCCATAAGGAGCAGCCCCTCAATATCAGGCCCATAATTCTCAAGAGGATCCACCTCGTCTATCCCACTGAGGACACAACCCCAGGTCTCCTCATTTCTGTGTGCTGTGCTCCCAGCCCACCTCCCATCCCTGGCCAACTGACCCCATAGCTTTGAGGGGCACGTATTTCATGGTAGGTAAAAGCATGGACCAGGGCTACAGACTCCAGGTTCTCTTCCCTGCCCTGCCACTTACTAGCCAGGTGCCTTGGTCAGGACCAGCTGTATGATTTGCCGGCCCCTTTGTTAAACATTATCAAGATGGCAATAGCAGAACATTAATTAAATAAAGCATGAGGCCCTTCTGAGCGCCACGCCCTGTGACTGCAGAGGTTGCACACCCATGAAGCTGGCCCCGGCCCTTGTCCTTTCCTCCTAGGTTGCTGGCAGGATTAAATGAGATGATGTGCAGAAAGGCATCTGCTCTGGGCCTGACATACCATAAGCACTCAATACATGTTAACTATTGTTATTATTGTCCTATGAGCAAACCGGGTCATAAATAGGACAGTCTTTGTCCCTATCTCTAATAAACAGTGGCTTTGGCTCTGTGGAAAGCATTAAAAATAGCTCCAGCACAGGTTCTGTGGACACTGGAGACAGCCCGCACTCATGCCAATCACCCTCATCTCAGAAGCCTCAGGGTCCAGCCTGAGTCATCCTCACAGACTGCAGCCCTGGGAGACAGGTGGTGTTGCCATTTCACAGAGGAGCAAACTGAGGCTGGCTCACAGACACACAGGGATTTCAGCCTCAGGACCCCAGGCTCTGGGAGCAAAGTCCAGGGTCAAAGCCGTCAAGCCACATTGCCCTTTCAACACTGAGCTCAGGGCTGGTCTGAGTCTATAACGGCTTCTCTGCGTCTGTGCCTCCTTCTCCTCTTCCTTCACTTACCATCCCATGGGAGAGTGTGCACCTTCGTCAGCTCTTGGTAACCCTGGCGGAGGTAGCGGGCAGATTCCCCAAGTTCACTCACATCCATCATGGCAGTTGCACTGAAGGTTGAGGACGAAGAACTAGAAAGTTTGGAGGTTCAAGGCAGACCAAGGCGGCAGGCACTGGAAAACGGCAGGGGGAGGGTGGCGGAGACTGAGAGGGACCAGAGACCCCAAAACAGAACATGATCCCCCTAGATCTAATGCTAGGTAACTTCCTGGGGTTCCCTCACCCCAGCCTCCCTGCGTGAGCCCCCAATACACACACCCTCAAACAACCAGAGCGTCCTCTCCCACAGATATGGAGAGACCCATGCCCACCCAGGGGCACCCTCACCCACCTGCCTGCCTGCCTTCCCTTCAGCTCCCTCCCCAGCCCTGATCACCCACCTCAGCACCACGGTAAGGACTGGGAGCTGTGCTACCCCTTTTATTGCCGCTGTCAAGGTCAGCAGAGGAGAGCTATGTCAGCAATCTCCACGTGTCACAGCCCCCCCAGCCTGGCCAGAGGACACAAAAGGCAAATTCCCTTTTATCTCCACCAGCACGGCCCTGGGGCTATTTTTACCTCCCATTGTCAGGAGATCACAAAGGCGGAGAGAGACACTCTGCAGGGAGACCAGGGAGGCTGGGATTCAGACAGAGGCAGGGACAACACAGTGAGAAATTTGGCAAAACTGAGGCACTCGGGGAGAAACTGAGTCAGAGAAAGTCTGATACACCCAGAAAAAGGCTCACACACTCAGGAACAGAGAGTAAGGAGACTCAGAGAGGAGGAACCACAGAATACCTTATGGGACTACTTAGCCCAACCCTCTTTATACAGACAGGGAAACTGAGGCTCAGAGAGGAGGAAGCACTGGCCAAGTCTCACAGGTAAGCAGGGGCAGAAATCAGGTCAAAAAGAGAAGCCAAAAGAGTGAGATATCACTTTCCAGCACCTGCACGCCATCTCTTTCTCTTCTGCCTCTATCCCCATCTCTCTGAGGGCCAGGGCAGACCTTGTAGTCCCTTGGGAAAGTCACAGTGAAGAAAACGAGACCTGGAACCATAGGAATAAAGACACACTTTGGCTGAAGAGGAAGAAAGTGGAGGAAATATAGACCAATTAGGAACCACATTCTCTGAGATTCAAGATTCACAGGAAGTCAACTTCTCACTCTGAGCACAGAGGGGAGAAGTGTCCCCCACCCATGTCCCATTCCAACGAGGGTGGCATTCAGTCTGCCTGATACAGGTTTGGGGGCTGTGTCAGGACTTTTCCAGGCTCTCCTGTCTGTCACCTCATAGAGGTCCTGGTGATTCCACTGAATTTTAGAAACAGAATCAATGTGTCCTGGAACCTTGGACTCTGGATATGCAGAACTACAGAGTGCCGGAGCCAGAATTCCAGCCAAGATGTCAGCCTGAGCTGACAGAGAGAAGTCCGCCCCTTGCCCCCATCCACGATCCCCAATAGGCTACCAATTCCAAATTCCAAATACGCCAGACAGAATATACAGAATAATTTCAAAAATATATTTTCAACCACAGAAAGTTCAAAACAGATAAAACTAATCCATGATGACAGAAGTGATCCTTTGAGAAAGAGTAATGACTGGAAGCGGGCCCAAGAGAGGCTTCTGGAGTGCAGTAAATGCTCTATGAATTGATTTGAGCAGTGGTTACACAGGGGTGTTCCTTTTGTAAAAATTCATCCAGCTGTATGTTTAAGATTTATGCACTTTACTATATGTATATTATACAGAGAAAAAAATTTTTAATACATTGCCTGCCAAGATCATTCAGTGAAGAAAGAATAGTTTGTTCATCAAATGTTGCTCAGACAACTGGATAGCTACATGCAAAAGAATGAAGCTGGACCCCTACCTCACACCATATACAAAATTATTTCAAAATAAATCAAAGACTTAAATGTAAATGCTAAAAGTATAAAACTTTTTGAAGAACACAGGTAAATCTTCACAACCTTGGATTTAGCACAAAAAAAAACAAAGAAAAAAGATACACCGAACTTCATCAAAATTAAAAACTTTTGTGCTTTCAAGGATGCCATCAAGAAATTGAAATGACAACCCAATGAATGAGAAAATATTTGCAAATCATGTATCTCATAAGGATCTAGTTTCCAAAATACACAAAGAACTCTTACACTCAATAGTAAAAAGACAACATTATTTAAAAATGGCAAAGGTCCTAAATAGACATTTCTCCAAAGAAGGTATACAAATGGCCAATAAGCACATGAAAAGATGCTAAACATCATTAGCCATCAGGGAAACGCAAATCAAATCTACAATGATATATACTTGAAAGTAGTTAAAATGGGAAGTGTTAGACTGTATATATGCTACCACAATAATTTTTTTAAAAATCCACAACGAGAAAGCACCTCACACCCACTTGCATAGCAATAATTAAAAGAAAACAAATAAAAACAGAAAATAACAAACATTGGCAAGGATGTGGAGAAACTGGAATCTTCACGCATTGTTGGTGGGAATGTAAAATGGTGCAGCCACTTTAGAAAACAGTCTGGCAGTTCCTGAAAAGGTTAAACGGAGTTACCACATGACCCAGCAATTCCACTCCTGTTTATATACCCAAGAGAATTGAAAACATACGTTCACACAACTTGTACATGAATGTTCATAACAATGTGGTATATCCATGCAATGGAATATTATTCATCCATAAAAAGGCATGAAGTACTGATACATGCTACAACATTGATGAAGTTAAGTGAAAGAAGCCAGCGTCAAAAGGCCATATACTGTATGATTTTATTTATATGAAATGAAAAGAACCAGCAAATCTAGAGAGACAGAAAGTTTATTAAAGATTGCCTAGGACTGGAAGAGATGGGGATTAGAAGGTAATGGCTAATGTACAGGGCTTTTTTTTGGGGGGAAGGGTGAGAATGTTCTGGAATTAGATTGTGGTGGTGGTTGCGCAATCATGCGAATATACTAAAAGCCACTGACTTTTATACCTTAAATGGGTAAACTGTCTGGTCTGTGAATTACATCTTGTACTGGTTTGAAGCTGTTATGTACCCCAGAAAAGGCCATGTACTTTTTTTTTTTTTTTTTTTTTTTATTTCCTTCAGTCAGTTTTAATGAATCACATGCTATCCTACCAGTTCCGGATAAGAATTTTCTAATAAATCTTTTCTGATACTATAACTGTTTCCTTTCATATTCACCAAAGGTCCATTCCAAGTTGAGGGAAGAGAGAGCTCAGGAGATGACGAGTTACTTGGGGGACCTCCCCCAAGTCAACACGTTCCCTCTCTGCAAGGAGATGGAACAGGGGGAGCAAATTCCAGCCCCAAAGACAGGATTAAGAGCAACAAACACCCTGCTGCTCCATTCTTCCTTCAAGGCCTGCCCTTAAGGAGGGACTATATCCTTAACCTCCAGATAGTTGTCAATGTGGCAGTGGCTCACATTGTTTCTTTCTTTTTTTTTTTTTTTAATCATCATTTTATTGAGATATATTCACATACCACGCAGTCATACAAAACAAATTGTACTTTCAATTGTTTACAGTACCATTACATAGTTGTACATTCATCACCTAAATCAATCCCTGACACCTACATTAGCACACACACAAAAATAACAAGAATAATAATTAGAGTGAAAAAGAGCAATTGAAGTAAAAAAGAACACTGGGTACCTTTGTCTGTTTGTTTCCTTCCCCTACTTTTCTACACGTCCATCAATAAACTAGACAAAGTGGAGTTTGGTCGTTATGGCTTTCCCAATCCCATTGTCACCCCTCATAAGCTACATTTTTATACAACTGTCTTCGAGATTCATGGGTTCTGGGTTGTAGTTTGATAGTTTCAGGTATCCACCACCAGCTACCCCAATTCTTTAGAACCTAAAAAGGGTTGTCTAAAGTGTGCGTAAGAGTGCCCACCAGAGTGATCTCTCGGCTCGTTTTGGAATCTCTCTGCCACTGAAGCTTATTTCATTTCCTTTCACATCCCCCTTTTGGTCAAGAAGATGTTCTCCGTCCCACGATGCCGGGTCTACATTCCTCCCCGGGAGTCATATTCCACATTGCCAGGGAGATTCACTCCCCTGGGTGTTTGATCCCACGTAGCGGGGAGGGCAGTGATTTCACCTTTCAAGTTGGCTTAGCCAGAGAGAGAGGGCCACATCTGAGCAACAAAGAGGCATTCAGGAGGAGACTCTTAGGCACAAATATAGGGAGGCCTAGCCTCTCCTTTGCAGCAACCGTCTTCCCAAGGGTAAAACTTATGGTAGAGGGCTCAACCCATCAAATCACCAGTCCCCTATGTCTGTGGTCATGTTAGCAACCATGGAGGTGGGGTAGGCGAATACCCCTGCATTCTCCACAGGCTCCTCAAGGGGGCACTACGTCTTTTTTTTTTTTCCTTGTTTTTCTTTTTTTTTTTTTTTAACTTTCCCTTCTTTTTTAAATCAACTGTATCAAAAAAAAAGTTAAAAAGAAAAACAAACATACAATAAAAGAACATTTCAAAGAGACCATAACAAGGGAGTAAGAAAAAGACAACTAACCTAAGATAACTGCATAACTTCCAACATGTTCCTACTTTACCCCAAGAAAGTTACATAATATAGCAACATTTCTGTGAACTTGTTCCTACTATATCCATCAGAAATTAACAGACCATAGTCATTTCTGGGCATCCCCAGAACATTAAATAGCTTATCTGTTCTTCTTGGATTATTGTTCCCCCTTCCTTAATTGCTCTCTACTGCTAGTTCCCCTACATTCTACATTATAAACCATTTGTTTTACATTTTTCAAAGTTCACATTAGTGGTAGCATATAATATTTCTCTTTTTGTGCCTGGCTTATTTCACTCAGCATTATGTCTTCAAGGTTCATCCATGTTGTCATGTTTCACGAGATCGTTCCTTCTTACTGCCGCGTAGTATTCCATCGTGTGTATATACCACATTTTATTTATCCACTCATCTGTTGAAGGACATTTGGGTTTGTTTCCATCTCTTGGCAATTGTGAATAATGCTGCTATGAACATTGGCGTGCAGGTATCTGTTCGTGTCACTGCTTTCCGATCTTCCGGGTATATACCGAGAAGTGCAATCGCTGGATCGAATGGTAGCTCTATATCTAGTTTTCTAAGGAACTGCCAGACTGACTTCCAGAGTGGCTGAACCATTATACAGTCCCACCAACAATGAATAAGAGTTCCAATTTCTCCACATCCCCTCCAGCATTTGTAGTTTCCTGTTTGTTTAATGGCAGCCATTCTAACCGGTGTTAGATGGTATCTCATTGTGGTCTTAATTTGCATCTCTCTAATAGCTAGTGAAGCTGAACATTTTTTCATGTGTTTCTTGGCCATTTGTATTTCCTCTTCAGAGAACTGTCTTTTCATATCTTTTGCCCATTTTATAATTGGGCCGTCTGTACTATTGTCATTGAGTTGTAGGATTTCTTTGTATATGCAAGATATCAGTCTTTTGTCAGATACATGGTTTCCAAAAATTTTTTCCCATTGAGTTGGCTGCCTCTTTACCTTTTTGAGAAATTCCTTTGAGGTGCAGAAACTTCTAAGCTTGAGGAGTTCCCATTTATCTATTTTCTCTTTTGTTGCTTGTGCTTTGGGTGTAAAGTCTAGGAAGTGGCCACCTAATACAAGGTCTTGAAGATGTTTTCCTACTTTATCTTCTAGGAGTTTTATGGTACTTTCTTTTATATTGAGATCTTTGGTCCATTTTGAGTTAATTTTTGTGTAGGGGGTGAGGTAGGGGTCCTCTTTCATTCTTTTGGATATGGATATCCAACTCTCCCAGCCCCATTTGTTGAAAAGACCATTATGGCTCAGTTCAGTGACTTTGGGGGCCTTATCAAAGATCAGTCGGCCATAGATCTGAGGGTCTATCTCTGAATTCTCAATTCGATTCCATTGATCTATATGTCTATCTTTGTGCCAGTACCATGCTGTTTTGGCAACTGTGGCTTTATAATAAGCTTCAAAGTCAGGGAGTGTAAGTCCTCCCACTTCGTTTTTCTTTTTTAGAGTGTCTTTAGCAATTCGAGGCATCTTCCCTTTCCAAATAAATTTGATAACTAGCTTTTCCAAGTCTGCAAAGAAGGTTGTTGGAATTTTGATTGGGATTGCATTGAATCTGTAGATGAGTTTGGGTAGAATTGACATCTTAATGACATTTAGCCTTCCTATCCATGAACATGGAATATTTTTCCATCTTTTAAGGTCCCCTTCTATTTCTTTTAGTAGAGTTATGTAGTTTTCTTTGTATAGGTCTTTTACATCTTTGGTTAAGTTTATTCCTAGGTACTTGATTTTTTTAGTTGCTATTGAAAATGGTATCTTTTTCTTGAGTGTCTCTTCAGTTTCTTCATTTCTAGCATATAGAAACATTACTGACTTATGTGCATTAATCTTGTATCCCGCTACTTTGCTAAATTTGTTTATTAGCTCTAGTAGCTGTATCGTCGATTTCTCAGGGTTTTCTAGATATAAGATCATATCATCTGCAAACAATGACAGTTTTACTTCTTCTTTTCCAATTTGGATGCCTTTTATTTCTTTGTCTTGCCGGATTGCCCTGGCTAGCACTTCCAGCACAATGTTGAATAACAGTGGTGACAGCGGGCATCCTTGTCTTGTTCCTGATCTTAGAGGGAAGGCTTTCAGTCTCTCACCATTGAGTACTATGCTGGCTGTGGGTTTTTCATATATGCTCTTTATCATGTTGAGGAAGTTTCCTTCAATTCCTACCTTTTGAAGTGTTTTTATCAAAAATGGATGTTGGATTTTGTCAAATGCTTTTTCAGCATCTATTGAGATGATCAATTGATTTTTCCCTTTTGACTTGTTAATGTGTTGTAATACATTGATTGTTTTTCTTATGTTGAACCATCCTTGCATGCCTGGAATGAACCCCACTTGGTCATGGTGTATGATTTTTTTAATGTGTCTTTGGATTCGATTTGCAAGTATTTTGTTGAGGATTTTTGCATCTATATTCATTAGGGAGATTGGCCGGTAGTTTTCCTTTTTTGTAGCATCTTTGCCTGGTTTTGGTATTAGATTGATGTTAGCTTCATAAAATGAGTTAGGTAGTGTTCCATTTTTTTCAATGTTTTGAAAGAGTTTGAGTAAGATTGGTGTCAGTTCTTTCTGGAAAGTTTGGTAGAATTCCCCTGTGAAGCCATCTGGCCCTGGGCATTTATTTGTGGGAAGATTTTTGATGACGGATTGGATCTCTTTGCTTGTGATGGGCTGGTTGAGGTCTTCTATTTCTTCTCTGGTCAGTCTAGGTTGTTCATATGTTTCCAGGAAATTGTCCATTTCCTCTACATTATCCAGTTTGTTGCCATACAGTTGTTCATAATATCCTCTTATAATTTTTTTAATTTCTTCAGGATCTGCAGTTATGTCACCTTTTTCATTCATTATTTTGTTTATATGGGTCTTCTCTCTTTTTGATTTTGTCAGTCTAGCTAGGGGCTTGTCAATCTTGTTGATCTTCTCAAAGAACCAACTTTTGGTGATATTTATCCTCTCTATTGTTTTTTTGTTCTCTATGTCATTTATTTCTGCTTTAATCCTTGATATTTCTTTTCTTGTACTTGGTTTAGGATTGGTATGCTGTTCATTTTCTAGCTTCTTCAGTTGATCCATTAGTTCTTTGATTTTGGCTCTTTCTTCCTTTTTAATATATGCATTTAGTGCTATAAATTTCCCCCTTAGCACTGCTTTTGCTGCATCCCATAGGTTTTGGTATGCTGTGTTCTCATTTTCATTCGTCTCTATATATTTAGCAATTTCTCTTGCTATTTCTTCTTTAACCCACTGATTGTTTAGGAGTGTGTTGTTTAACCTCCAGGTATTTGTGAATTTTCTAAGTCTCTGATGGTTATTGACTTCTAATTGTATTCCATTGTGGTCAGAGAATGTGCTTTGAATAATTTCAATCTTTTTAAATTTATTGAGGCTTGTTTTATGTCCCAGCATATGATCTATTCTGGAGAAAGTTCCATGAGCACTAGAAAAGTATGTGTATCCTGGTGATTTGGGATGTATTGTCCTGTATATGTCTGTTAAATCTAATTCATTTATCAGATTGTTTAGGTTTTCAATTTCCTTATTGGTCTTCTGTCTGGTTGATCTATCTATAGGAGAGAGTGATGTATTGAAGTCTCCCACAATTATTGTGGAAACATCAATTGCTTCCTTTAGTTTTGCCAGTGTTTCTCTCATGTATTTTGTGGCACCTTGATTGGGTGCATAGACATTTACGATTGTTATTTCTTCTTGCTGAATTGCCCCTTTTATTAGTATGTAGTGGCCTTCTTTGTCTCTCAAAACATCCCTGCATTTGAAGTCTATGTTATCTGAGATTAATATTGCTACACCTGCTTTCTTTTGGCTGTAGCTTGCATGAAATATTTTTTTCCATCCTTTCACTTTCAGTTTCTTTGTGTCCCTGTGTCTAAGATGAGTCTCTTGTATGCAACATATTGATGGTTCATTTTTTTTGATCCATTCTGCGAATCTATATCTTTTAATTGGGGAGTTTAATCCATTTACATTCAACGTTAAAACCGTGAAGGCATTTCTTGAATCGGCCATCTTATCCTTTGGTTTATGTTTGCCATATTTTTCCCTCTCTCTATTAATATCCTTTATTGTACCCATACCGAATCTCTTTAGTACTGAACCTTTCTCCAAGTCTCTCTGTCCTGTCTTTGTTTCTCTGTCTGTAGGGCTCCCTTTAGTATCTCCAGTAGGGCAGGTCTCTTGTTAGCAAATTCTCTCAGCATTTCTTTGTCTGTGAAAAATTTAAGCTCTCCCTCAAATTTGAAGGAGAGCTTTGCTGGATAAAGTATTCTTGGCTGGAAATTTTTCTCACTCAGAATTTTAAATATATTGTGCCACTGCCTTCTCGCCTCCATGGTGGCTGCTGAGTAGTCACTACTTAGTCTTATGCTGTTTCCTTTGTATGTGGTGAATTGCTTTTCTCTTGCTGCTTTCAGAACTTGCTCCTTCTCTTCTGTGTTTGACAGTGTGATCAGTATATGTCTCGGAGTGGGTTTATTTGGGTTTATTCTATTTGGAGTTCGCTGAGCATTTATGATTTGTGTATTTATGTTGTTTTGAAGATTTGGGAAGTTTTCCCCAACAATTTCTTTGAATACTCTTCCTAGACCTTTACCCTTTTCTTCCCCTTCTGGGACACCAATGAGTCTTATATTTGGACGTTTCATATTATCTATCATATCCCTGAGGTCCATTTCGAGTTTTTCAATTTTTTTCCCCATTCTTTCTTTTATGCTTTCATTTTCCATTCTGTCATCTTCCAGGTCACTGATTCGTTGTTCAACTTCCTCTAGTCTTGTACTATGAGTGTCCAGAATCTTTTTAATTTGGTCAACAGTTTCTTTAATTTCCATAAGATCATCCATTTTTTTATTTAGTCTTGCAATGTCTTCTTTATGCTCTTCTAGGGTCTTCTTGATTTCCTTCATATCCCGTACTATGGTCTCATTGTTCATCTTTAGTTCTTTGAGTAGCTGCTCTAGGTGCTGTGTCTCTTCTGGTCTTTTGATTTGGGTGCTTGGGCTTGGGTTATCCATATCGTCTGGTTTTTTCATATGCTTTATAATTTTCTGTTGTTTTTGGCCTCGTGGCATTTGGTGAACTTGATAGGGTTCTTTTAGGGTTTGTAGACCTATTGAAGTCCTTATCTCTAATTTATCAGATCTACAGCTTCGTGGAGTACACTTTCTCTAACTAACCAGCAGGTGGCGTCCACGAGCCACCTGTTCTCCACAAGCCAGTTCTCCCCTGCTTAGCCTTTTTGGTGAGTGGGGGAGTGAGTCTTGTGGGGCCCAATTGGTGTACCAAGCTTGCGTGTATAGTTGGTGTTGCCTGCCCTGTATGTGGGGCGTGTTTCTGGGCAGTCGGGGAGGGGGGGTGGCCCTAACAATCAAATCTCTCTGATGATCCTAGAGTTTTAAAGCTGCTGCAATAGTCTAATCCTTCAGTTCAGTCCTGCCACAGTTTGTCTCTGCCAGTGACCCATAGGTCTTTGGTATCGGTGTATGGCTCCTGAGACTTGCAAGTTGGCCCCTCTTCCAGGCTGTGCACCCCGGGTCCTCTGTTGAGGGATGACTGTGCTATGTCACAGGTGAGTGCCGTCCCCCCAGGGCAGTTCTGGGCTGCTGGGCTGTGTAGGGAGGCTCCCAGTCTGCTCAAATGATGGCTGAATGGGGCTTTGTTAATTCACACTGCTCCACTTTCCCAGCTCTGGGACAATCAGCTGAGGTTGCAGGGAAGGCTAATGTCCACGCCCAGTTTTGTGGTGTGTGCCTGTTATTTGAAGCACTTCCGTCACACTGGGTTGTCTGGGGCAGCTCTGGGCTATGGGGCTGGCGATGGGCAGGAGTGTTTCCTGTCCACCAGGATGGTGGCTGTGAGCGGACACCCCCCTTTTCTTGGGAAGTTGTGGTGTTTAGTGAATTTTCTCAGCCACTGGATTATTGCCTTTTGTCTCAGAGCTCTCTTAGTTCTGCTCTTGACTTGATGTGCCCAAATTGAAAGTCTTTGAAGCTTTCTGTATTGGGCTTCTTAGAGTAATTGTTTTAAAAAAAAAAAAAAGGGCCCTCCTCAGAGATCTAATGGGTTATTGAAATGCTAATAGACAAAGCAACCAGGGCCATTAAGGAAAGGTCCACAGGGCAGAGAGATCAGCTTTTCTTCGGGATTTGCATATGCGCCTCGAGGCCTGAGCTCCGCCCTTCCCCTTTCTGTGTTCACCAGAACTCCAAAAATCCTCTGCTTTTATTTTGGAGTTTTTCGTGTTATTTTTTTTTTTTTCTATGCCTGTCTCCTCTCTGCTGGGCTGGCAGCTCTCAGATTCTCTGGTGTCTGGTCTCAGTCTATCTATGGTTGGAGTATGGATCAGTAGAATGAGTTTCCAAGAAGGGCTACCACTGCAGTTCTCCCTTCTCCTTCCCGGAGCTGGCAGCCCCTCCTCCCACGGGACTGAGCCTGGCAGGGAGGGGCGCGGGTCCCCTGGCCGCAAAAACTTACAGATTTCGCTGATCTCAGCAGTTCGACATTTTCATGAGTGTTGTATGAAGTATGCCCAAAGACAGATTGCTCTGTGGTGTCCAGTCCACGCAGTTCCTGGCTTTTTACCTACTTTCCTGGAGGAGTAACTAAAACTTACAGCTCACCAGTCTGCCATCTTGCCCCGCCTCCCCCTCACATTGTTTCTTGCAGCGTAAGGGCCAGAGCTCCTCCTGGAGCCTCTCCCCTGCTCCTGCTACCACCAGCGGTAGTGGGCCAGGGCACGGTTTGCCTCGGCCATCTTGTGCATGTCTTGCTTCCTCTTGACCACAGGGCCCTGGTTGTGGAAAGCCTGCAGCAACTCATAAGGCCATGTACTTTTAATCCATACTTGTGGATGCAGATCTGCTGTGGGCGGGACCTTTTGATTAGGTTGTTTCAGTTGAGATGTGGCCCAGCCTACTCACAGTGGGTCTTAATCCTTTACTGGAGTCCCTTATGAAGATAAAAGACAGGAAAAACCGAGAGAGCTCACAGAGAGAAACACCCAGAGAGCTTGAAGAGAAAATCCCTGGGAGAAGTAAGCAAAGACCCACAGAAACTGAAAGAGCCAGAAACTGAAAGCAATGAAACCTGGGAGAGAAGGATCAGCAGATAACGGCCATGTGCCTTCCCATGTGACAGAGGAACCCTGGATGCCATAGGCCTTTCTTCAGAGAAGGTATCATCCTGTTGATGCCTTATTTGAGACATTTTCATGGCCTTACAACTGTAAATTTGTAAACTAATAAACCCCATCATAAAAGCCAACCCATTTCTGGTATATTGCATTCTGGCAGCTTTAGCAAACCAAAACATATCTCAATACTGCTGTTAGAAAAAAAATACTTTGCCAAATTTGGCAGTATCTATCAAAATTACAAATGCACAGCCCCTCTTAGGAATTAATTCTACAGATATTTTCCCATGTTATGAAATTATCCAGGTCCCCTTTGGGTGGACATTTAGATTGTCTCCAATCTTCTGCTATTACAATCAGCGCTACAGTTAATGTTGTTGGACATTCTTATGAATTTTCATAAAGTAAATTCCCATGATCAAGAAACAGAAATTACCAGCACCCCCCTCACAGTCACCACCACTCCCCCAGGACTTCTAACATGTCAGATTGGTTTTGGCTTCTTTTGAAATTTATATGAATGTTCTCCTACAGCATGTGTTCCTTTCTTCTTTCTCTCAAATCAGATTTTTAAATAACATTACTCTGCTTTAATTCTCTTCGTACAACTTCGGTTGTTTCTTGCCTGCCTCCCTCCACTAAAAAGGAACTCTAGGAGGGCAGGACCTTGATCTGGCTTATTTATCTTGTATCCCAAAACCTTGTAGAGTGCCTGCACTTAGTAAAAGCTCAATAAATAAGCCAAACATGATAAACAGTTTAGATTATAGGGTTTTAATCTAGGGTCAGAGGCTGAGCAGCAGGGCTTGAGCAACTTATATAAAACCCAGGACTTGGGAAAAACTGCTCACTGGTTCAAGGATGCTCAGAAAGCAGGGCTTCTTGACCAGGTCCTGGCAACAGAACTAGCCTGGCAATTCAGAATCTCTAGCAAGCCTGGCCGATGCCAAATAAAATGCGGGGCTGAATTCTCAAATTACCTGTTCAGTGTATAAACCTGGGACTGAGAAACCAACCAAAAAAACTGGTCTGGAACTGCCCCGTAAGTTCACATTCAGCACCCAGTGCATGCCTCTCGCAGCAGATCCTTTTGTGGAGATGAGCTCAGAGACAAAAATGACAAAGCAATGAGAAATCCCAATGCCCTGAGAGACGGTCAGCAGATGCAACAAATGGCAGATGCGAGGAATCACCCAAAGAACTACAATCTGCAAAGGACTTAAGGTACTGACTGTAAGTACTGAAGAGCTCTCCTGGGATCAGAGGGAGCCTATGTGATTTGTGTGGCCTCAAGAGTAGACTGATGTGGCAGGGACAAGGGAACAGAGTTTGGATGCACACAGAGAAGGACTCTAACACACTGGGCAAGTCAGTAATGGAAGAGGCTCCATGGGAAAAAGCTTGCCTACCAACACCAGGGGGAGAGTCAAGCAGAGCTTACAGAGGGCTTGAGGCTGTAGACTAGACAACTTCTAAAGTCTCTTCCAACTTTAGGAACCTATGATTCAGGATTTTAGAACCTCCAGAAGCTTTGTTTCTCAGTAACCACCATCTAACCTCAACTAACCCACCACTGAATGGCCACTATAGGCACTGAAAGTATGCCTCCATCCGAGTTCAGAGCCAAGACATACGTGCATCTCAGTTTAGAATCTGGGGGTGTTAAAATCATGGGACATTAGAACCCTAAAGTGCTAGAATCCTGGGACAAAAGACTTGAAGTGAAGATGATAAAAAGCGTACAATGGTTTGTTAATTATCCTCTGTACTTTCCTGTATCTTTTAAATTCACCTCTCACCCCCAATTGTTTTTTTTTTTTAATAATCCCAGGTTATTAGCAATCAGGAGTATCAGGGCTGGAAAGGAAATCATCTTGTCCAGGCCCTTAAGGAGACCGAGGCCCTGATGGGGGCTGTGGGAGGCTTAAGGCCAGACTCCAGAATCCTTTCTCCCAGGATGAGCTCTCTACCCTAAAAACATGAAAGCCAAGAAAGGATAAAGGAGCTGTAGTCAGAACCTGCATGAGGGGCAGCTGGGTCACCTGCAGCCAGGCTGGCAGTGTGTCTATCCTCCTGGGCTGGAGGGAGCTCTCTCCACAAATCACGCAAAGAACTATAAAGGAAAGCTTCCAGCTTTCCCAGGCCCCAGATCCAGAAGGTTCCCAGGTGGCCCTGGACAGGCCTGTTGCTGCCCTCAGAGACTTTGAAATGCTGCCTGCCCACCCTCCATGGCAGAGCTGGGGAATCTTGGGCATGGCCAGGGGCAGAGTTGGAGGAAGGAAACAGGATCCAGGGCAGAGAGCAAAGTGGCCAAAGATGGAGGCTGGAGCCAAGATGGAGACCAGCATCTAGGCATCCGAACTCCTCTCCACCTAAGGTGTCAGATCAGCAGTTGCCAGGAGTGCTGGTACCCACAGCTTTGAAGCAGTCAGACCTGGAGGCAGCTGCTGAGCCAGGTCTATTTTGGGTAGATTTCCATGAGCAACAAGCTGATGGGGCAAATCCCCAAAGGGGCATATAGTTCCTCTGGCCTCAACTCTTCTAGCCTAAGATGCTGGCAAGGGAGCAGAGTATTGCAGAAAGGAAAGGGCAGGCAATTAGTCAGAGATAGGATTTGGGCACCATTTCCAGGCCAAAATATTTCTGTCACCCCCACTGCCACCCCTACCGCTCCAAGGTACCCTAGTGCTTGGAATTCCTTCTTTGGGTCAGAGTCCTTCTGACCTAGGCATTGAAGGCCTCAGTTAAAATGCTACTACAGTTAGGAGGGACACACAAACTCAATTCAGCATACATGTGACAGCTTCCATTTTGTGTCCAGGATTGGAACAAGATACTCATTGTCCAGAAAACGGATGACACTCAAGGAAGACTTCAGAGAGGAGAATTCTGAAGGATAAAAGCAAGTTAGACACACAAAGAAGCAAGGAGAAAGGCAAGACAACAAGGTCCCTGCCCTTGTAGGGCTAACATTCCCATGGGGAGGCAAAATATAAACAAGCAAATATGTTTTTCAAGGTAATTAGAGATTAGTACAAGTGCTATGCAGGAAATAAACAGAGTAATTCTGTGGAAGGTAATGGGGGTATACTTTATTCAAGTTGGTGAGGGAGGTCCTCCCTGAGGAAGGAGCCAGCCAGGCTAAGAGCCAGGGGAAGAATATTCCAAGCAGAAGGAACAGCAAATACAAAAGCCATGAGGCACAAAGCAGTGTGGTCACAATGTTAGTGTTGGCTGGGTGTGGTGAACAGGGGAGAGTTTCACAAGGTTAAGGCTGGAGAGGTAGGCAGGGGCTAGATCACTTGGAGTCTTGTAGGACTTGGAAAGGAGTCTGGATTTTATTGCAAGTGCAATGGGAAGCTGTGAGGGCAGGCGAATAAGTGATCTGAAGGTTAATAATGATTACTCTGGCTGCCAAAAAGAGAAAGGACTGGAAGGAGTAAGAGATGCAATAGACCAGTGAGGAGGCCACTGTGCTTGGAAGTGAGGAGATGGGCCTGGACCAGGGAGAAGCACTGGAGAAGGAGCAGAAGGGAAAGAGCAGGCCTGAGCAGGCACACTGGCTGGGGTTAGACCACACGGGACATAAAAGGAGGTGAGACTGGACTGGGCAGCTGGGACTAGACTGTTAAAGACTTCAAAAGCCAGATTAGGATTTGGAGCTTTATCCTGCAAGAGTTGGGGAGCCATCAAAGGCATTCTAATTTATTTATTTTCATCAAAGAGCTCTGAGCAAGGGTATTTGACAGTGTGGGAAGATTTATGTGTTCATAAGATCCCTGTGGCAGCTGGTGTGGGGGACGGACTGGAGGGGCGAGACCGGTGGCAGGAAGACTTACTTAGGAGGAGACTATCATAATGGTCCAAATGTGAGGGGCCCTCCACTCTGGCACCCTGGGGGTGGTTGGGCCCCCTGCTTGTCCCAGGTTCATTCTGCTCTGGGTTCCTGGGCAGTTGCGGAGGGCCTGAGTGGGCCCCAGCTCTGATGTTTCAAGCGGAAAAGAGAAGGAGCTCAGCCAAAAGGCATCGGGGCTGTTTATCTGGAGGAGAGATGTCTCGGCATGGATTTATGACTGAAAGGTTACTGGAGGGAGGGGATGGAGGACCAGCTGTCCCCCATCTTCACAAAAGGCAAACAAAGAGGCAACTGTGGCCTCAGCTGTATCAAGAAGGAAGGAGGGTAGACACATCAGGGAAAATGTCTTGATGGTTTCAGAGGATGAAATGGCCCTTTAGTGATCATGCAAACCAACTCTCTCATTGAAAAGTTGGGGAAACCGAGGCAGAGAGGGGGTCAGGTTCTTGCTGCTCTTAAAGTCATGACTAGACCCAGCCACACAATCTCTCCCTTATGGAGACCGTAAAGGTCTCCTTGAGCACTTACAAGGGTACCTCAGCTTGCCGCAGAGTTCTGGGATCTGGCTGCCCCAGAGAGAAACATGCACATGCAGCCCCCCCAGAGATAGAGAGATGGACACAAGGACCTGGACTGGGCTGAGATGCAGCACCGGCCTTGATCTGAATCTCTGATTTGCTGCCTCCTTGAATTCAACCTCTTGTCTTAGGCCCTCACTGTCTCAATAACCCTCCTTCTGTGCTCCCTACTTCCAACCAGTCTCTGTTTTTGGCGTTGGTGGGAGTCTCTCACATATCTCAAGGGCCTTGGTCTTTCTGTGTCACCCTGTCTCTCTCTGCCTTCTGAGACTCTGTTTCTCTATCTTGGCCGCCGACTCAATCTCTCTAGAGTTGAGTAGGGCCAGCCTCTCACTCCCAGTGGGTCTTCAACGGGTAGACTGCCCCCAGATAGACAATGATCAGGCCCAGTGCCCAGGCTGGGACAGGTGACAGCAGCTGTGGATCTATCTATAGCTCCCGTGCCCTTCAATTGTTCCCAACTTCAAACAATGGTTGGTCCCTGGATTAAAGACCCCCCCCTCCTTCCCACCAGCACTACTGAAATGGATCCCAGGGGGCCAGGAGGAGGCTTACGAGGGCCATATCACAATCTCTCCTAAGTGTCTGCCTCTGTTGGGGCCACCATGGTCCCATCTATAGCAGCTCTGGGCTCGAAGGCTGTGTGAGCACAGGACCAGTGGATAAGGGAACAGCAGTCCTGCACATGGGCAGGTGTGTAGTGACATGTGTGTTTCCTTCCTCCTGCCCTTGCTTGACAGATGCTCATGGGCACTTGAATGCTGGTTCCATAAGGGCAGAACTAATCTTTCGTATTCTGTGCTGTATCCTCAGCCCCAGCCTGGCACATGGTAAGGATTCAATATACATTTCTTACCTTGGCCCTTGAGAAGAGTGAGGGAGCTCTCTCTAGCACTAGGACTCCAACTCGTGAGGCAGTACAGAGCAGCGAGGAAGACGCCTGGTCTTAGTCAGCCTGCCTGGGTTTGAATCTTGGATCTGCCACTTACCAACTGTGAAATCTTGGGAAATTACTTAACCTCTTAACAATGGTGATTCATAAAAATTACCTACCCCAAAGGACTGCGGTGAGCATCATAGGACTTAAAACATCTAAAATGCTTAGAATAGTGCCTGGCACATAGTAGATACTCAATAAATCACTCTTGTTATTTCCAAGATATATCATTAAGTGAAAAAAAAACAAGGAGCAGATGTATGGAATATGCTATCGTATCTATAAAAGTGGGGGGAGAGAATGTTTGTAAATTTATGTTTATATATGGATCGACCACCTTTGGAAGTCACTCAAGGAGCTGGTAACAGTGATCATCTGTGCAGAGGCCAGGGAAGGGAGGGAGAATGCTTTTATTCCCCTTGTACACACTTGTACCTTTTGAATTGTGAGCTATGTGTGTATATTACCTGTTTTTTTTTTTTGTTTTTTTTTTTTTAGGTGTTTCTAACTGAGTAGGAGATGCTTCCTAAGTTTATTAAAAAAGAAACTTTCCTAAGATTCTTGAAAAAGTAAGCCCCTCCTCTGTGCCAGTGGGGACAGGTGGGCAGGTCCACAATGTGTGGGCTTATACCCTCGGCCCTAAGTCAGGCAGCCTGGCTCTGAGTCCTGGGGGCACCGTCTTCCCTCTAGCCCAAAAGAAGACAAGATATGCCCATGTGAAACCATTTCAGAGAAAATGGTAAGCCAGAAGGGAGGCTTCCCAGCTCCAGGCCAAGTCGCAAGGATAGAGGCAGAGGGTAGAAATAGGCCCCAGCCCCCAGCTCTTCAGCCTAAGCTATTCTTAGAGCCCAGATAATGCCAGCAGTTGCTGCCAGCTCATATTAGCTTCCAGAACCACCCAGTCTTGAGAGGCTCAGCTCCTGCCCCACCCCTTGTGTGCTGGTCTGTCAGGTATGGGCTGGCTCTATTCTCTGCACTGCATGGCCACACACTTGCCAGGCAGCTGCGTGGAGTGAGAAGGACTAAAGGACACCAGAAGGTAAAGGTGAATGCTTTGCTAATTGTCCCTCCAGGGATCACCATCCAGGTAGTCTGGCCCAACCCCAGTTCCAAACTATGCTCAGAATATGAATGAGAGGGGTGGGGGTTAGGAACATGGGTTTGCCAGGGAGCTAGGGGAAGGGGAGGGCAGAAACAGTAGCAGGGAAGAGGTCAGTGTACCAAGGAAGGAAGGAGACAAAAATAGAAGGTCTGGGAATGAGATCCCAGAAGAGGGTCTGATAGCACCAGCTCTGGAGTCAGTCTGTGCAGCTCTGCCCCCTACTTGCTATGTGGCCTTGGGCAGGTCCCTTTTCCTCTCAGACTTTCATCTATAAATGGGCATACCTTATTCCAGTGGGTGGTTGTGTGGGGTCAATGAAATAATGTATGCACATATTATATAAATATGTATATAAAAAGCTTAGCCTGTCTGTGACATATGAACACCATGTAATGTAACTGTGATTATTATTATCATTAGCTTCTTAAGAGCAGTGATATTTCTTATTCAGCTTTGCACCTGCAGGGCCTGGTGAGTGGTAGGACTGCCTCTTCAAATC
This sequence comes from Choloepus didactylus, assembly GCF_015220235.1. NCBI lineage: Eukaryota > Metazoa > Chordata > Mammalia > Pilosa > Megalonychidae > Choloepus > Choloepus didactylus. The sequence continues at coordinate 38,815,538 of NC_051325.1, read as the reverse complement.
CTTGCTCTGCCATTTACAAACTAAGTGACCTTGAGCAAGTTATTTATTTGACACACACATCCCATCCCCACCAAGCCGCAGGCTCCTTTTCTGCAAAATGTACCTGCCTTATAATACTGAGAGACATAAATGAAACAAAGCACTAGTAAGAGCTCAGCAATGTAAACATGTGGGCTCTGTAGCTATTGTATAATGGGGGTGGTATGATGGGGAAGCCTTGGGTCTGCCACTCTGGGGATAGAATTCCAGGACAGTCAACGTTCTGGAAGGGAGGTCCTAATGGGCCTCACATGGGGAGGGAAGTCCCAGGATCTTATAAGACCACAGCCACCACTATCCATAAACCCTGTGCTGAAGCCGAGGCTCTCCCAGGGATCTCAGGGTCAGGCCAGACTTGTCCCAGCCTGGGGTGGCTTCCCACTTAGTTCAGTTCAACAAACATTCTCCATGCCCCCCAGACTGGGATCGGTGCTGGGCATGGCCTGGGGTACAAGGATCTCAGTCTGGTCGGGGAGGCTGTCAGGCAGTCAGGCACAAAAGCTCGGACAGTTCAAAAAAATCTACACAGGGGCTTCCAGTGGGATGGGCACTTGGAGAATGGGAGGAGAGCAGCTGCCTTCCCCAAAAGACCAATTAGGGGTGGAGTGGGAGGGCGGGGTGGACAGTGGCTCTGCCACTGACTGGTGACCACCAGTCAGCCTGGGAGGTTTGGGGCAGAGCTTTAGGCTGGGGACGAGGCCCACGGGTCTGGCAGGGCCACTGTTCTATCCCGAGTACCTTCAAGTGTCCCGGGTAACCTTGCTCCAGCTTTCTTCCCCATCTCAGAGCACACTGCCCACCTCTCTGTGCAAGTTAACTTAAGGGCAAGCAGCCTAACCAAGCACAACCCTCAATGTTTTGTTTTGTTTTCCTTTGGGCTGAAAATTGTGTTCTTACAAAGTGTCTCTGTTGTCCTACCCAATGTTTCAGGCCTTAAATTTCATTTTTTAAATTGAAACTTAACAGATAATTGTAGATTTACATGCAGTTGTAAGAAATAATACAACCCAGGGGTGTAAATCTTCCTGGCAATGTGGAATATGACTCCTGGGGAGGAATCTAGACCTGGCATCGTGGGATGGAGAACATCTTCTTGACCAAAAGGGGGACGCGAAATGAAATGAAATAAGCTTCAGTGGCTGAAAGATTCCAAAAGGAGCCGTGAGGTCACTCTGGTGGGCGCTCTTACACATTATATAGATAACACTTTTTAGGTTCTAATGAATTGGAATAGCTTACAGTAAATACCTGAAACTATCAAACTACAGCCTAGAATCCTTGAATCTTGAAGCCGATTGTATAACACTGTAGCTTATGAGAGGTGACAATGTGATTGGGAAAGCCATATGGACCAAACTCCCCTTTGTCCAGTGTAGTATGGATGGATGAGTAGAAAAATGGGAGCCCAAAAAAAAAAAAAGCACCCAGTGTTCTTTTTCACTTTTTTATTCTTATTATTTTGATGTGTGTGATAATGAAAATGTTCAAAAATTAATTCTGGTGATGAACACACAACTAAATAATGGTACTGTGAACAACTAATTGTATGCTTTGTATGACTGCATGGTATGTGAATATATCTCAATAAAATTGAATTTAAAAAAAAAGAGTCAGTCTAATTAAAATTTCCCATATGCGAAATGTTGGCTTTTAAAATAATTTTTTTGGAATAACGAAAATATTTTAAAATTGATTGAGATGATGAGTGCACAGCTATATGATACTGTGAACCAGTGATACACACTTTGAAATGTTACCTTTTAATGAACAAAAGGCGGTTTGACATGGTTTATGTATAATACTAAATAAAGAATACTGAACACTTAAAAAAAAAAGATAATACAGACAGATTCACTGCATTAACAGACACAATCCACCAATCTTACTCAGATTTCCCCAGTTCTAGTTGTGCCCATTTGTGTGACTGTGTGTATTAAGTTCTACACAATTTTATCACCTCTGTAGATTCATGGATCCACCACCACAGACAAGACACTGAATAGTTCCAACACTACAAGGATTTTTGCATTTCTCTTCTGTAACAACATCCACCTCCCTCCTATCTTTCACCCCTGGCAACCAATCACTAATCTGTCCTCCATTTCTAAAACTGTCATTTCAAAAGTATTATAGAAATGATATCATACAGTATATGAACTTCTGAGATTGGATTTTTTGTTCAGAATAATTCCCTGAAGATTCATCAAATTGTTTCATATATCAATGGTTTATTCCTTTTTATTGCTGAGTAGTATTCCGTGGTATGGATGGACCACAGTTTGTTTAACTATTCACCTGCTAAATGACATCTGGACAACCCTTAGGGGCTGAGGTCCCCTACACTCTCCAACTCATCTGGGGGTCAGTAGGATATAGCCCCCAAATTCTTTTTTTCCAATTTCCTAGGGACAGATGCCAAGAACCCTTCCTACCCCCTCCACCCTCTTTCCCAAACTCAGTATTAGGACTCAGTCACTCCAAAGTATACCAACCCCAATCTTTGCTAAAGAGAGTCTTCATGGAGTCTCTGGGTCATATTTAAACTTAAGCCCTGTCTGTTCACCCTGGCCTCGAGCCAGCATGACCTGGCCCTGCCAACTCCCCAGTCTCATCTCAGGCAGCTCTACCCTCTTACTCCACACCAGACACACTGGACTTCTGAGAGTTTATATATACACCAAGCTCCTTTCTGTCTCAGGGACTCTGCATCTACCATTCCTTCTATCTGGAATGCCCTTTTCCCAAGCTAGGACATGGCTGCCTCTTCCTTGTCCCTCATGTCTCAGTTCAAATGTCACCTCCTCTGTGTCAGTCAGGGTTCTCCAGAGAAACAGAACCAAAAGGAAATATGTGTATATTTGTGTGTGAGAGTGTGTGTGTGTGTATATATACACACATCTATATATAATCTCAGATATGTAATATACATGTTTATATATATATAAAGAGATTTCTTATAAGGAATTGACTCACGCAACTGTGAGGGCTGGCAAGTCCAAACTCTTTAATGCAGGCCACAGACTGGAAACTCTGGTAAAGCTGATACTGAAGTCCTGAGTCTGAATTCTTTAGGGGAAGCCAGAAGGCTGAATATTCTGGCCAAGAGTTGATGTTGAAATTCTTCTGATCTCTGGAACCTTCAGTTCTTGCTGTTGAGACCTTCAGCTGATTGGATGAGGCCTACGCACAGTTCAGAGGATAATCTTTACTTAGGGTCAAATGACTGTAGACACTAATCTCATCTTTGAAATACCTCCATAGTACAACTAGGAAAATATTTGACCAAACAACTGCACACCATAAACTAGTCAAGTTGACACATAAAATTAACCATCACATCCTCAAAGAAGCCTCCCCTGACTATACTAGCTAAATTGGGTTCCTTGTGTAAATGTTATCTCTGCTCGCTTAGCATTTCACAATTTTTAAATTGATTACATTTATTGGTAGGTTTAAATGTTTATCTTCTTTCTCCCCTATAAAACTAGGTCTTTCTTGAGACCTGAGAGGAGGCAGATTCTACTCTGGGTCCCCAGCAACCAGCACAGGACTCCGCACAGAAAAGGTACCTAAAGTGCTTGCTGAATGGACCATGCCCATCAGGATAGGGGCATCTGCCTCTCAGGAACCACGTGGCCCAGGGGCTTCTCACTCTGCTCCCTGCTGCTTCCTTCACACCAGACCCAAAGGATATTGTGACTCCTGCCACTCTCCTACCCAAGCCTGGGCAAACCTCTTCTTTCTTTACTCTCCTGATATCAACTGAGCCAGGCTAACAATAAAGCACAATGCTTATGAGTTCTGGAGTCAGACTGTATGAATGTAAATGCTCAGTTACTCTGTCTGTTTGATCCTCTGTTTCCTCATCTATTAAGTGGAAATAATAACAGAAGCTACCTCACAAGTTTATTGTGAGAATTAAATAATACATGTAAAAAAAAAAAAAAAAAAGCACAGCACCTGGAATGTAAGTATTCAATATATGGTCATCATCATCATCTTTTAATTCCAAGCTTAGTAGAATAAACAAGGAAAACACATGCCTCAATACAGAAATCATGAGAAGGGGCCAGAAAAAGGGTCATTCCTAAGTCAGTGGGTCCCCATTCTCTCTCTCCAGCCCCCTCCCTTCTTGGTGACACTTGGGGAAATGAAAGGGCAGGGTACAGGCCCTCCCTGGGGAAAGGCTCCTGTTCTAGTTTGCTAATGCTGCCAGAATGCAAAACACCAGAGATGGACTGGCTTTTATAAAAGGGGGTTTATTTGGTTACACAGTTACAGTCTTAAGGCTATAAAGTGTCCAAGGTAATATATCAGTAATCGGGCACCTTCACTGGAGGATGGCCAATGGTGTCCTGAAAACCTCTGTTAGCTGAGAAGGCATGTGGCTGGTGTCTGCTCCAAAGTTCTGGTTTCAAAATGGCTTTCTCCCAGGATGTTCCTCTCTAGGCTGCAGGTCCTCAAAACTGTCACTGTTAGTTGCACTTGGGGTATCTGTCCTCTCTTAGCTTCTCTGGAGCAAGAGTCTGCTTCCAACAGCCCTCTTCCAAATGTCTCTCATCTGCAGCTCCTGTGTTTTTTTCTTCAAAGTGCCCCTCTTGGCTGTAGCTCCTCTTCAAAATGTCATAGCTACACTGAGTTCCTTCTGCTTGTCAGCTCATTTATATGGCTCCACTGATCAAAGCCCACCCTGAAGGGGTGGGGCCGTGCCTCCATGGAAATTATCTCATCAGAGTTATCACCCACAGTTGGGTGGGGCACATTTCCATGCAAACAACCCAATCCAAATGTTCCAACTTAATCCCCACTAATATGTCTGCCCCACAAGACTGCATCAAAGAATATGGCTTTTTCTGGGGGACATAATACATTCAAACCAGCACAGCTCCCATCCTTCCTTCTCCAGGTAACAGCACTGTATCCCACGTATAGAGCTATCAGGCTTGCCCAGCACCTCCTAGCTTCAGGGACTCCCTAGAGTGTGCCAACACAGTCTAGGCCCAGAGCCTTGCAATCCTCTGGCCCCAGGCAGAGCAAAGAGCTACACACATTCTACTTTCATGCATCCATCCAACCAACCATGCAAATATTTAATGAAAAACAAACTTAGCTATTAATCTTGAAAATCACAAGATATTATTTCATACCCACCAGACTGGCAAACAGAAAAAACGTCTGAAAATACTAAGTCTTGGTAAGGATGTAGAACAAGGGCAATTCTTATACATTGCTGACAGGAGTGGAAATTTGTAAAATCACTTAGGAGACAAATTTTGCATTATCTAGTAAATTTGAATATGCTCATGTCTTTCAACACACTGTACAAGGAGGCACATATTAGACTATTCACCATTTGTAACAGCAAAATACTAGAGACAATCCAGATGGCCATTCACAGAAGAACAGACAAATAAAATGTGGTATTTATATGCAATGAAAGCTATAGAGCAATGAAAATGAATAAACTAGAGTTACCCTCATCAACATGGATGACTCTCTCAACATAATGAGAAAAGCAAGCTGCAGAAGAATACATACAATATGCTACCATTTATTTAAGGTACAAAAAACATGAAAAGGAATACCATATAGTGTTTCAAAACACATACCTAGGAAATGGAAAAAAAAAATGCATAGGCCCTCCTCACACCATATAAAAAATTACTTCAAAATGGATCAAAGACCTTTATATGTAAGCACTAAAACTATAAAAATTTTTAAAGAAAACACAAAGATAAATCTTCAAGAGGCAATTGTTTCTTAAATATGACACTTAAAGTACAAGCAACCAAAAAATAAAGAGAAATTGAGCTTCATCAAAGTTAAAAAACTTTTCTCCTTCAAAAACTACTACCAAGAAAATGAAAAGACAAATGAGAGAATGGGAGAAAATACTTGCAAATCACATATGTGATAAGGGCCTAATTATCCAGAATATATAAAGAACACTTATAACTCAACAAACAAAAGGCAAACAACCCAATTAAAAAATGGACAAAGAGATTTCAGCTTGTCCACATGCTGGACATCATTAATCATTAGGGAAATGCAAATCAAAACCACAATGAGCTACTACCTCACATCCACTAGTATGGTTAAAATAAAAAAGACAGACAACAAGTGTTGGTGAGGATTCAGAGAAATTGTAACTCATATATCACTTATGAGGATGTAAAATGGTACAGCCACTTTGAAAAACAATCTGGCAGTTCCTCAAAAAGTTGAACATAGTGTTATCATGTGACTCGGTAATTCTACTCCTGTGTATATATATACCCAAGAGAATTGAAAATTTATGTCTACATAAAAAGTTGTACAAATAAACTACTGACACTCCAGGGTGCCATTCCCCCACAGAATCTTTGAACAACTAGCCCAAACTGGCAGGGCATCTTCCTCAAAACTCGGGAAAACAGCACAGGGTTGCAGTAACTGTGCAAGTGCTGAACCAAGAAAATGCAGCTTTAAAAATGGTACAAGGCCTCTTGCTTCTCACCCCTCTTTTCTTGAGACAGTGCCCACATGTCCTCTCACGTGCATTCTTAATAAAACTTAAAACTTTCTAACTACTTACTCAAAAAAAAAAAATTAGTACAAACTCAATGTTCTGTTGCTGGCTCCTTCTCCACCCCTTCCCCAGCAAGGTTGAGAACCAGGGTCTGTTTCCATTGCAGATCCTAGGCCCTGTTCTGGTGGGGGAATGTAACCCCTATGCATATACTGCCTTTATATCAATGCCAATCTATGTAGTGACAAACTGAAAGGCTGAAAGACTTGTCTGAGGCTCCCTCTCCCAGAACTTGCCATGCAGGCAGAAGTAGCTTGCAGAGAGATAAAGCAGTGTAAGAAACAATTAAGTCAAAGCAGTTTGGGATGAAGGATTACCTGTATTAAATCATACAACAGAACACCCAGGAAAGGGAGAAAGTCTATTTCATAGGGAGAACAGGGAGCATTCCTATGAACCCGGGAATTCCTAAGGCCAAGAGGAAGCACAAGCCCAGAACAAGACTCAGGCTCCAAGCAGGCTCAGATAAGGAGAGAACCAAGCACTTTGCCTTTGCCTCTGGCTGATAAGCTCTGAAGGAGACCACCAGCCAAGGCAAAGCCAACTTGCAAGGACTGTGAAAGGTGTTTTTTGTGCTTTGGTTTGTTTCTTTTTGTTAGCTCCTGACAGTAATGGAAATCTCTGTCATATCACTAACTGCATACAAACATAAGGAACAGACAGCTCAGGGACTAAATCCCAGACTTAACACTTTAAAATATTAAAATGTACAGTGTGCAATAGAAAATTACAAGACATACAAAGAGGAAATGATGGCCCGTCCCAAGGAACAAAATAAGAATCCAGAAACCAACAATGAAGAGGACCATATTTTGGACCTATCATACAAAGATTTTTAAAAAATGAACCTCAATATGCTTAAGGAGATAAAGAGATAAAAATTTTAAAAAGAACCAAACAGAAATGTTGGAGTTGAAGACCACAATAACTGAAATGAAAATTTCCCCAGAGGACTTCAACAGCAAACTGGAGGTGGCAGAAGAAAGAAATCAGTGAACTCAAAGACAATACAATTACTATGATTCAGACTGAGGAGAAAGAAGAAAAAATAATTTTAAAAAGCAAAGAGACCTGTGGGACACCATCAAGTGTACCAATATACACATTATGAGAGTTCCAGGAGAAGAGAGAAAGGGAAAGAAGGAATACGCAAAGAAATGATGGCAGAAAGCTTCCCAAGTTCCCAATATGCAAACTGAAGCAGCCCAATGAACCCCAAACAAGATAGACTCCAGGAGAACCTCACCCAGAGACATAGTAGTCAAACTGTTAAATGCCGAGTACAAGAGAGAGTTCTGAAAGCTGCAAGAAAAAGGCAATGTGTTATGTACAAGGGAGTCCAAATAAGATTAAGCACCAATTTCTCACCAGAAAAAAAGGAGACAAGAAGAGGAGGGACAAGATGGCAGCATAGAGAGGTGTGAAATTTAGTTAGTTCCCTGGAGCAACTAATAAACAACCAGGAACAACTAGCAAATAATCTGGAACAACTGCTAGGGGAAAACCGTGACTGTCCACACATCTTACACCTACCTGGATTGGGTCAAATGGCTGAGATCGCAAAACAAAATCTGTAAGTAAAAACTGTGGAACTGTACCAGGAGCCCCCTGCCCCCAAGGCAGGCTGAGCTGCAAGACCTCACTGTGGGAGAAAGCAGCTTTCCTGGAGCAAACAAATATAGCTCAGCCTAGCTCCAACTAGGGTTTTAATTAACAAATGTGGACTGCTGAATACAAGCTACAAACATAGACAAACCCCTAACAAGCAGCAAAGTATCCTGAGGTCACTCCCAGTGGAGAGGAGGTTGGGCTGATGGAAAAAAAAAAATTAATTAAAAAAAAGGAAGGAAAAATATAGAGGATTTTAAAGACAAATGACCTTAGAGAGCCAAAAAATGTCTGTGCCCTGGGAAAGGGAGCCCAGAAGACTGGGTGTTCTATCTGACTAACGGGCGAAACTGGGGGACTATGGACTGGCTCTGAAAGGGGGCTTTCTTTCCCTTTTTTTCTCTCTTAACTTGAGTGGCTCAGTGGAGAAAGCCTCAAGCATTTTCAGTTAGCAGCACTCTGACCCAGACAGGGGTGGAGTTAACAGAATCAGAGAGACAAAGGAGTAATTCAAATGCAGAAGATAGCTCCCTAGGGGGTGTATCTTCCCTAAGAGGAAGGAGGTGGGGCTCCCGCTATAATGCCAGCTCTCCCTTCAGAACTCAGACCCCAGGGCCTGGGCGAAACAGTCAAAACAGAAACAACGTAAGTGGAGAATTAAAGGGACTACACCTCCTTGTCCAGAGTGACAGGCTGACAGGCGCCACCTGCTGGGCAGGTTAGGAAAAGCATGGTGGCTAGAGACCTCACAGGGAAGTCTGTCAATTTTCTAACACACACCCTCAAGGAAACTTGACCCTGAATATAGCTCCATTCTCAGACCTGAACCTGTTGTTGTCTGGGAAAATCTGATTGGGGTAACCAAGGAAACAAGATGCCTAGACAACAGAAAACTACAAATTATACTAGGAAAAATGGAGATATGGCCCAAAGGAACAAAGTTACACTTCAATTAAGATACAGTTGAGATACTGTTTCACTTTAATGAAACAATCAATTAAAGATTTTCAAAGACATACGCTAAATCAATTTAAAAACCAAGTAAACAAGTTCAGGGAAGATATGGCAAAAGAGATGAAGCACATAATGAAAACACTGGGCATACATAAGGTAGAAATCCAAAGTTTGAAAAAACAACTGGCAGAAGCTATGAAAATGAAAGGCACAACACAGGAGATGAAAAACACAATGGAGACACACAACAACAGATTTCAATAGGCAGAAGAAAACTCCCAGGAACTGGAGAACAAGACACCTGAAATCCTACACACAAAAGAACAGATATGCAAAAGAATGGAAAAATATGAGCAATGTCTCCAGGAACTGAATGACAACATGAAGTACATGAATGTACATGTCATGGGTGCCCCAGAAGAAGAGAAGGGAAGAGGAGTAGAAGCAATAATAGAGGAAATAATCAATGAAAATTTCCCATCTCTTATGAAAGACATAAAATTACAGGCCCAAGAAGTTCAGCATATCCCAAACAAAAGAGATCTGAATAGACCCACACCAACACACTCAATAACCAGAGTATCAAATGTAAAAGACAAAGAGAGAATCCTGAAAGCAGCAAGAGAAAAGCAATCCATAACATACAAAGGGAGCTTGATAAGACTATGTTCGGATCTCTCAGTAGAAACCATGGAGACAAGAAGGAAGTGTGGTGATATATTTAAGATACTGAAAGAGAAAAACCACTAACAAAGAATCCTATGTCTGGCAAAACTGTCCTTCAAATATGAGGGAGAGTTTAAAATATTCTCTGACAGACAATGACAGAATTTGTGAACAAGATACCTGCGCTACAGGAAATACTAAAGGAAGCACTACAGACAGACAGGAAAAGACAGGAGTGAGAAGTTTGGAAAACAATTTTGGGTGATGGTAGCCGTGCCAGTTTGAATGTATTATGTCCCCCAAACGCCATTATCTTTGATGTAATCTTGTGTGGGCAGACCTATCAGTGTTAATTAGATTGAAATTCTTTTAGTGTTTCCATGGAGATGTGCCCCACCCAACTGTGGGTGATGATTCTGATTGGATAATTTCCATGGAGGTGTTGGCCCGCCCATTGTGTGGTTCTGAATTAAATTACTGGCACACTAGCACTATATAAGATCAGACAGAAGGAGCGAGCTTGCTACAGCCAAGAGGGACACTTTGAAGAAAGCACAGGAGCTGCAGATGAGACATAGTTTGAGAACAGCCACTGAAAGCAGACTCTTGCTCCGGAGAAGCCAAGAGAGGACAAATATCCCAAGTGCCACCAAGAGTGACATTTTTGAGGAACTGCAGCCTAGAGAGGAACATCCTGGGAGAAAGCCATTTTGGAACCAGAACTTTGGAGCAGACGCCAGCCATGTGCCTTCCCAGCTAACAGAGGTTTTCCGGACACCATTGGCCATCCTCCAGTGAAGGTACCCGATTGCTGATGTGTTACCTGGGACACTTTACGGCCTTAAGACTGTAACTGTGTAACCAAATAAACCCCCTTTTATAAAAGCCAATCCATCTCTGGTGTTTTGCATTTCGGCAGCATTAGCAAACTAGAACAGTAGCACAATAATGTAAGTACACTGAACAAAGATGACTGTGAGCATGGTCGAAAGAGGAAGGTTAGGAGCATATGGGACAGCAGAAAGAAAGAGGAAAGATAAAGACTGGGACTGCATAACTCAGTGAAACCTAGAGTACTCAACAATTGCGATAAAATGTACAAATAAGTTTTCACATGAGGGAGAACAAATGAATGTCAACCTTGCAAGGTGTTAAAAATGGGGTGGTATTAATTTCATGGAACTTTGAATAGGAAGTGAGATACGGTAGGTTAGTATAGGCTTGAGTGAAATAGTGACACATCCCAGAGTAATTTGGGCAGATAATAAAAAATATATTTACAGCCTCCCCCTCCCCAGCCCTGAGGATCTGGGGGAAGGTGCGGATCTGTTGGGCATCCTCACCTGGACTGGTGTTGATGTTGTCACAAACATTGGGACTGGCGGTTTGATGTGCTGAGCCCTTGATCATGGGACTTGCCCTTATGAAGCTTGTTACTGCAAAGGAGAGTCTAAACTTGCATGTAATTGTGCCTAAGAGTCTCCCCCTGAGTACCTCTTTATTGCTCAGATGTGGCCCTCTCTCTCTGAGCCATCTCAACAGGTGAACTCGCTGCCCTCCCCACTACGTGGGACCCAACTCCCAGGGGTGTAAATCTCCCTGGCAATGCAGAATATGACTCACGGGGATGAATGTGGACCCGGCATCATGGGACTGAGAGTATCTTCTTGACCAAAAGGGGGATGAAAAATGAGACAAAATAGTTTCAGTGGCTGAGAGATTCCAAATGGAGTCGAGAGGTCACTCTGGTGGACACTCTTATGCACTATATAGATAACACCTCTTAGGTTTTAATGTATTGGAATAGCTAGAAGTAAATACTTGAAACTACCAAACTCCAACCCAGCAGTCTGGACTCCTGAAGACAATTACATAATAATGTAGATTACAAGGGGTGACAGTGTGATTGTGAAGACCTTGTGGATCACACCCCCTTTATCTAGTGTATGGATGAGTAGAAAAATGGGGATAAAAACTAAAGGACAAATGGGGTGGGATGGGGGGATGATATGGGTGTTCTTTTTTCACTTTTATTTTTTATTCTTGTTCTGGTTCTTTCTGATGTAAGGAAAATGTTCAGAGATAGACTGTGGTGATGAACGCATAACTATGTTATCATACTGTGGACAGTGGATTGTATACCATGAATGATTGTATGGTGTGTGAATGTATTTCAATAAAACTTAATTTAATTAAAAAAAAACAGCAAAAAAAAAAAACACAGAAAAAAAAAGAATAAAAATGAAACATGGGCACACACACAAAAAATGGGGTGGTATTGGGGAAAAAATACAATCAATGCAAACTAGAGACTATAGTTAACAGAAACATTGCATTATGCTTCCCTTAATGTAACAAAGGCAATATACCAAAGGCAAATGCTTATTAAGAGGGGGATATTGGGAAAGGATATGGGACTCTTGGCATTGGTGATGATGTCTGACTCTTTTATTGTACTTTAGTTAAATTCTGTCTTTCCTTTTGTTGCTTTTTAGCTGTCCTTTCTTTCTTTCTTTCTGTCTCTACCTTCTTTGAGTCTTCCTCATTCTTTGTGGAAGAAATGGAGATGTCCTTATATAGATAGTGGTGATGGTAGTGAATGCACAAATACGGAATTATACAGGGAACCATTGATTGTTCACTTAGGATGGAATGTATAGTAAGTGAACAAAACCATCTTAAAAAAAAGAACAGGTTGATGAAGAAACTTTGAGGGTGCTGTATTGAGTGAAATAAGTCAGACACAAAAGAACAAATATTGTATGGTCTCACTGATATGAACTAATTAGAGAATGTAAACTCGTAGACATGAAATATAAGTTACCAGGACATAGAACGAGACTAAAGAATGGGGAACGGTTGCTTATTATGAGCAGAACGTTTAACTAGGTTGAACGTGTTTGGAAATGGACAGAGGTGATGGTAGCACATTATTGTGAAAATAACTAACAGTTGCTGAATGATATGTGAATGTGATGGAAAGGGGAAGCTTAGAGTCACGTATGTCACCAGAAGGAAAGTTGGAGGTTAAAATATGGGAACGTATAAAATAGTGAATCTTGTCGTGGACAATGTTTGTGATTAACTGTACAAATATTAGAAATCTCTTTCATGAACTAGAACAAATGTATGACACTACAACTAGAAGTTAATAATAGAGGGGTATATAGGGAAAAATATACCTATTGCAAACTATGTATTACAGTTCGTAGTATTTTACCATTCTTTCATCAACAGTAACAAATGTACTATACCAATACTATGAGTCAATAATGGAGGAGGGCTGGCTAGGGGTATGGAAGGATTTGAGTTTTCTTTTTTGTTTTTATTTCTTTTCTGGAGTAATGAAAATGTTCTAAAAATTGAAAAAAATTAATTGTGATGATGGATGCACAGCTGTATGATGGTACCATGGGCAACTGATAGTGCACTATGGATGATTGTATGGTATGTGAACAATCTCAATAAAAGTGAATTTTTTTAAAAAAGGAGGCAAGAAAGTTGGGGGAGGGAAATATTTAAAGTGGGGAAGGAAAACAATTTCCAACAAAGAATTTTGTATGCCAAGAGTGTCTTTCAAAAGTGAGGGAGAGATTAAAACATTCCCAGATAAACAAAAGTCAAGGGAGCTTGTCATCACTAGACATGCCTTATAAGCAATGCTAAAGGGAGTTCTTCAGACTGAAAGGAAAGGACACCAGACTGGATCAAAGTGACATAAACAAATGAAGACCTTTGGTAAAGGTAACCATATGGGTAATTATAAATGCCAGAAAGATTGTATTGGGGGTGGGGTGTATGTAACTCCACTTTTTACTTCTTAGAGGTTCTAAAATACAAATGCTTTAAAAAATGATACATCTGTGGTTCGGGTCAATCAATGTATAAAGATATAATTTGTAACAAGCACAACAAAAAGGTGGGAGGATGGAGGGAAATAGGAACAGTACATGTATATGTAGTTAAGGTGGCATCAAATCAAACATGATTGTTACAGATTTAGAATGCTAAATTTAAGCCCCATGTTAACCACAAATAACATTTATGAAAAATATATACAGAAAGAAAGGAGGAGGGACTCAGAATAGTACAATATAAAATGTCAAATAAATATGAAAGTAGGCATTAACAGAAGAATTGGGAGACAAAAAATGTATAAGACTTACAGAGATAAATAGCAAAATGGCAGAAGAAAGTTTCACCTTATCAGTATTTACTTTAAGTGTAAATGAATTACACTTTTCAGTCAAAAGTCAGAGAATGGCAGAATGGATTAAAAAGCATGACCCAAATATATGCCTTTTACAAGAGACTCACTTTTTTTTTTTTTTTTTGAGACTCACTTTTAAATGCAAAGAAACAAATACACTGAAAGTGAAAGGATGGAAAATTACACATGCAAATAGTAATCAAAAGAGACCTGGGATAGCATACTAATAGAAGATAAAACAGACTTTAAGTCAAAAATAGTTACAAGGACAAAAAATCACTATATACTAAGAAGACATAACTATTATAAATATATGAACCAAGTGGCAGAGCCCCCAAAAATATATAAAGCAAATATTGACAGATTAGAAGAGAAAAGTAGATGATTCTCCATTAATAGTAGTAGACTTTAATACACCACTTTCAATAATGGATAGAACATTTAAACAGAAGATCAATAAGGAAATAGAAGACTTGAATGATAGTATAAACCAACAAGACCTAACAGAATATATATATACATATACGTGTGTGTGTGTGTGTAAACACTTCACTCAACAGCAGCAGAATACATATTCTTCTCTAGTGCAAATGGGTCACTCTCCAGGATAGACTATATACTAGGTCACAAAACAAGTCTTGTAAATTGAAAAATATTGAAATCATAAAATGTATCTTCTCTGACCACAGTGGAATGAAGCTGGAAAACAATTACAGAAGGACACCTGGAAAATTCAAAAATATGTGGAGTTTAAATAATGGCTCCTCCAAAACCAGGGGGTCAAAGAAGAAATCAACAGGGAAATTAGGGAGTATCTTGATGCAAATGCAAGTGAAAACACAACATACCAAAACTTACCGGATGCAGCAAAGGCAGTGCTGAGAGGGAAATTTATAGCTCTACATGATTACTCTGAAAAAGAGGAAAGATCTCAAATGAGAGACCTAACCTCACAACTGAAGGATCTAGAAAAAGAAGAGCAAACTAAAACCAATGTGAGCAGCAGGAAGGAAATAAAGATTTTTTAAAAAATCTATAAAACCAAAAGTTAGTTCTTTGAAAAGATCAATAAAGTTGACAACTTTTTAGCTAGACTTACAGAGAAAAAAAGAGGCCACAAATAACTAAAATCAGAAATGAAAAGAGGCTTATTACTACAAACCCCAGAGAAAAAGAATTAAGAGGATTCTATGAACAACAGTTAGATGCCAACAAATTAGAAAATCTAGATGAAATGGACAAATTCCTAGAAACATACCAACCACCTACATTGACTCAAGAAGAAATCTAAGATCTCAACAGACCACTAACTAGTAATAGATTGAATGAAAAATCAAAAACTTCCCAACAAACAAAAGCCTAGGACCACATAGCTTCAATGGTGAATTTTACCAAACATTCCAAGAAGAATTAACACCAATCCTGCTCAGACACTTCCAAAAAATTGAAGAGGAGAGAACAATACATAACTCATTCTATGAGGACATCATCACCCTGATACCAAAACCATATAAAAATGCCATAAGAGAAGAAAATTACAGATCAATAATAGCCCTTATGAATATAGATGCAAAATTCCTCAACAAAATACTTGCAAATTGAATCCAAAAGCACATTAAAAGATGTGATCAAATGGACTTTATACCAAGTATGTAAGGGTGGTTCAATATCAATTAACCAATTATGTAATACACCACTGTGCCAGTTTGAATACATTGTGTCCCCAAACGCCATTATCTTTGATGTAATCTTGTGTGGGCAGACGTTATCAGTGCTGATTAGATTGTAATTCTTTGAGTGTTTCTGTGAAGATGCGCCCCACCCAGCTGTGGGTGATGACTCTAATTGGATAACTTCCATGGAGGTGTTGCTCCGCCCATTCAGGGTGGGTCAAGTTGAGTCACTGGAGCCATATAAATGAGCTGACGGACAGGGGGAACTCAGTGCAGCTGAGAGTGACATTCTGAAGAGGAGCTACAGCCAAGAGGGACACTTTGAAGAAAGCACAGGAGCTGCAGATGACAGACAGTTTGAAGATGGCCATTGAAAGCAGACTCTTGCTCCGGAGAAGCTGAGAGAGGACAAATACCCCAAGTGCAACTAAGAGTGACATTTTTGAGGAACTGTAGCCTAGAGAGGAATGTCCTGGGAGAAAGCCATTTTGAAACCAGAACTCTGGAGCAGACGCCAGCCATGTGCTTTCCCAGCTAACACAGGTTTTCCAGACACCATTGGTCGTCCTCCAGTGAAGGTACCCAATTGTTGATGCCTTACCTTGGACACTTTATGGCCTTAAGACTGTAACTGTGTAACCAAATAAACCCCCTTTTATAAAAGCCAATCCATCTCTGGTGTTTTGCATTCTAGCAGCATTAGCAAACTAGAACAACCACGTTAATAGAACAAAGGGAAAAACCACACAATCATCTCAATTGAAGAAAAGGCATTTGACAAAATCCAGCCCCCCTTCTTGAAAAAAAGAAAAGAAAAGAAAACACTTAGAAAAATGGAAATGAGAAGGAAACTTCTACAACATGATAAAGGGCATATATGAAAAATGCACTGCTAACATCATGCTTAATGATGAAAGAATGAACACTTTCCCTCTACTTTCAGGAACAAGACAAGGATGCCTACTATCACCACTCTTATTCAGCATTGTACTACAAGTTCTAGCTAGAGCAATTTGGCAAGAAAAAAGAAATAAAAGGCATCCAAATTGGAAAGTAAGAAGTAAAACTTTCCCTATTTGCAGATGACATGATTTGATATATAGTAAAATCCACAACAAAGTTACTAGAGGTAATAAACAAATTCAGCAAAGTGGTGGGGTACAAGATCAACACACAAAAATCAGTTGTATCTCTATACACTAGTAATGAACAATGAAAAATCTAAAGCGGAAATCAAGAAAAAAATCCATTTAAAATAGCAACACAAAAAAACAAATACCTAAGAATTTAACTAAGGACATAAAGGACTTGTACACAGAAAATTATAAAACATTGCTAAAAGAAATCAAAGAAGACATAAATAAATGGGTGGACATTCTGCTCTCATGGACTGAAGACTAAATATTATTAGACGTCAGTTCTACCCAATGCGATTGACAGATTCAATGCAATCCTGTTTCAGTTTCCTAAGCTGCTTAAGCAAGTAACATGTGATTTGACTTAAACAAAGGGAATTTATTTGCTCACGATTTTGAGGCTGGGAAAATGTCCAAATCAACTTCTTCTTGAAGACTGGTTCCTGGTGATCCTTGGCTTCTCTGTCACATGGCAAGACACATGGCAGCACCTGCTTGTCTCTCCCTTCTCTTCTGCGTTTCATTGACTGCAGGTTCTTGCTTCCATGGCTTTTTCTTTCTTTGTATGAACTTCATTATAAAGGACTCCAGTGATAGGATTAAGACTCTTCCTGACTGAGGTGGGCTATACCTTACCTGAAGTAACCTCATCAAATGGTCCTACTTACAATGGGTTCACATCACAAAAATGGATTAGATTTACAAACATATTTTTCTTGATTACACAGAGCTTCGAACCACCACAAATCACAATCAAAAGTCCAACAGCCTTATTTGCAGAAATGGAAAAGCCAATCATCAAATTTATATGAGCGAGTAAGGGGCCCCAAATAGCCAAAGAAATCTTGAAAAAGCAATTGGAGTACTCACTCTTCCAAATTAAAACTTATTACACAGCTACAGTAATCAAAACAGCATGGTACCCACACAAGGACAGATATATAGATCACTGGAATGAACTAAGAGTTCTGAAATAAACCCTCACATCTATGGCCAATTGATTTCCAACAAGGGTGCCAAGTCCACTCAATTGGGAAAGAACATTCTCTTCAACAAATATGCTTAGAAAACTTGATACCCCTAAGTAAAAGAATGAAAGCGGACTCCTATCTCACACCATATACAAAAATCAAACTCAAACTCAAAATGGATCAAAGACTAAAACATAATAACCAAAACCATAAAACTCCTAAAGAAAACATGTGAATATCATCAGGACCTTCTGTAAGGTAATGATTTCTTAGCCTTTACACCAAAAGTATGAGGAATAAAAGTAAAAATAGATAAATGTGACTTTATCAAAATTAATTTTTTTTTTTGCACAAAAGACTTCATCATGATAGTAAAAAGAAATCCTACCAAATGGGGGGAAATATTTGGAAACCACGTATCTGATTAGGGTTTAATATCCAAGATATATAAAGAAACCCTACAAGGCAATCGCACACACACACACACACACACACACACAAAGAAATTAAAAAATGGGCAAAAGTCTAGAATAGACATTTCTCCAAAGATTATATACAGTGGCCAAAAAGCACAAGAAAAGATGCTCAACATTCTTATCCAGTAGGGAAATACAAATCAAAACCACAAGACAGCATTTCTCACACTCTATAATGGTCACTACTTTAAAAATGAAAAATTAGAAGTGTTGGAGAGGATGTGGAGAAATAGGAACACTCATTCATTGCTAGTGGAATGTAAATGGTACAGCTGCTATACAAGACAGTTTGATGGTTCCTCAGAAAGTTTAGTATAGAATTACCATATGGCCCACCAATCCCATTTCTAGGTATATACACAAAAGAATTGAAACCAGAGATTCAAAGAGATATTTGCAAACTGATGTCTACAGCTGCACTATTCACAATTGCCAAAGGATGGAACTAACCCAAGTGTTCATCAACTGATGAATAGATAAACAAAATATGGCATATACATAACAATGGAATATTATTCAGCTATAAAAGGTAATTAAGTTCTGATACATGCAACAACATGATGAATCTTGAAGACATCATGTTGAGTGAAACAGGCGATACACAAAAGGACAGATAATGTATGATCTCAATGACATGAAATTATTAGTATAGAGTTAGAAACTAGAATATAGGTTACTAGGGACCAAGGTAGGGGGAGGAAAGGGGGAATTATGCTTAATTGGGGTAATGGAAATGTTTTGGTGAGGATGTGAATGTAATTAACACCAAATTATATATTTGAATGTGGCTAAAAAGGGAAATTTTAGGATGTATTTATCTTACTAGAATAAGATTTTAAAGAATAACATAAGACTATATAACACAAACTGTGAACCTCAATGTAAACTATGGTCTATGGTTAATAATACAATTATAGTATTCTTTCATACTGCAACAAAGATACCACACTATGCACAGTGTTAATAATAGGGGTCTATATGGGAACTCTGTATATGCTGCCTGATTTTTTTATAAACCTACTTCTCTAATAAATTATACATAAATATACTAAAGACACACAACAGCAGATTTGAAGAGGCAAAAGAAAGAATAAGTGAACCAGAGGACAAAGTAACTGAATTTGAACACACAAAAAAACAAATGGAGAAAAAGAGGGAAAAATTTGAATTGGATCTCAGGGAAATGATGGACAAGACAGAGTGCACAAATATAAAAATCACTGGTATCCCAGACGGAAGAGAGAAAAGTAAAAGGCTAGAAGATTATTTGAGGAGATAACTTGGAAAGCTTCCCAGCCCTTATAAAAGACATAAATATGCAAATCAAATAAGCCCAACAAACTCCAAATAGAATAAATCCAAACAGACCCACTCCAAGACATTTAATAATCAGACTGTTAAATACTGAAAAGAAGGAGAGAGTCCTGAAAGCAGCAAGAGAAAAATAATTCACCACAAAAAAGGGAAGCCAAATAAGATCTAAGCGCTGACTACTCATCGGGCACCACGGAGACAAGAAGGCAGTGGTATGATATATTTAAGATTCCAAAAGAGAAAAACTGCCCACCAAAAATTCTTTATCCAGCAAAGCTGTCCTTCAAAAGTGAGGGAGAGTTTAAAATTTTCACAGATAAACAAATACTGAGATAATGTGTTAACAGAGACCTGCCCTGTAAGAAATACTAAAGGGAGTTCTGTGGGCTGGGAAAAAAAAGGAGAGAGAAGCTTGGAGGAGAGTACAGAAATGATGAATATCAGTAAGGGTAACTAAAAGGATAAAAGGAGAGAAAATACTAGATCTGACAAATAAAAGTCAAGGAATAAAAAGGTTGAAGTAAGGACAGCTTTTACAGGAGTAACAGTGAATGTTAATGAGTTAAACTCCCCAATAAAGAGACACAGGTTAGCAGAAATATGATCCATCTATATGCTCTTTATAGGAAACTCATTTTAGATCCAAAGACAAATAAGTTGAAACGTAATGCATGGAAAAAGATATTCCATGCAAGTTGTAATTAATAAAAAAAAAAAAAAAAAAAAAACTGTGGTAGCTATGCTAATATCAGATAAAATACACTTTAAGTGCAAATACGTTATAAGAGTGAAGGAAGGACATTATATATTAATAAAAGGGGTAATTCACCAAGAAGAAATAACCATCATAAATATTCATGCACCCAATCAGGGTGCTCCAAAGTACATGAGGCAAACACTGGCAAAACTGAAGGGAGCAATAGACGTTTCTACAGTAACAGTGGGAGACGTCGAAACTCTACTCTCTTCTATAGCTAGAACAACTAGATAGAGGACCAATAAGGAAACTGAGAACCTAAATAATATGATAAATGAACTTGACCTAACAGACATATATAGATCATTGTACCCCCAAACAGCAAGATATACATTCTTCTCAGGTGCTCATGGAAAATTTTCCAGGATAGATCATATGCTGGAGCACAAAACAGGTCATCATAATTTTTAAAAGACTGAAGTTATTCAAAGCACTTTCTGTGATCATAATGGAAAGAAGCTGGAAATCAATAACCACTAAAGAACCAGAACTTTCACAAACACAGGGAGGATAAACAACACACTCTTAAACAATCAGTGGGTCAAAGAAGAAATTGCAAGAGAAATCAGAAAATATCAAGAGGAATGAAAACAAGAATATAACATATCAAAACTCATGGGATGCAGCAAATTCTGTGCTGAAAGGGAAATTTTTAACTCTAAATGCCTACATTTAAAAGGAAGAAAGAGCTAAAACCAAAGACCTAACTGAACAGCTGAAGAATCTAGAGAAAGAGCAGCAAACTAACCCTAAAGCAAGTAGAAGAAAAGAAATAACAATGATTAAAGCAGAAATAAATGAATTGGAGAACAACAACAACAAAAAACAATAGAGAATCAATAAAACCCGAAGTTGGTTCTTTGAGAAGATCAACAAGATTGACAAACCCTTAGCTCGGCTGACAAAGTCAAAAAAAGAGAAGATGCAAATAAGTAAAATCAGAAATGAGAGGGGGGTCATTACCATGGACCCCACAGAAATAAAAAGGATACTATGAACAACTGTATGCCAACAAACTAAACAACTTAGATGGAATGGACAATTTCTTAGAAAAACATGAATAACCTATACAGACTTGAGAAGAAATAGAAGACCTCAACAAACCAATCACAAGTAAAGAGATTAAATCAGCCATCAAAAACCTCCCTACAAAGAAAAGCCCAGGGCTAGATAGCTTCACAGGGGAATTCTACCAAACATTCCAAGAAGAATTAACACCATTCCTGCTAAAATGCTTTCAAAAAATTGAAGAAAAGGGAATACTACCTAACTCATTCTATAAAGCTAACATCACTCTCATATCAAAACTTGATAAAGATACTACAAGAAAGGAAAACAATAGGCCAATCTCCCTAATGAATAGAGACGTAAAAATTCTCAACAAAATACTTGTAGATTGAATCCAATGGCACATTAAAAGAATTATACACCATGATAAAGTGGAGTTTATTCCAGGCATGCAAGGGTGGTTCAACACAAAAAATCAGTTAATATAATACAACACATTAACAAATAGAAAGGGGAAAAAAAAAATCACATGATCTTCTCAACTGACGCTGAGAAAGCATTTCACAAAATCAGCATCTTTCTCAATAAAAACACTTCAAAAGGTAGGAATCAAAGGAAACTTCCTCAATATGATAAAGGGTATATATGAAAACCCCACAGTCAGCCTAGTACTCAATGGTGAGAGACTGAAAGTGTTCCCCCTGAGATCAGGACTGAGACAAGGATGCCCACTGTCACCTCTATTATTCAACATTGTGCTAGAATTCCTAGCCAGAGCAATTAGACAAGAAAAAGAAATAAAGGCATCCAAATTGGAAAGAATAAAACTCTCATTATTTGCAAATAACATGATTCTATATTTGAAAAATCCCAAGAAATCTACAACAAAGCTACCTGAGCTAGTAAATTCAACAAACTTGCAGGATACAAGACTAATGCACAAAAATCAGTAGTGTTTCTATACATTAGTAATGAACTAACTGAGAAGGCAATTAAGAAAAAAAATCCACTCACAATAGCAACTAAAATAATCAAGTATCTAGGAATAAACTTAACCAATCATCTGGTTTTTTGAAACCAGATGGATTGAAGAGTTACACAACTATTTGAATACTCAAATATGAGACTAATGCTTTTATATTAGTGTTTAAATATTTTCATTCCTAAATTCATGAAAATTCTATGTATCTGAATTAAATATGCATATAAGAAATCTTGTGGCTCTCCCTTCCCCCCTTTTACGTAAACCAAAAAGTCCTAATAACACGTTCTTCTTCATTATTAAGGGCATTTGCTGAACTACAAAGATGTATAACAAATTAAATCTAATGTCAATGATATTAATGCTACTTTTAGCAAACTGGGCTTCCTTACTAATATAGAAAGTTAAATTTCCATTTGTGTCATGCTTCCAATAGGCTCTGTAAATTTTATTAAATTAACTTAAAATTTTTTATAAAAAAAAAACCAAAGACCTAGTGATAGGAGGTAGCTTCTTAGACCTTACACCTGAAGCACAAGCAATGAAAGAAAAAACAGATAAATAGGAACTCCTCAAGACTGAACACTTCTATGTTCCAAAGGACTTTGTCAAAAGGATGGAAAGGCACCCAACTCAATGGGAGAGAATATTTGGTAACCATATATCTGACAAGGGTTTGATAACCAGTATATAAAAAGAAATCCTGGGGGAGGCGGGGCAAGATGGCAGACTGGTGAGCTGTAAGTTTTAGTTACTCCTCCAGGAAAGTAGGTAAAAAGCCAGGAACTGCGTGGACTGGACACCACAGAGCAATCTGTCTTTGGGCATACTTCATACAACACTCATGAAAACGTGGAACTGCTGAGATCAGCGAAATCTGTAAGTTTTTGCGGCCAGGGGACCCGCGCCCCTCCCTGCCAGGCTCAGTCCCGGGGGAGGAGGGGCTGTCAGCTCCGGGAAAGAGAAGGGAGAACTGCAGTGGCTGCTCTTATCGGAAACTCATTCTACTGATTCAAACTCCAACCATAGATAGACTGAGACCAGACACCAGAGAATCTGAGAGCAGCCAGCCCAGCAGAGAGGAGACAGGCATAGAAAAAAAACAACACGAAAAACTCCAAAATAAAAGCAGAGGATTTTTGGAGTTCTGGTGAACACAGAAAGGGGAAGGGCGGAGCTCAGGCCTTGAGGCGCATATGCAAATCCCGAAGCAAAGCTGATCTCACTGCCCTGTGGACCTTTCCTTAATGGCCCTGGTTGCTTTGTCTATTAGCATTTCAATAACCCATTAGATCTCTGAGGAGGGCCGTTTTTTTTTTTTAAAATCCTTTTTTCTTTTTCTAAAACAATTACTCTAAGAAGCCCAATACAGAAAGCTTCAAAGAATTGCAATTTGGGCACGTCAAGTCAAGAGCAGAACTAAGAGAGCTCTGAGACAAAAGGCAATAATCCAGTGGCTGAGAAAATTCACTAAACAACACAACTTCCCAAGAAAAGGGGGGTGTCCCCTCACAGCCACCATCCTGGTGAACAGGAAACACTCCTGCCCATCGCCAGCCCCATAGCCCAGAGCTGCCCCAGACAACCCAGTGTGACGGAAGGGCTTCAAATAACAGGCACACACCACAAAACTGGGCGTGGACATTAGCCTTCCCTGCAACCTCAGCTGATTGTCCCAGAGTTGGGAAGGTGGAGCAGTGTGAATTAACAAAGCCCCATTCAGCCATCATTTGAGCAGACTGGGAGCCTCCCTACACAGCCCAGCAGCCCAGAACTGCCCTGGGGGGACGGCACTCACCTGTGACATAGCACAGTCATCCCTCAACAGAGGACCCGGGGTGCACAGCCTGGAAGAGGGGCCCACTTGCAAGTCTCAGGAGCCATACGCCAATACCAAAGACTTGTGGGTCAGTGGCAGAGGCAAACTGTGGCAGGACTGAACTGAAGGATTAGACTATTGCAGCAGCTTTAAAACTCTAGGATCATCAGGGAGATTTGATTGTTAGGGCCACCCCCCCTCCCCGACTGCCCAGAAACACGCCCCACATACAGGGCAGGCAACACCAACTACACACGCAAGCTTGGTACACCAATTGGGCCCCACAAGACTCACTCCCCCACTCACCAAAAAGGCTAAGCAGGGGAGAACTGGCTTGTGGGGAAAAGGTGGCTCGTGGACGCCACCTGCTGGTTAGTTAGAGAAAGTGTACTCCACGAAGCTGTAGATCTGATAAATTAGAGATAAGGACTTCAATAGGTCTACAAACCCTAAAAGAACCCTATCAAGTTCACCAAATGCCACGAGGCCAAAAACAACAGAAAATTATAAAGCATATGAAAAAACCAGACGATATGGATAACCCAAGCCCAAGCACCCAAATCAAAATACCAGAAGAGACACAGCACCTAGAGCAGCTACTCAAGGAACTAAAGATGAACAATGAGACCATAGTATGGGATATGAAGGAAATCAAGAAGACCCTAGAAGAGCATAAAGAAGACACTGCAAGACTAAATAAAAAAATGGATGATCTTATGGAAATTAAAGAAACTGTTGACCAAATTAAAAAGATTCTGGACACTCATAGTACAAGACTAGAGGAAGTTGAACAACGAATCAGTGACCTGGAAGATGACAGAATGGAAAATGAAAGCATAAAAGAAAGAATGGGGAAAAAAATTGAAAAACTCGAAATGGACCTCAGGGATATGATAGATAATATGAAACGTCCGAATATAAGACTCATTGGTGTCCCAGAAGGGGAAGAAAAGGGTAAAGGTCTAGGAAGAGTATTCAAAGAAATTGTTGGAGAAAACTTCCCAAATCTTCTAAACAACATAAATACACAAATCATAAATGCTCAGCGAACTCCAAATAGAATAAATCCAAATAAACCCACTCCAAGACATATACTGATCACACTGTCAAACACAGAAGAGAAGGAGCAAGTTCTGAAAGCAGCAAGAGAAAAGCAATTCACCACATACAAAGGAAACAGCATAAGACTAAGTAGTGACTACTCAGCAGCCACCATGGAGACAAGAAAGCAGTGGCACGATATATTTAAAATTCTGAGTGAGAGGAATTTCCAGCCAAGAATACTTTATCCAGCAAAGCTCTCCTTCAAATTGGAGGGAGAGCTTAAATTTTTCACAGACAAAGAAATGCTGAGAGAATTTGCTAACAAGAGACCTGCCCTACTGGAGATACTAAAGGGAGCCCTACAGACAGAGAAACAAAGACAGGACAGAGAGACTTGGAGAAAGGTTCAGTACTAAAGAGATTCGGTATGGGTACAATAAAGGATATTAATAGAGAGAGGGAAAAATATGGCAAACATAAACCAAAGGATAAGATGGCCGATTCAAGAAATGCCTTCACGGTTTTAACGTTGAATGTAAATGGATTAAACTCCCCAATTAAAAGATATAGATTCGCAGAATGGATCAAAAAAAATGAACCATCAATATGTTGCATACAAGAGACTCATCTTAGACACAGGGACACAAAGAAACTGAAAGTGAAAGGATGGAAAAAAATATTTCATGCAAGCTACAGCCAAAAGAAAGCAGGTGTAGCAATATTAATCTCAGATAAAATAGACTTCAAATGCAGGGATGTTTTGAGAGACAAAGAAGGCCACTACATACTAATAAAAGGGGCAATTCAGCAAGAAGAAATAACAATCGTAAATGTCTATGCACCCAATCAAGGTGCCACAAAATACATGAGAGAAACACTGGCAAAACTAAAGGAAGCAATTGATGTTTCCACAATAATTGTGGGAGACTTCAACACATCACTCTCTCCTATAGATAGATCAACCAGACAGAAGACCAATAAGGAAATTGAAAACCTAAACAATCTGATAAATGAATTAGATTTAACAGACATCTACAGGACATTACATCCAAAATCACCAGGATACACATACTTTTCTAGTGCTCACGGAACTTTCTCCAGAATAGATCATATGCTGGGACATAAAACAAGCCTCAATAAATTTAAAAAGATTGAAATTATTCAAAGCACATTCTCTGACCACAATGGAATACAATTAGAAGTCAATAACCATCAGAGACTTAGAAAATTCACAAATACCTGGAGGTTAAACAACACACTCCTAAACAATCAGTGGGTTAAAGAAGAAATAGCAAGAGAAATTGCTAAATATATAGAGACGAATGAAAATGAGAACACAACATACCAAAACCTATGGGATGCAGCAAAAGCAGTACTGAGGGGGAAATTTATAGCACTAAATGCATATATTAAAAAGGAAGAAAGAGCCAAAATCAAAGAACTAATGGATCAACTGAAGAAGCTAGAAAATGAACAGCAAACCAATCCTAAACCAAGTACAAGAAAAGAAATAACAAGGATTAAAGCAGAAATAAATGACATAGAGAACAAAAAAACAATAGAGAGGATAAATATCACCAAAAGTTGGTTCTTTGAGAAGATCAACAAGATTGACAAGCCCCTAGCTAGACTGACAAAATCAAAAAGAGAGAAGACCCATATAAACAAAATAATGAATGAAAAAGGTGACATAACTGCAGATCCTGAAGAAATTAAAAAAATTATAAGAGGATATTATGAACAACTGTATGGCAACAAACTGGATAATGTAGAAGAAATGGACAATTTCCTGGAAACATATGAACAACCTAGACTGACCAGAGAAGAAATAGAAGACCTCAACCAACCCATCACAAGCAAAGAGATCCAATCAGTCATCAAAAATCTTCCCGCAAATAAATGCCCAGGGCCAGATGGCTTCACAGGGGAATTCTACCAAACTTTCCAGAAAGAACTGACACCAATCTTACTCAAACTCTTTCAAAACATTGAAGAAAATGGAACACTACCTAACTCATTTTATGAAGCTAACATCAATCTAATACCAAAACCAGGCAAAGATGCTACAAAAAAGGAAAACTACCGGCCAATCTCCCTAATGAATATAGATGCAAAAATCCTCAACAAAATACTTGCAAATCGAATCCAAAGACACATTAAAAAAATCATACACCATGACCAAGTGGGGTTCATTCCAGGCATGCAAGGATGGTTCAACATAAGAAAAACAATCAATGTATTACAACACATTAACAAGTCAAAAGGGAAAAATCAATTGATCATCTCAATAGATGCTGAAAAAGCATTTGACAAAATCCAACATCCATTTTGATAAAAACACTTCAAAAGGTAGGAATTGAAGGAAACTTCCTCAACATGATAAAGAGCATATATGAAAAACCCACAGCCAGCATAGTACTCAATGGTGAGAGACTGAAAGCCTTCCCTCTAAGATCAGGAACAAGACAAGGATGCCCGCTGTCACCACTGTTATTCAACATTGTGCTGGAAGTGCTAGCCAGGGCAATCCGGCAAGACAAAGAAATAAAAGGCATCCAAACTGGAAAAGAAGAAGTAAAACTCATTGTTTGCAGATGATATGATCTTATATCTAGAAAACCCTGAGAAATCAACGATACACCTACTAGAGCTAATAAACAAATTTAGCAAAGTAGCGGGATACAAGATTAATGCACATAAGTCAGTAATGTTTCTATATGCTAGAAATGAAGAAACTGAAGAGACACTCAAGAAAAAGATACCATTTTCAATAGCAACTAAAAAAATCAAGTACCTAGGAATAAACTTAACCAAAGATGTAAAAGACCTATACAAAGAAAACTACATAACTCTACTAAAAGAAATAGAAGGGGACCTTAAAAGATGGAAAAATATTCCATGTTCATGGATAGGAAGGCTAAATGTCATTAAGATGTCAATTCTACCCAAACTCATCTACAGATTCAATGCAATCCCAATCAAAATTCCAACAACCTACTTTGCAGACTTGGAAAAGCTAGTTATCAAATTTATTTGGAAAGGGAAGATGCCTCGAATTGCTAAAGACACTCTAAAAAAGAAAAATGAAGTGGGAGGACTTACACTCCCTGACTTTGAAGCTTATTATAAAGCCACAGTTGCCAAAACAGCATGGTACTGGCACAAAGATAGACATATAGATCAATGGAATCGAATTGAGAATTCAGAGATAGACCCTCAGATCTATGGCCGACTGATCTTTGATAAGGCCCCCAAAGTCACCGAACTGAGCCGTAATGGTCTTTTCAACAAATGGGGCTGGGAGAGTTGGATATCCATATCCAAAAGAATGAAAGAGGACCCCTACCTCACCCCCTACAAAAAAATTAACTCAAAATGGACCAAAGATCTCAATATAAAAGAAAGTACCATAAAACTCCTAGAAGATAATGTAGGAAAACATCTTCAAGACCTTGTATTAGGAGGCCACTTCCTAGACTTTACACCCAAAGCACAAGCAACAAAAGAGAAAATAGATAAATGGGAACTCCTCAAGCTTAGAAGTTTCTGCACCTCAAAGGAATTTCTCAAAAAGGTAAAGAGGCAGCCAACTCAATGGGAAAAAATTTTTGGAAACCATGTATCTGACAAAAGACTGATATCTTGCATATACAAAGAAATCCTACAACTCAATGACAATAGTACAGACGGCCCAATTATAAAATGGGCAAAAGATATGAAAAGACAGTTCTCTGAAGAGGAAATACAAATGGCCAAGAAACACATGAAAAAATGTTCAGCTTCACTAGCTATTAGAGAGATGCAAATTAAGACCACAATGAGATACCATCTAACACCGGTTAGAATGGCTGCCATTAAACAAACAGGAAACTACAAATGCTGGAGGGGATGTGGAGAAATTGGAACTCTTATTCATTGTTGGTGGGACTGTATAATGGTTCAGCCACTCTGGAAGTCAGTCTGGCAGTTCCTTAAAAAACTAGATATAGAGCTACCATTCGATCCAGCGATTGCACTTCTCGGTATATACCCGGAAGATCGGAAAGCAGTGACACGAACAGATATCTGCACGCCAATGTTCATAGCAGCATTATTCACAATTGCCAAGAGATGGAAACAACCCAAATGTCCTTCAACAGATGAGTGGATAAATAAAATGTGGTATATACACACGATGGAATACTACGCGGCAGTAAGAAGGAACGATCTGGTGAAACATATGACAACATGGATGAACCTTGAAGACATAATGCTGAGCGAAATAAGCCAGGCACAAAAAGAGAAATATTATATGCTACCACTAATGTGAACTTTGAAAAATGTAAAACAAATGGTTTATAATGTAGAATGTAGGGGAACTAGCAGTAGAGAGCAATTAAGGAAGGGGGAACAATAATCCAAGAAGAACAGATAAGCTATTTAACGTTCTGGGGATGCCCAGAAATGACTATGGTCTGTTAATTTCTGATGGATGTAGTAGGAACAAGTTCACTGAAATGTTGCTATATTATGTAACTTTCTTGGGGTAAAGTAGGAACATGTTGGAAGTTAAGCAGTTATCTTAGGTTAGTTGTCTTTTTCTTACTCCCTTGTTATGGTCTCTTTGAAATGTTCTTTTATTGTATGTTTGTTTTCTTTTTAACTTTTTTTTCATACAGTTGATTTAAAAAAGAAGGGAAAGTTAAAAAAAAAAAAAGAAAAAGAAAAAAGACAAACAAGGAAAAAAAAAAAAAAGATGTAGTGCCCCCTTGAGGAGCCTGTGGAGAATGCGGGGGTATTCGCCTGCCCCACCTCCATGGTTGCTAACATGACCACAGACATAGGGGACTGGTGGTTTGATGGGTTGAGCCCTCTACCATAAGTTTTACCCTTGGGAAGATGGTTGCTGCAAAGGAGAGGCTAGGCCTCCCTGTATTTGTGCCTAAGAGTCTCCTCCTGAATGCTTCTTTGTTGCTCAGATGTGGCCCTCTCTCTCTGGCTAAGCCAACTTGAAAGGTGAAATCACTGCCCTCCCCCCTACGTGGGATCAGACACCCAGGGAAGTGAATCTCCCTGGCAACGTGGAATATGACTCCCGGGGAGGAATGTAGACCCGGCATCGTGGGATGGAGAACATCTTCTTGACCAAAAGGGGGATGTGAAAGGAAATGAAATAAGCTTCAGTGGCAGAGAGATTCCAAAACGAGCCGAGAGATCACTCTGGTGGGCACTCTTACGCACACTTTAGACAACCTTTTTTAGGTTCTAAAGAATTGGGGTAGCTGGTGGTGGATGCCTGAAACTGTTAAACTGCAGCCCAGAGCCCGTGAGTCTCGAGGACAGTTGTATAAAAATGTGGCTTATGAGGGGTGACAGTGGGATTGGGAATGCCATAAGGACCAAACTCCACTTTGTCTGGTTTATGGATGGATGTGTAGAAAAGTAGGGGAAGGAAACAAACAGACAAAGGTACCCAGTGTTCTTTTTTACTTCAATTGCTCTTTTTCACTCTAATTATTATTCTTGTTATTTTTGTGTGTGTGCTAATGAAGGTGTCAGGGATTGATTTAGGTGATGAATGTACAGCTATGTAATGGTACTGTAAACAATCGAAAGTACAATTTGTTTTGTATGACTGCGTGGTATGTGAATATACCTCAATAAAATGATGATTAAAAAAAAAAAAGAAATCCTACAACTCAACAATAAAAGGACAAACGACCCAATTATAAAATGGGCAAAAGATATGAATAGACATTTCTCCAAAGAAGAAATACAAATGGCTAAAAAGCACACGAAAAGATGTTCATCTTCATTAAGCTATTAGGGAAGTGCAAATCAAAACCACAGAGAGATATCATCTCACACCTATAAGAATGGCTGCTACTAAACAAACAGGGAACTATGAGTGTTGGAGAGGATGTGGAGAAACAGGAACACTTATTCACTGCTGGTGGGAATGTAAAATGGTACAGCTACTGTGGAAGACAGTTTGGCAGTTCCTCAGAAAATTAAATATTGAGTTGCTGTATGACCCAGCAATTACGCTACTTGGTATATACCCAGAAGATCTAAAAGCAGTGACATAAACAGACATTTGCACACCAATTTTCATAGCGGCATAATTCACAATTGCCAAAAGATGGAAACAATCCAAGTATCCATCAGCAGATGACTGGATAAACACAATGCAGTATATACATATGATGGAATATTACGCAGCGGCAAGAAGGAATGAGGTCCTGAAGCATTTGACAACATGGATGAAACTTGAGGACATAATTCTGAGTGAAATAAGACAGACACAAAAGGACAAATATTGTATGATTTCACTAATATGAACTAACTAAAATATGTAAACTGAGTCTTAAAATGTGGAATATAGGATACCTAGAGATGAAGCTAGACAAGGAGAAGTGGTTACCTAATATGTTAGAATTTTTAACAAGGTTTGGAAATAGATAGAGGTGAGGGTAGATCATTATTGGAACTCCAAGTAACAGTGCTGTACTGTGGGTGAATTTTGTTGAAAGGGGTGATTTAGAGTCATGTGTGTCAACAATTAACACTACAAATATAAGTAAGTTCTTACATGAACTAGTACAAATGTACAGCACTTGTACAAAGAGTTAATAGAGTGGTATACGGGGAATAATTACCTATTGCAAGCTATGGACTATAGTTAACAATACCTTAGTATTCTTTCATCAACAGTAACAGGTATACCACACCAATACTAAGGGTCAATAACGGGGACATAAGGGATATGGGGTGTTCTGGGTTTTCTTTTTATGTGTCTGATATTTTTCTTTTGGGGGCAATGAAAAGGGTCTAAAATTGAGTGTGATGATGATTGCACAACTAAGTGATGATACTGTGAGATACTGATTGTATACTTTGGATGGAATACATGGTATGTGACTATATCTCAATAAAATCTACATTCAAAAAAATTATATACACAAAAGGAAATGAATTGTGGCCAAAAGACTTTTCTACAGAGATATTTATGAAAGGCTATTTAAAACACAGGAAAAATTAACTGAAAATTTGAATAAGCATGATAAGTTAATAGGTCAATAAAGAGGGTGATAAAAAAATTTGTACACAAATGTTCATAGAAGCATTATTCATAATATCCTCAAAGTGGAAATAACCCAAATGGCTATCAACTGATAAATGAATAAACATAATTTGGCACAGCCATAAATATCCAGAATATTATTCTGCCATAAAATGGACGGTAGAACATGCTACATGTTACAATATGGATGAACCTTGAAAACATTCTAAGCAAAAGAAGCCAGACACAAAGGCTACATATTGTATGATTCCATTTACATGAAATATCCAAAACAGACAAATCCATGGAGACAGAATATAAAATAATGGTTGCTAGGGGCTGGCAAGAATGGGGAATGAGGAGTGACTGCTTAAGAGTACAGGATTCCTTGCTGGGGTGATGGAAATTCTTTGGGCTGGCAAGAGGGGGGAATAAGTGACTGTTAATGGTGATGTAAAAGTTCTGGAATTCCATTGTGGTGATGGTTGCACAACCTGTGAACATACTAAAAACCATTGAATTGTTCACCTTTAAAGGGTGAACTTTATGGTATGTGAATTATATCTCAAAAATGCATAGGAATAATTGATACAAAATTCATAAGTCATAATCTTTACACCCTTTTCCATGTTTTCACAATACATATATTTTTAAAGTATTTACTGAATGTCGATCTGTGACAGGAAATGGACTACCTGAGTGGTATAATGGTGTGTAAAAACAGATCCCCTCCTGTCCCCTGGAGGGCAGGACAAGTAAGTGGATAAGGATGAGTAATAAGTGGAGATGTCAGTCATCCCTTCTCTCTGGGCTTCAGTTTCCTCACGGATAAAATGAGAGCTGTACTAGAAGCTTGTTCGTAGACAGTCTCTGAGGTTCCTAGGGGCCTAGGAGTGTCTCCCTTTTCGAAACCACAGCACCTCCAAGAGTTTATCATGCAGGATGAGAGCACAGGCTCTGGAGTCAGTCCTGGGGCCATTAATTACTACCAGTGGACCTAAGGCAAAAGCTAATTCCCCTGAGTCTCCATTTCTTCTCAGTAAAAGGACAGGGTAGGATAGGGAATGGGAAGTTAAGGCTTAAAATGTACAGGGTTCCCATTTGGAATGATGGAAATGCTTTGGTAATGGACAGCGGTGACAGTAGCACAACATTGTGAATGCAATTAACGGCAGTGAAATATGTATCCGAATATGATTAAAACAGAGAAATGTGAGATTCTATATATAGTGACAGAATAAAAAAAATTGTAAAAATCCATGGAACTATACTATACAGTGAACCCTAAGTTAAACCATGGACTTTAATTAACAGTAGAATTATAAAACTGTGCTATCATCAATTGTAACAAATGTTCCTCATCAACACAAGGTGTTGGTGATGGGGTGTTATATGGGAATCCTGTATTTTATGCATGATTGTTCTATAAACCCACAACTTTTCTAATAAAGAAAAGAAAAAAAGGCGGGAGGGTGGCGGGGGTGGACAGTAACTTCTCCCTCCTGGGATTACAGTGGAGGTGTAAATGAGATAGCACATATAAATGTCCGGGACAAGCCCAACATACAGTAAATCCTCCACAAATGGGAGAGCCCATTTTGATTCCACAGGCATTTCCTGAGCAGCCCAGTTGGGTCAGGCCTGTACTAAGAGCAGGAAGACAGAGGAATTCCACTCTGCCTGACGGAGCAGTGGCCCCCAGCCAGGTGGGGAGATAGACTTAGGAACAACAATACCAGGCGGGTGATGTCACTGCTAAAAAGAGATAGCAGCCACGTGCACAGGGAGCACACTGCTGACCCTGGGTCTAACAGAGAGGTTCCATCAAGAGCACAGTCCAGGCCTGGAGAGAGGCCCTCAAAGGGGAAAGGCAAGACACAAAGTTCAGGGATTGGCTCCCATTCACACTGCAGTGCAGCCCTGTTTGTCTTTTTTCACCTAATTCGGACTCAAACTCCGAGAGACAGCAAGAAATGCAAAAGTCAGCTTTGGGAAGCCCAAGCTCATGGCACTTTCCAAGATGCATTTGTGGGAGCACAATGGTTAACAGTGCCAAGCTGCATGATCTTTGGAAAGTCAGGATACCTCTTCAAGCCTACACTTCCCCAGCTATGAAATGGAAGACTTTAATGGTACTGTTCTTGAAGTGTGGTTGTGAACAGTGTGATAATGGCTGTAAAGCCATTAGCCAAGTGCCTGGCACTTACTGAGCAGACCAGTAAAGAAGGGTGATTAATAGGAAAAAAATAGACTCCATTTTGGAAGTAAGGAAAATGAGGTTCACAGAGGTGAGATGACTTGCCCATGGGGACACTGTTAGTAGGTTATGGAGTCAGGATTTGAACCCAGGTCTGAGACACCCTTATCTCCCTCTGCTCTGGAATCTTCAGCAGATGCCCTGTACTCCATAAATGGAACTTATCCCTGCCATGGAGTGTGGAACCAGCACAGGCCTAGAGCCAGAGAAATGTTGGGTAATCCTGAATTTCTAGGTCTGGGTTCCTTGAGTGGACTAGAGAAGGACTGTGAATTCCTCGACATGGAATGCAAAAAGTTTATGTCCAATGGAAAATCCCACAGGAGTCTATGGCATCAAAAGTAGTAATGCACCACCAAGTTGACCTCCCTTAGCACGTTTTCTTACCCACCCAATGGAGATACAGTACCTACCTTGACAGGTTGTGAGAGGATTAAATGAGGCAATGCATGGGAAGATCCTGAAACATGCTAAACTTTCACTAAATGTTAGTTTCCTTCCCTCTCTCTCACCCTAGCCCATTTCCATCATTCAGCAGATACTACTGAGCATCTACTATGTGGCAGGCACCATTTCAGGTCCTGGGAGTAAAGTGATGAGCAAGACAGATGTTGTCCCTGTACTCATGGCGCTCACATTCTAGCGGAAGAAAACAAATAAATGCAATTAATAATTTTGGGTACTAATTATTGCTATGAAGAAAATAAATAGGCTGATACAGACTGATGGGGTTGGGACAAGGGGTGGGGCATTTGAGGAGGAAAATCTGAATGTCAGGGAGTCAGGCCAAGATTTAGGGACAAAGTATCCAGGGAGGGAACAGGGAGAACAAAGTCAAGCTGGGAAGACCCTTGGCCAAGAGCCCTTCACTCCCAGCCCACAAGGTAACCCAGTGAACAAATCAAGTAACTTCTGAGCCTCAGCTGCTACATCTACAAAATTGGAATAAAGTCACCTTACCTTCCACAATGTGAGGGAACTCGACCAAAGGGCTGTAAAGATCTGGGATCCTCCCCAAATCTCACCAATAGGCATGTGATACACATCATTTGGCACCCATCTTGGAAGAGGGGGACCTGCACAGAGAACTATTTGTTGCTTCAGATTCTCCCTCAGGTACAAAAGCAGATAAGGAAAGGATATAATGGAAAAACTGTCCTGGCAACAACCAAACATTACATACCCCAAATCCTCCAGGACAAAACTGTAGAGCTCAGCCTGACCTGCAGTCAGAGAATGCACATGCTTTATTTGAGGAGTTGGAAGGATCTTGGGCCCTGACTTGAGCCACCGATTCATAATCATAATCAGCCGTGGTTCTACCTCCAAAGTTTCTCTTTGATCTTTCCCTTTGTCTTCATCTCCACAGTTACTGTCCCAGCTCAGGCCTCATTATCTCACACCCCAACTATTGCAAAAGCCTCACTCTTTCTCTGGCCCTAGTCTCTCCACTTCCAAACCATTTATCACACAGCAACCAGTGTCTAATTCACAAATGTGACCACTATTCTCCCCTGCTTAAAACCCTTAAACAGCTCCCCATTGCCAGTGAGATAACTGCCAAACTCCTGAACCAGGCCTCCAAGGATACCTCTCCCAGGTTGAGCCCCCTAACATTCTGCTCCAACTCCCAGGCCCTCCTCATTATCTACATCAAATTCTCCACTGTCCCTAAAACAAGCTCTTGCTGATTTCTTGGAACAATGCCCCCATCCCACCCTCTCACCTCCACCTTTGCCCCTTTCACTGCCTAGATTGGGTCATCCTTCAAGACCCAAGAAGCCTTCCCTGCTTCCCTCCTGTCTTCTTAATCAGACGTGAAAACAT
Organism: Choloepus didactylus; assembly: GCF_015220235.1. Lineage (NCBI taxonomy): Eukaryota > Metazoa > Chordata > Mammalia > Pilosa > Megalonychidae > Choloepus > Choloepus didactylus. Next base: position 38,779,187 of record NC_051325.1, on the reverse strand, counting down.
GGGGCTGTATCTTATTCGTGGTCCAATTCAGAGAGCCTAGACTGATATGTTCAGCTCAGATTAACTGAAACTCATACCAGGTGCTTCTGACTGAGAGAATCATAACACAACCCCGAAGGAAGGACTGGGACCACCACGGGAATGGGGGTGGGGAATCAGGAACGCAGTTTTTAAAAACTGCCCCACATCCTGGTGAAGTGGTATTAGACATCTTGAAAAACACTAAGCCACCCCCAAACGTTCCTAACCTCAAGAGTTACAGGAAAAATGAAAATACTTTCCTTTTGTTTCTAAGGCTCTTCCTGCTGCTATCCCAGGGAAGAGAAATCAAGAGGGTTTGGGAAGGCGGGGGCCTGGCTAGGCTGAAAAAGATAAGCCTGTTTTTTCTTTTAACCTCACGCGCTATGGGCTCCTGCGCCAGACTCGGTCCCTCTCTGGGCCTCTATTACCAAGCCTATCCCACTAACGAGGTGTCGCTGAGGTAGTGACTGCCCCACTCTGGGCATCAGTTTCCGGTCTTATATTGGACCCACCAACTCTGACGCCCTACAAGCTCTGCATTCCCGCAGCTCCCCGCCAAACCCAGGTTCAGACTGACCCCTCCCCTCCTTCCCAAAGTCCTGTCCGCCAGGATCCAGCCGACGAAGCCCTAATGCAAAGACAAACAAACTGCCCCTTCCCGGCCGCCGTCCAGCTCCACAGCCACAGGTCTCCTACCCCGCCCTATTCTTTATGGCTAGTTAGGGCGGTCCGCGCAAGCGCACTGGGTCGCATCGAGGCCACGCCCTTGAGTCTCGAGTAACGGCGCGAGGGGCCTGAGAGCTGTACCCCGCGGGACACTAACAAGTAGGTTGGGACGCGGCAACGGCGCCCGGCAAGGGTCAAATTTCCTCGGGAGGAAGGATGTGAGGGAGGGGTCTGGCTAGAGATTGGAATCCCCAAACCCGGGACATCTTGCAGCTCAAATCCTTCGCACGGACGAGGAAGCTGGTGTCCAGAGAGGGGGGTTGGGGTGTCACGTGTAGATCCCAGATCAGGCTGGTATCAGAGAAACTCTGCGGGTGAGACCGGCGCTGGGGTTTTAAAAAGAAAAACAGCAAAAAACCACAACTGGGAGCTATTAGGGCCAGTCTTTGTCCGAGGTGGGAGCGAGCTGGCGGGTGAAGTGGGGCAGGCCTGGGCTTGTGACCGTGTCGTTGCCCGCGGCCCTTGCAGGCGCTGGCCTCGCCCTCCGGATAAAGTCCGACCGGTTTCCTTGTGGGCGTTTTAAGGCTTTTGGTGATCTGGCCCCAGCCTGTCATTCATTCGTTTAACATTCACTAAGTATACTATCAGACACTGGAGGTAGTGAGTGATCAAGACAAGCACGATCCCTCTGGTACAGAGGAAAAGCAGTGGGCTGTAGAGGCCCTGGGCAGAGAACAGGGATTGCTTCCGAAACTAAGTCATAAACGCTGGTCAGGAGTAATGGGGTATGCAGTGTTCCAGAGAGAGGTAACAGCACGTGCCAAGGTCGGGAAGGGGGAAAGTAGGTGGTGTAGATCACTGAAGATACCTCACTCTCAATCTGTTTAGTGCCCTGGGAAGAGATGACGGTGGCCAGGGCTGGAGTACTAATAGCAGAGATGAAGAAAAATCGAGGAATTCGATTTAGGCAGTAGAATCCTCAGGGTTAGGGGAAGATGGAATGTAGGAGAGTAGTGCAAAGCTTGCATCAGTAAATGGGGTTTGTTACAGGAGAGCAGGTTTGTGGAGAGACAACAAATTCTCTTCTTGTTTTGTGGAGACTCCCAGTAAGCAGTTGAATATTCTAGTTTGAAGGTGAGGAAAGAACTGGTGTAAAGGTATAGATTTGGGTATCAGCAAAACAGAAATAAAACCACAAGGAGGCCTGAGACAGTCCATGGATAGTAAGTTGAATGAGAAAAATAAGGCCCAGAGCAGAACACAGAGGAAGCCCAAGATTTAAGAGATAATCAAAGGAAGAAATGTCTCAAAGAATAAGAAATAGCGGACAAAGAAATAGAAAACCAGAAAGAAGACTCTTCTCCTTATCCCTCCCCTGTATCCTACATACTGACATTATTGCAACTTTCACTGTTTCAGATGACCATGTCTTTCCACATAGTTCTTCTACCTCAGATGCGCTTTGTTCTTCTCCGTTTGTGGAGACTGAACTCTTCTTGAAGGTGTCTGACTCACATACCACCATCTCGAGCCTTCCTCGACCCACCCCCACCCTCCCAGGCAATCATTTCCCCCTTATCAGTGCCCCCACATCTCCTGCAGTCTATTGTAGCAGTTAACATTTTTCATATTATTTTTTTACATCTTACCTTTCTCTGTGTCCACAGTACCTAGGCAAGGGCCTGGCATTAGGTGCCAATCAATGTTTTACCTCTGAACAAAAGCCCATCAGTAGACAGAGAATTTGAATCCCAGAGTTGTGGAGAGATGGGGGCCAATGGAGGGTTCCATTGCTGTAATGTCAGAGTCATAGGTTCTAGTCCTGTCTCCACCACCAGGCTGTTGTGTGACCTCTGGCACATCTCCTCCCACCTCTAAAGTAGGTCCAACAAAATGCAAAGCTCCCATGTGTAGAGTTTCAGACACTGTGCTGAGGAACTTCACACAGATTTTTCTCATTTAATCCACATAGTAACCTTATTTTTAAGGGAAACAATATTATTAGGGACTTAAACCCAGGTTTGTCTCCCGAGCTTCTTTACCTAACCTGCCCTCATCCATCCCTCACCCAGCATGGATGTTGTCAGGAGCCCCTTGAGATCATGCGCTCATTCTTTTAAAGTGTTGTGCTGAGTCCAGCAGACTTTCATAATCTGTCCAACACCAGTTCTGTCATGGGGAAAGGGAGACAGAACAGCTGAATGTGATGTAGGTTACTTGTCATTTTCTTAGCTCTCTTCCTGGGGACTATCAATGTTTTTTGAGCTGGGCAGCCATGTTCTTCTCCTAAAATCAAATAACAATAGGAAAGAACAAAATTAATGACTGGAGATCAATTTTTATCCAAGTCTTCTTAAACTTCGGGGACCAGCTGCAAAATGAGTGTGTATCAAGATGTGAGTTGGTACACCTGTGTGTGTCTCAGGGCAACCAGTTGGACTTCTGTTCCATTTGGCACTTGAATTTCCTGCTTATATGAATTTCCTGTTATTTCTATTCTTTAATGTAATTTATCTTTCTGTCTTTTGGTGCTATGGAGAGAGATGTTCATACATGAAACGTAATTGTTTTCTGTTAGTAAGTTTGCTTCTGTTTTATGTGAAAGAGGAGTCACCTTATCAGCATTTCATAGTATTTCACAAAGAACTTCTTGCTTTCCCTGGGTTTCACGTGTGGAATTTATTTGAGCTCTGCACACATGGGTTGTTGAAGCTGGAAGGGAAATCAATAATCTGCAATGGTTTCCATCCCTGGAGAGTTTGTTAAAAATACAGAGACTCAGCCCTTCTTGGTGGGACCTAGGAATCTATATTCTTTCCCAAACTCTTCAGAATGTTCAGCTAGGTTTGGAAACCACTGTTCCACTCCATCCCCCCTGTTTCACAGGTAGGGAATCTGAGGCTTTGGGAGGGGTGGGAAAATACCCCAATCATTTGTGACATTAGTGCCATTTTCTTTAATGAAGAGCATTGGCCTAGGAATCCAGAGACCTGGGTTCAAGTCCAGACTTTACCAGTCATTGCCTTGGGCAAGTCATTTCACCTCTGTGAGCCTCCACTTCCTTACTTTTAAAGTGAGAATAATGCCATTGTTTTAGTAGGAATCAAAAGAGAATGATAATGGAAATGCTTTGTCAAGCTTTCTGTTTGTGCACATGGAAGTTAAAAGCTGGGACCAGCTGGTGTTCACTCTACTGTACCACCCTGTTCCCTCCAACAGAGGTTAGGTTAGGGTCCTGACATTTTGGGGGTGGCCACCAGCCAGTTTCGGTGGTCACTGGGCCCCAGACCATCTGTCACCAAGCCCTCCTCTTTCTCTTTCTGTGTATTGCAGGCTGTGATGGCCACCAACTGGGAGAGCCTCTTGCAGGATGAGCAGCAGCTGGAGGAGCTGACCCGGCAGGCGGTGGACCGGGCCCTGGCTGAAGGAGTGCTGCTGAGGACCTCACAGGAGCCCAGCTCCTCAGATGTAAGCCTATTGGCCCCTCCCTATGGCACCAGCCACACTAGGATCAGTTCCTTTGCAGCTAGGATAGTATCTCTTTTTTTTCTAGAACTGAAAATAATCTCTAGAAGTTTATACAGTAAAAGGCAGCATGGTGGAATAGTCAGATTTAAATCTGGGATTCAAAGTGTGATTTAGCAAGTTATTTAACCTCTCAGCTATAGATTTTTCAAGGACAAAAAAAGGGATTAATAAAAGGGGGGGTGGGGAATAATTGGGCCTACCCCATTGGATTCTTAAGAGAATTAGAACTAATTCATGTAAAGCACTTTACCCAGAGAGCTATTATTTATTAAGATCTTCTAATCACACTACCTCCTCTATAATTGATTTGTATTATATCCTTCCAGATCTTTCTCTGTGCATTTAAATATCTATCTATATATAGATATATTTTTTAAAAACGTAAATTGGATCGTACATATTAATCTACAACTTGTTTTTCATTTAACAGTCTGTCTTAGAACTCTTTCCAGTTCCTTCTGTTGGGGTCAGCTTCGTTCTGGTGTATAATATTCTGGGTGTGGATGTCTTACAGTTTAATTCTCCTCTATTAGTGACTATTTAGGTCTTTTCTAATGTTTTTATGATACAAAGAGTGCTACAGAGAATATCTGTGTACATGCCTGTTTGGGAACCTGTGTGAGTGTTGAACAAAAAAGTAGAGCTTCTGAGTCCAAACTACATCTTTAAAAAAAAGCTCTTTCTTTAAAAAAAAAAAAAAAAGAAGAAAACACATTTATTTTGTGACTAGATAAGACATTCTCATGGTTCATAAGTCTAGAGGGTACAAGTGTTTACAGTATAAAGTAATCCTCCCTCTCACATCCTTTAGCCAACTAGTTCCCCTCCCTAATGGTTAGCTGTGTTTTAGCTTCTGTATATCTTTCTAGACAGTTTATTCATGACAAGCAAATCTATTCCTCTTCCCCACTTTTTTACCCAAAGAAGCTCTCCTGTATCTTGCTTTTTTAACTTAATAGTTACCTTGAATACCATCCGTATTGGTAACTAAAGAGCTGCCATAGTCTTTTTATTTTTATTTTTATTTTTTTTTATTTTTATCAAACCACATTCTCTTGTGTCTCTGAATACCCAGAATCGAGTGTGGAGCCAGGTGGAGAGTCTGGTCTCAGTAAGTGTTTGCTGGGGCCAGAGTGAATGAGAGTGGCTGCCAGCTGAAGGCAGGCTGATACTGTGGAAGATCTGCCTCTGGCCTTGGAAATATAATTGTGTGGATTGTGAGCCATAGCTTCACAGATTTTGTGAACTGCTTGTCTGAACCCAAGATGAAACATTTTCCCTTCCACGCTTTTATTTCTTCTGTTAATCACCAGGTATTGAATGAAGGTCCAACATTTGGTCTTCCCAGAAGTTAACAGACCCTAGCAAAGGCATAGTCTTCAATGAGATTCCCAATCCAGAGTAGAAGACAGGAAGTGTATGTACATGTGTGTGTGAGATTTCATTCCAAATATTTACTGGTTGCCCAATCTATGCCAGGCCATATTAGGCATTGAGAACATGGAGGTGAGTCAGCCAGGGGCCCTGGTCTCAAGCTCATGGCCTAGTTGGAGAATGTCAGTTCTATAAGGAAACATAAACATACGCAATATTGGCTATCAGTTTTTGAGTAGGTAGCAAGCAGGACTCTAAACAAACTCATTTCATCCTCACCATAAAAGAGATGAGGCACAGAGGGGTTAAGTAACTGCCCAAAGTCACCTAAATGGTGGAGTAATTGGCCGAGCCAGAATTCAAACCCGGTGATTCTGGCTTCTGAGACCATGCTCTGAACTGCCTCTCTCAGATACTGTACAGAATACTTGCAAGTGGGAGCAATTCATTATGATTAAAAGATTGAACTGGAATGTGATATTTGAACTAAACCTTAAAAGACAAATGGAGAAAAGAAATAGCATAGCAGAGACCCAAAAGTAGGAAAAGGCAAAAGAAGTTCAAGAGAATACAGTTGAAATGTGGCCCATGTAAGTAGATGGGAAACAAGGCAGGCCAAAGTCAGCAAGCCAAGAGGCTTTGGATGCAGAGCAGAGGAAGAGTGTAAATTTTATCCTGTTGCATTCCCTGTTGTTCCCTGAATATGAAGCAGAATGTTTGTTATCACTCATGTGCTATATTTTCTTCTAGAAAAATATTACTCTGTGTCCATGTCTCTATCAAAAGTGAGAAGACTGTGTTTCAGCCTTTATCCTATGGACAGTGGAGAACAGTTGTAGAAGCTAAATACTATTGGTCCCAAATTCAGGTGGACATAATGAGTACTGGGGACAAAGGCAGAAGGGAGTCTCCGCAGAAAAACTCCGGGAATTTTTTAGACCAGATGGGACTTGTTGGGGGAGGCAGACCTCGTGAGTTTAAAGCCAAGGGAACGCCCTGTAGTCATCACACATGCATTCAGGGTATTAGGTCATCCTTTGCATAATCTGCAGTAATTCCCACCTGTAATTCAAAGGGTTAGGATGAATAAATCTTACCCTCACAAACACCCTTCCTTAGTTTTATCTTAAATGATGCTAAGGAGGGCAGTTTGGGAACTAGCTACAAAAATTTTAAATGGATTTGCCCTAATTACTGACATTTCCACTTCTGGGAATTTATCCTACAGACCTTCTCACACACAAACTGCTGTGTATACTAGGATATTCATTGAAATGTTGATTGTAATGTGGGGTGGGGGAAGAAACCACTAAAATGTTCAATAGAAAGCAGATTAAATAAATTATGGTATACCTAAAGAATTGGAAAGCTATATAGCCATTAAAAAGAACGAGAGTGGTGCGCACTGGGGGCCCACAACGTATGTGTCCTGTCCTAGTGCACGGGTCTGGGGAGAGCCGGGTGCGAGGAGCGGCAGCGCGGGGGGCACGGAGCTGAGCAGACACCAGAGTCGGCCGGGGCACGGTGAGTCCGCCACAGACCGGACAAACGGGCCAGGATCACGAGCGCCTCTGACATGCAATGGGAAAGCAGCAGAAAAACGAGAGTGAAGACAGCCGCCATCTTAGGTTCTCCCCGGAGGCAGAGTGCAAAGCCTGCATTTCCACTCCCACCTAGCAGTGTGCTCCTTCGTCCATGCAGGATTTAAACGAGATACAGGATCTTACAGCATAATACCCAAACTTCCAGCTTTCATTGAAAACCGTTTGTCATATCAACAGGAATCTCAGACTGAATGAGAAAAGACAATAGACTCCAACACCAAGATAGAACAGATATTAAACTTACCTGACAAGAATTTTAGAGCAGCTAACATAAAAATGGTTTAACAGGAGAGGCGGGGCAAGATGGCAGACTGGTGAGCTGTATGTTTTAGTTACTCCTCCAGGAAAGTAGGTAAAAAGCCAGGAACTGCGTGGACTGGACACCACAGAGCAATCTGTCTTTGGGCATACTTCATACAACACTCATGAAAACGTGGAACTGCTGAGATCAGCGAAATCTGTAAGTTTTTGCGGCCAGGGGACACGCGCCCCTCCCTGCCAGGCTCAGTCCCGGGGGAGGAGGGGCTGTCAGCTCCAGGAAGGAGAAGGGAGAATTGCAGTGGCTGCTCTTATCGGAAACTCATTCTACTGATTCAAACTCCAACCATAGATAGACTGAGACCAGACACCAGAGACTCTGAGAGCAGCCAGCCCAGCAGAGAGGAGACAGGCATAGAAAAAAAACAACACGAAAACTCCAAAATAAAAGCAGAGGATTTTTGGAGTTCTGGTGAACACAGAAAGGGGAAGGGCGGAGATCAGGCCTTGAGGCGCATATGCAAATCCCGAAGCAAGGCTGATCTCTCTGCCCTGTGCACCTTTCCTTAATGACCCTGGTTGCTTTGTCTATTAGCATTTCAATAACCCATTAGATCTCTGAGGAGGGCCGTTTTTTTTTGTTTTTTTTGTTTTTTTGTTTTTTTTTTAAATCCTTTTTGCTTTTTCTAAAACAATTACTCTAAGAAGCTCAATACAGAAAGCTTCAAAGAATTGAAATTTGGGCACGTCAAGTCAAGAGCAGAACTAAGAGAGCTCTGAGACAAAAGGCAATAATCCAGTGGCTGAGAAAATTCACTAAACAACACAACTTCCCAAGAAAAGGGGGGTGTCCGCTCACAGCCACCATCCTGGTGGACAGGAAACACTCCTGCCCATCGCCAGCCCCATAGCCCAGAGCTGCCCCAGACAACCCAGTGTGACGGAAGTGCTTCAAATAACAGGCACACACCACAAAACTGGGCGTGGACATTAGCCTTCCCTGCAACCTCAGCTGAATGTCCCAGAGCTGGGAAGGGGGAGCAGTGTGAATTAACAGAGCCCCATTCAGCCATCATTTGAGCAGACTGGGAGCCTCCCAACACAGCCCAGCAGCCCAGAACTGCCCTGGGGGGACGGCACTCACCTGTGACATAGCACAGTCATCCCTCAACAGAGGACCCGGGGTGCACAGCCTGAAAGAGGGGCCCACTTGCAAGTCTCAGGGGCCATACGCCAATACCAAAGACTTGTGGGTCAGTGGCAGAGACAAACTGTGGCAGGACTGAACTGAAGGATTAGACTATTGCAGTAGCTTTAAAACTCTAGGATCATCAGGGAGATTTGATTGTTACGGCCACCCCCCCTCCCCGACTGCCCAGAAACACGCCCCACATACAGGGCAGGCAACACCAACTACACACGCAAGCTTGGGACACCAATTGGGCCCCACAAGACTCACTCCCCCACTCACCAAAAAGGCTAAGCAGGGGAGATCTGGCTTGTGGAGAACAGGTGGCTCGTGGACGCCACCTGCTGGTTAGTTAGAGAAAGTGTACTCCACGAAGCTGTAGATCTGATAAATTAGAGATAAGGACTTCAACTGGTCTACAAACCCTAAAAGAACCCTATCAAGGTCAGCAAATGCCACGAGGCCAAAAACAACAGAAAATTATAAAGCATATGAAAAAACCAGACGATATGGATAACCCAAGCCCAAGCACCCAAATCAAAAGACCAGAAGAGACACACCTAGAGCAGCTACTCAAAGAACTAAAGATGAACAATGAGACCATAGTACGGGATATGAAGGAAATCAAGAAGACCCTAGAAGAGCATAAAGAAGACATTGCAAGACTAAATAAAAAAATGGATGATCTTATGGAAATTAAAGAAACTGTTGACCAAATTAAAAAGATTCTGGACACTCATAGTACAAGACTAGAGGAAGTTGAACAACGAATCAGTGACCTGGAAGATGACAGAAGGGAAAATGAAAGCATAAAAGAAAGAATGGGGAAAAAAATTGAAAAACTCGAAATGGACCTCAGGGATATGATAGATAATATGAAACGTCCGAATATAAGACTCATTGGTGTCCCAGAAGGGGAAGAAAAAGGGTAAAGGTCTAGGAAGAGTATTCAAAGAAATTGTTGGGGAAAACTTCCCAAATCTTCTAAACAACATAAATACACAAATCATAAATGCTCAGCGAACTCCAAATAGAATAAATCCAAAAAAACCCACTCCGAGACATATACTGATCACACTGTCAAACATAGAAGAGAAGGAGCAAGTTCTGAAAGCAGCAAGAGAAAAGCAATTCACCACATACAAAGGAAACAGCATAAGACTAAGTAGTGACTACTCAGCAGCCACCATGGAGGCGAGAAGGCAGTGGCATGATATATTTAAAATTCTGAGTGAGAGGAATTTCCAGCCAAGAATACTTTATCCAGCAAAGCTCTCCTTCAAATTTGAGGGAGAGCTTAAATTTTTCACAGACAAAGAAATGCTGAGAGAATTTGCTAACAAGAGACCTGCCCTACTGGAGATACTAAAGGGAGCCCTACAGACAGAGAAACAAAGACAGGACAGAGAGACTTGGAGAAAGGTTCAGTACTAAAGAGATTCGGTATGGGTACAATAAAGGATATTAATAGAGAGAGGGAAAAATATGGCAAACATAATCCAAAGGATAAGATGGCCGATTCAAGAAATGCCTTCACGGTTTTAACGTTGAATGTAAATGGATTAAACTCCCCAATTAAAAGATATAGATTCGCAGAATGGATCAAAAAAAATGAACCATCAATATGTTGCATACAAGAGACTCATCTTAGACACAGGGACACAAAGAAACTGAAAGTGAAAGGATGGAAAAAAATATTTCATGCAAGCTACAGCCAAAAGAAAGCAGGTGTAGCAATATTAATCTCAGATAAAATAGACTTCAAATGCAGGGATGTTTTGAGAGACAAAGAAGGCCACTACATACTAATAAAAGGGGCAATTCAGCAAGAAGAATTAACAATCATAAATGTCTATGCACCCAATCAAGGTGCCACAAAATACATGAGAGAAACACTGGCAAAACTAAAGGAAGCAATTGATGTTTCCACAATAATTGTGGGAGACTTCAACACATCACTCTCTCCTATAGATAGATCAACCAGACAGAAGACCAATAAGGAAATTGAAAACCTAAACAATCTGATAAATGAATTAGATTTAACAGACATCTACAGGACATTACATCCCAAATCACCAGGATACACATACTTTTCTAGTGCTCACGGAACTTTCTCCAGAATAGATCATATGCTGGGACATAAAACAAGCCTCAATAAATTTAAAAAGATTGAAATTATTCAAAGCACATTCTCTGACCACAATGGAATACAATTAGAAGTCAATAACCATCAGAGACTTAGAAAATTCACAAATACCTGGAGGTTAAACAACACACTCCTAAACAATCAGTGGGTTAAAGAAGAAATAGCAAGAGAAATTGCTAAATATATAGAGACGAATGAAAATGAGAACACAACATACCAAAACCTATGGGATGCAGCAAAAGCAGTGCTAAGGGGGAAATTTATAGCACTAAACGCATATATTAAAAAGGAAGAAAGAGCCAAAATCAAAGAACTAATGGATCAACTGAAGAAGCTAGAAAATGAACAGCAAACCAATCCTAAACCGAGTACAAGAAAAGAAATAACAAGGATTAAAGCAGAAATAAATGACACAGAGAACAAAAAAACAATAGAAAGGATAAATATCACCAAAAGTTGGTTCTTTGAGAAGATCAACAAGATTGACAAGCCCCTAGCTAGACTGACAAAATCAAAAAGAGAGAAGACCCATATCAACAAAATAATGAATGAAAAAGGTGACATAACTGCAGATCCTGAAGAAATTAAAAAAATTATAAGAGGATATTATGAACAACTGTATGGCAACAAACTGGATAATGTAGAAGAAATGGACAATTTCCTGGAAACATATGAACAACCTAGACTGACCAGAGAAGAAATAGAAGACCTCAACCAACCCATCACAAGCAAAGAGATCCAATCAGTCATCAAAAATCTTCCCGCAAATAAATGCCCAGGGCCAGATGGCTTCACAGGGGAATTCTACCAAACTTTCCAGAAAGAACTGACACCAATCTTACTCAAACTCTTTCAAAACATTGAAGAAAATGGAACACTACCTAACTCATTTTATGAAGCTAACATCAATCTAATACCAAAACCAGGCAAAGATGCTACAAAAAAGGAAAACTACCGGCCAATCTCCCTAATGAATATAGATGCAAAAATCCTCAACAAAATACTTGCAAATCGAATCCAAAGACACATTAAAAAAATCATACACCATGACCAAGTGGGGTTCATTCCAGGCATGCAAGGATGGTTCAACATAAGAAAATCAATCAATGTATTACAACACATTAAAACTCGAAAGGGAAAAATCAATTGATCATCTCAATAGATGCTGAAAAAGCATTTGACAAAATCCAACATCCCTTTTTGATAAAAACACTTCAAAGGTAGGAATTGAAGGAAACTTCCTCAACATGATAAAGAGCATATATGAAAAACCCACAGCCAGCATAGTACTCAATGGTGAGAGACTGAAAGCCTTCCCTCTAAGATCAGGAACAAGACAAGGATGCCCGCTGTCACCACTGTTATTCAACATTGTGCTGGAAGTGCTAGCCAGGGCAATCCGGCAAGACAAAGAAATAAAAGGCATCCAAATTGGAAAAGAAGAAGTAAAACTGTCATTGTTTGCAGATGATATGATCTTATATCTAGAAAACCCTGAGAAATCAACGATACACCTACTAGAGCTAATAAACAAATTTAGCAAAGTAGTGGGATACAAGATTAATGCACATAAGTCAGTAATGTTTCTATATGCTAGAAATGAACAAACTGAAGAGACACTCAAGAAAAAGATACCATTTTCAATAGCAACTAAAAAAATCAAGTACCTAGGAATAAACTTAACCAAAGATGTAAAAGACCTATACAAAGAAAACTACATAACTCTACTAAAAGAAATAGAAGGGGACCTTAAAAGATGGAAAAATATTCCATGTTCATGGATAGGAAGGCTAAATGTCATTAAGATGTCAATTCTACCCAAACTCATCTACAGATTCAATGCAATCCCAATCAAAATTCCAACAACCTACTTTGCAGACTTGGAAAAGCTAGTTATCAAATTTATTTGGAAAGGGAAGATGCCTCGAATTGCTAAAGACACTCTAAAAAAGAAAAACGAAGTGGGAGGACTTACACTCCCTGACTTTGAAGCTTATTATAAAGCCACAGTTGCCAAAACAGCATGGTACTGGCACAAAGATAGACATATAGATCAATGGAATCGAATTGAGAATTCAGAGATAGACCCTCAGATCTATGGCCGACTGATCTTTGATAAGGCCCCCAAAGTCACCGAACTGGGCCATAATGGTCTTTTCAACAAATGGGGCTGGGAGAGTTGGATATCCATATCCAAAAGAATGAAAGAGGACCCCTACCTCACCCCCTACACAAAAATTAACTCAAAATGGACCAAAGATCTCAATATAAAAGAAAGTACCATAAAACTCCTAGAAGATAATGTAGGAAAACATCTTCAAGACCTTGTATTAGGAGGCCACTTCCTAGACTTTACACCCAAAGCACAAGCAACAAAAGAGAAAATAGATAAATGGGAACTCCTCAAGCTTAGAAGTTTCTGCACCTCAAAGGAATTTCTCAAAAAGGTAAAGAGGCAGCCAACTCAATGGGAAAAAATTTTTGGAAACCATGTATCTGACAAAAGACTGATATCTTGCATATACAAAGAAATCCTACAACTCAATGACAATAGTACAGACAGCACAATTATAAAATGGGCAAAAGATATGAAAAGACAGTTCTCTGAAGAGGAAATACAAATGGCCAAGAAACACATGAAAAAATGTTCAGCTTCACTAGCTATTAGAGAGATGCAAATTAAGACCACAGTGAGATACCATCTAACACCGGTTAGAATGGCTGCCATTAAACAAACAGGAAACTACAAATGCTGGAGTGGATGTGGAGAAATTGGAACTCTTATTCATTGTTGGTGGGACTGTATAATGGTTCAGCCACTCTGGAAGTCAGTCTGGCAGTTCCTTAGAAAACTAGATATAGAGATACCATTCGATCCAGCGATTGCACTTCTCGGTATATACCCGGAAGATCGGAAAGCAGTGACACGAACAGATATCTGCACGCCAATGTTCATAGCAGCATTATTCACAATTGCCAAGAGATGGAAACAACCCAAATGTCCTTCAACAGATGAGTGGATAAATAAAATGTGGTATATACACACGATGGAATACTACGCGGCAGTAAGAAGGAACGATCTGGTGAAACATATGACAACATGGATGAACCTTGAAGACATAATGCTGAGCGAAATAAGCCAGGCACAAAAAGAGAAATATTATATGCTACCACTAATGTGAACTTTGAAAAATGTAAAACAAATGGTTTATAATGTAGAATGTAGGGGAACTAGCAGTAGAGAGCAATTAAGGAAGGGGGGAACAATAATCCAAGAAGAACAGATAAGCTATTTAACGTTCTGGGGATGCCCAGAAATGACTATGGTCTGTTAATTTCTGATGGATGTAGTAGGAACAAGTTCACTGAAATGTTGCTATATTATGTAACTTTCTTGGGGTAAAGTAGGAACATGTTGGAAGTTAAGCAGTTATCTTAGGTTAGTTGTCTTTTTCTTACTCCCTTGCTATGGTCTCTTTGAAATGTTCTTTTATTGTATGTTTGTTTTCTTTTTAACTTTTTTTTTCATACAGTTGATTTGAAAAAAGAAGGGAAAGTTAAAAAAAAAAAAAGAGAAAAAAGACAAACAAGGAAAAAAAAAAAAAAGATGTAGTGCCCCCTTGAGGAGCCTGTGGAGAATGCAGGGGTATTCGCCTACCCCACCTCCATGGTTGCTAACATGACCACAGACATAGGGGACTGGTGGTTTGATGGCTTGAGCCCTCTACCATAAGTTTTACCCTTGGGAAGACGGTTGCTGCAAAGGAGAGGCTAGGCCTCCCTGTATTTGTGCCTAAGAGTCTCCTCCTGAATGCCTCTTTGTTGCTCAGATGTGGCCCTCTCTCTCTGGCTAAGCCAACTTGAAAGGTGAAATCACTGCCCTCCCCCCTACGTGGGATCAGACACCCAGGGAAGTGAATCTCCCTGGCAACGTGGAATATGACTCCCGGGGAGGAATGTAGACCCGGCATCGTGGGATGGAGAACATCTTCTTGACCAAAAGGGGGATGTGAAAGGAAATGAAATAAGCTTCAGTGGCAGAGAGATTCCAAAACGAGCCGAGAGATCACTCTGGTGGGCACTCTTACGCACACTTTAGACAACCTTTTTTAGGTTCTAAAGAATTGGGGTAGCTGGTGGTGGATACCTGAAACTATTAAACTACAACCCAGAACCCATGAATCTCGAAGACAGTTGTATAAAAATGTAGCTTATGAGGGGTGACAGTGGGATTGGGAATGCCATAAGGACCAAACTCCACTTTGTCTAGTTTATGGATGGATGTGTAGAAAAGTAGGGGAAGCAAACAAACAGACAAAGGTACCTAGTGTTCTTTTTTACTTCAATTGCTCTTTTTCACTCTAATTATTATTCTTGTTATTTTTGTGTGTGTGCTAATGAAGGTGTCAGGGATTGATTTAGGTGATGAATGTACAACTATGTAATGGTACTGTAAACAATCGAAAGTACAATTTGTTTTGTATGACTGCGTGGTATGTGAATATATCTCAATAAAATGATGATTAAAAAAAAAATGGTTTAACAGACAATTTAAAATATGCATCAAGCAAATGAAAAAACAGAATTTTCCAGCAGAGAATTAGAAGATCTAGAGAAGGAGCAAATGGAAATTTTAGAGTGAAAAAGTCCAAAAAAAAAAAAAAAAACAACCCAAAATTAAAGTTTATTGGATGATTCGAACTTAGAATGGAGAGGACAGAGGAAAGAATTAGTGAACCTGAAGACAGAACAACAGAAGCTACCCACTCTCAACAGAGGGAATAAAGATACCCCATTCCCCAAATAAAAATGAATGGAACCTCCGGGACATCTGGGAATATAACAAAATATCAAATACATGGTCATCAGGAAAGAGAGAAGAAAGAGGTGGAACTTAAAGTATTTGATGAAATAGCTGAAAAACTTTCCATGTTGGACAAAAGATATAAATATACAGATTCAAAAAGTTGAGTGAACCCCAAACTGGAGAAATCCATGCCAAGACATATAGTCAACCTTTTGTAGAAAAAGTCTCCTAAGCAGTGAGAGAAAGAGACATTACCCATGGTGGATTTCTCACCTGAAACCATGGAGGCTAGAAGGAAGTGGCACAACAATTTTCAAGTTCTGAAAGAAAAGAACTGTCAATCCAGATTTCTATATGCAGTGAAAACATCCTTCAGGAATGAAGGAAGAATCAAGACATTCTGGGATGAAGGAAAATGAAGAGGTAGACTTATCACAAAGTAGTGGCCATAGGAAGTTCTCTAAACGGAAAGGGCCTACTAAAAGAAGGAATTTTTGAACATCAAGAAGGAAAAAAGATCAGAAACTTAAATCCTTCGGAAAGGTTTTGGGACAGCTAAGTCCCAAAACCCGGAGGCAATAGCCTCTTCCAGAACATCAACTGGATGTGTCCCCTTTTCCCATAAAGTTGACACCACTTTTCAACCTGGACAGGTTAGGGTGGTCACTGATTAAACTAGAGGAAGGAGTAGCAACAGACAAGATGGAATTTAACAAAAGATTTTGAATACTGAATCTTTATATAATTTTCTTTTTCTTAGTTGCTAGGTTATTAGAATAGCTAGAAGGAAAGAATTGAAATTGTGGAACTGTAACACATAGCATCCTTTGAAATTTCTATAGCTACTTGTTAAAATGTAATTTGAAAGCTATACCTTTTTGTATATATGTTATATTTCACAACAAGGAAATAACTGAAACTGTGGTATTATAACTCATAACAACTTCGGAAATTTCCTATATATCACTTATTAAATCATACTTTGAAAGATATTGCTTTTTGTATGTATGTTATATTTCATAATAAGGAAATAATTGAAACCGTGGAACTGTAACCTGTTATATTCTTTGAAATTTGCTCTCTACTTGTTAAATTGCACTTGGAAAGTTATCACTTCTATGTATATAGGTTATATTGTACAATAAAAAATATGCTAAAGAAAAAATAAGGAAGGAAAAAAAAAGGAGAGTGCTCTATTTGAACTTATATAGAAATATTTCTGAAATATTTAAAAAGCAAAGGACAGACTTCCCCACCTGGGGAATTCCTGATATTCTCGCAAGCATCAGGGACTACCAATTTAATAGGCCACGCCCTCAATCTGAGGGCTTGCCCTTATGAAACTATTCCCACAAAGGAGAAGCTAAGCCTACTTATAATTATGCCTAAGAGTTACCCCCAGAGAACCTCTTTTGTTGCTCAGATTTGGCCTCTAAGCCAACTCTACAGGTAAACTCACTGCCCTCCCTTCTACGTGGGTCATGACTCCCAGGGGTATAAATTTCCCTGGCAATGTGAGACATGATTCCCAGGGATGAACCTGGACCTGGCATCGTGGGATTGAGAAAGCCTTCTTTACCAAAAGGGGAAAGAGAGATGAAATAAAATAGTTTCAGGGGCTGAGAGATTTCAAATGGAGTCAAGAAGTCATTCTGGAAGTTATTCTTATGCATTATATAGCTATCCCATTTTAGTTTTTAGTGTATTAGCATAGCTAGAAGGAAATACCTGAAACTGTTGAACTGCAACCCAGTAGCCTTGATTCTTGAAGGTGAGTGTATAACTATATAGCTTATATGGTTTGACTGTGATTGTGAAAACCTTGTGGCTCACACTCCCTTTATCCAGTGTAAGGAAAGATGAATAGAAAAATGGGGACAAAAAAGTAAATGAATAATAGGGGTGGGATGGATGGGGGGGTAGGGGGTTGTTTTTTTTTACTTTTATTTTTATTCTTATTTTTATTTATTATTTTTTGGGGGGGGTAATGAAAATATTTAAAAACTGGTTGTTGTGATGAATGCACAACTATATGATGATATTGTGAACAATTGATTTTATACTTTGGATGAGTATATGGCATGTAACTATATCAATAAAATTGCAAGGAAAAAAGCAAAGGACAGAACAATGTATGTATAATATGCTTCTGAGTGTAAAAAAAGAAAATATATATGTAGATATATACATCAGTATAAAGGTATCTAGAAAGAGTGTAAAAAAAGAAAATATATATGTAGATATATACATCAGTATAAAGGTATCTAGAAAGATACCTTATTTTGTGGGGGTTTTTTTTGGCATAAATAAGGTTTTAATTGTTATGTAATCAGATTTATATAAATCTTTCTTGCTTCTGTGTTTTGTGTCCTTTAGAAAGCTCTTTTCTACCTCCATAATATAAATACATTTATTCAGGCTTTTTTTCCGAGAACATTTCTTTTTATTTTGTAGAGCTAGTGTTTTTAAACTGTTCACTGCAAAAACAATATGAAGTATATTTTGTAATATAAGAATTTATATTACTTTTTTCTATTAAAATAGCAACTAAAGGAAAAAAAAAGATATATGAAACACTAGTACATTTGCCTTTGAGGAGAACAGAATGACTAGGGACAGGATGGGAATGAGACTTCTCACTAGGTATTCTTTTCCTTTTGAATTTGTATCGTGTGTTTGTATTATCTACTGAAAGCAATAATATTTTTAAAACAAATATACAAATGCTGAGTTCTAATACCATAAACCCAGACCACCATAATGGCAAAGTGATGCAAACTCCAAGGTTAAACTCAGGACTTCATAATACAAGTCACAAGTACATCTTATCATCTCTTTACCCAAGTTCTAGTTCATTTGTTGTTGGGAATCTCAGAATACATTTTCCCTTTCTAGAAGCACTATTGTAGATGGTTTGTGGGTTTTCCAGCTATGCCAAAGTCCAAAGAACCCAAAATGCAGCAGAACTCCAGGCTGGCAACCTAACTCCTCTAACATTGGGGGAACCACTACTGACTTCTGAAGAGGCCAGAATTTACTTCTGCTGCAGCCCTACAAGCAGGACACTCCCTCACCCCCAACCAGAAGGCAAGGGGAATGGGATGTGGCCTTATGATATGGGGAGGGGCCAAGGCATAGATATCAAATGGGTAGGAGTTCTGTGTGTGCATGTGTGCGAGTGTTCGTATTTTTGCATGTGTATAGAAACCATCCTGATTCAAATACCAGCTCCACTGCTATATATAGCTTTGGTCACATTATGTATAACCTCTCTGAGTTTCAGTTCCCTTATCTGTTAAGTGTGAATGGTAATAGTTTCTTCCTCATGGAGTTAAATGATGGATCCATGTAAAGTATTTAAAACAGTGCCTTGCACACAATAACTTTTTTTTTTGCTTGGTAACTTTTTAACTTTTTGTGGTTTTGTTTGGTTTTGTTTTTATTCTTAGAGCTTATGCCCATGCTTTAGTAAGTTTCCTTGCTATTTCTGTCTCTAATAATATGTCTCTAGTATTTTTCTGAATTATTTTTTTTAATATGTAAAGAGACAAAACACTACAGAGTCCAGAAGCTCCCTTTGTAAGCCTCCCTCATCTTGTTCCCCTCCCTCCCTTCTTGGGGGTAACCACCATTCTGCAGCTGATGTTCTCAGTAAATGTAGGCCAAATTTTCCATGAGGTTATGTTTACAGGAAGACAACCCGTTCACAGGTGTTTTACTCCTGCCTGGACTCTCTCTCCTTGATCAGGTGGTGAGCTATGCCCCATTCACACTCTTCCCCTCACTGGTTCCCAGTGCCCTGCTGGAGCAGGCCTATGCTGTGCAGATGGACTTCAACCTCCTGGTGGATGCTGTCAGCCAGAATGCTGCTTTCCTGGAGCAGACTCTCTCCAGGTACCAGGTGGTGGGGCTCAAGGGGTTGGGAGCTACTAGAAGCAAGGAACGGGAAGATTGGGGAACCAGGAAGTCTTTGCTATGGAAGCTGACTTAGTGGGGGTGGGGACAGGTAATCAGGGAGGAGGGAAAAAAAAGCAATGGACTAGGAATCAGGAGAGCTAGCTTCTAATTCTGGCTCTACCACTTATTTATATGGTCTCAAGCAAATCCCTTTCCTTCTCTGGGTCTCAATTGCTTCATCTGTAAAATGGAAAGGTTGACTTAAATCTAGCACTGACATTCTGTGATTCTGTGATTCCGTGATTCCTAACCCCCTGCTTTGAAGACTGAAATTTCCATTTGGAATTAGGGGAATTCAGTCCAGTTTTATAGAAAACAAAGGGCAGGGATGGTTATTGTGTTCAAAGTCAGATCTCCTACTTCTTGTCTTAAGCAGTGACCCCTTCTTGCCATCTCAGGCCTCTCACCTTGAGTGGGATGGGTGCAGACTAGGCCATACCGAGGGCCCAAGGAAATAGAACCCCTAAAATGGCTCACCCCATCCATTCCTCTCTCTGTTCTCCCTTGATCTTTTTCTTTTTTCCTTTGGACTCTGAAGTAAGGGAAATTTCTTTACTTTATTCTAGAATTATGTGTTTACACTTCAGTGGTTGCACATCTTTGATTAATTTCTCAAAAGGAAACCAAATTATTTTGTTAGAGACAAAACCTTTTTAAAATGGTGTGAGGATGGATGTGGAAAGGAATTATTAATGTTAAGAAGTTTGGAAGACTTACAGCTAAAAACTCAATTGGTCATAAATGTATGAACCCCATTACCACCTTCTCCCAAGATCTTTCTTGGATTGGGCCCAGCTCTTGTCCCTACAGTTCTGGACTGTAGGGAAATATGAGCAGCCTGGCTTGTGACTTTTACCTTAATGATGCAATTATGTGGGATGATATTCTCTGCAGCCCATGTCTGCAACTCCTGTCTTCCCTGCTCCTCCCTCCCCTTACATATGCACAAACCCTAGCTCCCAAGAGAAGAGAGCTTTGGGACCACATGTGTTACTAGAGTCGGGGATAAAAGTGGAACACCTCCTAAGCAAAGAGAAAATGGATCTCAAGTTGCCTGGACACTGAAACTCAGCTGGGAACTATCCTCCTCTACAGGGGCTGGGAAAGACCCCATGAGAGAACTGGCTGGAGAGCAAAGGAACTCTGAACAGCCCTGAGCTACTTAGCTCCTCTCACTGGGCTGTAATGGGGTCCTTGTAACAAGGTGAGCCGGCAAGCCAGATTTGAGCAGTCGAGCAAAATCCATCTTGAGTATTGAGAGGCAACAAATACAGGTTCTTTCTCACCATGCCTCTTTCTGAAGCTCCAGCAGTTCAAACTGGGTGGGCCCTTACTACGTGTCCCAAGTCATAGCAGCACACTGGGATGAACCAGCACAGACACGGCCCTTATGTGGTTCTTAGTCAAAAAGGAGAGAAGACACTAATCATCACACAAATAAAATGGAAAATTATAGGTGTGATCAGTGCTATAAAGGAGAGGTCCATAGTGCTATGAGAGCACATAGAAGGGCATCTGACCCTGATAGGGAAGGCTTCGTTGTGGAAATCACACCATATGAGGAATGGTTGAGAAAAACAAACAGGATCTAAAAGGCGAATGCATAAAATGTAATGATAAATCAGTGGTTTTGGATTCATAATGTATGAACATGTAATTTGTGACAAGAACTGCATAAAGGTGGGGAGACAGAGGGTATAGGACCATAGTTTGTATATACTATTGAAATTAATTTGATGTCAAAGCAAAACAAGATTGTTCAAGATTTAGGATGTTAAATTTAAACTCCACGGTAACTAAAAAGAAAATATTGGATAATATGCAAACACATAGAGACAGAAATTGCCGAGTACAGGCTGCCAGGGGTGGTGTCAGGGGGAATAGGGAGTTAATGCATAATGGGTATAGGGTTTCTGTTTGGGGATATGGGAAAGTTTCAGTAATGGAAGGTGGTAAGGGCACTGCAGTATTGTGAACATGATTAATCCCATTGAGTGGTATGCTTGGGAGTGGTTGAAATGGGAACTTTTATGTTGTATATATGTCACCACAATTAAAAAAAAAAAAGAGCAAATCAAGAGACAATGAGAATTAAATGCAATATATGATGCTGGGTGGGATCTAGCAACAGAGGAGAAAAGACTCAAAGAGATATTGGTACATATGAAGAAATTAGAATATAGACTGTAGACTTTATATCAGTGTTAAATTTCTTGAACTTGGTAACTGCATTTATGTAAATGAATGTCCTTATTCTTAAGGAAATGTACATGCCAATGTTAAGTGTTTAGGGAGCATGATGTATCTGACCTACACTCAAGTGTTCAGAAAATTGATGGCTAAATAGACAAATGGATAGATATAAAGAAAGAAAGGGAGGGAGGGAGGAAGGAAGAGCAAATGTGGCAAAATGTTAAAATGGGTGAATCTGGATTTCTAGAGGGGTAGGGATATGTTGGAGTTCTCTGTATGGGGTTTGTGTTATTTTGAAAATGTCCTATGTTTGAAAGTATTTCAAAATAAAAAGTTAAAAAGAAAAACCAGGATATTTAGCTTGGGTTAGAAAAATCTTATTGGGGCACAGTCATAACTGCTATCTTCTAATTTTGAAAGGCTATTGTGGGGGACAAAGAGAAGACTTGTCCTTGGAGGTCCCAGGGTATAAGGAAAGCTACAAAGAGTTAAATGTTAGATCACGAGAAATGTTGCCAACCATCAGAGCTATTCAAGTATAGAATAGTTACATATCATGTCATTGTCAAGTTCTTCTTGGGACGAGACACTACGTTCAGTCTTTACATGTAATAACCTCATTTAATCTTTACCACAACTCTATGATATAAATACAATTATTTTTTTCTCTTTATTTTATAGGTGAGCAAACTGAGGCACAGAAAGGTGAAGTGACTCTGAGGTTGCCTAGTAGTGAATGGAAGAGCTGGGATCTGAACCCAGGTCATCTGGCTCTACCATTCCTGGGGGGTCAAGTTTTAGCAAGAGGATTTAGGAGTCAGTGGATAGGGTGGGACTCCTTGACTCTTAAGGTCCTAAGTAGCCTGAAAAATGTTCTGTTTCCTCCTCCAGCACTATCAAAAGAGATGACTTTACTGCTCGTCTGTTTGACATCCACAAGCAAGTCCTGAAAGAGGGTGTTGCCCAGGTAACCACTCCCCACCCACCTTTATCTGGGACCTGCCCCTCCCGTCTCTTTTTTTTTAACAGAAGAACTTTGCCCAGGTCCTGAGCTCCTGGAAGTCTGCCTTTCACTGGTTCCCACTGGATTTGTGCATCAGTGACCAATCCTGGGATGACCAGAAGAATGATCTCATTGGGTTTGGGAGTGTTAGCCAGTGCCTCTAATCTCTGTGTAGAGTTCACAGTACCTATCTCCTCCATGGCCAGGCCGTCAGTCAGCCCCAGGGCAGACATCTTCAGCCTTCAGTTTTCCTCCACAGACTGTGTTCCTGGGCCTGAACCGCTCAGACTACATGTTCCAGCATGGCACAGATGGCTCTCCAGCCCTGAAACAGATTGAAATCAACACCATCTCTGCCAGCTTTGGGGGCCTGGCCTCCCGGACCCCAGCTGTGCACCGGTGGGTCCCTTGGGCAGCCCTGGGAACACCTGTGGGGTGACACCCTGGCCTTGGCCTGCAGTCACAGGCTGGGCTGAGGATCTCCAACTCTGACCACACCTTCCTGGGCCCCAGGTCACATTTTTCCACCTGCACACAGTTTCCATTAGTAATGAGGTCTTTGGAATGTCAGGGAGAAAAGGGGCCTCACGGCTCATCTAGTCCTACCCCTCATTGTATGAGTTAGTGTTCCAGACAAAGGGAACAGTATCTGTGAGGGCTCTGAGATAAGAAAGAGCTTAACATGTGTGAAGGTCTGAAAGGAGGTCCAAGTTCAAGGCGGGGAGGATACAAGGACTTCCCATCTGAGGGCTGGGCCCTAGTAGCATCCATTTCTAGCTAGCAGATGTGTTTCAGGTCACTGTAATTCCAGATGGTCTGAGACAGGATTCCAGACACCACTTGGGGGCCCAGAGTGAATGGGTTCCAGCTCGTTGGGAGACTGGAGTGAGGTGGTAACTTCTCTGGGCATGTATACCAGGGGCCAGGGTTAGGGTAAGATGGTAAGATGTTTTATTGCTCAGCTGATTGTCAGCATGATATTCCTGTGTCTGTCCAATTACTGAACAGCCATCTTTCTTCCAACAGACATGTTCTCAATGTCCTGAATAAGACCAAAGAAGCTGCCAAGATCCTACCCAATAATCCCAGCAAGGGACTGGCCCTGGGGATTGCCAAAGCCTGGGAACTCTACGGCTCAGCCAAGTAAGAGGGCGATGAAGTGATAGCAGTATCCTGCTTTGGATTCAGCACTTGTGGTTGCAGCAGCTTCTTATTTGCCTTTTTAGAGAATGCCGGAATTTTTCTAAGAATGGAACTTTACACCTTTAAGTGCCAAAATTATTTTAATGGAGTGTTGGGCTTCCTTATATGAGAGATGCTGACCATAATTTAACCTTTTCTTGTTGGCTGCAGGTCATCATTATGTGATTGTATCTTGCTGTAGTAGAGGCATGTGAGGCTGTTTACCCTACACTAATGGCCCCAGGTGGCCAAGCTTTAAATTCTCTTTCATTTTCTTAGTTTTCCTATCTTTTCTGTCTGCTTCCCTGCTATCAGTTCTTCTTACTACTGTCAGTATACTTGAACTTGGAATCTTCCACTCTCATCTTCATCCCTCCTTTCTGATTTGTTAGAGATTGGGAAAGGAGATTATCAGGATTATTTTGATTGTGTCTGAAGAGCATGAGAGCCTCTTTGACAACTAAGTGGATAAGCTCTGATTTGGGGATTTTATGATGTCTGTTTTAACTACCTAGAGGCATTTTTGCTTCCTTCCTATTTCTCAGCCATGTTCTAGATATGTGAAGTTGCTAGGTAAGTAACTTCTGGATGAGAAAGGGGTCACTATACTGACAGTTATTGCAATGTTAATATAACGTTAATAGTTAACAATTAACGATCACTTATTAGTGCCACGGGATTTTGTTGTATCCTTGTAACAAACACTCTGAGATAGGTACTATTCATCTCCCCCATTTTACAGATGAGGAAATTGAGGCTCAGAGAAGTGAAGTGATTTGTTCAAGTTCAAGCGGTGAGTTGGTGGCAGAACTCAGAGTCCCCCTCCCCCGATAACCTGCATTTTGTGTGTATGTGGTAAAATTCACAGAACATAAAATTTATGATTTTAACCATTTTTAAGTGTTCAGTTCAATGGCATTAAGTGCATTTACAGTGTTGTGTAATCATCACTACTTTCTATTTCCAGAACATTTTCATCATCCCAAACAGAAAACTCTACCCGTTGAGCAATAACTCCTCATTGCGCCCTCCTCCCAGCCCTCTAATCTACTTTCTGTCTCTAAGAATTTGCTTATTCTGTATACCTCCTACAAGTCAAATCATGCAATATTTGTCCTTTTGTGTCTGGCTTATTTCACTTAGTATAATGTTTTCAAGGTTCATCCTTGCTGTAACATGTATCGGAACTTCATTCCTTTTTAAGACTTTAATATTCCATTGTACATATATCACCTACTTTGTTTCTCCATTCATCTGTGAATAGGCAACTGGGTTGTTTCCGTCTTTGGGCTACTGTAAATAATGCTGCTATAAACTGTTTGAATCCTTGCTTTCAATTCTTCTAGGTATTTACCTAGGAGTGGACTTACTGGGTCATACAGTAATTATAATATTTACCTTATTGAGGAAGGGCCAAACTGTTTTCCACAGCAGCTGCACCATTTTACACTCCCACCAGGAATGCACTAAGGTTCCTTCAAATTTCTCTACACTTAGCACTATTTTAACATTGTTTTCTGTTTTTGTTTTTGATAGTAGCCATTCTGGTAGGTGTGAAGTGGTATCTTGTGGTTTTGATTTGCATTTCCCTAATGACTAATGATATTGAACATCTTTTCATATGTTTATTGCTCATTTGTGTATCTTCTTTGGAGAAATATCTATTCAAGTCCTTCGCCCATTTTTTAATTGGATTTTTAAATGGGAGTTCTTTATTCTGGTTATTAAATTCTTATCAGATATATGATTTACAAATATTCTCCCATTCTGTAGGTTGTCTTTTCATTTTCTTGGTGATGTCTTTTGTTGCACAAAAGTTTTTAAATTTGATGAAGTCTAGTTTACCTGTTTTTTCTTTTGTTGCTCATGCTTTTGGTATCATATCTAAAAATCCATTGCAAAATACAAGGGCTTAATGATTTACCCATATGTTTTTTTCTAAGAGTTCTATGGTTTTAGCTCTTATATTTAGGTCAGTGTTCCATTTTGAGTTAATTTTTGGATATGGTGAGAGGTAGGAATCTAACTTCAATATTTTGCATGTGTCCCAACACCATTTGTTGAAGAAACTATTCTTTCACCACCAAATGGTCTTGGCATTCTTGTTGAAACTCAACTGGCCACAGATGTATGAGTTTATTTCTGTTGGTCTTATAGGTCTGTTCTAGTTTGCTAATGCTGCCAGAATGCAAAACACCAGAGATGGATTGGCTTTTATAAAAGGGGGTTTATATTTGGTTACACAGTTACAGTCTTAAGGCCGTAAAGTGCCCAAGGTAACACATCAGCAATCACATACCTTCACTGGAGGATGGCCAATGGTGTCCGGAAAACCTCTGTTAGCTGGGAAGGCATGTAGCTGGCGTTTGCTCCAAAGCTCTGGTTTCAAAATGATTTTCTCCCAGGATATTCCTTTCTAGGCTGCAGTTCCTCAAAAATGTCACTCTTAGTTGCACTTGGGGTATTTGTCCTCTCTTAGCTTCCCCGGAGCAAGAGTCTGCTTTCAACAGCCGTCTTCAAAATGTCTCTCATCTGCAGCTCCTGTGTTTTCTTCAAAGTGTCCCTCTTGGCTGTAGCAGCTTTCTCCTTCTGTCTGATCTTATATAGTGCTCCAGTAATTTAATTCAGACCCACCCTGAATGGGCGGGCCAGCACCTCCATGGAAATTATCCAATCAGAGTCATCACCCACAGTTGGGTGGGGCGCAAAGAATTACAATCTATTTAACACTGATGGGTGTGCCCACACAAGATTACATCAAAGATAATAGCATATGGGGGGACATAATGCATCCAAACTGGCACAAGGTCTATTACACTGTTTTGATTACTGTAACTTTCTACTAAGTTTTGAAATTGGGCAATGTCAGTCCTCAACTTTGTTCTTCTTTTTCAAGATTGTTTTGGCTATTCATGGCCCCTTGCAATTCCAAAAGAATTTGAAGATCCTGCTTAGGGTTCATTGAGCTTTCTGGATATGTATTTATGTCTTTCATTAGATTTTGAAAGTTTTCAGCCATTATTTCATCAAATATTTTTCCTGCCCCTTTCTCTGTCTCTTGTCCTTCTGGGACTCCAATGATGTGTATGTTGATTTACCTAATGGTGTCCCAAGGTTCCCCAGACTCATTTCATTTTTTTTTTTTTAATCTTCATTTTATTGAGATATATTCACATACCACGCAGTCATACAAAACAAATCGTACTTTCGATTGTTTACAGTACCATTACATAGTGGTACATTCATCACCCAAATCAATCCCTGACATCTGACTCATTTCATTTTTCTTCATTCCTTTTTCTTTCTGTTCCTCAGCCTGGATAATTCCAATTATCTTTTCTTCAAGTTTTCTGATCCTTTCTTCTGCCTCCTCAGATCTGCTGTTGAACCCCTCTAACGAGTTTTTAATTTCAATTATCGCACTTTTTAGATCTAGAATTTTTATTTGGTTCCTTTTTATAATTTCTATTCCTTTATTGATGTTTTCATTTTGTTCAGACATCATTTTCCTGATTTCCATGGTTTCCTCTAGGTCATTGAACATATTTAAGACAGTTGATTTAACATCTTTGAGAAATAATTCCAGAGTATGAGCTTCCTCAGGGAAAGTTTCTGTCAAATTCATTTTTACCTTGAAGGGGTCATACTTTCCTGTTTCTTTCTATGTTCTGCATTTTTTTGGTTGAGAACTGAACATTCTGAGTATTGTGTTATAGTAACTCTAGAAGTCTAATTCTCCCACTCCTCAGAGATTGGTGATTTTTTTTTATCATCATTTTATTGAGATATATTCACATACCACGCAGTCATACAAAACAAAT
Organism: Choloepus didactylus; assembly: GCF_015220235.1. Classification (NCBI taxonomy): domain Eukaryota; kingdom Metazoa; phylum Chordata; class Mammalia; order Pilosa; family Megalonychidae; genus Choloepus; species Choloepus didactylus. The sequence goes on along the minus strand of NC_051325.1, from coordinate 38,751,438 downwards.
CGTACTTTCGATTGTTTACAGTAGTACCATTACATAGTTGTACATTCATCACCTAAATCAATCCCTGACACCTTCATTAGCACACACACAAAAATAACAAGAATAATAATTAGAGTGAAAAAGAGCAATTGAAATAAAAAAGAACACTGGGTACCTTTGTCTGTTTGTTTCCTTCCCCTATTTTTCTACTCATCCATCCATAAACTAGACAAAGTGGAGTGTGGTCCTTATGGCTTTCCCAATCCCATTGTCACCCTTCATAAGCTGCATTTTTATACAACTGTCTTCGAGATTCATGGGTTCTGGGTTGTAGTTTGATAGTTTCAGGTATCCACCACCAGCTACCCCAATTCTTTAGAACCTAAAAAGGGTTGTCTAAAGTGTGCGTAAGAGTGCCCACCAGAGTGACCTCTCGGCTCGTTTTGGAATCTCTCTGCCACTGAAGCTTATTTCATTTCCTTTCACATCCCCCTTTTGGTCAAGAAGATGTTCTCCGTCCCACGATGCCGGGTCTACATTCCTCCCCGGGAGTCATATTCTACGTTGCCAGGGAGATTCACTCCCCTGGGTGTCTGATCCCACGTAGTGGAGAGGGCAGTGATTTCACCTTTCAAGTTGGCTTTTTTTAGTTGCTATTGAAAATGGTATCTTTTTCTTGAGTGTCTCTTCAGTTTGTTCATTTCTAGCATACAGAAACATTACTGACTTATGTGCATTAATCTTGTATCCCGCTACTTTGCTAAATTTGTTTATTAGCTCTAGTAGCTGTATCGTCGATTTCTCAGGGTTTTCTAGATATAAGATCATATCATCTGCAAACAATGACAGTTTTACTTCTTCTTTTCCAATTTGGATGCCTTTTATTTCTTTGTCTTGCCGGATTGCCCTGGCTACCACTTCCAGCACAATGTTGAATAACAGTGGTGACAGCGGGCATCCTTGTCTTGTTCCTGATCTTAGAGGGAAGGCTTTCAGTCTCTCACCATTGAGTACTATGCTGGCTGTGGGTTTTTCGTATATGCTCTTTATCATGTTGAGGAAGTTTCCTTCAATTCCTACCTTTTGAAGTGTTTTTATCAAAAAGGGATGTTGGATTTTGTCAAATGCTTTTTCAGCATCTATTGAGATGATCAATTGATTTTTCCCTTTCGAGTTTTAATGTGTTGTAATACATTGATTGTTTTCTTATGTTGAACCATCCTTGCATGCCTGGAATGAACCCCACTTGGTCATGGTGTATGATTTTTTTAATGTGTCTTTGGATTCGATTTGCAAGTATTTTGTTGAGGATTTTTGCATCTATATTCATTAGGGAGATTGGCCGGTAGTTTTCCTTTTTTGTAGCATCTTTGCCTGGTTTTGGTATTAGATTGATGTTAGCTTCATAAAATGAGTTAGGTAGTGTTCCATTTTCTTCAATGTTTTGAAAGAGTTTGAGTAAGATTGGTGTCAGTTCTTTCTGGAAAGTTTGGTAGAATTCCCCTGTGAAGCCATCTGGCCCTGGGCATTTATTTGCGGGAAGATTTTTGATGACTGATTGGATCTCTTTGCTTGTGATGGGTTGGTTGAGGTCTTCTATTTCTTCTCTGGTCAGTCTAGGTTCTTCATATGTTTCCAGGAAATTGTCCATTTCCTCTACATTATCCAGTTTGTTGCCATACAGTTGTTCATAATATCCTCTTATAATTTTTTAATTTCTTCAGGATCTGCAGTTATGTCACCTTTTTCATTCATTATTTTGTTTATATGGGTCTTCTCTCTTTTGATTTTGTCAGTCTAGCTAGGGGCTTGTCATCTTGTTGATCTTCTCAAAGAACCAACTTTTGGTGATATTTATCCTCTCTATTGTTTTTTTGTTCTCTATGTCATTTATTTCTGCTTTAAATCCTTGTTATTTCTTTTCTTGTACTTGGTTTAGGATTGGTTTGCTGTTCATTTTCTAGCTTCTTCAGTTGATCCATTAGTTCTTTGATTTTGGCTCTTTCTTCCTTTTTAATATATGCGTTTAGTGCTATAAATTTCCCCCTTAGCACTGCTTTTGCTGCATCCCATAGGTTTTGGTATGTTGTGTTCTCATTTTCATTCGTCTCTATATATTTAGCAATTTCTCTTGCTATTTCTTCTTTAACCCACTGATTGTTTAGGAGTGTGTTGTTTAACCTCCAGGTATTTGTGAATTTTCTAAGTCTCTGATGGTTATTGACTTCTAATTGTATTCCATTGTGGTCAGAGAATGTGCTTTGAATAATTTCAATCTTTTTAAATTTATTGAGGCTTGTTTTATGTCCCAGCATATGATCTATTCTGGAGAAAGTTCCGTGAGCACTAGAAAAGTATGTGTATCCTGGTGATTTGGGATGTAATGTCCTGTATATGTCTGTTAAATCTAATTCATTTATCAGATTGTTTAGGTTTTCAATTTCCTTATTGATCTTCTGTCTGGTTGATCTTTCTATAGGAGAGAGTGATGTGTTGAAGTCTCCCACAATTATTGTGGAAACATCAATTGCTTCCTTTAGTTTTGCCAGTGTTTCTCTCATGTATTTTGTGGCACCTTGATTGGGTGCATAGACATTTACGATTGTTATTTCTTCTTGCTGAATTGCCCCTTTTATTAGTATGTAGTGGCCTTCTTTGTCTCTCAAAACATCCCTGCATTTGAAGTCTATTTTATCTGAGATTAGTATTGCTACACCTGCTTTCTTTTGGCTGTAGCTTGCATGAAATATTTTTTTCCATCCTTTCACTTTCAGTTTCTTTGTGTCCCTGTGTCTAAGATGAGTCTCTTGTATGCAACATATTGATGGTTCATTTTTTTTGATCCATTCTGCGAATCTATATCTTTTAATTGGGGAGTTTAATCCATTTACATTCAACGTTATAACTGTGAAGGCATTTCTTGAATCGGCCATCTTATCCTTTGGTTTATGTTTGCCATATTTTTCCCTCTCTCTATTAATATCCTTTATTGTACCCATACCGAATCTCTTTAGTACTGAACCTTTCTCCAAGTCTCTCTGTCCTGTCTTTGTTTCTCTGTCTGTAGGGCTCCCTTTAGTATCTCCAGTAGGGCAGGTCTCTTGTTAGCAAATTCTCTCAGCATTTCTTTGTCTGTGAAAAATTTAAGCTCTCCCTCAAATTTGAAGGAGAGCTTTGCTGGATAAAGTATTCTTGGCTGGAAATTTTTCTCACTCAGAATTTTAAATATATCGTGCCAGTGCCTTCTCGCCTCCATGGTGGCTGCTGAGTAGTCACTACTTAGTCTTATGCTGTTTCCTTTGTATGTGGTGAATTGCTTTTCTCTTGCTGCTTTCAGAACTTGCTCCTTCTCTTCTGTGTTTGACAGTGTGATCAGTATATGTCTCGGAGTGGGTTTATTTGGATTTATTCTATTTGGAGTTCGCTGAGCATTTATGATTTGTGTATTTATGTTGTTTAGAAGATTTGGGAAGTTTTCCCCAACAATTTCTTTGAATACTCTTCCTAGACCTTTACCCTTTTCTTCCCCTTCTGGGACACCAATGAGTCTTATATTTGGACGTTTCATATTATCTATCATATCCCTGAGGTCCATTTCGATTTTTTCAATTTTTTTCCCCATTCTTTCTTTTATGCTTTCATTTTCCATTCTGTCATCTTCCAGGTCACTGATTCGTTGTTCAACTTCCTCTAGTCTTGTACTATGAGTGTCCAGAATCTTTTTAATTTGGTCAACAGTTTCTTTAATTTCCATAAGATCATCCATTTTTTTATTTAGTCTTGCAATGTCTTCTTTATGCTCTTCTAGGGTCTTCTTGATTTCCTTTATATCCTGTACTATGGTCTCATTGTTCATCTTTAGTTCTTTGAGTAGCTGCTCTAGGTGCTGTGTCTCTTCTGGTCTTTTGATTTGGGTGCTTGGGCTTGGGTTATCCATATCGTCTGGTTTTTTCATATGCTTTATAATTTTCTGTTGTTTTTGGTCTCGTGGCATTTGCTGAACTTGATAGGGTTCTTTTAGGGTTTGTAGACCTATTGAAGTCCTTATCTCTAATTTATCAGATCTACAGCTTCGTGGAGTACACTTTCTCTAACTAACCAGCAGGTGGCGTCCACGAGCCACCTTTTCTCCACAAGCCAGTTCTCCCCTGCTTAGCCTTTTTGGTGAGTGGGGGAGTGAGTCTTGTGGGGCCCAATTGGTGTACCAAGCTTGCGTGTGTAGTTGGTGTTGCCTGCCCTGTATGTGGGGCGTGTTTCTGGGCAGTCGGGGAGGGGGGGTGGCCCTAACAATCAAATCTCCCTGGTGATCCTAGAGTTTTAAAGCTGCTGCAATAGTCTAATCCTTCAGTTCAGTCCTGCCACAGTTTGTCTCTGCCACTGACCCACAAGTCCTTGGTATTGGCGTATGGCTCCTGAGACTTGCAAGTGGGCCTCTCTTCCAGGCTGTGCACCCCCGGTCCTCTGTTGAGGGATGACTGTGCTATGTCACAGGTGAGTGCCGTCCCCCCGGGGCAGTTCTGGGCTGCTGGGCTGTGTAGGGAGGCTCCCAGTCTGCTCAAATGATGGCTGAATGGGGCTTTGTTAATTCACACTGCTCCACCTTCCCAACTCTGGGACAATCAGCTGAGGTTGCAGGGAAGGCTAATGTCCACGCCCAGTTTTGTGGTGTGTGCCTGTTATTTGAAGCACTTCCGTCACACTGGGTTGTCTGGGGCAGCTCTGGGCTATGGGGCTGGCGATGGGCAGGAGTGTTTCCTGTCCACCAGGATGGTGGCTGTGAGCGGACACCCCCCTTTTCTTGGGAAGTTGTGGTGTTTAGTGAATTTTCTCAGCCACTGGATTATTGCCTTTTGTCTCAGAGCTCTCTTAGTTCTGCTCTTGACTTGACGTGCCCAAATTGAAAGTCTTTGAAGCTTTCTGTATTGGGCTTCTTAGAGTAATTGTTTTAGAAAAAGAAAAAAGGATTAAAAAAAAAAAAAAAAAGGGCCCTCCTCAGAGATCTAATGGGTTATTGAAATGCTAATAGACAAAGCAACCAGGGCCATTAAGGAAAGGTCCACAGGGCAGAGAGATCAGCTTTTCTTCGGGATTTGCATATGCGCCTCGAGACCTGAGCTCCGCCCTTCCCCTTTCTGTGTTCACCAGAACTCCAAAAATCCTCTGCTTTTATTTTGGAGTTTTTCGTGTTGTTTTTTTTTTTTCTTGCCTGTCTCCTCTCTGCTGGGCTGGCTGCTCTCAGATTCTCTGGTGTCTGGTCTCAGTCTATCTATGGTTGGAGTTTGGATCAGTAGAATGAGTTTCCGATAAGGGCTGCCACTGCAGTTCTCCCTTCTCCTTCCCGGAGCTGACAGCCCCTCCTCCCACGGGACTGAGCCTGGCAGGGAGGGGCGTGGGTCCCCTGGCCGCAAAAACTTACAGATTTCGCTGATCTCAGCAGTTCCACGTTTTCATGAGTGTTGTATGAAGTATGCCCAAAGACAGATTGCTCTGTGGTGTCCAGTCCACACAGTTCCTGGCTTTCTACCTACTTTCCTGGAGAAGTAACTAAAATATACAGCTCACCAGTCTGCCATCTTGCCCCGCCTCCCGAGATTGGTGATTTTTGCTTATTGTGAGCTGGAGCTGTCCATTTATGACTTTTCCAAACTATTTTTGCAAAATATGTATTCCTTGTTTTATGTGGTTGCTGAAGTTTCTGTTCTGTTATCTCTGTGGTCAGCCAGTGACTGATAAAAATTTCCTTAAATGTATGGTTTGCCAAATAAGAAAAGGCCAGCAGGGGGTGGGGGGGTGGCTTACAATCTCTTTAAATCTCCTCTATGGCAGGGATGTCACTATAGCCTGTGGAGGTTGAAACAATGGCTGCCCTCCCTTCCAGCTCCCCAGCAATCAAAAGCAACAATCAGCAGTGAAAACACAGAAGCAAATCAAACCAGGAACTCAGGCTGCAGTCCCCAGAGCTGCTTGCCACTCAGTTGGCAGATGGCATGTGAAGGTGAAACTCACCAAAATTTACCAGCTTCTTCATCCGGCACTTTACTGGATGCTGCAAATTTTCCACTAGACTTCAGAGTTCCAAACAGTTGATGCACATAGTTCCTGCAAATTCAATAGTTGTTTTGGTGGATGGACCAATTCCTTGAGCTTTCTACTCCACCATCTTTCCACAATCATCCCATAACCTGTATTCTTAATCCCTTTACTTCACTGCCTTCAAAAGAGCCTCTCTGGGCACTCTAATCTTCACCAAGACTCAAGAAAGTTCAGACTCTGACCATTTAGAAGTCATCAGACAAATACTTTGTCATGTAGAGCTCTCAGCTGTTATATTTTAAGAGAGTGAAGCCAGAAGATGGGTCAACTGGGGAACTGCTGACAGACAAATGCATAGAGGATTTCTCCAGCTGAGCTGTGAATAAAATGGAGAGAAAAGATTCGTGTGCCCAGAGTTAGGCATTGGTTGATAGAAGCCATGGGGGGCCTGAGTGAGATTGGCTCCTCCCATTTTGAGAGGCAGAGAGGCTCTTCTGCTGACCCAGCACATGACCTTGGCAAGTCACTTTTTTTTCTCTGAGCTTCAGTTTCCTTATTTGTAAAATGGGGGTAATAATAACTAAAAGGGTGGCAGGAAAAATTAAGTGAGATCATGATTATTAAATATGCTTTTAAAAAGTTGACGAGGATCATTATGTGGTACTTGCAATAACAACAACTACCATTTAACAAGTGGTACACTTTAGTAGTTTTATTTTACAAAGAGCAAACTGAGGTTAAGTTCCCCAAAGTCACATAGCTAATAAGTATAGAATTCATTTCTCTCTGCCTCTAAAGCTTGTGTTCTCTCTATTACACTGTTCTGCCCCTAGAAGTATGGTCCCATAGTGTAGTATAGATAGAAAAACTAAGGCTCGGACATCTCTAAAGCAGATGAATTTTCTTCAGTTATTTCATGTTTTTAAAGAATGTTTTTAAAAGGAAGATTGAAAAATTATTATTTCAATTTAGACAAATTCTTCTAAAACATAGGGCCCATGGTTGGGATGAGCAGGAATAAGAAAAGGAGATTCCTGGTGGTAAAAGGTTGTGAACTACTGATCTGTTTGACCTCCTTATTTTATAAATGGGTAAATCAGGGCCTAAGAAAGGAAACTAACTTGTTCAAGAACACACCACAAATCCCTGGCAGAGCCAGGACTAGGACTCAGGAGTCTTCACTCCCAGTCCAGCATGCTACTGCCACTTTACCTTCCTTAGCTGGCAACTTTCCTAGTCTTACTTCCAACAAACTGCTCTGAACTGAAGGCAGGAGGGGGAAAACGTAACAGGTTTTCTGGGTCTGCCTCTGAGCATTCAGCAGATGGCAGGCTGACTTAATTAGCTTGGACATGCAATTCCACTTTAACCCACAGCCTCCAACCTCCCTCCTCCGCCTCTTCTTGGAGGTGGTCCAGCCTGGGCCAGGCACCACCCTCCCACATGAACTCACACACACCCCCACCCATGAGCCAAGCACATCAGGCTGCAAAGTGAAAGACAAGGCCATTAACCCTTGAGGCTCTCTCAGGACAAGACGGCTTGCGTGAGCACCATTTCTAGCTTGTTTCTCAGTACCCAGCTCCAAGCAAAGCCTCAGGTTAATGTCATGCCTAACCTCATGAGACACAGGCAGGCCAGGAAGGGGGACATACTAGGACCTGTATTTCAGGTAAGTGGAAAGAAGTCAGTAAGACAGTTCAGTCTAAAAGGTTTAGCTGAAGTAAGGAGAAGCAGAGGCAGACAAGAGGCCAAGTACAGGAGGTCAAGAATCCACACCTAGAATCCTAAGGCAAAGTCTGGGCATCTGAAGATCTCAGCAAGAAGCCACAGGCACAGAGCAGTATAGGTTCAGCAAAAATAGTATTTGGTACTGCTGAGCTGCGTCCCTAAGAGAGTCTGGTTGGGGACTGGACCTGACTTTGAAAATAGGTTGGCTCGTAGCCGAAAAGTTGGTTAGTTCTCAGGCATAAGCTTTTCCCTGAGCCCTCTAGCCCCTGCTTCTTTAAGAAACATGTGGAGCCTAGTCACACGTTTGAACAACCAGGAATCTCTTTCAACATGGCCCGGAACAACTGTGCAAACAAGATGATTGCTATACATCAAAGGCACAGTCGCACCAAATTCACAGCGATCAGTTAAAAATCCTCACTGAAGCTTTCAACCGAAAACCTTACAGGGGTTATGCTACCAAACAAAATCTTGCTTTAGAAATTAACACTAAAGAGTCTACAATCCAGATTTGGTTTTAGAATCGAAGAGCTCGACACTCATTCCAGAGAAGAATAGAACCTGAGCAGGCCTTAGAATCAACCAAGCCAACCGGCAAGACCTGCAGAGATTCAAGAGAAGCCAGACAGTGCTGTACATCCTATACCTCTTCCCAATTATGCACCCTCATCAAGTCGTTCAAGAACAACCCTTGCCCTGGGATTGATTCCAGAGAATGACTTGCTAAAGAAATTGAAGTTCCAGAGTTGAGTCCAAATTTGGTTTAAAAACCAAAGATATAGACTCCTTGTCCAGAGAAAAAGAGAACCTGATGAGATCTTAGAACAAATACAAGACAAGGGACAAAATCTGTGAGATGAGAGAGTTCAAGGCATGGAAGTGACACAAAATATCACCAACCTCACTAGCAACTGTTTTATTTCTCTAGGATGAGGGGGTACAGAAGTTATTCAGTGTGTCTGATCTCATCATTCTGAGCCCCAAGTATTTCTCACTCTTCCTGGGAATACACCCTTCCTCTGAGACTGCAAGTTGAGCCTTCTGGAAATGATAAGCAAGACTTCAGGAGGCAGTGACAGATCCAAGATGCACTCCAGAGCACTACTGACACAGCCTGGATCTAGAAGTCAGCAGAGCTTGAGGACAGTGAAAATAAAATGAATATATATCATTTCATAATCATCACAGTAATAATTGATTCAGTCAAAAATCAGTGTATGTAAAAATCTCAAAGTGAATGTTTTATGCAGAACAAGATATATATTGTCTCAAAGAATCTCTACCCCTGGATTACTTATTAATTACAAGTAAAAACTGGTAAATTTGCAAAGAAGAAACCTGACAGATTCTACCTTAACTGAGTGTTCAAAATTCACTTTGCCAACAATAATACAGACTGACCTGAGGTGCCTCCTGAAATGAGGCATCTAAGAAAGTCGCAGTATCCCTTCTGTGGTATTATTGTCAAAAGTGCTCATGCTTAATTTAATCATAAGGAAACACCAGACAAGCAAAACTGAGTGACATCCTACAAAGTAACAGACCTATATTCTTCAACAGTGGATTGAATAATTGCAATAAGGATGGAGAGAAAGTATTGCCAACTCAAGAAGTCTCCCAAAGAGTTATCTTCTGTATGTAGCATGTGCTACCATTTATGTGGGGAAAGGACACAAATTCAGAGACCTGTTGATGTCTAAAATTTCTGTCCAAAGATACTCAAGAAACAGATCACATTAGTTATTTCCTGGGAATAGAGGTGGAAAATTGAGGTGGGAAATAGAACTGTTTTTTCAATTTAATATATATATTTTTTACCTGTAGTACCAAATAGTCAACTCTAAATTTCTCATTTTAACCACTTTCAAGTATATAATTAATTGGCATTAATTTCATTCACAATATTGTACTACCATCACTAACATCTGTAACCTCAACTTTTTCATCACCTCAAGCAGAAACTCTGTACCCATAAAGCAATAACTTCCCCTTCTCCATACTTTCTCCGCCCCGCCCCCCCCCACCTTTCTGCTACCATGGCTGCTGGTAACCTGTAATCTACTCTCTGTGTCTATGAAGTTTGTCTTATAGGTATTTCATATAAACAAGATCATACAATCATTTAAAAAAAAAAAAAGGGAAAGAAACATATGGATAAGCAGAAGAGAAAAGGCCGGGTAAGCCTCAGTGATCCCATCCATACTGTGGGGCCGAATGTGCCCCCATGTATGTCACAGAAATGTCGGGTGGCCCCAGGAGATAGTGCCTTATTTATGGTTGTCTCTATAGGCTTTCGTTGGGTTCCATTGAGCTATTCTAATGTTCTGTGCAGGAACCACACCACTTTATTATATGCTTTATAATCTAGCCCCTGACCCCAGCATTGTTTATGTTACAAAATTTCTTCCATACTCCCACCCTCTTCTTTATTCTCCCAGACAGATGTTAGAATCATTATGTTAAGTTCAAGAAAAAGTCCTCTTATGCTTTTGTGATGGTTTTAAATCTAAATTTTAATTTGCACTGAAAATTGACACCATAACTTTACTAGGTCTGCCCACTGGAGAAGAGGCAGGGATGTCTCCATTTTTTTTAAGTTTTCTATTTTCAGGAAATAATGTGTTGTAGCCTCAGGTGTCTATACTCAAGGCAGTCCTTAGGCGAGGGAACATCTGCTCTTTCTGGGAAGCTGTGTTCTTTTCTCATTCTTAAAGGGAGGGAATTGAAGGAGGACAAGGTCTGTAGCAGTTTGTCCTTGTCTGTCCTCTTTCTCCAGTGCTTTGGTGCTACTGATTGCTCAAGAAAAGGAAAGGAATGTGTTTGACCAGCGTGCCATAGAGAATGAGCTCCTGGACAGGTAGGTTAGGAATGGAGTGCACCTTGGATGTGGCCCCAGAGCTGGGGAGGGCCATTCACAACAGAACTCCCACTGACTCTTGCCCATCTTTCCCAGGAACATCCATGTCATCCGGCGAAGTTTTGAAGATGTCTCTGAAAAGGGGTCTTTGGACCCAGACCAAAGGCTGTTTATGTAAGTGTTCAGGGAGCATTCTCCAAGAACCCAGTAAGGGCTGATTTATGAAACTCATCCTGCCTTTCTTTTTCCCAAAAGAGATGTGGTGGCTTGCTTTCTTCTCTCTGAATTTTAGGTGTTAACTCTGGAATTTTAGAGAATGCCAGTCACGCTCAGCTTCCAAAGAGTTGTATCACAGTTGTTGATATTGTGGATAAGGGTCTTCTTAAAGATAACTTTGGTTTTCATATGCCCCTGGGCTCCCAAAAGTTTTCTTGCCCCTTTTCATGGCTGGTCAAGCCAGGCCTGGGCAGTTGGGGTGGGCAATCAAGGAGGAAGAGGAGCAGTCAGCTCATTCTGTGATTGATCTGGATTTCACTCTCTGAACTTAGACAAGAACTCAAAGAGCCTTGATCTGTGTTCCAGGCAAGGCCCTACCCTTCCCTCCAGGGGCCACCACCAGGTAGCTTTGGTGCCCCATATTTGGGTAGTATTGCAGCATAAATATTTAGATCTGAAACATTATGATTGTTAAAATTAAGAACCTCCAATGTAATTTCACAAACCACTTAATATTTTCAAAATGTTCTTTTATCATAACAAAGCAAAGTAGTTAATTTATTTTCCAATGTAAACAGGTAAACCAGATAATATCAAATAGGTTAAAGAAAAAAGGGAAGTTCAAAAAGGCAGTCTGTCTTAACTAGACTCAAAATTGTGCATCTCCCGCACCCCCACCCCTACCATTTTAAAAATCTCAGCCTGGTTTCAGCTACTTTAAGCAGTAAAAATACAAGTGATTTTTGCTACACATGAAAATATTTTCCTGCTGCTCAGTAATTTCGAGCCAACTTTTTTTTTTTGCAATTTATCTAATTTAGTTCTGGTTACCTTCTTATTTCCCTTCTGGCCTTCCTAGAATGACTCTAGATGTGGAAAATTCCAAAGCAGCCCCTTATTCCTTCAACAGCCTAGACCTTCCTTTCTGCACACTCCACATTTTTTAATGTAGGCATCGGTGGTGTGGTTATTTACTTTCACGGGTTCCAATGTATCCCTGCCTAGGATCCCCCTATGGATTGACTTTCAAAGAAACCAAACTCATTTTGATCCATCCTAAAATAGAATAAAGCAACATACCCATCATTTAAAATTTAACACAGCATCTTTCTTCATCCTGTGTTCTAGGGATGGTCAGGAAGTCGCTGTGGTTTATTTCCGCGATGGCTACATGCCAAGCCAATACAGTCAAAAGGTTGGTATTTTCTGTTAGACCATTCTTTCCTCCTGGTACCCACAAGAGCTCCACAGAGACTCAACTCAGATGTCATAACAACCTGGCTTTTCCCCCTGGGCACTAGCTTCAGTTCTTCCAGGAACTTGTTGCTGCTGGAACCTCTCTCTCTCCACAAGCACACTGTCTTCCAGAATCTGAACCTTCAGGAATTCATGGTGCTTTAGATGCTCACACTGCTTCCAGTGGTATGCTGGTAAATTTTTAGCAACCCTCTCTCTGGGGGCATAAAAAGCCCCAGTTTGTAGTGTTTGCTGGTTTTCATGGTATAAATACTCCCACCATGGCCAAGGCCAAGCTACCTAATTAAACATCTCTAAACATAGAGCTGGGAAGAGATATATGTACAGTCAGCTCTCACTAGCTAATGAAAGCCAGCTCCTGCCAACTCTTGTCTCTCCTTTGAGTCAGAAAATTTTTATCATCTGCCCAATTTATGTTAATGATAGAAGTGATGATATCACTCTATCTTGCTATCCTAATATGAAGTTTCAAAATAAATTGCCATGGCCATTATTTCATTTAATCTTTTCAGCCATCCTGTGAGACATAATTATCCCCATTATAAAGATAGAAAAAGAAGGTTTGGAGAAATACCAGGGCTTGTCTAAGGTTCCACAGGGAGTTCCCAGGCTTTCTGATTCTCAGTCTGATGGCACTTTCAGCATATAATTCTTCTCCTCCTGCCCCTAATGCCCCCAGTGTGGAGAAGCCAAGAAGCCCAGCTTTCAGGTGGGAGAAGGCAAAGGAAGAAATACTTTAGGAAATAGCATGAGCAGTGGGCTTATGGGAGCCATAAGCCTTGGAGTCTGCATCTGTTCCTGCAGGTTCCTGACAGCTCTATAGAAGGTCCTTTTTGTCTAGGGAAGTTCTTAACAGTGGTAGGAACTTGCTGAGTAGAGAAGACAGAAACCATCCATTGCGAAAATGGATCCAGGTTCCAGGACAGAGATTGGGAGGAAAGACCAAAGAAAGCTTAAAACGAGAGAAGATGTTGAAGTAACAAGGAAGGAAGTACATAAGAAGGTAGCCATTTTTAGGGAACTGAGAAACTCAGATCACATTTAGAACAAGGAGATTAAATCTGCAGGCCTTACTGACTTGCTAGGAGATCTTTGGCAAGTCACTGCTCATTTCTGGAGTTTTCTCTCCCTGCTTCTAAAATAATAGGGTCGTTCTCCGCTGTTCTTTCTCATCACCTGTGACTCTCCTTGGAATGCCAGCCCAGTAGTTAGGTGACTGGGGTCATTGGAGAAGACCAGGCACAAGTGCTGCAGGCGGACCATTGCATAAAAGGAAGGTCAGCATGGAGGAGGGCAGTTGCTCCATAGGCACAGCCTTGATCATGCTGTGGGCAATTTGCTTGGTCTGGAGCCAAGGACAGACTCTCCCTGAGTGCCTGAGAATGGACAGAATTGGGATGCGTGATCCTCCGCTGTTTCCTGGCTGCTCAAACCTAAACTCCTGGCACACCAGACCGCTTACCCTGTGATTACCCACCTGCAGGCCTTTGCGCTTATTATTCTTTTAGGCTGAGTATCCCTTCCCCATTGGGCCCCACCTGTCAAATTTCACCTCATTCAACATCAGTAACAAATGTTTCTTGAGCATCTAGAGAGTGCCAGATACTGTCTTAGACACTGGGGATGCAATAGGAAACAAGACAGACCACAAGGGTCCAGAACTTATGGAACTATCTGGTCAAGGAGATGGACATCAGAAAGTAAAAATGGAAAAGGTTTTATTCTAGTTGGAGATAAACTGCTTTGAATGAAACAGTAGGGTAAAATGATAGAGAAATATGAAGAAACCTACATGAAAAAGAGTAGTCAAAGAAGGCTTCTTTGAGACAGTGACTTTGAGCGAAGAGTTAAGGATGAGAAGGATCCAACCGTCCATGGGAAAAGCGAGAAGGAAGAGAATCCCAGAGCAAATTCACAGGCCCTAAGGAAGGAATGAGGTTCATGTGTTTGAGGAATGACAACAGGCCCTTGTTGCTGGCACATGGGAGTCAGGGCAAGGGGGTGGCATGAAATGAGGTTGAAAAAGTAAGGAGGAGCTAGATTCTCAGGGACTTGTAGGCCATGGTAATAAACTTGGATTTTATTTGGAGTGCAGGGGAAAGCTGAGCTCATAAACAGGTGGCCCATTCCCTTGAAACTCCTTCACCCATTTGCCTATACCCTTAAACCCTTTATCATTTTTGGCTTTTAATTGTAGTCATGTCGTTGTACTAGACTGTGAGCTCTCTGAGGACAAGAATCATGTAGATTGGAAATATCCCACCTGCCTCATGAGGCTGTTATAATGATCCTGGGAGATAATGAACGTGAAATTATAAAGCATCATACCTGGCCCTTGATGGCTGCTCAGTAACAGATGAAGTGCAACAAAGTAGAATTCCTTATCTTCTTCCATCTGCAGAACTGGGAAGCACGCTTGCTGCTGGAGAGGTCCTGTGCTGTCAAGTGCCCGGACATTGCCACCCAGCTGGCTGGGACCAAGAAGGTGCAGCAGGAGCTGAGCAGGGTGGGCATGCTCGAGGTTTTGCTACCAGGCCAGCCCAAGGCTGTAGCCCGCCTCCGTGCCACTTTTGCTGGACTCTACTCACTGGACATGGTGCGTAGCAGTCCTGTTTCTCCTACCACAAACTGCCAAGGTGGCAGGGACCTGGAACCCAAAGTACTGGGGAAGCTGGAGCTGGCATTGGGGTTGGACTTCGGTCAGTGACACTCTGTGAGAACCCTATGGGCCTGGAGGAGGCAGCCTCATGGAGGATGGGGGCTGGAATCCACTGTAAGCTCCCTGAGCAAATGTAGAGATGGGAAGGGACTGAGGTATACAGCAAGAATTGGGGGATTTCTGTACCTACTTTCTAGGCCTACTACTCCAGATCCCTGAGTTGTTGCCAGAGAAAGGCTTATTCTCATTGCACTTGTTGCTTCTGGGGATTTTTGGGGTCCCGTCCAGATAGTAGTATCCAACCTGAAGGGGCTTATGGCTCTTCCACCTCCTGCTTTTTATCTGATGCAACTTAACTGGCAGGACATTAGCTCTGGCCTCTTTGGTCTTAAGAGTGCCGCTGACTGCTTTCTTGCCTCCTGCCAGGGTGAAGAAGGGGACCAGGCCATCACTGAGGCCCTTGCTGCCCCTAGCCGGTTTGTGCTAAAGCCCCAGAGAGAGGGTGGAGGTAGGTGGTTCCCACTTTGCAGGGCAGTGCAGTGAAAGGGGCCTGGCAGACCAACCCCAGGGCTGATGAGCACTTGCTATGGGCACGGTCCCAGGCTCTGGGGGATATGTGAGGAATTGACACAGGTCCTCACCTTGGACAGTGTCCTGTGAGACCACATGACCAAGTGCTGTGGGGCACAGGGGATCTGATTAACCAGCACTGGAGGGTTTGGACAAGTTTAGTCTGAAGTGCCTGTGATGAAGAAGCCTGAGCTAGGCCATGGCAGTGTGGTGTACAGACTGGAGAGACGTCAAAGTGAGTGACAGAGGTAATGTAAAGGAAAGAGTTAAACATGACTGAGGGATGCCTTTTGCCTGGTTAGAAATAGGAAGGTCCAAGAGAGACAGATTTAGGCAGAAGTAATGAGCTCTGTTTGAACATGTTGAGTTTGTTTGTTAGACATTACATCCAAGTAATGTCTAAAGCAGGGATCTTAAGTTAAAAATTTAGAGTTAACAGCTTATAGGGTGTAAGATGTGGTCTTGGGAGTGGAAGATGTCTCCCTGAAAACAGTGTGCACATGGAGGAGAGAACAAGAGTGGAAGATAGATTCCTGGAGAAATCCAACATTTAAGAGAAGGGGTCAGTAATGGAGGCTGAGAAACAGCAGCCATAGACGAGTAGAGGAGAACCAGGGCAGGCAGTCTGGTGGAAGGTTTTGCTCATGTGTGTGAATAAAGGCTCTTCTGTCAAGGTTCACATTCCCTTCTTGGGAGCCAGCCCTGCCCTGGCTTCACTGAGCTGGTATTAGGAGCTGAGGCTTCCAACAAGTAGCCCACTCAGACTTGCCCACATGGCCCCAGAAGTGAGGGCACAGGGTGGAAGAGGTGGGCAGAGGGCACAGGGTAACTGGTTATTGGAATTTCAGGTAACAACCTGTATGGGGAGGAGATGGTACAGGCCTTGGAGAGGCTGAAGGACAGTGAGGAGAGAGCCTCCTACATCCTCATGGAGAAGATTGAACCTGAGCCTTTTGGGAATTGCTTGCTAAGGCCTGGCAGCCCTGCCCAAGTGGTCCAGTGCATCTCAGAACTGGGCATCTTTGGGGTCTACGTTAGGTGAGCAAGTCAGGAGGTGGGTCTTCCTACTGCCTCCCTGCCAGCCAGCCAAGTGAGCCTGGAGGGAGTACTGGACAGAAAGTCAGGAATCCTGGGCTTCGGTCTCAGCTCCGCCAGCCCTTAGCTATGTTACCTGATTCCTTATGTGTAAAATGAGGTCAAGGACCCAAGACCAGCCCACCTCACAGGGCAATTAAATGAAGCCCAGGTGAGTTGTGCTTTGCAACTATAAAGGAAATTCCAAGTAGAATCAAAAGGGATGATAAAATATAGTCTGCCAACCATGGACTAGAAGAGGACCCCAGGGAAGAAGAGGGTTTGGGTTCAGTTCCCAGACCTCTGGGGATTCTGCAGAAGGGTGGGATGGGCCAGCTAGAAGATACTCAGTGGCTTTGAAAAGCTAAATGACCCCTGGGTTTGGATTTGAGCATTAAAGAATCAGGAGAGGAGGACTTGGGAATTTGTAAGGAGCAGCTTCTGCTGCCTCATATTGCTTCCTGAAAACTATTCCAAGATCAGGGCAAGATCCGTCCTTGCTTCCCACCAGAGCTGCCCTCTCTGTACCCTTCCCTTCTAAACCTCTTGAATCATCTCCACCTGCCGTTTGCCCCAGTACCCACCCCACCATAGCCATCTTAAGAGAGAGGTAGAGAAGAAAATTCATAGCAACTGAGCATGAAACATGAGCCTGGCATCATTCTAAGTGATTTTCCTGCTTTATTTAAACCACATGACCATCTTGGCTAAGTAAGGGGTATTATCCCTATTTTAAATTGAGGAAATCAAAGACACAGACCTATTAATTTCCAAGTAAGATTCACATCCAAATCTGACTCCAAAATCCTAGCATTTTCTTAGAGGTAGTCAGTCAATCACCCATGAACTTCTCAGTTGGGACAAGGGAAGGGTCTTAGATTTGGAAGCTGAATCCAGATGATGGATCTGTGTGTCTCCCGTCCCCATCTCTGTAGGCAGGGAAAGACACTGGTGATGAACAAGCACGTGGGACATCTGCTTCGAACCAAAGCCATTGAGCATGCAGATGGTGGTGTGGCAGCAGGAGTGGCAGTCCTAGACAACCCATACCCTGCATGAGGGCACAGCCAGACCAGCCCAGACTTCTCTCAAGAGACCTTCCATCTGTCTCCTGTTCTCATCACTCCTCTCTTAGCCCTCTTGAGAGGCTGCCTTCTCTGCACTGTGAGAAGGCTGGTCTCTTCCAGAGACCTCCAGAATCTTTGCAGAAGGGTGAACGCTGAGTACCTTCCCCCAGCTATCCATCTGAGGCCCAGAAAAGCTATGTTTCCCTTAGATGAGCTCTAGAAGTCCCCAAATCCCTGAGGTGTGGGTACAGCTGAAGGGAAGCTACTCTGATGTAAGGATCCATAAATCCTGCCACCCTCCTGTCAGTCCTCTGTCAGCCTTTTAGGCAAGTCCCCGTGCCTGACTGGGATAGGGCTGAGGGGTAGGAGGAAGGTGTGTTAAGGGATATAGTCTTTCCTCAACTCTGCCTTAAATAAAAGCACATTGCTGGTTCTGTGATTTTTTGATTTTTGTATATAGGGAGGGAGGAGCTCTAATCTGGGTCAACCCACTTAAGGTGGGTTGGAGTAGGGGAGGTGACTGCGCTGTAATGAGAATCTCCCTAGACCTAGACACGATGAACCCTGATGTTCCAGTGCTAATGTTCCCACAGAATCAGAGGGAGGAAAGAGGATCCCTGGTAGAAGCCCAGGCGGGAGGGCAACTGTGATGGTACAGCAATTGCTTTGCACCTCCTGCTCAACTTGGGGACTTAACTAAGGACTTGTGAGTGAAGCTCTGCCTAGCTCTGCCCAAACCACAAGTTCTAGAAGGAGGATTATCAGGGTAGGCCTGGGAAAAACACTCCCTTTCCCATCTCCCATATAAACTAGAGCAGCTGTGTATACAGCCTGTAAGAGACGCAAGAAAACAAGTCACCACCTCCTTAAGGTCACAGACTTTATTCCTACAACCACAGGGTTTGAGCACGACTGAGGCATGAAAAGTTTCATTTGAGAGTGTCTGTGAGCAGGGTTCTGTTAAGGGGAGGATGGGAACAGAAGACAAGGGAAGACTAGGAACATAACACACTTATTCCTTCAAAGAAGCAGATCCTCTGAAAACTCTCTGGAGAGTGAGCCTGCTGTCAGCCCCTGGAGCAAGCAGACAACAGCATAGCCATCTGGCACAGAAGGGATTTCAGACCCAGTACAGAAGCAGCAAAGTGTTTAAATAACAATCAATTGCTCCAGGACTCAAAAATAGGCATTTGTAAGGACAAGTGCATGCCCAAGGTAAGTCTTGGTGCTTCCTGAGAGAGGTGACATAGGATTACAGAGCTGCTTCCCTGCTTCAGTCTAGGCCCTCAATTGCCCTCTGCACTTGTAACTTAGGTTGGGGATATGACTTCCAGGGTCTTGTTCTGAGCTCCAAGAGCTCTTTGCAGTTGGGAATACAGCAATCTGAGGCTGACCTGGGCCCTGTCCCATCTGCCTGGCAGTCATTGGACATTGTCTCCACCCAAGGCTAAAGCTGGTCCTTGGACCCAGACAGCTGGTTGAGGGTGGTGATGTAGGTCAACACTGGTCTTCAGCACTCCTGGATGAGGAGCAGGGAGAATGGGCAAAACTTTGGAGAGTCAAGCAGGGGGAATCCTGGGTAATGGGTAAGGTCTTGTTCACTGGATGGTCAGGCAGCGGTGGCTGAAGAGGTTGTTGATGATGGATGGGTCAGCCACAGTAGATACATCCCCCAGGTCGTGGTCATTCTGAGCAATCTTCCGAAGCACCCGCCTCATGATTTTCCCTGTGGGAACGCAGGCTTCTGGTTACCTGGTGTCTGTGCTGACCTACCCCAGCCCTGCCAAAGGCTTCCATCCACATACCCCACCAACATCAGAGGATGGGGGTAGGGGTGGGGATGGTGCTTCTGAACATACCTGAGCGGGTTTTAGGCAAATTGGGTGCATTCTGGATGTAATCCGGTGTGGCAATGGGGCCAATCTTTTCTCTAACTGTAACAAACAAATCAAGCATTTCTTCAGCACCTTGACCAAGCTCCCAGAAACCAAGATAGAGATGGCTTTGTTCCCCACCTATTTTCCTCTTCAAGGCCCTGCCCACAGAGTCATTCTCAGGTTCACTGCCTGCCTATCTCACTTTTTAACATATTATCTCTTTACTCTTATTTTATCTTAATCTAGCCTTATGGTTGGAATCAGCCTGCTAAGGGTTAAATCCTGCATTACTAGCAGTGTGGCCTTGGGCAAGTGATTTAACATCTCAGAGCCTCAGTTTCTTCATCTTTAGAAGAAAGGTAACATCTGTTTTATATTTTATGGGGGTTGTAGGGATTAAATAGGATAATGCATTTAAGCACTTAGCCCAGTGGTGGCATGGAGAAAATATTCTATAAATGTTAGCTATTATTACTATCCTAATAGAGATACTAGTGGGAGGCTAAGTAGAAAGAAAGTAATTAGCTCCTGGGGCCCCCTGGATCTGTACACGGATTGGGGAGCAGCTCGTTCCAGCCTCTCCCCAACATTTGCTGTGGAAACTGGACTACCACGACAGACCCTACAGCGCCTACCCAGGAAGCTCCTTACCCTGCTTCTTGAGCTCCTCAGTGAGGATAGGGCTGAAGGTGTAGCCATCACATAGGGTGACAAAGCAGTACAGGCATTCACCCTTCACAGGATGAGGGTGGCCGACCACAGCTGCTTCTGCCACAGCTTCGTGTTCCACAAGTGCTGACTCCACCTCAGCTGTGCTTAGCAGGTGTCCTTGTCAAGGGAAAGGAAGTACCATGAAAGTGATCCCAGCCCTTGCCTCCCATCCCCCCACCCCACCCCACCCTGCCTGTCTGCTAGGGCAGACAAGTCTGGTCAAATGGGGAAGGACCTTCACCCATTCCTCCCAGGACATGTTTCCAGTTACTTGATCATCCCAGCTCCCCTCCTCTAAGCACATTCCAGTGTATGTCACTCTTCCTCCAAACCCAGAGCACAGAACTGAATGCCACACTCCAGGCATGGTCTGTCCAAAGACAGGACTGTCTTGGAAGGCTCTGGCTGGGAGTTGCCAGGGAAGCATAGCTATTGAGATGGGAAAGGTTTCTGGCCCTCACCAGACACATTGAGCATGTCATCAATCCTGCCAGTGATCCAGTAATAGCCATCCTGGTCCCGCCGGCAGCCTGGGAAACAGAGGTAAGATCGCACATCAAGAAACATACAGCATAATAAATACCCCACAGTAGGAATACACAGTCCACAAACTGCCATACCCATTGCAATAGCCTCCTAACAAGTCTTTCTGCTTCCACGTCAGGGGGGCCCCTATGATCTCTGCCTTCTGGTATTCATATCCCTGTGTAGTCCCCTTTCTCATTGTACTAGGCTTGGTCTGTATGGCCAGCAAAATATGGCAGAGGTGATGTGATGTCATTTCTGAGATTAGGTTATAAAAGATACTGCAGCTTCTGTCTTGACTGTGCACTCTCTCAGATCATTTGCACTGGGGGAAACCAGCTGCCATGTTGTGAGCAGCCCTATGGAGAGGCCCATGTGGTGAGGAATTGAGGGCCCCTGCCAACAGCCCTATTAGTGAGTTTGGAGGTGGGTCTTCCAGCCTCAAACCTTCAGATGGTTACAGCCCCGACCAACAGGTTAACTGCAACCCTGAGCCAGAATCACCCAGCAAGCCACTCACAGATTCCTGACCCTCAGAAACTATATGAGATAATACAAACTTTGCTGTTTTGAGCTGCCAAGTTTGGGGGTAATTTACATGGCAATAGATAACTAATACACCCAACTAAAATCTATTCTCCATAAATCAGGCAAAGTTGTGTCCCTCTGCCCAGAACATTCTTACTCAAGATTTTCCCATGCCTGGTTCTTTCTCACCCACAGGTCTCTGTCCAAATGTCACTCCAGAGAAGCCTTTTCTGACTACCCCCTGTGCAGTGGCCATCACTGCAGACAATCTTTATTACAGTACCCTTTTTAATTCCTAGCACTTATACTACCTAAGATTAGCTCACTTTGTTTGCTGGCTTTATTGTCTGTCTCCACTTACTAGAATGTAAGCTTCATAAGAGCATAGTCTGTGCCTCTTTTATTCATGGCAATATTCCCTGTGCTTAGAATAGTGCCTGGACATAGTAGGTGCTTAATTAAAAATTATGGATGGCTTGGTAGATGGGACAGATGGACAAACTCAGGCTCCAACATGGGGGCACATATCACATAGTAATACACACTGCCACATGTTCCATCACTTTCAAAATGGAAGCAATGGAAAGAAGAATCTCTCCTCATATGTCAAATCTCAGATGACACCATCCTGAGTCCCTTCCTGAAATATTTATCCCTGTTCTTACAGATTTCTCTGTAGCTCTGCCTAGACTAGACAACAGATACAGACACATATGGCATGTTCCTCTCTCTTATTCTTTACCCCTAACCAACTCTTTCTGAAAATAGAAAGGTAAGAGAAATGTCTTGGCATCGTGGGGGTGAGGAGGGGTGGGGTTGCCAAGGCTCACCATCTCCTGTCACGAAGTACCCAGGGAACTTCTTAAAGTAGGTGGTCTCAAAGCGTTCATGGTTCCCATAGACTGTGCGCATGATCCCTGGCCAGGGCTGCTTGAACACCTGGGCAGGGAGGAAGGCACAGCAGTCACATCTGCTACACTGTCTCGCTGGAAGACAATCATAGCCGTGCCAAATCTGAGGGGAAATGTTCTGAATGCCTTTCCTGAGAAGTTGAAAAAGTATAGGCTTTGTAGATAGACAATTCCAAACTCTCAAGATTCTAATCTGTAAATCATAGAAAATAATCTCTACCTTCCAAAATTACTGTGAGGATTATATTAAATAGTTTGTGGAAATTACCTAGCAAAGTGTTCTGCTAATGATATGCATTTAGTAAATTTGAGTCTCCTTTTGGGTAATCCCTCAGGAAAGTAGGTCTGATTTGATGCAAATTATAACAGTCATATTAAAAAGTGGGACCTACATATGAGCAAATAGTTATTGCTCAATCAATAGTGATCTATGGCAGCAGATTGATGGGATACACAGAACTCTAAGCTAAGAGTCAGATGGCCTGGATTCAAGTACTGCCTGTTACTAACTTGCTCTTGGGAAAGTGAAATGGTGGTGGAGGGTGGGGACTGGTGACTTCTGAGGTCCCTACAAGTTCTAAAACAACAATCACAACAACAGTTGACATTTAATCCAGCACTATTAGGTTCTATGCTAAACCCTTCAAACAGATCATCTTATTTAATCAATCCAGCAACTGTAGAGAGAAAGGTACTATTTTACAAATTCAGGTTCAGGAGGGTTACATAACTCATCTAAGATCACAGAAGAGGAGGTAGCAGGATTTGAACCTAGAAAGGCTGACTCCAGAGCCTACATGATTTTCCACTATGTCATGAAGTCTTTCACTCTAGAATCTTTGTTAAAAAATTGCCTCAGGAGTCTGAGCAGACTCTAAAAGGGCCCTTAAGAGCTTCATGGCCAAAAGGCAGAGATGCAGGCAAAGTATCCAGAAGGATTCCCACAGGATTTCTCAGCAGAAGACAAACCCCCAGCCATGGAGCTTCAGCACCAAGCTGCTACCAAGAGAGACTAAATTGTAAAATGAAGCAAAGTACAGTACCCCTTTGTGGACCACCGACCACCCACCCCTTCCTCAAAAATCCCCAAGGGCCAGAGCCTCACCAGATAACCTTCAGCTTCACCCTCCAGCTCTTCCCCAGACTCATTCAGGATTGCAGGAGCTACACCAAAGAATGGGAAGGTCTAGAAGCAAACAAGACAGACCCAAGGAGAGTTATGAGGCAACTCTAACTCAATTCCCTACCTCTTCCAAGGAGCCCCGGAATCCCAACTTCCTCACAGACATATCAGTCCAGTCCCATACCCTCTAACTATGCCAAAGGCCCGAAGACCCTACCCCTGCCTAGCCCAGGACCAGACAGAATTGCCTCACTCACAGCAGAACCAGGCTTCAGGGGTGTGGCACCAGGGAGGGGGGTCAGCATGTGGCCACCCTGTGGAAGGCAGAGATTATGGGTTTGAGTCAGTCCTTCCATATGGTCCCTAAACCCAATCCCTCTGAACCCCTCACTTACTGTCTCTGTCTGCCAGAAGGTGTCAACAATGGGGCAGCGCTGGGCACCTACCACCCGGTGGTACCACAGCCAGGCCTCAGGGTTGATGGGTTCACCCACTGTGCCTAGCACCTGCAAGGATGCCCGGCTGTGCCTTGGGCAGGAGAGTGGGGAGAGAGGAAGGTTCTGAGTATCACAGGGAGCGAGGAAGATATGCCTGGACTCTTTTCCTGCCCCCTCCCCTAGTCCAGGCCAGGGAGTTGGGACAATGGGATGGAAGAGACTGCACAAAGGCCAGCACCCGGTTCTGAGGGACATCCATGGGGGAGCAGCTGGTGAGGGGTCTCACTTGGTGACAGGTTCATCTCCAAACTTCATGAGCAGGCGGATGGCTGTGGGTGCTGTGTAGAACTTGGTCACCTTGTACTTGTCCACGATGCTCCACAGGCGGCTCACGTCCGGGTATGTGGGGATCCCCTCAAACTGACCCAAGGCTGGTCATTCCCATGACTTCTCGACAGCCCCACCATTTCCCTACCATTCCCTCAAGTTCAAAATTTTCCCTTTCTGACCAATCCCAGTGTCTTTACTCCCTGACTAGACAAGCCAAGAGACTTTCTCATTCAGGATACACAACCCCCTTAGAATTCCTCTTTCTCCAGAGTCTAGGAAACAGGTCATTGTACAAGTCCCCCTGCCTCTAGACCAGGTGACCTTGGGAGGTGGTCACCCAAGATTACTTGTCCATCCCCCAGCTCTATGCCAGGTAGGCATAGGTCCCAGCTCCCTTCTCACCAAAACACTGGTAGCAGCGTTAGCCAGTGGCCCATAAGTGATGTAGGAATGGCCGGTGATCCAGCCAATGTCTGCTGTGCACCAGAACACGTCCTCCTCATGGAAGTCGAACACATACTTGAAGGTTGTGGCCACATAAAGCATGTAGCCCCCAACTGTGTGTACCACACCCTGTGGGAGGACAGAGCCTCAGATGGGGGACATGTGCCCACACCCACTGAACAAATAACAGCCAGGGGAGAGCTGGAGGAAGATCCTCCTCAAGGACTCTGGCCCTGCCGGCACCCCTTTCACAACATCCATCTCTCTTCCACCTCCTTTTCTCCATGTTCTCATTCCCTTAACACACCCCACACATACATAGTCAGTCCATTACTCACATCTACACCCTCAGATAGTATTTGAGCCACCCGCAACACTCTCATACACTTACACTTCTAGCATACTCACATCTAAGTCTATCTTTGTGTATTTGTGTACACATGTTCAATTACACATTGACAGAGTGAGTCAGTGAATAAAGAGAGAGAGAGAGAGACAGTTCTCTTTGCTCACTCCATCCCTATCCCAACCTAGAAAGGAGAAGTCAAAATTCTGCTTGTATAGGCCTATTGAGGGATAGTCCATATATAGATAAAAATTTAGGGATTGGGTTGTGTGGAAGGTAGAGTGACATAGTTTTCAAATCAATGGAAGAGTCAGAGTTTTCTTAAGTGTTTCCAGAAATGGTGGTGGCCAACTCTGAGCTCCTATACTGTGTCCTGGAAGGTGAATGTGATGTTAATATTGTGGCATGTGGAAGTGACTGAACTCTAAAGGCAGAGATATTAGGAGCCAAAGAAGGATCCCTGCAGCCAGCCTTTGCCTTGAGTTCACAGGGTAGCTCTACTGCTCTACTTCAACCAAACAACAAGGGCATGGTCAAGGAACATCCATGTCAGCCACATGGACTGAACCTTTCTCCCTTTTCTGGGTACCATGAAAGCCCCCACCCAAATTGTCTCATCCTGGGGGAGGGGAGCATTAAAACATATCTGAGATTGAATTTCTCACCACTTATTTATACCATAAGTGAAGTAAGGTGTATGATTGAGGTCTTAATTTGATTTAGAAAAGTAATGTGACATATCTGAAACTCAGGGTTGTAGAGTAAAATTCATGTCATTATCTGCTTCCTCAGAAACTCACTTCTTACCACTACAGTGCACACACACACAAATACTTGCCTTGGGTTTGCCTGTGGAGCCACTGGTATACAGGATGAAGAGTGGGTCTTCCGCATCACACCACTCAGGCTCACACTCATCCCCTGCCTCTAGCATGAGTTCATGCCACCATAAGTCAACTCCCTGGTTCCAGGAGATCTGCAGGGGTAGGACACAGGAACAAGCAGGGAAAAACTGTAAACAGGTCAAGGTGGGGCAAGAAACACCCCTACCTGGCATCTGGAGGTACTGGAGTGGAATTGGCAGTGGGGAAGGGAGCCAAGGGAGGAAGGGAGAAACAGCCCTGCAAGGGTAGAATGGGGCAGAGAAAAGGGGCACCTGCCATCCTTCCCCTGACCCCTACTCCAGAACTCCTCTTAACTTGTCTCAGGCTGAGAAGGGCCCGTTGGTTGGTCCCTTCTCATCCTTCAATTCTCAGCAAAAATGTCAACCTTTTTGGAGAGGCTTTCCCTGAACTGTCTGGTAGATACCCACTTCCAACCCCACCTCTACTGTTATTCTTGATCACAGTACCATGTTTCTTTCTCACACAGCATATATTTCCAGTCATTTTATTTAGTTGTTTACTTGATTACTCTTTCCTAACTAGAAAATGATCTCTATGAGGGTAGTGGCATGTCTGTCTTTTAAAAGTATTATTGTTTTGTTTATTTATTTATTTATTGTTATGCCCCAATGCCTAGCAAAGTGCCTGGCACTCAGTAAATTTTTGTTGGAAGAATAACTATGTGCATACACAGGTCTACATACACACATATGTACTTATGGGACCAGTGGGTCATCAGCAGGGATGCAGACACCAAACAATTCAGAAATGCAAGATTAGTCAGAGCCCACAGGTGAGGCAGGCACTTGACCCTGTTAGTTGGCAGCAAAAGAAAGTCAACAGATTTTGGTCCAAGTGCCTTTTCCTGCATGTCCACACCTCACCCACATATGGAGGTTCCTCCCCTAGCACTGCCCCTGTCCTTACACCATTGTTATCTGTGGGGTTTCTCAGGGAGACTTTTGCTGGAGGGGGCAGGTTTCATTCAGCAAGAAGCCTTGCTTCAAGTTGATGGACAAGGGCCAAGAAGGACTTCTCCTCCAGTAGAGCGATGTATCCTTCCTCCATAGTGCCTTTGATAATTACTTCTGGATCTGTCATCCTGGAATTTCTTAAACTCTCCTCAAAACAGCTTTCCTTTCCTGACTATATCACCTCTTTGAACAACCTGTTTTCTGAGTCTACTCTCTGCTGAATGAAGCTGAATTTTATGAGTTTATCCAAACACTAAACTGGATTTCAATCCAGGTTCTGCCAGTTTCTAGCTTGGGCAAGTCACTTTATCTCAAGTCACTCCTTTTTAAAATGACAGTAATCATTCTTGCCCTAATGGTCTCACAGGATTTGGAGAACACCAAAAGGGAAAGGTATTACCTAGTAAATATCAAATGTATACCTGGATAAATCATAAAATGACTCTTCCAACAATTCCTCTCTTCCTGTACTATATGTTCCTTTCTCTAAAATAATTTAAAGTTTTGGCATATGAGAATTGTAAAAATGACAAGTGCAGGCCAAAGAGGTTGCCATTAAAGAGAGAAAAAGAGAGAAAAGCTGCTCACAAGCTAGAAAACATAAGAACATACGCTATTTTATAGTGGAAGAGCCATATGGGTCTACACATACATTGTCATGTGAACACTTTTTTCCCTGCCAAATGATCTACTCTAGATGAGGGTATTAATGTACTGAAGCATAAATGTGTCAACATTGCTTTGGACAAATAGTGGTGGTCCACAGTACTGGTGTGAACTGTCATAGAAAAGGCACTAAGTACATGTAAGAACAAGGCATAATTGGACCGTGGCCCTGCAATTAGGGGACTTTTGTAAAACCGTTTCCCTTGTGGGAGGAGTGGGCAACTCCATGTGTAGAGTCCATAAAAAGCACCAGGAAGCAGGGTAAGCTCAATTAGAGGAGTAAACATTGGCTGTGAATTAGGTGTTGCCTATGAGGGCCCAGAGCTTTGAACCAGGAAAAGGTTTTAATTTTCTAAAATAAGAATAGAAGAGTTGGCCTTTGTCCTTGGACCAGGATACAGCCTCAGGGAGGGAAGTGGCCAGGTGTGGGAAAGCAACATGAGAGAGCTCACAGGTAACATAGTCGAGGAGAACACCTGCAAAGAGCGCTTGAGGATGAGGGGGTTTGAAGCTCTACCAAGTTTTCTGAAGCTTTGACTGCAATTCTGAGACCAACAAACCTTGACTTTGTAAGCCCATTTTTATGCCCTTTAGTTTTTTTTAGTAACTGATTGTTCTTACCTCCAAGAAACAAAAATCCAGGAACCTGTGGCCTGAGGATTTCTGGTATTAAGAATTACAAGAATTTATTATTTCTTTTAGGTCTCCCTTTTAGAAATGCCAGCCTGTCTGCTTTGTTAAGGGAAAGCAATAAAAGCTAACATGTTTGAGTAGTTATGTGCCAAGCACTTTACAAATATTGACAACACCCTAAAAGGCAGGTACAATTATTATCCTTATTTTATAGATGAGGAAACTGAGACAAGAGAGGCAAGCTCACACAGTAGCAAGTGGTAAAGTCAGGAATTGAACGCAAGTAATTTGGCTCCAGAGCCTATAGCCTAATCCTAAGTTTATTATCTCTTTCAAGAGAAGTGGTCCCTGCCTGAGTCTTAAAGGAAAGCAGTGTCCCTGGGAATCAGATCTGTCTCTATTCTGCTAAAAAGAATAAAGAAATGGAGCTATATTATATCTACCATTAGCCTATAAGATTGATCATAGCAGATTTAGAATAAGACACCCTATGAGGATGGTAAGACACAGGGGGCTCTATGTTCTATTTTAGTAAGAGAAGCCATTTCCTTTCAAGGGTGCATCTCTCCATTACTGAGAAGGAAACTGAAGCCCAGAGAGGAGATGTGACTTGTTCAAGGTCATATAGGTAAAAAATAGTCTTCAGGTCTCTGGACTCCAGGGCCACTCTCTCCTCTACACTAATCTGCTCGGAGCCCCCACTCATGTATCTCCCATCTTAGAACCACATACATTGTGACTTTTGTTTAATTTGGTACTTAATAATATTAGAGAATTTATGAGCAGTATATTAATCCCAAAGTAGTATATAAACTAGATGCTGAATTCCCAAGGACAGGTTCTGTACCTCCTGCACCTTTTCCTCCTCTTCCTGTCTCTGCTAGCTCCATCCTAGCTTAGTGCACAGTAAATGCTTTCTGTTAGGTTACTTGGTCCCCTCTCCCACAAAGGTCCTGAGCAGCAGAAATGAATCCAAAGTCTGTTGCTACCTCTCTAAGATCCATGCTGTATGACAGTTCAGAAAGGCAGCAACAGGCATTTGATTTCACAACCCTTCACAATGGCTCAAATGGCAAGGGGCCCAGGGACAAGGGAAAGGAGGTTGGATCTGGCAGCCACCTCAATGGGGCAAACAGGCAAAGAGCAGATGGACACACAGACAAGCACGCAAGAAAGCAGTGCCCAAGGCAGTGCAGAAGTGGATACCTGGGGTTCGATGCTCTTGGATTTCTCTTTCAGCTTACCCTGTTAAGAGCCCATGGAAAGGCTGATGAGCAGGGTCCAAGTATAGGGAGGTGAGAGGGAAGGGTCAGTGTACCCCAAACCTCTGGGTGCCTCCTTTCCCTCTGACCCCCCTCTCACTGGTCCTCCCAGTCTCCTTTTTTCTGATCCTGATCCCAGCTCCGGTATGCTCAGAACACCTAACAGTGATTGGGCTCTCCAAGCTCCCTAGGACTACCTCTCTATCCCCAAGACCAATAAGGCCCCTCAAGTCACAGAATCTCAGGAACTTTCTGTCCTTCTGGACTCCAGAAATTTCATCCCTCATGCCCCTCACATCTGCAGACCACTACTGGACTTCCCACTGTTCCCACCAGAAGCACTGTATCTAAAACTAACAAGGGCCGTATCTTGAGGCCCAGACGCTTGTCCTTCTATCGTGGGCATCCCTTAGGCCACAAAGGTAATCCATTCCAAGCCACAGCCTAGAAATCAAGGTGACTACATATAGTCACCCAAGTCACCACATTTTTAACCCAAACACAAGCCCTGAGGATCTTCTGTGCCTACCACCAAACCCAACCAGCACAGCAGTCTCCCTCACAATTTCTCATGCTAAGTTCTCCTGAGATACAAGGTGGATCCTACCCACATTCAAGGTCAAAGTCCCCAGCTCCCAACCAGAACTGCCAGAGGAGGTACTCCTAGGATTGCTCCCATATTCTCATTATTAGAAAAGGAGTACATCAGGAACTTCCTGGGCAGGAAGAGGGAGCCAGTTTGCTCTAAGAAGAGGGCAGAGCAGTACCAGACTTACCTGCACATCTGGACATGGCCTCTTAATTGGGGGAGACTGGCTGGAGGAATCGCCCATGCCCAGTTCTGCCCGCCCTAGGTGCTTGACCACAATGCAGCATCTCACTGGGAAACCCCTGGAGGAAAGAAAAGTCTGAGGTGGTGGGGCTGGTTGGCTCAAAAGAAAATTTGGCAGGCCCTGCCTATGTCTACCTAGAGTAGGGGGACAAAGGGAATTTGAGCCCCAGGACCTGGCATAGGGAAAGGCCTAGTCGACCCAGGGCACTGGCCATTTGGCAAGCACACTTACTTCTCCCGACACTTCTCCAGGGCCTCGTCAACCAGCTCCTTCAGGTTCACAAGCTTTTCTCCCCTGTAGAAGGCATCTTTGGGGAGCAACAGACATTCCAGGGCTTAGAAAGGCAACATACTCCTTGCCCCTTATTCTAGTGGGCACAATGTCCACAGAGCCCTTGTTGAGTGGGCTTTTTGATTCTGGCTTTTCTGGCTAATGTGAGCTGACAGAGGGTCAGTTGAGGTGGGATCAGGAGAGGAGGGGCAGACAGTACCTACCCTCGACACTGAGCAATCCCAAATACCAATGAGCTGATTGGAAACTAAGACTCAGGGAGTGGGGTTTTGGAGAAGGGGTGAGAGAATCAGTCACCTGTAGTGATGAGAAGGCTGCAACTGGAATCCAGTATCCGTTCACACAGAGACTCTGCAGAGAAGCCTGCAAACTAGGGAAGGGAAGAAATACTGAGAGAGAAAAGGAAGCCCCAGTGATTGAGAGAACAAAGAAAGGAATTACTCATGGAAGTTTCAGGGTCTCTAAGCCAGGTCCCAGAAGAAGCTGGATAGTGGATATGGACCTAGGGCACAAACCTTCTAAGTTCCTTAGTCTAGTATTTAAGATCCTATATTATCCAGGCCCAAATTACTTCTCCAGAGCCCTATTCCCACTCCTGCCCGTTTTTTCCAGCCCAAACTCCTACCACAATAGAGTGTAGAACCCCAAGGCGAGCGCATGCCAGCATAGCCACCACCAGTTCCGGGATCATAGGCATGTAGATGGCGACTCGGTCACCCTTCTGAATGCCTGCAGGTAAAGGACACAGATCATGGACCATAGACTCTGCCTGCTACTCACTTCCTCCCATCCAGTTAGTTCCTGCAAACTTACCTTTTCTGCTCCCCTTGTTACCAGATTCCTTCCTTTCCTTGCCCACTGCCCCCAAGTCCTTAGATACCTTAAGGCTGGGCCCCCAATCCCCTTCCCACATCTCCACACTCACCCTGTTTTCGGAGAACATTGCTGAACCGACACACTTGGACCAAAAGCTCACGGTATGTGATCTGGGTGGCCTCCCCTGGCTCATTGCCCTCCCTGAGATATACCAGAAAGAATCAGTCATTAGGGAGGATACCCTCTTCCCCAGACAAGAAACAGAAACAGTCATAAAATCCATCCAGTAACAAGGTCTGGGAATGTCCAATGAGAGTGAGATATCTGCCACCACATCTTGAGATGACTGGTCAGATGCTTTGAACTTTCTGATACTTGATATACATGTTGAGTATCATTGGAAAATACACTGTTCATCTCTGAACCTCAGTTTTTATGTCGATAAAACAGGTTGATGGTCCCTTCTCTTCAATCATAGGGACATTTTAAGGAGAAATCATATCACAGATGTGATCATTTCTGAGTAAGGTATCAAGACTGCAATGGTGTTATTCAAACTGGGGTCTTCAAATCATCTAGGGAACTTGTTAAAATGTAGATTCCTGGGCCCCAGCTCAAATTTACTGAATCAGAATAACACGGCCCAAGAATCTGTTTCTTTATTAAGCCCTCTTTATACAACACTTTAATGGTATAAATAATCAGCAGGTGATTCCAATGCACACTTAAAATATGAGAATCACTATCCTCTATCAGCTGACTTCTCTCTATTCCTCAGCCTTACCTTCCATTCCTCCCTAGGTTTTAGCCTGATTTCCCTCAGTCATCCCTTCATTTGTTCATTCACTTATTCAACACCTAGTATGTGCTGATACACGTATAGAAACCAGACACTGATGAATGAGATATGCTAGGTCCCTGACATTATGGAGCTTATATTCCAATGACAGCATAGGTGATAAAACAAGTAATGAATATAACAAGATAATTTCAGGTTATAGGCATTATGAACAAAATAAAGCAGGATGATTTAATAACAAATGACTGTGGGAAAATATTTTTTAAATCATTATATACTGAGATTGGCTATAAGAATGTTCCCCTCAGTGTTTTTTAAATTTTATTTTGGGATTTTTTTCAATAGGCAATACATACAAACGGTATTGCATAAAAAGATTATTAATGAGAAATATCACTCCCACACCTGTCCACCAATCACCCTGATTAGAGGCAACTGCTGATACTAGTATTTAGTGTAACTTCCAGAGAGAGAGTCAATATGTAGACAGGACCATTCCTAGTAGGGAGTGCAAGGGCAATTCAACTAGTGTGGTGACCAAGATAATCACGTTTAAAGAAGGCTACAATGTCAGCATCTTTAATAAGATCCTTGGAATATCAATGAAAACAGAAATTTTTAAATTGAATTTTAATCCGGTTCAGAAAAGAGATAAGCACCTCACAATCCCCAAACAAGCACAGGATGGCAGAGTGGGGGAAGTCACTCTACCCAAGGGACAGGCCCATCTGACAAGCATATGTACATGCATTTATATTTATATATTCTCCTTTATTCTACACAAATGGTAGCATACTATATACACTATTCTGTATCTTTTTTCAAAAAAAAATTCTTATTGAGGTATATGTTCAATAAACTGCACAATCTTAAGTGTAGAGCTTGATTATCTTGCTTTTTAAAAATTTAACAATATACTTTGATATCATTCTCCATGAAGACATATAGAGTGGTTTCATTTTCTTTGTCAGCTACATTATATTCCATTGTTTAGATGTACCATAATATTTTAAACAAATAAATGCTTCTGTGGATATCTTTACTTATATGTTGTTTTACTCCTTGCAAGTATATCTGTAGGATAAATAACTAAAAATGGATATGTGCATTTTAAACATTGATAAATATTAGGGGATGACTACTTTAGGATAAGACGGTCAGGGAAGGCTTCTCCCTGTGGAGGTAATATCTGAGCTAAGACCTGAGTTATGAGAAATGGGCAATCATATGAATACTTGGGAAGAGCTTTCTGGGCAGAGAGAATATCAGATGGAAAGGCATTGAGGCAGTAATGTGCTTGGCCTATTCAAAGAATAGAAAGGAAGCCAGTATGGCTGGAGTGTAAGAACAAGAGATAGGAAGCAGCTGGATCATGCAGGGTTGTGTGGGTAATGGCTGGAAGTTTAAATTTTATTCTAAGTGGTTTCTCCTGGCTTCTTTTACACACAAAGCTCAAGGTTCCCTTCACATTTTTGATCATGTCAGTGCCCCTGTTCCCTCCTCCTTTAGGCACTGGCACCACATAGCTCTCCCTAAGCACTTCAGGCCATTGTACTCATTCTCCTTCCTTACAACCCAGAGTACTTAAGAAGGAGGAACCCAGAGAGATGTAGTAGCTTGGCCAAGGTCAGACAATAATAAGCAGCAGAGCCAAGAATAGATCCTCAGGTCTTCTGACTCCAAGTCAGGACTCTTGCCTCTCCTAGTGTGAAGAACAGGGACTGGTAGGGAAGTCAGGCCTTTTCTTATTAATGGAAGCTACACAGAAGATTACCCGCCTCTTTCCAGCTCCTGGCCTGCTGAATTCGTTACTATCCTCTCTTTAGCTTAGGTCTCCTAGGACTCAGTGGAGCCAACCAAGAACAGGGAGCTCACTAAAGTGAGAAGGAACAGGGAGAAAAGAGGCTGGTGAATGGAATGCCAGGGGCAGAAAAGCCATTTTTTTAACTGGCCTACTGATGAGTGCCAGACGAACTTCAGACTGCCTCCAGTTAAGGCTGAATGCTCACATATACCACACACCCATGCACACGGGTCCCCACATATATACCACAAACCAGCTCACCTGTGTGCAGTCACAAGCATAAAATCACATACACTAATATACAAACTTTCTAGGCATAAAAACTGCCTATCTGCATTCAAAGGCACAAATAAGAATAAATATATGCACCCAGGACTCAAACATGGGCACATCCACAAACAGACACCACATCTATTTACTCATCTACATGCACAGCTTGCCCCTCTGGAAACTCACAAGAAACTTTTTTCATGGAACTTGCCACTATTTGAAATTATCTCATGTATTTTATTTGTTGGCCTGTATATCATCTGTCTCCATGAGAACAGAGATCGTTTGTCTTATTCATGGCTACATTCCTAGCACCTAGACTAGAGCGTATATAAAAGGAACCCAGGATAAGCACAAACCTATACAAGTACAGCTTACTTGAGCCCACTTCCATCTGTACACACACATACACACCCCACAGTGTACACTCCTCTCCCTGGCTATGGGCTCAAGTTATACATTATTGATATAGGCACCTTACTCTTTCCAGCATCTTCTTTCTCTGACATATATACCAGCTGCGGCCCCTGGCTAGTTGGTGGATAAAAGGAGGTTACTGGCCAATCTCAAGATCCTAAGCACTCTAAGATGTTAGACTCTTAAAAGAACATCAAATTTAGTATTCTAAATCTGAGATCTAAAGAGGCTATGTTTTGTGCTCAGGATCATTTGGTGGGTTGTTGGCAGAGTAGGGACCAGAATTCAGGGTCCAGGCCTCTTTCCTTTATACTGGGAGTTGCAAGTATACAGACAATGTAAATGAGTGAAGTAGACTATCTGAAAGAAAAATTTTGATCGAGACAAGAAATAGATCACTTTCCTCAACTTTTCTGTAAGAAAACAGCAGCACATGTGTAATGACACTTAGCCACAGTTAGGGGGAAACAATAGGGCTGGAAAACTGGAGAATACATGCTCTGGCAAAAGGAGGCAGCCTAGTACTTAAAGTTATCTCCTGCCAATTTTTGTCCTCTGGGAATAAGGGCTCAGTGTTGTCAATTTTTTTCAGTGTTTCATGAAAGGCCTGGAACCTATTTTTGTCAAAACTTCTGAATTTTTAAATGCTGACAACTAATTTTTAAAAATTTTAAACAATATGGGTCAAACAAAACTATTAATGAGAGGTTTAGCTTTTGGGCTACCGGTTGGGAATCTTGCTGTATACCAGACAACTTCCCGTTCACTAGAGGCCATACGTGGTTATCAAGACCACCCAGGGTAAACAGTCACCAGGTCCTTCTCATCTTCCTCCTCCAAGGAACCTTCTCCGGGGAGTCTTCTCGAACTACCTCATCACTTACACTCTCCAAATTTACTGTAACCCATTATTGATTCAAAATGTATTTAGAATTTGACTACATTTCACATCTACTTCTACCATCCTAGTCCAAAACCATCACCAGGTAAGTTAGATCATGTCTCTCTTCCACTCAAAATGCTCAAATGTTTTCCCATGTCATTTTCAATAAAAATCAAAGTCCTACATGATCTGGTCCCTCAATATCTCTGTTGTCATCTTTATTATTCTGTCTTCCTCTCACTCTGCTCCATCCACATGGCCTCCTTAGTGTTAGGCAAAAACACCCAGCATACTTAACCCTGAGAGCCTTTGCCCTTTATTTGGAGCATTCTCCCCTAGATATACATGACTTATTTCCTATTTTTGGGTCACTGCTCAAATGTCAGCTTCTAGGTGAGGTCATCCTTGCCCACCTCACATAAGAGCACTCCCTGCCCTCCACCCCCAGGTGCTTCAAATTTACACCTTCCATTAAGTCTTTCCTGTTTCCCTCTTTCCCCACTTAGTTTCCCCACCAACCCCAAAGCTGAACATTCTCCCTTCTTCCCAAGGCCCTTTATTTCACTTTCCTTGTAATCTACTTGTTTTACCTTGGATTACAGTTATTTGGACCTCATCTTTCCCATCATACCCTGGGCTCCTAGAGGGCAGGCATCATGTCTTCTTTCTCTCTGTCTCCTCCAAGCACAGATGGCACAAAAGGTACTCAAGTTTCATGGTCAAATCACTGAAAGACTGATGAGTAATGACAAGGAAGCCAGGGCTCCCCTCTTAATATGAGAGGGAAGTTGTTGGATTGAGGATTTTAGCTCTCTGGTGTAGCAGAAAAGTAAGGCATAGGATAGGAGAAAAGAGCTGAGGGAAAGATGGCAGGGAGGGGCAGCAGGGAGGAACTGGGTTCTTCAAAGAAGCATCAGAGGGCAGAATCTAACCTGGTGCATTGGGCCTTCCAGAGGAGAAACACCCAGGTAAGAAGAGGACTCAAACCTCTTATGAGAGGAATGCTGGAGTAACTGAGATGTTTAGCTTAGAGAAGAAAAGTTATTGTGGGACAAAATAGCAAGTCTCAAACATCTGTATTTCTATTTGCCTCCACTCTATTTCAAACCATATTCATCTCTTGCCTGGATGACCACAATAGAACCCTAACTGGTTTCCCTGTTGCCTTTCCAATACATATATCATCTAGAATAATCTATGAGATAAGACGGTTGCTGCAAAGGAGAGGCTAGGCCTCCCTATATTTGTGCCTAAGAGTCTCCTCCTGAATGCCTCTTTGTTGCTCAGATGTGGCCCTCTCTCTCTGGCTAAGCCAACTTGAAAGGTGAAATCACTGCCCTCCCCCCTACGTGGGATCAGACACCCAGGGGAGTGAATCTCCCTGGCAACGTGGAATATGACTCCCAGGGAGGAATGTAGACCCGGCATCGTGGGACGGAGAACATCTTCTTGACCAAAAGGGGGATGTGAAAGGAAATGAAATAAGCTTCAGTGGCAGAGAGATTCCAAAACGAGCCGAGAGATCACTCTGGTGGGCACTCTTACGCACACTTTAGACAACCCTTTTTAGGTTCTAAAGAATTGGGGGTAGCTGGTGGTGGATACCTGAAACTATCAAACTACAACCCAGAACCCATGAATCTCGAAGACAGTTGTATAAAAATGTAGCTTATGAGGGGTGACAATGGGATTGGGAAAGCCATAAGGACCAAACTCCACTTTGTCTAGTTTATGGATGGATGTGTAGAAAAGTAGGGGAAGGAAACAAACAGACAAAGGTACCCAGTGTTCTTTTTTACTTCAATTGCTCTTTTTCACTCTAATTATTATTCTTGTTATTTTTGTGTGTGTGCTAATGAAGGTGTCAGGGATTGATTTAGGTGATGAATGTACAACTATGTAATGGTACTGTAAACAATCGAAAGTACAATTTGTTTTGTATGACTGTGTGGTATGTGAATATATCTCAATAAAATGATGACTAAAAAAATAAAAAAAAATAATAATCTATGAGAAACATAAATTAGATCATATCACCTCCTACTTAAAACCTTTTAATAGCTTTCACTGCACTTCAAAGAAGATCCAAACTTATATGCCTTGCATCCTCTCCAGTTTTGTCTTCTGCCATTCTGCCATTCTGTTTACTAGGTTCCAAATACACTAACCTTCTGGAATGAAAGAACATGCCATGTTCTTTTACTATCCTTCCCCAATTCTCCAAATGGTTTGTTCTGTCTTATGTTTCAAATCTCAGCTTACATGTCACCTCCCTAGTGAGGTTTTCCTTGACCACCTTAAGTAGCATCACCTCTTTCTGTTATTCTTTATCACAGAGCCCTGTTTATTTCCTTCACAGCATTTTTCTGAAACTGTGATTCTTTTGTTATTTATTTGTTGACTTTTTTTTTCTTTTTTACTTATCATCTGTTCTCCTACTGGACTGTAAGCTTCATGAAGGCAGGGACCAAGTTGGTCTTGTTCAGTGCTGAGTCCCCAGTGCCACACACAGAAACTTTCACACAGTGGGTGCTCAATAAATGAATGAATCTGAAGATTATTGTGCGAAAGAAGAGGCAAACTAGTGTTAAGTAACTATAATGGAGAGCTGGGAGCTGGTCAGTTTGGAGAGCTCAATATAAAGAAGGCCTTTCTAACTGTCAGAACTGTCCAATGATAGAAGGTACTCCTTCTGAAGCTCCCTAACTTTAGAAATACCATGTAGAAGCTAGGATTTGTAGGGATACTAAAGAGCAGACTCCATTACATGGTTGGGGACTAAACAAGACCAATGTTCCTCAAAGGGTGGTCAGACAGTGTTAACAATGCAGATTCCGAGGTCCCATCCTACATAGCTACAGCATAGGATTATGCAAGTTGGATAAGGGCAACCCTGACACCCTCATTCTATTAGATCATCCTCCAGGAAGTGAGGCCTTGTAATTTTCGTTTTACAGCTCCTCATGTGATACATGTTCACTGAAGTTTGAGATGATTTTTAAGGCACTTCCAACTCTGAGATTCTTTGATTCTGTAAAGTGAGGAAATATTTTGAAAGGGTACTATGAACCGTAAAGCACTGCACAAGTAAGAGAAACTCAGATATAAGTATACCCTCCAGCCACTTTCCCTTTTACTCGTCAAGCAGGGAGTAGAAGCAATATAATTTGGCCAATTAATAGCCTAATGTTCCCTCTGGGTACTCCTGCCCCAGCCACAGTGAAGAGGGAGAAGGGCTGAATAAATTGTGAGGTGGGCACACTACAAAGACTGAACAAATCACAAATCACTTAGAATGCTAGTGCAGGACGGGGCTTTAGATCCACTGCCCTCATTTTGCAGACAAACCTTAGGCATGGAAACGGAAAGTGATAGCCTTAAGGTCACTTGCACATTAGTTAGCAGCTTATTCTAAAGCATTACTGTCCAATATAGTAGCCACTAGCTACGTGTGACTATCGAACATTTGAAATGTGATTGAGGAACTGAGTTCTTCATTTTATTTAAATTTAATTACATTAAATATAAATAGGCATATGTGCTAGTGGTTACCATCTTAGACGGTGCAGTTCTGGAGTCTAGGCGATTCTAGTTCAGGGCATTCTCCTTCTAAGTGACACACCCTCCAATAAGGGTCGTTGAAAAGAGCTTTCCAGGACCAGAATTTGCATAAGGAAGAAAATCAAAGTGCAGAAGCTCTGAGAACTGCGGGGTTCAAGTCCACCACAGATGGATTTTAAGGTAAAATCAGAAACTTGTCATTCTGTTTGGTTTTCCCTGGCTTCCTTAGAAAAGGTTGATTTTGAAAACACCATGGATTTCTGGTTTTAAGTAATGTCTACCTTGCAATTCCTAATGCAGTTTCACCCAACTCCTGATTCAAACACTTGGATCTACTGTCATCCTATTACTAGAATCTGGAAGGACTTTCCACTAACTACAAGACTGGTGAAATTGGAGTAAAAACCACAGTCAGTGGTCCATTCATGAAATGCCTGCCTAACCGTAGATATCTTACCTTTTGTACCTCCCTCTGGCTCAGAAAAGCCAGATCTGTACTGACCATTCTTCAAAAAGCAGACATGATCAAGAGAAATACAAACCAAAACCACAATGAGATACATTTCACACCTATTAGGATAGCTATAATCAAATAACAGATAATAACAAGTGTTGGCAAGCATGTGGAGAAATTGAAACCCTCATACACTACCAACAAGGATGTAAAATGGTGCAGCCGCTTTGGAAAACCATCTGGCAATTCCTCAAAAGATTAAACATAGTTATCATATGACCCAGCAATTACACTCAAAATAACTGACAACATATGTCTATATAGAAGCTTGTAAATGAATGCTCATCACAGAATTACTCATAATATCAAAAACTGAAAACAACCCAAATTCCATCAACTAATGAATGGATAAACAAAATGTGGCATATCCATATAATGGAATCTTATTTAGCCATAAAAAGGAATGAAGTACTGATACAAGCTACAACATGAATAAACCTCAAAAACATGCTAAGTGAAAGAAGCCAGACACAAAAGTCAACACACTGTATGACTCCATGAATACCCAGAATAGGCAAATCCATAGAGACAGGAAGTAGATTATTGGTTGCCTAGGGCTGAGAGTGGGGGTTGTGGTTAGGGGAAATGAGGTACAACTGCTAATGAGTATACAGTTTCTTTTTGGGGTGATGAAGATATTGTAGAATTGCTTGTGGTGATAGCTGCACAACTCTGTGAATATACTAAAAACCATTGAATTGCACACACTAAAAGGGTAAAATGCATGGTATGTGAATTATATCTCAAGTAAAAAACTCATTGGGATTTTGATTGGAATTGTAATAAATATATAGATTAATTTGAAGGGAATAGACATCTATATATTACCTTCCTTTCCAGAAAGATTGTCTCTTAGCATTATTTTTTTTAATTATTTCTATTTGCATAAAGACATGACTTGGCACTTATTTTTCTAGCATTATAGTCATATACACACATCTGTCTCCCTCAATGGATTGTGCATTCTTAAAGCAGGCAAGATATCTTTTTAACTGTTTCTTCTCAGTGCCTACCACAAAGGTTAATGCTCAGTGGGTACTTAATAATACATAATTGTGAAATGAATGGATAAAACAATGAATGAATAAACAAACATCTCTGCACATATGACCAGCTGGATCCAGGCTGATTAGAGAGAGAAAACATAGACGGAAAGACAGAATAACAGAGGAAACAAACAAAAAAGATACATGCTGCACTGGCAAGGAAAAATGGTAGACATAGAGAGGAAAAAAGTACGGAACTTGTGGAATGGGACTCAGGCATATCAAAAAGTTTCTTGAGCCGCTACTGTGGGCTCAGACCTGGATTCTCTGCCATGGGAGAGACTACAAGAAGCCCCTGGAACTGAGATTCAGGGTATGGAACTTCTGTCCTACAGTCTGGGCTATTATTGCAACCTGTCCTCTTGCCAGCTATTTTCAGGCCTTGGTCCAGGGACTTTGTGCCTATTCCCCTTGGCCAATGTAGCCTTGTTGTCAGTTGGATTCTGTGTCTCTGTTGAGAAGGCAGAACCTGGGCCATTACAGATGGTAACCCCTTTCCCAGTGCCTATATACCTGCTTATAGGAGGAAAATCACACACACTTGTTCCTACCATCCTGTGCCCCATACTAGCCTCACCAAAGCCTAAGAACGCCCAAAGTAAGTGAACGAGGGAGTCCTCCCTCTCAGATCCTTTATTATCATAGCATTTGGAATGCTGCCCAAAGCAGGAACATGCCTGGAGCAGAAAAGGAAAGTGTGAAGAACTGCCAGGGACATTTTACATGTGACATTAGGCCTTTCAAGCATAAAATACACATGCAAAAATATTCATTACAATATTTCGTTATTATCTAGGTAGACAGCATAGTTTAAATTATTAGGCAGAGTTTTTGTTTTTGTTTTGCATTGCAGCTTTTTTTTTTTAATTCAGTTTTGAGATATATTCACATACCATACAATCATCCATGGTGTGAATTAACTTCTCACAGTACCATCAAATAGCTATGCATTCATCACCCCAATCTATTTTTGAACATTTTCCTTACACCAGAAAGAATCAGAATAAGAATAAAAAATAAAAATAAAAAAGAACACCCAAATCACCTCCCCATCCCACCCTATTTTTCATTTAGGTTTTGTCCCCATTTTTCTACTCATCCATTCATACACTGGATAAAGGAGTGCGATCCACAAGGTTTTCACAATCATACTGTCACCCCTTGTAAGCTACTTGTTTTACAATCGTCTTCAAGAGTCAAGGCTACTGGGTTGGAATTTGGTAGTTTCAGGTATTTCCTTCTAGCTATTCCAACATATTAAAACCTAAAGAGTGTTATCTATATAGTGCGCAAGAATGTCCCAAGTGACCTCTCGATTCCATTTGAAATCTCTCAGCCACTGAAGCTTTATTTCGTTTCATTTCACGTCCCCCTTTTGATCAAGAAGATGTTCTCAATACCACGATGCTGGGTCCAGATTCACCCCCGAGAGTCATATCCTGCGTTGCCAGGGAGATTTACACCCCTGGGAGTCAGTTCCCACGTAGGGGGTAGGGCAGCGAGATCACCCGCCAAGGAGAAATAGTTAGAGAGAGAGGGCCACATCTGAGCAACAAAGAGGCACTCAGTGGGGAGACTCTTAGGCACAATACAAAAGCAGGTTTAGCCTCTCCTTGCAGCAACCAGCTTCACAGAGGCCAGCCCCAAGACAGCAGGCTCAGCACATCAGGCCGTCAGTTCCCAATGTTCGTGAGAACACTAGCAACAATCTAGGTGAGGAAGTTCAGCACCTCTAGGCAGAGTTTTAAGAGAATAAATATCCAGATAGATCCTCAATTTCCATATGTGGTCTTTCCCAACATTGATCTGTTGGAGTTGGTTCTCCTTTCCCACTCTCTTTTTCACCATTACCCTTAGTGATAGTTAAGTTCATGTGTCAACTTGGCCAGGTAATGGTGCCCAGTTGTTTGGTCAAGCAAGCACTGGCCTAACTGAAACTGCAAGGAGATTTCGTGGCTGGATAATAAACCAGAAGGCTGGTTTATTAAATCATCAGTCAACTGATTGCATCTGTGGCTGATGACATCTAGGATCAACTAAGGGAGTGTCTTCCACAATGAGTGAATCCAATGAATTGCACTTAATCCAATCAGTTGAAGACTTTTAAGGGAAAAGAGAGAACTTTCATTTCTCCTTCAGTCAGCCACCCTCTCCTGGGGAGTTCATTGAAGACCTTCACTGGAGTTGCCAGCTAGTGGACTGCCCTTCAGAATTTGGACTTGTGCATCTCCAAAGTTGCGTGAGACACTTTTATAAAATCTCATATTTACAGATATCTCCTGTTAGTTCTGTTTCCTTAGAGAACCCTGAGCTTGGTACCAGGACTGGTTCTTGAGAAACAGAATCTTAAAATGGGCTTTTACAATTGGTTTTCTACTCTGATTAGATTCAAAGGCACTAATGACTCTATCTCCAATAATCAAGATGGCACTGACAGTCCATGGCATGAGTTGGCAATACAGATACACAAAATATCACCATTTGATTCTCCTAATCATATTCTTGTACAAGGCAAGGCGTTGGGTGAAAGAATTTTATGGAGTTAAGAGGTATAATGATGTCGGCTGGTTGTTCTCAGATATGTTGGATACAGTTACAAAAGAAAGGGATGAGCTGAGGGCTTCAAATTTACAACTTAAATGCAGTATGAAAGATATAAAGGTTTCTATGTGTGCCCTGAAAGAAAATCTTATTTCCTGTGGCCACAGACTTCAGAGCTCTGAAAACCAGACCCAGAGTCTCACTGTATGAGTAGCAGATTTACAACATAAACTAAAATCTCAACCTCGCAGGGTGTCTGCTGTTAAAGTAAAGGCATTAATTGGAAAAGAATGGGATCCTGAAAATTGGGATGGGGACATATGAGTTGATAACGATGGCACTGGGGACACTGGAACCCTGGATTCTGCTGAGTCTTTGCTAGGTATACCTGTAATGGTCTGTCCTGAGGAAACAGTCCCTCCACCTCCAGTCTGCCCAGAGGAAAGAGCCACCCAATCTCCAGCCTGCTCTGAAGAGACAACTACTGACCTCCAGCCTGCCTGGAGGAAACAGCTTCCCAACCTCCAGTCTGCCCTGAGGAGTCTGCCATCCAACCCCTCCACCTGAAGAGATTAACCCTTCAGTGCCTGCTAAACCTACAACCATCTCCCCTAGGGTAACAGCCCTCACTCCTCTGGAGAGATTAATTCTGTGTCACCAGATG
This sequence comes from Choloepus didactylus, assembly GCF_015220235.1. Taxonomy (NCBI): domain Eukaryota; kingdom Metazoa; phylum Chordata; class Mammalia; order Pilosa; family Megalonychidae; genus Choloepus; species Choloepus didactylus. The sequence goes on along the minus strand of NC_051325.1, from coordinate 38,707,905 downwards.
AAACTGCAATGGAATGCCCTGAGGTAACTGGCTTGAAGGATACTTCTAATTGTTTTCATGACCCAACCCCCACCATTGCTCTTTTCTTCAAGACCTATAACTAGATGAAAGTCCCAACAGGCCCCAAAAGGTGAGGTACAAAGTGTAACCCATGAGGAAGAACGCTATACTCCAAAAGAACTGCATGATTTTCCAATTTATATAGACAGAAATCAGGGTAATATGTGTGGGAATGGATATTAAGGGTGTGGGATAACGGTGGAAGCAATATAAAGTTGGATCAGGCTGAATTTTATTGATATTGGCCCATTAAGCAGAGATTTCTGCTCAAGGAGTTAGAAAGGGTGTTAAAAGTTTGTTTGGGTGGTTGGCTGAAACGTGGATCAAAAGGTGGCTGACATTACCTGAGGACAAAATGCCAGAACTGCCCTGGTATAATGCAGAAGGGATCCAAAGGCTTAGAGAGATTGGAATGTTAGAGTGGACTTATCATGGAAGACCTGCTCATACAACCCAGGAATGTCCAGAGAACACACCTTTTACCAAGACTGTGAGGAATAAATTTGTGAGACTAGCTCTATCATCCCTGAAGAGCTCTGTAGTTGCCCTTCTCTGTAGATGAGATATTACTGTGGGAACTGCTGTCACTGAGCTGGAATCCTTAAACACAATGGGGATAATCGTATCCTGAGTTGGCAAAACCACGTGGCAGCAGTTAATCACCAAAGACAAGGTGGGTGTGGCTACCATAATGGACAGCCAACTCAAAGTAGCAGTCAAAGTAATATGACTCACAGAGACTTATGATGTTGGCTAGTAGATGAGCAGGCAGGCTACTAAAATTCTTGTTTGATCTGTATAAGCAGAAGAATTCTAGGAATCTCAATCGCCAGATTTGAGACAGTTTACAGACCCAGAGACCCTTGAATGAGGGGAAGGCTGGGTACCCTTGGGGAAGGACCCTGTTATGCTGCCAAAAATTTATACTGTTAATCTTCTTTCCAGCCTTCCCCAAGGAGACTTATAGCTTTTTATCAGGGTAACTGGGCATTGGAGAAAAGGAAATGATCAGATATTTCGGGATGATTAGACACAGGCTCAAAAGTGATATTAATTCCAGGAGACCCAAAACATCACTCTGGTCCACCAGTCAGAGTAGGAACTCACGGAGGTCAGGTAATTGATGGAGTTTTAGCTCAGGTTCAGTTGGTCCCCAGACCCATTCTGTGATTATTTCCCCAGTTCTGGAATGTATAATTGGAATAGACATACTTAGCAACTGGCAGAATCCCCACAATGGTTCCCTGACTCATGGAATGAGGGCTATTATAGTAGGAAAGGCCAAGTGGAAGCCACTAGAATTGCCCCTGCCTAGCAAGGTAGTAAATCAGAAGCAATACCAGATCCATACAGAGATTGCAGAGATTAATGCCACTCTTAAGGACTTGAAGGATGCAGGGGTGGTGATTCCCACCACATCCCCATTCAACTTTCCTATTTGGCATGTGCAGAAAACAGATAAGTCTTGGAGGATGACAGTGGATTATCATAAATTTAACCAGGTGGTGACTCCAATTGCAGCTGCTGTTCCAGATGTGGTATCATTGCTTGAGCAAATCAACGCATCCTCTGGTACCTAGTATGCAGCTATTTGTACACCTACATTCATTAGCAGCATTATTCACAATAGTCAAAAGGTAGAAGCAACCCTAGTCCCATCAACAGATGAATGGATAAACAAAATATGGTATATACATGCAATGGAATATTATTAAACCATAAAAAGGAATGATGTTCTGATACATGCTATATCATGGATAGAAACTGAAGACCATGTTCAGTGAAAGAGGCCAGACATAAAAAGACAGATATTATATGATTCACTTATATGAAATAACTAGAATATGCAAATTCATACACACAGGAAGTAGAGTACAGGTTGCCAGGGGCAGGGGGGAGGGGCAATGGGAAGTTAATGCATAATGGGTACAAGGCTTCTGTTTGGGGAGATGGAAAAGTTTTGGTAATGGAATGTGGTGATGGTAGCACAACGTTGTGAATGTGACTAATGCCACTGAATTGTAATGTTTGGGATTAGTTGAGATGGGAAATATTATGTTGTATATATGTTATCACAATTTAAAAAAAGAAAGAACTAAAGAGACTATGACAATCAAATGTAATACATGATCCTGGAATGGATCTAATAACTGGAGAAAATGCCCAAAAGGACGTTATTGGGACAATTGAAAAAAACTGGAATATAAATTCTATGTTTTATATCAATGTTAAATTTCTTAGACTTGATAACTGTACTTAATGTAGTTACATAAGTAAATATCCTATTCTTAGGAAATACACATGTAAGTAATAAATTAGCATTAAAGAAGCATGATGTATATGATCTTCTCTAGATAGATACAGATAGAATGATATAGCAAATGTGGCAAAATGTTAAAATTGGTAAATCTGGGTATCTGGGTAGGGGGTATATTGGAGCTCTCTATATTGTTTTTGTACTATTTTTGAAACTTTCCTCTAAGTTTGAAATTATTTCAAAACAAAAAGTTTATTTTAAAAAGGTGGTATTTCAGATGGTTTTTAAAGAATAAGCAGGACTTAGGTTGGCCCAGGTAAGAAACCTACTGATTCAGGTAGAAGGAACAACATTAGCTTAGACAGAGAGGCAGACAAGCACAGGCCAGTGTACAGGCCAATACCAATCCTAGACAGTGTTTTTCACCTATGGACCAGTGGTATTTTTTTCATGAAGCTAAATTCATTCACTGTAAAGGACTGTACTTTGTGCCATTATTGTCTGTTGTCATGACTATTCTTAGGCAACTGAAATATTTTTCTTTTTAATTGAATGATAGTGACATAAGGTGATATTCATAATTTCAAAAATATCCTTACTTCACAAAATTTAAAGTTGGCAACCCTATGGTAGTCCTTGCTGAAACATTCTTGAAATTTAAAAAATTTTTTAAATTGATTAAATGAATCAAACCAATTCAGTGTAGCTGTATTTTGTTGGCTGTAAAATTGAAAAGATAGAACATCAAGGCCATTAAAGTCAAGTAAAGACCAAGGAACTATTCTAGACCTAAGGAGACTGAAGAGACATAACAATTACATGTTTTGTGTGATTCTGAACTGAATCCTTTTGCTATAAAGCATATTATTGGGACAACTAGCAAAACTTCAGATGTTAAGGGTATATTGATATTGATTTTCTGATTTTGATAGTTGTATTATGGTTATGTAGGAGACAGTCCTTATTTGCTGGAAATACACAATAAATTATTCAGGGATTTGTATCTTACTCCTAACTACCTCAGGGGAAAAAAAAGTTATGGGTACTGTACTTGCAACTTTTCTATAAATTTGACAATGTTCTGAAAATTAAAAAAAAAAAAAAGATTGCCAATATAGACTATGGAGGGCTCATATAGGGTCCCAAATGCCTACTTTAAACTTTATTCTGTAGGTTAAGAAAAGCCAGAGAGGCTACAAAGCCTGCCACTCCTTCCCCTCAACAATACTTTTTACCTGCTAAAATCCCGAGCCACAGAGGGATGGAGCAACCTTTGCCAGAGTGGCCAACTCACAAAAGTAAAGGAGTAAGAGGCAAGATTTTCTTTCATAAGCTTAAAATCTCTAATTAGGAAGATCTAAAACTGCCCACCACCTAAGACCAATCTTAGGAAAGAGTGATCAAGGAGGAAATCACCAAAGGGATGCAAAAAAATACAAGTAACTTAAGTCAGGTGTAGTCAATCATGAAACAGTTCCTGGATGTGGTTGATTTTGAATAAAATCTTTTTGCTGAGAAAAAAAGGCAAAGCATTCACCAAAAAGGACATTTTGGAAGGGGTAGAAAACTCACTGAGGCTCCCAGTCTTGAATGCCTCTGCCTAACAACACCCTCCAACATGTGTGATATTTGTGAGCAATGACACCACCTCATAGTAATAAATAAATCTTTTCAGTATGTTTTCTCATCTGTTATTTCAACTAATCATTGTAGCACTCTTTCAAGACTGGCAGGACAAGAACTGTTATTCCCAATTTGAAAGGTCGGGAAACTGAGGCTCAGGAGACTGTCATCAGGGCACAGGGAGTGCAAGAAAGAAAAGGAGGCCAGTGCGGCTGGAGGACAGGGAGGTTAGACTAGGAGAAAGTTTGCATGAGATAGGTCACAAAGCAGTGGTTAGAACCTCTGTCTGCACACCCTTTAAGCTAGACTGTTTTTTTTTTCTTTTTAATATTCACATTATCAAAAGAGTGATCTTTTCAAAATGTAAACCTAATATGTCACACTCCTACTTGAAACTTTTCCATGGCTGATCATTACTCTCAGACAAAGACAAAACTTCCCTTTTGAGCTGCTGTGGGGTCTGCACCCTGTTTATCTTTCCACCCTTCTCTCATGCAAACTCTCTCCTAGCCTAACTTCCCTGCCCTCCAGCCACACTGGCCTCCTTTTATTTCTTGCATTCCCTGTGCTCTGGGCCTACTACAGGACCTTGGCACTTGCAGTTCCCTCTGCCTGAAATGCTTCTTCCCTGGCTCTTCATATACCTAGCTCCCTTTCAACCTTCAGATTTTGGCTGACCTATTACCTCCTTAAGGAAGCCCTCCCTATCTTTCTAGCTAGGTTAAATGCCCCTATAATAGGTACCCATGCTTCATGTATGTCTCGTTCCTAGCATTTATCACAGCCGAATTTCACATCTATTTGTGTGAAAACAAGTTCCTGATCTTTCCCCAGAGCTTCTCCTTCCAGTGTCTTCTTGATCTCAACTAGTGGAAAATCCATCAGCAAATCCTGCTGGGCTCTGCCTTCAAAATATATCCAAGATCTGACCACTTTTCACTACCTCCGCTATTATTTCCACTATAACATCATGCCTGAACAATAGTAAGTGCCCTTTACTGGTCTCCTTGCTATCACCCCATGCCCACAAAAGCCTATTCTCAAGGGAGTAGGCAGACTATATATGGTAAATATTCAGTAAAAAATTGAATGAATGAATAAATGAACACATCTGAGCTAAGGAAAGGATGTTACTTCTCTGAAATTTGCCCTTTAATATCTTTAGCCTTTAAAAATTATAGTCCACATTTCTAAAGCTGACCCTAAATCTGCAAAGTAAACTACTGGTTCGACAGGTGACAAATTGTCAAAGAAGCTAAGACCGTATGAGAAAAAGCACAGTGTCTAGACAAAGGAATATAAATATCCTCCTGTGCAGAAGTTACAACTGCTACATGACCCTGGCCAAGTCACTTCCACCCTCTGAGCCTCAAGTTCTCATTTGTCAAGTGATGCTGTGAGCCAAACCCAGGTTCAAAAGAACAAGGGAACAAATACACAAGTACAGCACAGGGAGACAGTTTATTATGAGAGTAAATAGAAAAACATAAGGTCAGAGCAAGAATGGTAATAGTACCCTGTGAGAGGCAGAATATACCTGGATACTAAATAAGACACATTGGTCAACTAGAGTATGTCCAGAGGAGAATGATGTGAATGATGAAAGGGTTGTTCCAAAACCACTTAATATAAGGAATCTGGAATGCAGACTCATTATTACCTCATCCATAAAACACCAGACTAGATCAGTGGTGTTTAAACTGAGCTTTGCAGATCCCTAGAGGAAGGTTTCATACACACACCTCACAGGGACTACAGTGACAGAGTAGAGAGGCCAAGAGAATATGGCTCTGGGCCTCCCTCTATGCTTCAAACAGATCAGCTCTGCTCTTACGTGTTTTAGGTATGGGGCTTTGGCATAATGATAAAAATAGCTAACACATTGTTTGCCAAGCACCAAGCCCTTTACATAGGCTATTCCAATTTTTCCTCATAACAAGCTATGTCATAGGAACTGTTGTTATTCCCATTGTACAGATGGGAAAACTGGATTTAAAGAGGTGAAGTAATTGGTAGGTGTTAGAGTGGGGATTTAAACCCAGGCAGAATTCAGGCTTATTAATCACTACATATATATATACATATATATATATATATATATGATTTTATTTGAAGAAAAGATTCTAATGCTTTAAAATTTTTGAGAATTACTTAAATAGGTAATCTTTAAAACCCTTTCTAGATTTAAATTCCTATAATTCTATGTTCAGCCTGGCAAAGGAATAAAACAATTGCCTTCAAATATTGGATGGGCCATCTTATGGGAGAAAGAATAGGATTATTCTAAGTGGCCCCAGAATACTGAATTAAGACCAAGCTCAGAGGATGGGGTGGGGAAAAGATTATAGGGAGGGAATACATCTAAGAATTTTGTAACAGAGCTATCCAACAATGAAACAGGTAGTGAGTGAACTCTTAGTGAGTGAACTCGGTGGTCTTGGTAGTGTTCCAGAATCAGAATGATCACTTATGGGGACTGTTTTACGTGGGGATATTGGAGTAGAATTCCGACTTTTCTATGGGAAGTGGGACAAATGAAATCTAAGGGTTGGATATGAGTATAAAATTCTCAGATAGAAGCTCACTCAACGTGTCAGACATTGATAATCATTACTAGTGTCCAATCTCTCCCAAACCTAATCCAGGAAAAGCGAGAAGTGCTATCCTCAGCTCCATGCCTTTTATATTTACTGACGTAACTGTGAGGCTCCCCAAGGCAAGAACCTATGCCTCTACCTGCTACCTTCAAAATCAGCTATCTTTAATAAAAACATGAAGTCAGTACTGGGTTCCTCCCCTTCCCCCAACCTCTCTAAGCTGCCTTGTTATTACAGTTCTCTACATTTGTGACTTTAATTCTGAAGGTCAGTGCCAGGAGTAACTTTAACAAGTATCCTGTCCACCACCTCCTGCCCACCGCCCCCCACCTCCCAGTTTACAGTTGGAAAAAGAAGGCTCAGAAAAGGGCAGTAAATTATCTAAAGCCATTTCCATTAAATATTAATTGAACACACCGGTATAAGAAGTCAGCCCAGACACAAACTCAGGTAACCGACTTAGAGTTCAGGACACTGAAACAGGCCTCAAGACGGTCTCAGGAACAATATATTTATTATTTATATCCCACCCACTTCCCCAGAAAATGACTACTTGGACAGCATGGCCTATATGTCTCACTTTCACCACTTTAGAGAGGGGTCCTTGAAGGTGTCAAGGGTCATGAAATGTAGAGAGAAGTGAGAGGAAAAGATTAGAGATCCGCTGCAAACATGAAATCCTCCAGCCCTCTTCCACAGTTTTCCCACTGGATTTAAGTGGAGAAAGACTGTTCCCAAGAACAGATATTTCCTCACATAGCTCATGTTGAGGAAAGAATCACATTCCCCACACAAGGCATGTTTAGGTCCCAAACCTGGTCCGGTGGGTGTGAACCCATTTATAAATAGAACCTTTGAAGATGTTATTAGAGTGTGCTCAAACTGATTGAGGGTGGGCCTTAATACAATATAGCTGAAGTTCTATGAGCAAAGGAAACTGCACATGGAAAGAGAAGCCATGGGGAGCACCTAGAAGCTGGATGTCAACAGAACCCAAAAGAGAAAGATACCACTATGTGATGGAAAAGCCAAGGAACCCCAAAGATTGCTGGCTAGCCAGAAGATACTAACCCAGGGAGGAAGCAAACTTTCTAGTCCCTGAAAACCATGAACCAATAAATTCCTGTTAAGCCTCAAAAGTTACAGTATTATCCCCAGGCAAGAGGAACTGACACTTTCCTCAGCCCCTACACTCCAGACCTTCTAAAGTCCTCCCTTTCTTTCACCATCTCAACAGAACCCAGCCTGCCTACTGAGTCACGATACAGTCACCACAGGTTGCAACAGAATTTCTAAAGATAACTTCCTCTTCAGAAACAGTGATAGAGTTCTGGAAGAACAGAGCCAGAAGAGACCTTGCAAATTATCTGCATTTCATCTCCTACTACTCCCACAAAGGGAAGGCCCAGAGAGGGGAAGAGATGGTTTGAGTCCATCTTCTTTCTCAAATATTCCCTATCACATATATTTTAATCAGTAGACCCAATGTTGTGAAACCAGTGAAGATAAATGGGGGAACAAAAAACCCCAACCCATCACTGATCTGAACTCCAGGATTAGAACCTAGATAATGAACAGAGTCTCTGAATATGAATGCTAGAACAACAGACTCTAGGCCTCTGGCTTTCCATGTCACCTTGACAATTTTCTTGTCAGAACATGCTCTTACCTCAGCCTACCCAACCATCCCTACACTCTCAAGTACACACACATACATACCCCACAGGGATCTGGGAAATTCTAAATGCCATACCCTGGAATTCATACTCAGGACCATACAGGGAGGGACTCTGGAAGCAGAGGTTCTGTCCTAAGGTCACCCCTAAAGTCACCTGCTTCTCAACAGCTCCAGTTTCTAAGAAATGATTGAAACACAGTATGTGCTTGTAGAGAGACAGCAGTGATTTCAACTGGGGATGAGGTGGTACAGAGACAGTGATAGCCAGAGGCAACCCAAAGTAAACAATGGAAAGAATGAACTATACCAAATTTCTCAGGCTTTGGTGACTGGGGACCTCTCCTGAATAGTCTAGAGACTGAGCAACTTGAATAAATCACTGGACTATCAGCCACCAACCACTCTTTCTACCCTTTCCCTATATGCCTTTAAATTAATCCCCCAAATGCCCTACTGTCCCTTAATGTCTTTCAACTGACCAGCCCCCACTCCTTCAGCTACCCCTAATATCCCTCACTGAATATCTCAGCCTGAATGACTATCCCAATACTTTTGTCGTTGACTACCTTCTCATTCACATACATATAAATCCCCATAAACACTCTTACCTGCCACACTAGGGGTAAAGATAGGTTAGAACCAAAGTCTTGTTTTATAGAGCAAATTTGGCCCTGAATCAGATGAACATGTACCTTGGAAAGAGGCAAAGCATTATATAGACCAAAGGGACCTTTGACTCCTCCCTCTTCCCTGATCCCCATAACCTACACTTTCAATTACCTACGCTGGTTTCTTTCCTCTAAATTACTCTAAAATTTTATCTTTCCATTCCATTCCCACCAGCAGCATCCCAGTTCAGGGATCTCTATCCTGAATAACAAACTCCCAGCTCTCTGGCTTCACACTCTCATCACACTCCCACTTTACCCATTTCATCTTTCATATGTATCCAGATTAATCTTTTTAAAGGCCCAGCTGTGATCACATCATTCCACAGTGTAAAATCCTTTCATTATTCCCACCAAACTGTCAAGATCTCCTAATACCTTGACCTCATCCATAGTTGAAGACAAATTTGACTCCTCTTTCTCTCATGCCCTACATACAATTCAAGTCAACAAATTCCAGGTTCTATTCATTCAAAATAGATATAGATATTGACCAAATCAATATCATCTCTCACCTGGATTTCTATAATATCCTCCTAATTGATCTCCCTGCTTCTACTCTTGCCCTGCTACAGTCTATTCTCAACACAAAAGACAGACTGATTCTAAATATAAGTGAAACCATGTTACTCCTATGATCAAAAGTGTCCAGTGGTTCCTCATTTCACTGTGAGTAAAAACCAGTCTACACTGTCTTTCAAGGTTCTACATGATCTAATGTTCTGCTGACCTTATTTCCTACTATTCTCTCTTTCTCTTGCTTACACTACTTCAGCTACACTAATTTCCTAGCTATCTTTCAAACACAAGAGGCCGTGGCACACTGCTGCACCTTAGGGCCTTTGCACTTGCTCTTTCATCAACCTGAAATACTTCTCCCACACTCCAACTATCCATCATTTCCTTCAGATCTCTGCACAAATGTCACCTTTATCAGAGATTCCTTTACCAATCCTCCACTCTGCATTTGCACTCCTTTTTCACTTACATTGTATTTTTTTTATCATTTATCTTTACCTGTTACATATTTATTGTTTTGTTTGTTTACTGCCTGTCTCCTCAAACTGGAATATATCTTCCATGAGGGCAGGGACTTTTGCTCTATTCAGACTTCGTCTCTTTTGTTTAGAATAATCCTTGGCACATAGCAAGAGCTCAATAAGTATGTATGAACAAATAAATTAAATTCCCCAAACCCTTTACCTCAAACAGACTTGGTCTTCTCACCGTCCCAATATAATAACAATGCTTCACTTACAATGCACCAGGAACTGGACACACAGTTTTTGGTATCCTGTTCAGTCAAACACTCCATGAGATTAAAAACTATTTTTATCTCCATTTTATAGCTGAGAAAACTGCAGCTCAAAGAGATTAAGTAACTTGTCCAAGATCTTACAGCTAGTAAGTGGTAAAAACAAGACTCAAATTAGGTTAGTTTGACACCAAAGCCCATTTTCTTAATCTTTATGTTATACTGCCTTCCTACAAAGTTTTCTCTCTCCTGTGAACTATTTGTATAATGGACTCTTTACAGTTTGGTCCATAATTGCTTTCAGAATGTTTTATATAGGCTTATTTAGTCTTCCCAAATTGAATGTAAATTCCTTGAAATCATATTCTGGGCCATTTAAACTTGATAATACATTTTATTGGATATTTTAAGAACAATATGAATTTGGCTAACATGGAAAATTTCTCTTTTCATCTGTCACAGCTGAGTTTTGGACACCTATAATAAATAGGGAACATCAAGCATAGTATAGTGAAAAGAATAATTGACTACGAGTGAGGATATCTGGAAATTAGTTTAGGCTGGGTCTCCAAGCAAGTATGCGACTCTCAGGCAAATCACTTAGCCTCTCCAAACCTTAATTTACCCATCTGTAAAGACAGTTGGCCTAGATGGCCTCTAGCAGTCACTTCAAGTTCTAAAAATATTATTATTCCCTGAACCTTTATGATGTGTCAAGCCAAAAGTAAAAGGCCAAATTCTTCCTTAATATGGCTCAATTTTGGCTATTCAGAGCACTTTCCTAAGAGCACTATTTCCTTTGAGGATTATTTTAGCATATGCAAAAGGCATGTCCCCAAACAAGGCATGAGTTACAAATATGATTTGCTAATGCCACTACATCTAAATATAATGGTTTAAGTCAAGAAGAAAGGCATACTGTGACTTTATAAGAAGAAGATCAACTGGAACAAATCACTGAAAAAAATGTCATTTTTAAAAAAATCAATAAAAATTAGACAAGAAGGTGGGCTCCAATAGAGGACTTTAGGGAAAAGAAGGGACTTAATAAAATAAATTATATCATAGAGAATTTGGAAAATATTGAGTACAAGATGAAGGCAGATAGTGCAAGAAAAAAATGGCAGGCAATTATTAACTAAGGAAAAAACAAAAATCTGTACATAAAATGAAATGCAATCATACTATTGTATTTTTGATTTATAACTTCACTTTTTACTTCCTACAGGATCCGAAAGGCAAATTCATAAAATGTAATGAGAAATCAGTGGTTTGGGGTTCATAATGAATAAATATAATTTGTGGCAAGAACTACATAAAGGTGGGGAGGATGGAGAGGAACAGGAACATAGTTTGTGTATACTATTGAAGTTAAGTTATCAAAGCAAACAAGACTGTTACAGATTTGGGATATTAAATTTAAGCGCCTGATAACTACAAAGAAAATATTAGAGGATGTGCATCTGCTAGCTGATAAGAGACAGAAATTAGAGGTTGCCAGGGGTGGGGGTCAGGGGAATGGGGAGTTAATGCATTATGGGTGTAGGGTTTCTGTTTGGGGAGGTGGGAAAGTTTCCATAACGGAAAGTGGTGAAGACACTGCAATACTGTGAATGTGACTAATCCCACTGTATGGTATACTTGGGAGTGGTTCAGATGGGTAAGTTTGTGTTGTACATATATTCGCACAGTAGGAAGGGAGGGAGGGAAGGAGGGAGGAAGGAAGGAAGGGAGAGCAACTGAAGAGACAATGATAATTAAATGCAAGACATGATCCTGGAAGGGATCTAGCAAGAGAGAAGTCTCAAGGGGACATTTTTGGGACATATGAAAAAATTGGAATATAGACTATAAGCTTTATATCAATGTTAAATTGCCTGAATTTGATAACTACACTTAAGGTGGTTACATAGTGAATATACTTGTTCTTAGGAAGTATACATGGCAGTACTAAGTGTTCAAGGAGCTTGATGTATACAACCTATACTCAAATGTTTAGAAAATAGACTAATAGACAGACAGACACAGACAGACAGATAGAATGATACAGAAAATGTGCTAAAAAGTTAAAATTGGTGGATCTGGGTATCTGCAGAAGTAAGGGTCTATTGGAGCTCTGTGTATGGGGTTTGTATTATTTTTGTCACTGTTCTGTAAGTTTGAAAGTATTTCAAAATAAAAAGTTAAAGAAAAAAATGAAATGCAATCATAATATAATTCTCTGCAATGAACAATTATATTTACATAATCATAATTGTGTAAAATTGATTTGAGTTAACTGAAAAGCAGAAGTATAATTATATTGGGAAGTTGGGGAAAGGAAGTTGGAAGGGTATATGAGAATCTTCTATCATAATAGGAAGTCAATACTTTCTAAAAAGTATTACTTTTTACTTAAAAATATGGAGTTAACAAAGAAAAACTACATATCTGGCATATTTGCACTTTACTTATTTATAACAAATGTAATCTATATATAGTTTGCTTTTGCCTTACTTTGAACATAAAAGAACTGAATAATAATGACCCATATGGTACTTGTTTCCCACCCCTCTACTCCTGTATCTATAGCCCCTAACAAAGGGCTAAGCACCCAATAGTTTCAGAAAGTCTTGTTGAGCAAGTGACCAATGTAAAGTAGAGAGGAGGTGCCTTGTTATGGAGTTACAGAATTTTGTACTGGAAGTAAATTTAGAGATTATCTAATCTAGTGTTTCCCAAATTGATATTCCACAGAATAGTGCTTCTTGTGATGTTAACAGCATGCTGCAAAAAGTGTTTGGGGCTCAAATAAATTTGGGAAATTCCATGTTAGACAAAATTAATCAGGTTTCTTTACTGTAGGACTTCTTGGAGCCTTTACTATGTTAATATGCATTGGGAACACCACAAAGGTAATTTATTATGTAGTGCTTCTCAGATTCACTTGTTACATGAATTCTCAAGTCCATGCTCATATTCCCAGTAATTCGTGTTTCCTAGGGCACTCTTTGATAAACACTGATCTAGTCTATGGGGAAAGAGAGGCTCTCTAGATCACCTGCCCAAGTACAGGTGATAGGGGAACTAGTGTCTCAAGATTCTGAAACAATCTGTAGTAACAGAAAAACTCTGATGTGTGTTTTCTCAGTCCTTCATCAGGCATCTGAGTTCTTTCAACACAGGGACAAATTCAGACACAAGCATCTCAACAGCCATAACAGACTGAGTTTCAGTGGCAAAGTGGCCCCCAATTAAGCAACGACAGTATGATAACGGACCACTCACTCTGTACAGTGCTCTCCAATAAATAAAGTACATTTGCAACATCATTTCACTTGGTTCTCATAACAAGCTAATCAGAAAGACAAGAGTGGAATTATTATCCCGTTTTATGGGAGAAGAAACAGACTCTCGGAGAGTTAAATGCCTTGCCTGTGGTTACACAGCAAATTAGTGGTAGAGTTGGAACAAGAACCTAAATTTCCTGTCTCAGGTTAGAGCGCCTGTCCATATATCATATAAACTGGGCAAATGTTGACTGAGTAGCAACTTAACTGCTCCTCGAAGCAGCCAAACAACTTCTCCTTGGCTAGCTTAAACAATCAATCAATTCTCAGAGGGCTTATGGGTGGTGGCAGAAGCAACACCCCTATCAGTGGAACAACAAAGTCCTATTTAGAATCAGTATAGCAATACCTCTTCTACAGCTATGTAGCATGGCCTAGCGGTACAAGCAAGGGCTTAGGAGTCAGACGTACTTGGGTTTGAACTGTGGCTCTACCACTTACAGCATAACCCTTCTGTGCTTCATTTCTTCATCTGTAAAATGGAGTTAAGAATCCCTATTTTGCAAGGCTGTTGGGAGGCTAACACAGGGAATTTGAGGGGTAGTACAGTGTAGTGGTTAAAAGTATAAGCTCTGGAATCATACTGCCTAGGTACGAAACTCACCTCTGATTCTTACTAGCTGTATGAATTTGGATAGGTCACTTAACTTCTCAGAATTTCAATTTTCACATATGTAAAATGAGGAAAATAACAATGCTTTCTTAGTTGTGAGCATCGAATGAGATAATCTTTGTTAAGCACTTAGTGTAGTATCTGGCACACAGCTCAACAAGAGGTAATGATGATGGTGGTAGTGGTGGTAATGAGAAACCCAATACTCATTTTCCTGCCAAATGAAGAATGAGAAACAAAGCTACTCAGTCCTGTTCTCTTCCTTCTAGCCTCTCCCCTCCCTCTTCTCCAACCACAAGTCACTGCACTAGATAGAAATCAGGACATTTGGCTTTGGATGTCAGCTCTATCATGAACTAGTTACGTGATTTTGGGGGAAGTCATTTAACTTCCTTGAGGTGTTTTTCCTCTTCTGAAACATAAAGTTAATGACACTCTACTGGGATGCTGCTAGCATCAGATGAGTTCATGGATTTTAAAGTACTTTGTGAACTATGAAGCACTATACAAATATGAGGGGTGACTTTTTATCTGCCACAAAATATAAGATGAATATTTTACCAGTAAAAAGCAACTTTATCTCCAAGTTTTTTCTCGTGGACATTTCGGTCCAGTACATTGTAGCAGATGTTGGTAGTTGCTCCTTTCATCCACTCAATAAAGATTTTCCCTTTAGTCACATCAAAGTTGTACTGGAGGAATGGGCCAGGGCATGGGGTCTTCCAGTAAAATTCCTTGGCAATGTCTCCCCAAAACTCTGCAACAGAAAGGGAAGTCCAGACATCACTAAGCTTCTTAGACATATTTAGCCTCAGATGATTCTCCAGTCTGTACAGGATCAAGTCACAATTTCCCTGCCCTGTACTCTATGACGCACCCCCGAGTCCCTCTACCTGTCTAATATTATCACCCACCACTGCAATAAACCACCTTCTATTCCTATGGGCTGAATCTTGACTCAAATTTCTTCCTTCTGTCCTCAAAACTGCCACTCCATTTTTTCACCATCTATTCATATCCTAGCCTTGCACAATGCCTAGCACATAATAAGTATTCAGTAAAATATTTAATGAATTAATGAAAGACATAAAACTTCTACCCATGGAGCCTTTCAGGACCATTTCTTTTTTCTCTTAATTTGTTCATTCACTCACAACTACTTATTGAACATCTCCTTCTTCTGTTACTATTTGCCTAAGTATTACTTGCTATGTGCCAGATATTGCATTAAGCTTTTTATATGCATTATCTTATTAGTCCTCACCATAACCCTAGGAGGTAGGCATTATTTTCACCCTCATTTTGATTGGAAAACCAAGGTTCAGAGAGGTTAGATAATTTGTCCAAGGTAACGCAATCACTAAGTCAATATTTAAAACTTCCCTGAGGAAGAGACATTTTTGCTAAAATCCGGAAGATAAATAGAATTTTCCTTCACTCCCTCACGAGAAAAGAGAGTGCTATGGAATGAGAGGGAACCAAAGGTACATGTTAAGAGGAATTCTTCTGAGTCTGAAGCACTGAGAATAAGGCAAAGAATGGCAGAAATTGCAGTCCTTCTGAGCATGATAAGAAATTTGGTCTTTATCCTAAGAGCAGCAGGGAGCTATTCAAGGATATTAAGCAATAGAATGACATGATTTACATTTTTTCAAAAAAGGTCTACCAGGGCAACTCTGGAGAAAATGGCTCCTAGAATATATATTGTCTGTGCTCAATAGGTAAACAAGCTATTGCAGAGCAATAGTCTCAGACTGGATCAAGACCTAGAGGGGAGAGAGACACTTAGAACCTTAATAATGTAAAGAACTGTAGAAATTATCTGTAGCATGTCACAGATAAGACACCAAATTCACAGAAGCAAAATGATTTGCTCAAGGTCAGATGATTTGCAGTTTAGACAGTCTAGGTGGAGAGATAAGTATAACAAATACAAGACAGAATATAATTGAAATCTAAATCATATGGTGTACAACCTTGCAATCAAGTAAAGAAATCCAAATTAAATCAACCCCAAGGTGCCATTATATACCTATAAAACTAGCAAAGGTAAAGAAAAATAATTAAATCTAATGACCTGATGGCCCTGTACAATAATGACACTGTAAAAAAGGGGCACAGTTATACTAGATAGCAGGGTAATGCCATAAACATAAACCTTTTTATACCCTTACATTTGCTAACTCAACTTTGGGAAAGAAAGAAAATAATCCCAAAGTGGAAAAAAAAAAAGTGATTATTACAAAGGTGTTTATATAGCAAAGCTATTTATAATAGTGACTCTGGAAACAACTCAAAGCTCAACAATAAGAAACTGATGAAAACTAGCAAGATAATAAAATACTACCTGGCCACCGTTATGCCATTAATGTACCAGGGACTGGGCTAATCTCATTTAATCTTTATGATACTATGACCTGATGAAGTATATATTAATTATCCTAACTTTATAGATGAGAAAAAGTAGGAAACTCCTGAGGACTACACAGCTGGTGGCCAGAATATAAAGTCAGATAGACTCTCAGAGGTATAGTTAAAAATATTTTTAAGTGAAAATATTAACCTTACGCTATTTAAAACTATTTATGAACTACATTTATGTCCATCAATAAAGAATGAAGAAAACTGAGTTTTGTGCTTACTTTTTTTGGGGGGGTGGGGTGGAGGTGTTGAAATCTGCATGTTTTGATGGTACAGATTCTAAGTACTGAAGAAATTTAAAAAAGGAAAGATGAGCATTGCCTGGGATGATTAGGGAATGCTCTATGAAACCGTTGGGATTGGACTAGCTAGGAGAAGCAGGAGGGATCATTCAAAGGCAAGGAGGTGGGAAAGGAACTTTTCTTTATCAATGAGAGAGATCTATCTAGAATGAGGGATGTGGTAGGGAGTAGCAGTGAAATGAGGATGGAAAGGTAGGGTGGGGTAGATTATTCAGAGGTCTTTAAAGAAAGGCAGAATTTTAATTTGAAACTCTAGACAATAGGGAACTATTTGAAGTTTTTTAGATAACCTATGGAAGCACTGTTTACAGAATATCAACCTAATGGTATTTAGATAAATCTACCTGCGAAAGAGAAGGTGGATGAGACCGGGGGAAGAAAACAAATTAGGAGGCTGTTTTCTTGAGAGACATTTTGAAGGAGTATTTGACAGAATTTGGTGACAAGCATATTATGGGATCATGGAAGAGGAATAATAGCCAAGCTATTAGGAGTATAGGTTCTGGAGTTAAGACTGCCTTGGTTCAAATCCCAGCTCCATCACTAACTAGCATTGTGACTTCGCATAAGTTATTTAACTTCTCTAAGCTTTAATTTCCTTCTCTGTAACATGGAGGATGATAAGACATATTCAATTATACAGGATTTCTGCTTGGCAAGCAGAAAACAATCTATAAATAATAGATTTTATTAGAGGAAAGGATGATGACAGACATTTATTGTTGGGATGGTCCCATTGACAAAGATTAGAAAATCAGGGAGGAGAGCAGGTTTGGGAGGGAAAGCTGGTAAAGGCCAGTCATAGTCATGCTGAATATGAAATTTGGGACCATAAGTGAGATGCCAGGTATAAGGCTAGATATATAGAATAGGAAGTTGTTATTATGGCAGTAATAGCTCATCCCTGGGGAACAAATGAACTTATAAAGGGGAAGAAATTATAGAGGGGGGAGAGAAGTGGAAATAGGCCTGAAGATTCAAACTTGGACACTGCTTGCAGCAATCAACCGCTCTACACTTGCTTTGATCTTGCCTTAAATCACTCTGTAATTGCTTCATCCATGTCGTTATCAAACATTTACTGAATGTCTACTGTGCATCAGACACTCCATAATGCTTGCTTTACTTATTATCTAATCTTGACACAAACCCATGTGGCTGGTATTATTATCACTATCTTATAGATGAAGAAAAAGGAATCTCAAACAAGTTTAAAAGTCTGCCTAAGACTCCACAGCAAACGAGTGGCAGAGCCAGCATCTAAATCTAGATTTTTCTGAGTTTGATTCCTGGCTCATGCTTGTCCCAGTAGCACACACCATGGAATTTCTAAGAGATTACAATCCCAGCCCAAATCAAAGAAAAAACTTTAGTCTTATATTGAGTAGTTTCCATTGGGCTTTCTGGAATATTAAAATAACTCTTGGACCCCATTACTAATTTGGGGGATCCCAGTATGGAACTAGACCCTTTTCCTGCCCCTCAACAGTCAAAGCTAATCAAGACTAGTCCCAGGAGGCAATGGCTGAGTGGGTGTGAAAGGGAGGCAAAGAAAGTTCTCCTCAGGGCCGTCCTCCCCTCAAGGCTACGCTTGGCCCCTTAGAAACACTCTTCTAGCCTCAGGAATTTCTTTCTCTTCTCTTGAAACTTTCACTCTCCTCACTGAACATCCCTCCCCATCTCCTCAAGGAACTTCAATTCTTCCCTCATGGAACCAGCATCTCCTTACAGAACCCACATTTCCAGAAACCCACAAGTCACCAAGGAACCCTTCCCCCAACTGTTAGGGAACCCCTATCTCCCCACGAAACCCCTATTCGTAAGCAGAGGCCCCATTTCCTCGCGGAACCACTCCAATTCCTCACTCCCCAGGGAACCTCCTCTCCTCACCGCCCCCCGCGCCCGCCCGGGCCCGGCCTCACCCCGTGGCTCCTCCACAGAGCGCCGATGCAGCTCGCGGTAGCGCAGCAGCGAGGGGACGTGCGCGGAGCGGCTGATCTCGAGCGGCGGCGACCAACTCCGTGCCCGACTCCCGGCTCCAGCCTCCTCCCGACCCCCGCTCCCGCTGCCGCTCCGGCCCCGCTCTTCGGGAAGCCCCATCGCACCAACTTCCGAACACCGTGGTCGTCTTTGAGGTCGCGGAGGGTGCCCGGGCGGGGAAAACAGGCTGGCGTAGAGGCGGGGCCTTGTGGAGAAGGCGGGGTCTCCTGGTGGAGGCGTGGCTTTGACGAACCCGGGGATGGGCGGGGCCATGCCTGGTAGGGGCAGGACCAAGGTTAGCAAAGGCAGTGATAGGGAAAAGTCGAGGATTGCTTGGGGACAAGGGCGGAGCTGACTTGCCGGAAGGAGTGGGGCTGTAAAGTGAAAGCAGAAGGGGCGAGACTGGGCGTGGCAGGAGAGACAGTGGGACCACGGAGTGACAGTGGAGGGGCGGGGCCAGGCCTGACAGGAGAGGAGGCGGGACCAAGGAGGGGCCAGGGTGGGTGGGGTCTAGAAGTGACAGTTGTGGGGTAGTGATAGGGCGGGGCTCGAGCGGGAAAGATCTGGGCTAATGGGAGGAGCTCCCTCAGCCCAACCCGAAGCCGCCCCGTGGTCTGATTTCAAAATCCTGACAGTCACCCCACTGAGTTGGGAAGCCAGGTGGAGGAGGATTCTTCCAGGAGACACCCCTTCCTGTGGGAACTATCCCCGCACTCTGAGCACTACTCCTTCACCCCAGTGTCCTTGAGGGCACGACCTTCCTCTGGCCCTGGAACAGAACTCCTTCTTTGCTGACCTGGGGCCAGCTCAGATTTTCTCGCGCCTCTGAGGATATATATGTCTTGGCTCTCTTTGCCTCCACAAATCTCCATTCAGATCTAAAGTACAAGACTCATTCAGTGAAGATTCAGAGATACCTTCAGATCTTTGCTAATAAACTCACCTTCTCGTTGCACAAATGGTAAACCCATGGAAGGGAAGGAACTTGCGAAAGGTCACAGAGAAAATAACGGCCAAGTTAGGGGCAGACCTACATCTCCTAACTCCAGGTCTGTTTCCACTGCCCCATCAGGCTGATGCTAAGGCTTGTAAAATACTAAAGTCTATGCAAATAGGAGGAATCATTCATATTCCCTCAATGACCTTTGATTTCACTCTGTTCGCTCCACCGCAGAAAGAAGGCAAGGTCAGGCAGAGCCCTCTATCTCCTGCCTGCACTCACCACCAAGAAAGTTCCATCCCACCCATCAGTTCAGACTGGCTGTCAAGGCAGGAAGGATTCTGAGTGATTCTGAGGCCTGAAGAGGGCAGCCCCCACCTCTTGAAGCCTGTACCAAACCGTAACCCCTTTCTAGCTCAGCTTCCCTCCCCTCCTGCTCCCCCATTCTTTGCCCCGCTGACAATAAGCCCAGCACACCCTAAGCTGAAAATGATCTCTATGCTCCAGAGCCTACCCAATCCTGAGTAGGGCCCGCTGAAGGGTACAGACCTCACAGCGAAGACAAGGACCTCACTGAACTGACAGATACCTCAAAGAGACATCAACTGCCCTGAAGGGGCCGAGACCTCACTGTGGGTACATGGATCCCACTAAGGGATCTCAGATGCCACTGAAAGGGTGTGGAGCCAGCTAATAGAATATAAATGGCATTGAAGTGCATTGGTCCCACTGAGGGCACATCTCCCTAGGAGGTAGAGAGAATAAAGACTTTACCAAGGAGATATGGACCCCACTGAGAGGACCCAAACCCCACTGAGGGGCTTCCAACTACACTGAGGGAATGGACATCACGGAAGGGCCACAGACCTCATATAGAGATGACAGCCCTCACAGAGGGGATGAGACCTCACTGAAGAGCAATAGAACCTATGGACCTCACTAAGGAGATAAGAACCTCACTGTTGGGAGGAAGGCACACTCAGTGGAGCAGGATTCCTACATACAGAGGGTCCTCCTCCCTGGCTCCAGCTCTGAGAAGCTCTCCCCTATTCCCTCTCCCCAGGCTTTCTCCCAATTCCTAGCACTGTTCCCAACCCATTGCTGCCCCCTCCTGTCTATAGGTGACATTGCAGATGCTGCGCCCATAGATTTTGAGCATGCCAGGTCATCTCTGAACCCGGAGTCCTGGGGTGGGGAGGGATGGAACGTGTGTCCAGGGACTTTGACCAATCCACACCATCTGCTTGTGGGCTGTGCCATGGAAGTTTGAATCAGCAGCCTCAAGAGAGGGAACTCTCGTCCTTGAAGATGGGTAAATAGTACAAGCTGTAGTGTGGTTGAAATTTCTGAGAGTGGGGAGAAGATGGATGGATGGATTTGGAAGAGTTGGATGAGATAAGACACCATGAGATTAAGGTGGGAATGATAATCATAATAATATAATGAAACATTTTATATTTGTTTATAATAAATACAATTCATTCATATTTATTATAAATAAATGTGTTTATTAATTTTCCTCCTTCCCTTCCTCCTGGCACTGAGTTGGTGCCAAGTCCTTTACTAAGCACTTTCTATGCATTATCTTATTTATCCCCACAATAACCTTCTGAGATGGATGCTATTATTCTCTCCATTTATCAGATGAGGAAATTGATATTCAGAAAGATTAAGTGTCTTACTCAAGATCACACAGTGTTTAGTAAGTGGTAGCACCAGGAAAAAACCCAGACTCCTAGAGAGTACAGGGACACCACCACCACCACCATCACCTCCACTACCTCTTTCTCAAGTTGTGGTTTCCAGAGCCATATTAAAATCTCTTAAAATGAAGGCAAATAATTCCAGCCTACTGATATTCTGGAGTGGAATCTGGGGGTCTGCTTTTCAAGTAGTTTCCCAAGAGATCCTAACATACACACAAGTTTGAGAATCACTGTCTTATGGACAGAGGTCCCAGAAGGTGTTGCAGTTGAAGGGGTCTAGGAAGTGTCTGGGGTCCGGGAAAGGGTCTGAGGTCACAGGAGGGGTCTGTTATCCAAGGAGGGGTCTGGAGGTGAAGAAATGGCCTGGAGATAAAGCAGGAGCTGGGGTCAAAAGAGGGGTCTGAGGGTGAAAGAGTCTGAAGTCGAAAGAGGTGCTTGGGGTTGGAGAAGGGGTCCGACGTCGGAGGAGGAAGACCTTGAAGTTTAAGGAGGGGTCTGGGGTCCAAGGAGTTTGGAATCAAAAGAAAGGACTGGGGTCAGAGGAGTCAGATGAGGGGGATCTAGAGTCTGAGGATGTTAGCTCAGACTGGAGGGAGGAAGGGGTTTGGCCCCTGAGCTGCATATAGTGCCAGGAGCCGCGGTGGCTCCTTTTGCAGCGCGCGCTCCCCACTGCTCCCACTGCGCGGCCGCGATCAGCCGTTCAGGCTCTCCATCCACCTCCATTCTCGTATCCACTGCAGACTGACAGCGCCGGAGAGGCAGGGGCGAATCAGACCCCGACATCGCCGAGGGTGGCGGGGAGGCGCCCCCTCCCGGCAGTCCGGGAGCTCAGGCCCCGCCCTCCGCCCCTCACCCCCCACCCCCACCCCGCCGCAGCCACTTCCGGCAGGCGCTGCTCTGCTGGGGGGCGCGGGCGAGGATGGCGGCGGAGAACGGGGCCAGCCAGGAGAGCGCCCTCGGCGCCTACTCGCCCGTGGACTACATGAGCATTACCAGCTTCCCTCGGTTGCCGGAGGACGAGCCGGCACCCGCGGCTCCGCTGCGGGGACGCAAGGACGAAGACGCCTTCCTGGGAGACCCCGACACTGGTGAGGCCCACTGGCCCCATCCCTGCCCCTCTTCCGAAAGTCCCTCGTCCTCAGTCATCTGCGCGGAGCATCCTCCTCCAACCTCCACCCCCCTCCTCTGGACCTCTCGGTTCTCCTCCCCTGTCTCTGTTAATTATCTGTTGGGATGCAGGAAGGTGCATTTCTACCTTAGAGGCTTAGGATGCGACAAGGGAGAACAATGCCAGAGACTGCAGTAGGAAGGATTGGTGTTACCTCTTGTGAAGAACCAACTAACAAGGAAGGAATGTTGGAGGGGAGAGCCTAAGAGCAGCTGTAATCCCCCAGAAGAGGGCTTTTTCTAGTCAAGGAGAATGGGATAGGAGAAACCAAGTCAAGTCAGAGACTGCAGAAGGAGGGATAGAGGATAGATCTTGAGAAGAACATCCCCACAGCCAGGGATCATGGGAAGGAGATGGGCAGAAGCTGAAAATCTCTTCATGTCCAGGGAGGGAATAAAGAGAATATCATTTACCTCTATCGGGGAGTGCTGGATATTGGGAGACAGGGGCATGGACTGAATGACCTCTTGAAGTCCTTGGAGACTAGAGAGCTGGGTGCCATCACTGTCCTATGATTATTTCACCCCTCCCAGAGAGATGGATCAGGCTGGGATGTTGGTAAGATTACCCCCCCCCCCCCATGCAGGCTCCAGGGTTTTACTGTGTTCTGTTCAGCCCTCTGCAAGGACTGCAAGGGATGGGGGCAGGGTAGAGAGGGAGGAGATAGGGTTTGGGGGGAAACCAGGTGGCCAGGAGTTCTCTGAGCATCCCTTCCTAATGCTCTCTTTCCTATCCAGGTGGCCCAGATCCATCCTCCCCTTCATTCTTCATCTTCCATCCCCCATCCCTTTTTTCCCTAAACGTCACTTCCTGGCATTAGAGCATCCTGCCTCTCTCTCTTTCTCCTGCACTTTGCAACTTATCCCTAATCAGCCTGGCAGATCATGCTTCTCTGGCCCGGCCTTCTGTGACCTGGCCCTTCCACAGCTTTTCCCAGCCTGACAGCCCCAGATTCTCTTCCCCTCCACAGCTTTCTAGTCAGCTGGCCCTGATCAGCTCCTCCCAACCTGACGGGCTGCACCCTACCTGGAGTGGGAGTGAGGGTGGGGTTTGGGGACTTACGGGTTGCAGAGCAAAACTTCTTTTCCAGAGCGAGTATCCCTGGTGTCAGAAGGTAGCAGCGAAGTGGGAAGATGTGTTCAGGCCCTGTAGTCAGGGATCAGGAGCGCTGCTTCTGGTCCCAACACTATCCTGACTCACTGTGTGACAATTGGCAAACCTATGCTGTCCTGGGCCCCAGTTTCCTCTTCCAGCTTAACAGGGAATGCCTGTTCTATCCTAGAAATTGGAAACCCCTGATATGTTTTGCCCTGGTGCCCTATAAATGTCTTAGCATTTATCACAGCCTGTGATTATTTATTTGTGTGATTATACAATTTCTCCATATCTGTAAGCTCCATGAGGGCAGCGGTCATGACTCTTGTTCACCATCCTTTCTCCAGCATCTAGCACAGTGCTTACCACATGGTGGATACACAATAAATAATGGTTGAATGAATAAATGAATGTGGGAGATCTTAAGGTAGAAGAATGGCAGGGGAGGGATTTTGCAGGAGTACCTTGGAGAGTTCAGTACAAGCTCTGTGCTCACCCGTACAGAAATCTAGCAGAGACCCTGGTCACCTGAGCTTCTGGGAACTTTATGCCAAGTTTGCACACCAAGAACCACAGGACCATGCCATGTCTCCCAGCCCTACTTTCAAACCCCAATGCTCCTCTGGCCCAGCTGGCCCACAGAACCATTCCTGTGTTCTTAACCTGATGATGCCACTTAGTGACACTGCCCCATCCTCTTAGCTGGGACCTTGGTTGTGCACAGCTAGCCTCTAGGCTACTGCCCCCCAGAGCCAAGTGCCAGATACCCAGCAGGCCCTGTGGAAAACACAGCTAGATGGTCACTACTCCTAGGATGGGGAAATACTTCTTTCCTCTCTTCTGAGCTCCAGTCTCACGTATTCCTCTCCCTCCCAGGCTTCAGCCTATAGATGTCCTGCAAGTACCTCACATTCAGCATGTCCTATGCTGAACTCATTGTATCATACCAAACACTACTACTCTTTCCCCACTGTCATTCTCAATTAATGATTGACATTCCTTTAGTCTGTAAGGTAGAAATCCCGGGGCCAATCTTGACTCCCCCTCTTTCTCTCACTTACAAATGGTGATCAGGTGCTCTCTGTCCCTTCTCCTAAATAGCTTCCAAATCTATCTCTCCATCACCATCCCTATGACCACCATTGTAGGCTAAGTCACCATCCTCTTTCACTTGCATTACCTTATAGACCTATAGTTGCTTTTCCCGCCTCCTGCCTCTTTCTCCTACCCCCATCCACCTACCACCCTATTCTTCTGATCAGGTTACTCCCTGATTCAAAATTTTTAGTGACTTTCCTCTTAAGGGAGTAAGCAAGCCAAGGATGGCTTCAATCTCCACCCAAGATCTCTCTCCTGAGCTCTGGACCTGCATAGTCAACTTCATTCAAGGTTCTTTTGTCATAAACTCAACTAAAACTGAGCTGAATCTTAAAAGAGAAATTAATTGGGTAGCATAACTGAAAAGTCCAGGGATATCAGGATTCAGCCATAGCTGAATCCAGATACCTAAAAAGGAACTGACTTTTCTCTATCTTTTGCTCTGCCTTCTTTTTTATTGGCTTCATCTTCAGAAAGCCTCCCATCTTGTGGGGGCAAGATGCTCCCATATAGCTTTTCATCCTACCAATTTAGCAACCTAGGCAGAAAGAGAGCCTTTCTCTTTCTCAATGGTTCCAGCAAAAACTACAAAGTTTAAGTCTCATTAGCTTGGTTTTGATCACATACCTGTTCTTGAACATTCACTGTATAGGGGCTGCCTGTTTTCTGGTTGGCCTGACCTGAGTTATATATCTACTCTGGTCAGGGATGAGGGAGTTGGCTGAAAGAGGGGAGAGGTTGATCCCTAAAAGAAAATGAAGGTACTTTTATCATAAGAATGGGGAATGGCATCTAAGCAGATAAAAATAAGATGTCTGCTAGGCCAACTGCCTCCAAATAGCTCCTCCTTGTGTCCCACAAATTTAAAGTAGCCAAAATTAAACTCATCATCTTTCTCCAAAAAGTCTTGTTTTCCTCGGTCCCAAGCTAACCCTTTCCCAGGGTCCTGCTGTTGCTCTTACACATTGGTAAAATCAACATTATTATTGTCCCAGGACTTATATAGGGCACATAGTGAGTATCATAAAAATTTTTTTGAGTAAATAAATAACTCAATGATTGGCTGAATGGTGGAGTAGAGAGTCTTGAATAGATCCAACTCTGAAGGGGGCATCTCACCTTCCCTTCCTGCCTCCTCAGCAATGATTAGAGAAAACAGATTTAAGGACAAGTACCTGGAAATGTCAACTAGAATTAATGTGGAAGGTTATTTTTTGAGGATGGAAATGGCTCCGGATGCCATGTAGAGCACTGGAAAGGAGGCTGTCCTGTTACACAGGAACTTGGCTCTTACCACTTATTCACTCTATTTCCTTGAGTAGGCAGTATCACTTTTCTCAGCCTCAGTTTCCTCATCTGTAAAGAGGGCAGACTAAAAAGCCTATTTCATAAAGTCCTGGGACCTCTTCAATGAGAGAATATATGTAAAGTATCTGCTATATAGTCAGCATCAATAAATTTCAGCTCAAGACTCTTCCCTACACTTCTTTTGAAACCTCTATGGGCCAAGGAGATTTCTGCACCTACAGAGGGTGTGTAACATCTGTTTGTTGAATGAATTGCAGTTTTATTTACAGCCTTTGTGGTGCTGAAGGTTAGAACATGCATGATCAACTGAGGGAGGAGGATCTCAAAAAAGTTTCTCTTTTAAAATAATAATTTTAAAACAAATTATATATATACATGGTATAAAAAAAAAGTCACAGTGAAAAAAAGTAAAAGTCCCCTTCTCCATCTCTATCTCCCCCTTTCAAGAGTGGTTTTTTTTTCCTTTTTATTTACAAATATATTTATTGATTAAAAATAAAGAAATAAGTGGTAAAAATATCAAATAAAAAGTTTTCCCATCTCATCTCTTTCCCACTTTCAGTATCTTTTCAAAAGTAACCACTGTGAATAATTTATAAAAAGTTCTTTCATATATAAGCATTTTTATTTATGTATGTGATTTCTTATTTACACAGAAAAGGGAGGTGTGGATCATGGAGGGCCTTGAATGCCAAGCCAGCAAGCTTTAATTTTATCATGTTGGCATCATTGAAAAACAACAATATTTTAAACAGGAAAATATAACATAGTCAATTTTTAACATTATCTCACAGTCTTGTAAAGGGTTTATATTCCTTAGGTACCCAAAGTATTTATTAAATGAATGAGCTTCTAAAAACATATTGTGGAGTGCAGCAAGGAATTAAGATCAAGATACCAGTCTCTTTACTGTTCACAAACACCCAGGACCTTTAGGTCATTTAGGGATCTGATTTTGAGGCTCTGGCGTGGAAAAGGGTCCCAGCCTTGGTCAAAGTGGGAAAGGAATGGAAATAACATTGAGTGAGCACTAACGTGGTGCCTGGAAAACTTTGTCTCGTGGAATCTTGGTATCCATCCTGCCATTTAGGGATTAGCCTCATTATTAGGATGAGGAAGGGAAGGCTCATGACTTGACGTGACTTGTCCAAAGTTGCCTAGCAGCTAAGGCTTTCAGGTCTTCCTACCTCCACTCTTTATCTTTCTCCAGTCCATTTTCCAGAGAGCAGCCAGAGTGATCTTTTAAAAACACGAACCACATGACTTCTCATTCTTACTTAAAACTCTCCAGTGACCTCCCATCAGTCTTAGGGTAAAATCCAAGCCCCTCACTAGGCCCACACAGCTCAGTGTATCTGGCCTAGCCTCCACCCCTATTACTCTGTATCCTTGCCTACTACATCAGAGCCACCCAGGCCTTGGTTATTTTCTTCTAATGCACCAAGCTTATTCCCATCTTAGGGACTCTGATCTCTATTCCCACTTTCTGGAACAATCCACACACACTCACACCCTTGCTCTACATATGGCTGGCTCCTTCTCATACTTCATTTCTCAGCTTAAAAGTCACCTGCACGAAGAGGCCTTCCTTGATTTCCCCAGCTAAAATAGCCTCCATTGTTCTCTAGCATTGCATCCTTCTTTTTCTTCATAGCACCTGCCACAATTTGTAATTATATACTCCTTTGTTTTCTTGTTTGTTGTCTTTTTCTCCTCTGGTTTATGAATTCCATGAAGGAAAGAACTGTCTGTACCTTTCCTCTAGCACCTACCTTAGGGCCAGACACATAGCAGGCCCTCCATATTTATCTAAAGAATGAATGGATAAATGAAACAAGGTTGGAGGCCAGGATCTGTCCACTCAGTTTACATAGCTGCCTGCTTGCACAAAAGACTGGGCCCCAGCTGAGCAGGATCTTGTTTTCAGAGAGGGCCTAACCCCGACTTCTCCAGGAAATGTTCTCAACCCTGGGTCCTGGATCCAGGGAAATTTGGCCTAGGATCAGCTGGGGCGGGAATATAGACGCCGTGCCTCCCAGCTGGGGTGGGGAGGGGCGTCTCTTCCGAGCCGGGAACCGCCGCCCCACCCCACCCCCGTCTTCCTTGAGGTTCGCTGGGGAGAAAGGTGAGCAGTATTGGTTAGTGGGATTTGATGAAGGAGGAAGGGCGCGCGGAATAGCTCCGCCTGGAGCGCGGACAGGGGCCGGTAGGGGGCGCCCAGACCAACCCCCGGCCGCCCGCAGACCCCGACTCCTTCCTGAAGTCCGCGCGGCTGCAGCGGCTGCCGTCGTCGTCGTCGGAGATGGGCAGCCAGGACGCGTCGCCGCTGCGGGAGACGCGCAAGGACCCGTTCTCGGCAGCTGCGGCCGAGTGCTCCTGCCGCCAGGATGGGCTCACGGTCATCGTCACCGCCTGCCTCACCTTCGCCACGGGTGTCACTGTGGCGCTCATCATGCAGATCTACTTCGGGGACCCCCAGGTGAGGATGGCGGGAGAGGCAGTGCGGGGGACTGGGGAGCAGGAGGACAAGGAAGCACTTGAGGAGACTGTGGGAATTGAGGGATGAGCTGAGTGATGCGAGGGTGACAGAAAATGGAAAGGGGAGAGGGTGGTGACTTGGGAAAGGAGGGTCCCAAAGGCGGAGGTGGGGGTTGGGGGGGACCGTCTTTGAGGCACTAGCGGGAGGAACCTGAACAGGTTGGAGGGTCTTGGGGTAACAAGGGAGGGTTCATAGGGAAGAGTCAAGGAGACAAGAGGGCAGGTAAGTGGAGATGCTTTAGGGAGGTGGCAGCTCCTAAGGCCTCCAATCTTGTCCCCTCTCCTCTGCCCCCCATACTCCCCCCCCCCCCAGATCTTTCTTCAGGGTGCCGTGGTGACAGATGCTGCCCGCTGCACTTCACTGGGCATTGAGGTGCTCAACAAGCAGGGATCTTCTGTGGATGCAGCTGTGGCAGCTGCCCTGTGTTTGGGGATTGTGGCCCCACATAGCTCTGGCCTGGGCGGGTAAGGAGCTCCCAGCTGTCCAGGTTGGGGTTCCCCAGGCCTACTCCTCTTCTTCTGGTCTGTTGATCTCTTGTGTGGGGGGGGGGGGTGGGGGGTGGTCTTCCAGTTTGGGCAGAGGGGCAGCTGGGTCCCAACTCCTTGAATTTTCTGCTCCCAATCTCACCCCTTTCTTCCTCGATGGAGTCAGAGGAGCAAAGCTGCTGTAAGGAAGATCTGGAGGTGTTTTCAGAAGCTTCTCTAATGGGAAAGAAAATTTCTAAACTCTAAAGTGAGATGCACAGATGGGGGTATATTTTTAGAGTAAACTTTTGGAGTCACAAATCCTTGTGAGTCTGATGAAAGCTGTAGACCTCTTGCCTTATAAATATACACACAAAGTTTTCTGCACACAGTATAAGGGGCTTATCAGACCCTAGGCTAAGAATTCTTAAAACAGGTTATAGACTGGTCAGCCATGGGCACACAGGCTGGTTTGGTTTGCATGCTTTGTTACTGTTGTTAAAAGTTGAGAGTTTTCACATAAAAATCCAGATTTCCAACATCTCTTAAACAATCGGGACTTCTGGTAACACAGGGCTCACATTTCCACATGGCTGCCATTAGCAGGAGCTGAGTAGAAGCTGCTTCCTGTGATCGGGCATATGCTGTCCACTTTGCCATAGTTTCTACCACTCCATATCATATTTCTGTCTTGCTTTCCTTATTTTGTTACTTGACTGCAGGCATTTGAGTTTGCAGCCCCTATCTTAGATGGAAACAAGTCACTGCAAAGGGACAAGTTGAAAGAGTCCACATCTTGGCTCCTGTAAGACCTGCCCTCCAGGCCTATGAAAGAAATTCCTCTTTTGGTTTTGCCCTATCTGTCCTTACATAATCCAGTCCTGGGGGAGGGGTGGGGACATGCCAAGGAGGCAGGTGCAGGAAGCTGGCAGAAGTCCAGCTCTCATCTGTAGTGAGTGTGGGGGGCAGAACAGCCTGCTCTCCCAGTCTCTGGGTTTTCCCTAACCACGGATTAAAGTCTCCAGTGACAGGCTGGTGGAAGAGGCACATGGACCCTGGGTCCCCAAACCCTTCAGCTTTACTCCCCACCCTTGTAGAATGGCTGAGTCTCTGGCTGGGGAGAGGGCTCAGATACCTAACCCCTGGTGACAGCCTGAGCCTACAACCCTCACCATTGAGAGCGGTAGATTAATTGCTTAGAGGGATAGCATCTCATCATCATCGTCCCCCTTCTGTGTCTCTCGCAGCGGGGGTGTGATGCTGGTACATGACATCCGGCGAAATGAGAGCCGACTAATTGATTTCCGGGAGTCTGCGCCAGGGGCCCTCAGGGAAGAGGCCCTGCAAAGATCCTGGGAGACTAAGGTGGGGACCCTGGTGGGAAAAAGGGGTTCAGGGGTCTCCCTTCACTGCCCTGCTGCTAACCCAAGCATTACTTTACTGAGTATTTACCATGGGGGTGGGAAAAAGTTGAATAGGATGCTTTTAGGCTTTGAGGGAGACAGCCCCAGAATAAAATAATGAACCAAAAAATCTGGGTGATCAGTAACAGGCAATGCAGCAACACCTTACTTCTGTGGCAGGCAACCTTGCCTATCTGGCACATAGGAAAGGAGAAAAAAGGCCACTGAGTAGCCCGAGGAGATGTCACAGAGTTGCACTAAAGCTCACACATCTCACCCTAAGCCTGTTGACTCCAATTTTCCCAGCCCACAACACATTGGAAGATGAGAGAGGAACTGCTAGAGGCGAACCCACTATCAGGGTATTTAGTGCAGTGGCAAAAGCCAAACATACGTCTGAATTATTAATTCAAAGTAATGTGAAGTGATAATGAAAAAGTTAAAAGAAGGATCCTTGGCCACCATTTTAAAAGACAAGGGTAGGAAAAATCCAATGTAGACAAGTTTCCATCTCATTGGGTTATGTCCTGGCTCTTAAAAAGGGTTTGCTTAATTTATAAATCCAACTATGCTGGAGAAAGGAGGACTTTCTGTATTTACTGACAGGAAGTCAGGGAGATGGATGGGAGATATCGTGGGAGAGGGAAGGAGCTATGACCTACTCACCCCCTTGGGGTGCTTGCTGGGGAGAGCTTGCCCCTCCCCTGGGATACTTGGCCTGTATCTCTCCCCTGTGCCAGCCCCCCATCCTTGACTTGGGGCACTGCGGAGTTCAGCCCAGCCCCCCCCTTCCAGTGACCTGGTCTCCTCTCTCCCTCGCCTGCCCGCCTTGCCCAGCCTGGGCTCTTGGTGGGGGTCCCCGGAATGGTGAAGGGGCTACACGAAGCTCACCAGCTCTATGGCAGGTAAAGATCCTCCCGCTGGGGACCAGAGGCCCCTGCCTGCATTCCTCCTTGGGTGGCCTTCCCCAGCCCACCCCCAATATCTCCTTCCCTTGCCATGACTCTCCTTCCCAGGAATCCCCCTCCCCCCAGGTCCAGTCCTCCTTCCCCCAGGACCCCTCCCCCCCAGGACCCCCTCCACCCCCTGCTCTCCGGCCCCCCCCAGGCTGCCATGGTCCCAAGTCCTGGCTTTCGCAGCAGCTGTGGCCCAGGATGGCTTCAACGTGACCCATGATCTAGGTCAGTGGGGCCTGGGGGTGGGGGGAGAGGCATGCGGTTGATGGAGAGGGGAGGGGATCCTCTCAGATGTGGGGCCCAAGCCAGAGAGGAATATCCCACCCTCCTCTTCGGATCCCCTCCCCGCCTCATCCCTCCTTCACCTGGTAGCAGCCCCAAAAGGGGCTCCGGGAGGGGCCCCATATACATCCCCGCCCCCGCCACAACAGTCTCCTGGGGGGCCAGAGCGCTCAAGCCACTCAGCCCTCATCCACCCCACCTATTGCGCATCTCGGCCATCCAGTTCAGTCCCCGCGCCCTCGCCCAGTCTCCCGTCCCTGCCCCCAGCCCGCGCCCTGGTCGAACAGCCGCCGCCCAACGCATCCGAGCGCTTCCGCGAGACGTTCCTGCTGTCGGGCCACCCGCCCCTACCCGGCTCGCTGCTGCGTCGGCCCGACCTGGCCGCGGTGCTGGGTGCGCTGGGCACCGCCGGCCCTGCGGCCTTCTACGCCGGCAGCAACTTCACCCTGGAGATGGTGGCCGAGGTGAGCGCTCTCAGGGTGCGGGAGCGGGGCGCCGCCAAGGGGCGCGGGCGCGCTGGGGACCCTCCTCTCCCAAAGGAGCCTGTTGCAAGGACGTCGTCCCCTAGCATTTCTTTCTTCCCTGCCTTTCTATATATATTACTGAGGATTCAATTTATTTGAATTTGCAGACATACGAAGCTAGCCTATGGTGATGGAAAGCAGATCACTGGTGGCTGGGGGTGGGGGTGGGAGGATGGGAGAATACAGTGACTGGGAAGTGGCACTGAGGGAACTTCCTGGGGTGATGGAAATGTTCCATCTTGATTTGCATTCATCAGGACTGATTGATTGAATGGTCCTCTTCAGATCTAAGCATTTCAGTGCAGGCAAATGATATCTCTCTCTCTCTCTCTCTCTATATATATATATATATATATATATTTTTTTTTTTTCTTTTTTTTTTTTTTAACTGGGGGCCCACTGCGCTCCAGGCACAGGTGCCACAGTGGTAGCAATAGTGAACAAAGCCAAAACGCCTGCCCTGAGGGAGCTCACATTCTAGTGGAGGATGTAGACATTATTCCATGGTCACTAGAATAAATGTAAAATAAAATTTTAAGTATTACAGGGGAGAGAGGTATGAGGGACTGATGCATAGGGACTCAACGTTGACATCCTTGAAGAAATGATGGTTGAGCTAAGACATAAGTAGGAGTTAAATAGCCAAGATGGAAGGAAAGAGTATTCTAGGCAGAGGGAACAGCATGTGCAAGACTCCTGAGGTGGGAAAGAACTTGTTTGCTCCAGGGTTAAAGCCAGGGTAGCTAGAGTTCAAACCTGAGAGGAGCCCATGGTGAGAAATGAGAGCAGGACTTCCAGAAACCAAGTGTAAAAAAATGGTTCAGGCCACCAGCAGTACACCGTGTATTGATAATCAACAGTCAGGTCCTGTACTCCCTATCTGACCACTGGATGATAGTTTTGGAGAGGTGGGCAGGAGCTACCACCAACAGCAGGTCTGATGTGATCTTATGGACCAACCAGTCTCAAACTTTAGCTCCAAGAGAGTTTGTTAATATATGTCCCTGGGCTTCACACCCAGAGATTGATTCAGCAGGTCTGGGGTGGTGCCTAGTAGTTTGCATTTCTAATAAGCTCCCCAGTGAGGCCAGTGCTGCCCTTTGAGTGACAAGGTTCTAGGTCATAGTAAGGAGTTTGGGTCTTTTCTTAAGAGCCACAGGAAACCACTGTAAGGTTTTAAGCAGAGGAATGTCATAATCACTCTGGCTGCCAAATGAACATATCAGTGGGGCAGGCAAAGGTGGGACCAAAGCCAGTAGCTGGGGGATAGAGCCTGGGTTGGGGTGTATGCCACTGGTGATGTGGAAAAAGCTTATGAAAAGGCTCCACCACTTAAATAGCTTCTTTGGGAGCCTCAGGGTCTTGCTTTCACTGTTATCTCTCATGTCTTTTCATTCTACTCTAGCAACCGTCACTTGAACATATTACTATAAAAACTGTTGAAAACACTTTTCCCCTTAAACTTTATAGTTAGAAAAAAATTTTGAAGCTACAGAAAAGTTGCAAGAATGCTACAATGAACACCATATACTCTTTGCCCCAAATCCCCACGTGCTAACATTTTGCCACAATGTTCTCTGTATGTATAGATAGATCTGAACCATTTGAAAAAGTGTCAGACCTCATGATACTTCAGCATGCATGTCCTAAGAACAAGGACATTCTTTTACATAACCACAGTACCATTATCACAACTAAGAAATGTAACATCAATTTAACCTTATCATATAATAGACAGTCCATATTCAGATCGGAAAAGGTGCTACTTTGGAGAATGTTCTCAGGTTGAACAACAGATTCCCCAGTCTTCTCCCACCTCTTCGTCCAGCTATGCTTCTGGGGCTGCTTATAAATAATCACTGTCCCTCATCTTTAACAGTGCTTAACAGCCTTGTTTCATAGATTCCGTGGGAGGTAGGTACTATTATCACTCTTGGTTTATTTTATCTTAAAATTTTTATTTATTTATTTTTGAAATAATTAATTTGCATGGTTAACATTCAAAAGGTACAAAAGGGCTTTCCTCACTGCTGTGCTCCAGCCACCCAGTGCCCCTCCCTGAAGTCAATCATTGGTACTAATCTCGTGTGTATCCTTTCAGAAATATTGCTTATACAAGCAAAAATATAGATATATATTATTTACCCTTTTTTTTTTTTACACACACACACAGTTGATAGTTTCTATACCTAACTTTTTTCACTTAACAATGTATTCTGGAAATCATTGAAAACCAATATACAAAGAGCTCTTTGTATCTTTCCCTGACTGTACTACATTCCCAATTACTTATCACTCACATTTTTGAGGTGAGGAAACTTAGTGTACCCAGAGAGATTCAGTAACTTGTTCATGACACACTGTTCATGAGTGGTAGAGCTGGAATTCAATTGATGTCCTTATGATTACAAATCTTGCCACACTGATTCCCCTCAATTTTCCAGAATGCCTATTTCTGGTGCTGAGAGAGAGGGCTGGTGCCAATCTGTGCCGGTGCCTCCTCTCCTATCCCTGCCAGACCTTGTGGAGACCCTGCCTTATTTTAGCTTCCCTGAGCGCACAATCCCACCATGCCCTTGGATTTTCTCGGGACTCAGGGACAGCCTCCTTCAGTGGTGATTGACAGGACTGAGTGGATTGACAAAAGGTGTTACCGTCAAACCCCCACATGTCTGAGTCTGAGGCAGTGATGGGTTCTGAGAACTGTCATCAATAGTTTTGAATATGGAAAATTATGTTCAAGATAAGTTGCATAGGCCAGCTCAATGTTTTTCTCATCAGTGCAGTGGGGGTGATTATATCTATCTCTGCCATCAATTGTGGGAATTAAATAGGTCCATTATTCACTCAGCATTCAACAGAGCATCTGCTCTGGGTCAGGTCCTATGCTGGGCACTGGAGTTATGGATGTGTTGTTAGAGGCCCATTGCAAAAGGACTTAAAAGGGAAGTCCAGGAGAGTACTGGCTTTAGACCCTGCTGAGTCCAGGACTCAATCCACATTGTCAGGACTTGGTCTGTCTGTCTGTCTCAAAACTCTACTTTCCTCTCTTTTAATTCACTCTCTGTCAGATCCTTTCCACAGAGTGGTCCTTGCCAGCCCACCTTAAGGCATCTTCCCAGGAAGCCATCCCAAGGTTTTGTCTTATTGTTCTATCATAGGTCTCATAACTATTCCCAAACCAATCACTATGGCCACTGAAAAGGAATGCTCAGATTAACCAGACATACATCATGTACCCTCTCCTGGAGGCGGACAGGGAGAAGAAGAAGATTCTAAGTATCAAAGAATAAAACAAAGACTATCAGAGTTTAAAAATTAACAAACAACAACAACCCAAGTTGACTTTATTAACTTGCCAGACCAAGAACATACACCAGCCAAGAAATTCACTTTGAAGTTCAATGAGAATGGAAAAGTCAAGGGTTTTAAGTATTAAAAAGGAGGGGATTCATAGTGGCTATGCTAATTTAGGATGGAAAATTAGTACTCTGGATAAGATGGAAGGAGTGCATTGGGGTGTAAAATTGCTTTATTGGTTGGTAAGGAATGCTCAGATATATCCAGTGTCTGGCCTACCAGGGTCATTCAAAGTTCATAGTTTTGTAATGGCGTTAACTGGTTGTAGAAACACAGAATTCAGTTTTGACTTCTAGGCAAGGGCCGCTAAGTGGAAAATCTTCCTATTACATAGGCAGAGAGGACAGCACATACAAAGACATGGAGGCATGAGTTTAGGAACTGTAGTTTACTCTGGGTGGCTGTACAGAGCTCACTGGAGAACAGAAGAACATGAGGTGGGAACGTAGGCAGGGGTCAGATCACAGAGGGCCTTGAATGCCAAGCTAAGGAGGTCATTAATGTAATGTACCCAGCACAATGCTTGGCATATAGTAGGTGTTAAATGTTAGTGCTTTTTCCCCCTTCCTCTTTCCTGGATACCCAGGGCTGATGGAGTTCCTGAAAGCTATGATGGGGTTGCAGAAGGCATAAAAATAGCAATCTGTCTGTGATCCAAGCATTTACCAGAGGCCAAGCCCTCATACTCACCCAGGTGTGGCATCATTCTCTCCCCTCCAGGCTCAACACGCAGGGGGTGTCATAACTGAGGAGGACTTCAGCAACTACAGTGCCCTCGTGGAGAAGCCTGTGTGTGGCGTGTACAGAGGTGACCTCTCCCCCAGCTCCCAGGTCCCCCACTCATGAGAAGCTTCCCTTTTGCCCCGAGATTCCTCCCATTTCACAGGAGAGAAACTGCAGCAGTGAGCTGTCTTGGGCAGCTAGCCCACCTTCTAAAGTAGTCATGGGGTCAGGTGCCCCAGTACATAGGATGTTGGGAGGCTGGTTACAGGCTCAGACCTGGAGGCTGGGATTCTGGCCGTAGGTTTTCTTGATTTGGGCTCCATGTTCCATGTTGCCCCAGCCCGCTCCCCAACCCCACTTGAATTGTCCTGTGCCTCCTAAGAAGAATTTGTAAGACTACAGTCCACCCAAGCTTTGGGGTAGAACAAGCACTTCAAAGCAGTCATAGACTAGCCCCCTCACTTTACTGAAAGGAAACTGAGGCCCAGAGAGGTAATGAAACTTAACTCTCAAAACTCAAGAAAACCAGAAAGGAAACCAGGAAAACCAAGTTAATGACATGGGTGAACCCAAGGTGGTGGGTTCCTGGGTTGCTCAGAAGCAAGCAGACCTGGATTTCTTCTCTCCTGGGTCCTGTACCTCAGAGCATGCCCAGCTTCTCTTCCCTCTAGAAGGGCCAAATCATCTTAAGCCCCAGGAGAGTCCACCTCTGAGTTCAGGTTTCCAAACCTTCAAAATCCAGCCTGATTCCAGAGGCAGTATATGGAGCATAGAAAAGAGAAGACCTGGGTTCAAGTCCTGGCTGTGGCACTCAACTTGAACAAGTCACATCTCACTCTGAGTCTTGATTCCCTTCTTAAAGTGGAGATAATAATGGTACCTACCTCTCAGGGTGCTGATGAAGATTTGATAAGATGATGTAGGAAGTCACCCTGATCAGAGTGGGCACTGCATGTGTGTTTGATTTACCACCCCACCCCCACCCCCAGCCTGGGTTCTCTGGGTAATGCCAGTACCTTGGGTGCTCTGGGTTCCCCTGTCTCTTTCCACTTAATTGTACAACCTTGGACCAGCCTCTCTGTGCCTCAGTTTCCTCACCTATAACAAGAGGTGAGGAACTATTGTGAGGATTAAATGAGTTAATTAATGAATGTGTTATGTGTCAGGTATTATTATTAGTCCTTTGATGTCCGAATATCTAATAACAGGATCTCAAATAGTAAGAGGAGATTGCTGCTCCCAAAAAGTCTTGGGTTGGTTGGGACCTTCAGGGGCCCTGAATAGTATCCTGGCATGTGGGAGAAGCTGTTAGGAGGCACATAGTAGACCAGAAATCTGGACCTCTAAATACCTGGTCCTGCTCTGCCAATGACCTTCAATGAGAACTCGGGCAAGTCAAAGCCCCTCTTAAGCCTTGGTTTCCTCCTATGGCAAATGAAACTGAAGACCAGTGTTCTGGGTTCAAGTTCTAGCCTTGCCCCTGACTTGCCATTTGAACTGGATGGGTTCCCTTGCCTCCCAAGTCTTCAGTTTCCCCATCAAATGAGAGATCTCAGTGCAGTAGTCTCAGTCTGTGTGATGGTGGAATGTGGAGATGTTTCTGTCCCTCTGCTTTGACCCCTCCCCTGCCATCCAGTCATTTCCTGTCCTCTCAGGCCACCTGGTTCTCAGTCCCCCACCCCCGCACACGGGCCCTGCGCTCATCAGTGCTCTCAACATCCTCGAGGGCTTCAACCTCACCAACCTGGTGTCCCGGGAACAGGCTCTTCACTGGGTG
The DNA here is from genome assembly GCF_015220235.1 of Choloepus didactylus. Classification (NCBI taxonomy): domain Eukaryota; kingdom Metazoa; phylum Chordata; class Mammalia; order Pilosa; family Megalonychidae; genus Choloepus; species Choloepus didactylus. The sequence goes on along the minus strand of NC_051325.1, from coordinate 38,669,779 downwards.
GCAGAGGTAAGGCCAATTCCCCACCCATCCTGGCTCTGGGGACACTGGGGTTGTGGGGTTGGAGTACTGCCACAGGGCAGGATTAAATTACCTCCGAGTTTTCTCACACAGAGTATTCACTGGGTGTGGGTGCTGGGAGGGGACTGGCAGCCCTTCCATATCTCTGCTCTATTTTCAGACCCTGAAGATTGCACTAGCCCTGGCCAGCAGACTGGGAGATCCAGCCTATGAGCCTACCATCACTGAGAGCATGGATGACATGCTGAGGTGGGTCGGGGCCAGGATCCTGGGGGCTGCAGAAGTAATGGTGGGGGGAAGGGAAAAAAATCAGTCCAAAAGTAGCTGGTGTGGCAATAAGGCCTGAAGTCACAAGTCAATTTCAGCTCAATCCCAACTCACAGTGTGGCACTGGATGCCTCCCCCGCACCTCAGTTTCCTCATCTGTATAATGAGTTGGTCTGCTTCATGTGGTTCTCAAATTTTTTTGACCCTAGCAGAGCTCCTATAAGGGCTCATCTTTCTCCCCCTTTTGAGTGGAAGAAGAAAATCTAATAATAAAAATAGTCTCCAAGCAAACTGTGGAGGTGGTGGGAATGTTTACTGTGATATATCTGCTTAAGCAACGTAACATAGTTCAGACTGTGGACTCCGGGTCAGACTGTCTCAACTGAAATCCCAACTTCACAGCTCCCTAGCTGTGAGACCTCGGACAAGTCATTTAAACTCTGTAAGTCTCAGGTTCTCCAAGAGAGCCTGATAATAGTGGCACCCACCTCATGAGGTTGTTATGGGGACTAAATGAGATCACACATGTAAAGCATTTAGCACGTTGTCTGGCACATAGTAAGTGTTCAACGGATGTCAGTTATTATTATTATTATTAATTAGCTATAGTGGTAAAGATGGTTAGTATTTATCTGCTAGCATACTTGACATAAAGGCTAGCTAAGGGACAATCAGAAGCCAAAAACACAGTTGATGTAAATACGTATCCTTACTCAAACAACCCTCCATGAATTAAATTGGAAATGATGATACTATAATTAAAAAGTAAAAAGAGCAGCAACTGAAAAAAAAAAATCAGTTCAAGGCCAGAAGGGTGACGCTAACAACCACGTGTCTCCCTGCTAAACCACCTAAAATAAAGGCATGTCTGTGCCTGCTCTGTATGGCCATTAGCCTTCTTGACTGAAAACTGAATGAATGCCTATGTAACCCTTGGTAACTTGTCACTAATCAATTTGAATAACCCAACTAGCAGGTACTAGATAAGGAAACTTCTGTTGAACTAAAAAAAAAGTCTAGGAAATTGCATGTTGTTTTCCACCATTGAATCACCAAAAATTATTAGTGAATCATTGGTCTGTACTACAAGTATTTTCAGACTGGACTCTGCAGTTCCAGGAGAGGCTGCAGTCAGGGACAAGGGGGTTGGGGAGAAGCCCATTCAAAATGTCTGAGGTGCAATGGGGCATTTTTCTGCCACTTCTGAATCCCTCCTCCATGTTCTGGGAGCCGAGGGAGGAACCAGGAAAGAGTCTATGATGTTATTCTGCCATTTATTCTTCAACACATTATTTGAGTACTTATTATGAGTTGGGCTCTGTGCTTGAAATTAAAAGTCTATGTAGTAGTGATGAAAGACTTGTGAATTAAAAAGCAAGATTAACACAAATTTCACTCTAAAACACACATACCTATATTAATTAATCCAATAAATATTTATTGAAGTCCTACTATGTGCCAAGTCTGCCTGTACCTTGAAAAGAAAATTCTAACAGTAAAGATTCCTGAATATAAAGTCTCCCTGACTAAACTCTTAGAATTTTGTCCTAGACCACAAACATTAGGTTACATTTATTCAGTTTGTTCATTCATAACAAATATCTTATGAGTGTTCACTATGTACCAGGTACTTTCATAGAAAGGATTAAGTGAGTAATGTCAAGTGATTAAAGAAGTTTTGATTTTAAAATTACATAAATAAAAAGTTGGCTCAAAAGAGAATCTGAATAACATCTAGATAAACTCATTCAGTTCAACAGCTATTTCCTGGGTATTTCCTATGTGCTAGGAACCAGTGAGCTTCTCCCTTCATAGACCTACTAGTCCAGTGGGGGAAACAGATGTTAATCAAATAAAGTGTGTCAGGTGGGTGTAACAAAAGCCTGTTGTCAGTTCATCTCCCATCCCTTGTCTTTTCAGCAAGGTGGAGGCCGCCTATCTCCGGGGCCACATCAATGACTCCCAGGCAGCCCCTGCCCCACTCCTGCCCGTCTACGAGCTGGATGGGGCTTCCACGGCTGCCCAGGTGCTGATCATGGGCCCTGATGACTTTATTGTGGCCATGGTCAGGTATGCCAGCTCACACTCAGAACCTGGCACAAAGGGTCATCTGGACCAGGAGGGAGGTGGGGGTTGGACTGGGGGTAAGGGCGGGCTCAGTGCTCACCTAGCCCCACTCGGTCCCCAGCTCCCTGAACCGGCCCTTTGGCAGTGGCCTCATCACCCCCTCGGGGATCCTGCTCAACAGCCAGATGCTGGACTTCTCCTGGCCCAACAGGACTGCTAACCACTCTGCGCCCAGCCTGGTAGGGCCTGCTTCCCGTTTCCCCAGGGACCCTGAGGCCAGGCAGGAGGTGTGGCTGGTGTGGCCACCCTGTCGTTCCTACTTTCTCTAGGAGCCCAAACAAGGTGTCCACTCCATTCCCGGACTCACTAAGCCTGGGGCTTGGGGTCTGGTGGATCCAAAAAACCCTTGCCACAGTCTGTCACTGTCTCATTTTATGATTTAGGAAAGGTCTCACTCCATCTCTAGGCCTCAGTTTCTTTACTGTACAATGAGGGTACTGACCCCATAGGATGCTTTGCACCTTTTTCAGCACTAGTGGTCTAGGACTGTGTGATGCCGAGCTGATGTAGCTCAGCCCTCTTGCTGGGCACCATGTGGGGAATCCAAGGAAGAGGGAGATAAGGAATTACTGTCTAATTGGGAACCCGCACTCTTGTACTCTACAAGTAGGACGCTGAGAGGTCAAATAGAAATGATCAGGGTAGGGATTATTCTGCTCTTCCCTTACCCCAGTCCCCACCATTGCCATCTTTCTTGGCTTGGTCCCATGTCCTGCCCATGGCAGGCCCCTAGCAGCCCCAGTGGGTCCATTTGTCATTCCCCCCTATGTACCCCAGCCATCTGGGAACCTTGCCCATTTCACAAACAGCTAACTATGGCCTGGGAAGGGACCAGTCCCCCATGAAAACTGGAAGATGCAGGAGAGGAAGAGAGGTTGAAAGGATGATGGTGTGGTCCTTTCCCTGTCTTGCCCCTCTCTATATCCTCCTTGTGGTCTCTAACCTCTGACAACAGGAGAACTCGGTGCAACCAGGGAAACGGCCACTCTCTTTCCTGCTGCCCACTGTGGTCAGGCCAGCAGAAGGGCTCTGTGGGACCTACCTCGCCCTGGGGGCCAACGGGGCTGCCCGGGGCCTCAGCAGCCTGACTCAGGTAAGATTTGCTCCATGGTGAGCCTTTTGCAGCCAGAATCCAGGTGGTGGCTCGGGCTGCAGATGCCCCTTTTGTCTCTAATTTTTTCCTGCCCCTTACTCATGTAGCAGATATGGGCTGAGGTCATTTTATGCCAGGCCCATGTGGGCACTGAGGATGTGGGCTGCTCTGAATGTGAAAATAGAAAAATGAAGCTCCATGTCTTCCCAGGTTGCAGGGGAAATCTCAGGGTCAGTAGAATTGAAAGGTAATACAGCATCTGGGCTGCTTGGGTTATGTCACCCTCAAGCCCCATCATCTCTCTGCCCAGCATCCGAATAGACAACTGGCCCTTTTTAGAGTCTGATTCTGGAGGTTTAGAAAAGAATGGCTGGCCACTCCACAACACCTCACAGAAGTCATGAATGTCTTGAGTGCCTGACATATGTCAGGCACATATATTGGCAGGTAGTGGGTTAACTAGCCTGAGCTTTGGAATCAGACAACCCTGTGTTCCAGCCCAAATGCTGTCAATTTCCAGCATGGTGATAGTGGGGAATTCCCTTAATCTCTCTGAGTCTCATCTGTAAAATGGACATATAACAATGGCTAATATTTATAGAGTTTAGTGCACTATGCTAAACTGCTTACGTGTGTTAACCCTTTTAATTGTCCCAATTCCATGAGGAATCCTTATTCCTAGTTTATAGATTTGGAAAACTGAGGCCCAAATAGGTTAAAAAGTTAGGTCAGTTTCCTTTAATTGGTGAGAATGGGCAGGGGGTTTGGTTCCAGAGCCTATCTGCACCCCTAACTGCTAAGTTAAAAGTACCCCCATTGTGTCCTAGATCACCCTCAGCTATTAACCCTGCCCTGGCCAGGGGGAAGGGACGGGAGCCCTGGGCTAGACTGAAGGAGACTGGGTGCTAGTGGTACCTCTCCCCTAGCTCCCTCTAATCCCTAGGGAGTGTCACTTTACCTGTCTGGCCCTCAGTTTCCCTCTCTTGAAATGCAGATGTATATCATAGTCTTGCCAGTCTTCTAGACTGTTGAGATGCTCAGGTGACACCTCTGGTGTAAGGGTTCTGAAGACTAAGGACTCCGGCCCAGGGGTGAGGGCTGGGAAGCCCTGACCTCCACCCCTCTGGAACAGCCTGACTTTTCTGCCCCTTGGCTGCCTACAGGTTCTGCTGAATGTCCTGACCTTGAACCGAAACCTAAGTGACAGCCTGGCCCGTGGCCGCCTGCACCCAGACCTGCAGTCCAACCTCCTGCAGGTGGACAGTGAGTGCAAAGTGGAAGCCCCCAAGGGGTGGGCACAGGGGTAGGCCTGCCATTTCCTGGTTGTGTGATCTTGGGAAATCCATGTCTCAACTCTGAGCCTGGGTTTTTTCATTTGTAAAATCAGATGCTGTTGTTCATTCTGCAAACTTCCATTCATTCAACAGTTCACACTGAGCATCTACTGTGTGCAGGCATCATCCTAGGTGCTGGGAATACTGCGTTCATAGGCAGATAAAAAATAATCAAGGAAATATCAGATAGCAAAGTAAGAGCTTTAAGACAGGGTGATGTAAGAGGACTGACTGGGTTATTGGAGAAGGCTTCTCTTGATAATACTTAAGCTGAGATCTGAAGACTGAGAAAGAGTCCACCATTCAAAGAACTGGGGCAGAGCTTTGTAGGCAGAGGGAACAACTAGTGCAAAGACCTCAGGACAGGAACAGGCTTGGTGTGTTTGAGGAATAGAAAGGAGACAAGAGTGAGTGAGAGAGAGATGAGATCAGAGAGGAGGCTGGGTCCAGATCATGGACCTTATAGGTCTTAGTGAGATGGACATGAGATTGGTAGCTATAAAAATCAAATATTAGATTTTGTTAGATACTGTTGTCTGTGAAGGGCTCTGAAGGCCTGCTCTCTCTGTTAAAGAAGGAGATTGGGAAATGTTAGAGTCCAGAATGAATTTTTATCCTTGCCATAGCTGGAAGGATTCAAAGGAATACATTTGCAGCTAGGTGATGTAATGCTATTTGATGTTGTATCTTTATCTCAAGAACTCCCTAAAATCATCTTGTTTGCAGAAATAAGACCAGATCTATATTGAGATCAGTGGGAGGTGAGGCTGGGGAGGCTATAGGGCTTGTCATGGAGGTCCATGGACTTAATCCAACTGAGTAAGGGAGAGATTAGGAGCAGATTTGTTTTATATTGAGGGGGCAGATTAAAGGGAGGAAAACTTAAATGAGGGAAATGAGGGATGTGTCTGGGATGATAGCCCAGGCAAGAGATGATGAGGTCCTGAACTTATGCAAGGCACTGGGGATCGGTAGTGAATAGACATTGTCCCTGCCTTCACAAAGCTTATGTTCTAGTTGAGGGAGACATAACAGGTCACACCTCAGAGGTATTTCAGGTTTGGTTCCAGACCAACACAATAAAGCAAATAGAGCAATAAAGCAAATCACAAATTTTTTGGTTTCCCAGTGCATATAAAAGTTATTTTTATACTATACTGTAGCATTATATCTAAAAAAACAATGTACATACCTTATTTAAAATGTGACACAGACACTAAGTGAGCACATACTGTTGGGAAAATGGCACCAATAGACTTGCTTAACATAACGATGGCACAAACCTCCAGAATGTAAAAAATGCAGTATCTGCAAAGCACAATAAAGTGAAGCACAATTAATAAATGAGGTATGCCTGTAAATAAATAAACAAAGTTAGGTAGCAGTAAGTAATTTCAAAGAAAAGAAAGCAAGGTAAAAATGAAAGGGCTGCTATTTTGCATAGCGGTCAGGGAAGTTCTCCTTGAAGAGAAGCCTTTTGAGCAAAGACTCAAATGAAATAAGAGAGCCAGCTTTGTGATTATCTAGGAGGAGAGCAATCCAGGCAGAGAGAACAGTAAGTACAAAGGCCCTGAGGTAGAAGCATGTTTGGCATACTTAAGGAACATCCAGCAGGCCAGCATGGCTGGAGCAAAGTTGAGCAAGGGAGAGAGTGGAAGGAAATGGGGAGAGGAGTTTAGAGAAGTAGTGAGGGCCCAAATGATCTTAGGCCTTAGAGGCCTTGGTAAAGATTTTGGATTTTATCCTAAGAGACATCAAAGCTGTTTGAGTGGAGTTAGTGACATGGTCTGCCATGTTTTAAAAGGATCTCTTTGCCAGCATGTGAAAAAAAGCTGTAGGAGAGGCAGGACTCGAAGCAAGAGATCTAGTTAGTAGGCTATTGCAATAATCCTGGCAAGTAGTAATGGAGGCTTGGTCTAGACAGGTGGAAATGAAGATCCCAAAGCCATTTAGGCAATATTAAGAATGACCAAATATTATTGATCACTTATTGTACATCAGGCTCAGAGCTCAGTGCTTTCTGTGCATGATCTCCTTTAATCCTTACAATAATTCATGTAGTAGATTCTCTTATAATCCCCATTTTATATTCATGAAGAGACTGAGGCTCAGAGAGGTAAAGTAATTTCCCCCAAGGTCATACAACTCCTCAGCAGAGGGACCGAGACCAGGACTCAAATCTGACCATAGGACCCTGGACATGCTATAAACACTCTAAATGTGTGTGTGTCGGGGGCTGGTTTTTAGGTGAGTTCACAGAGGAAGAGATTGAGTTCCTGGAAGCCAGGGGTCATCATGTGGAGAAGGTAGATGTCTTGTCCTGGGTCCATGGCAGCCGGAGAACCAACAACTTCATCATAGGTGTGAAGGACCCTCGGAGCCCAGATGCAGCCGGAGCCACCATCGTGTAGAACAGCGGGGTGGGGTGGGGGTCTTTGCTCCCCGCCTTTGCATGTTCCCAGAGTCCCTCCTTCTCCCAGGTTTGGTCTCAGGGGGACCCCAGGGATGCCCCAGATTAGGGGTGAAAGGGGATGCTTAGCAAACCCTATTCCAGAGTAACTGGAAAATTCTCCGTCTGGAGGCCTGGTGGTGGTGGTGGTGGGTGTTGGTGTCCACGACCAGGCAAGCGGGACCTTGAGGAGTCAGACTAACTGTCTGTCTGTCTCCCTCCTCTCCTCTCTCAGCCATGCTGGCCCTGAGCTTAGGGACATGCTTGCAAACCCTTCTCGAAGGTCCTTACAACCCCAACATCTCCAGACTGGCCTGACCTGGGCCTTGTCTTCCGGCTTCCTTCCCCTCTCCCAGCCTCATTTCTTAAATGACTAGGAATTTTTTAATGGACCATACAGGGGAGAGAGTGCTTCTCTTCTCCTTCCACCAGGTTGAGGCAGGGGACCTTGCATCTGGGGGTCCCCAGAGTGTTGGGTAGGGGTGGGGGTGGGACCAGCTCAGGGGCTTTCATTTGCAAATGGGAATTAAAGGAAGAATATTGCTTACCATTGACTCTGACTTGATTTATGTTTGGCTGTTGTGGGCATGGGAGTGTGAGAAGAGACCTCGGCCAACTCTGTCCCAGCAGCTCTGACTCGACAGTGAGCTTGCATCAACTTTGTGGAGGTTGTAATAATATCTGCCTTCTATCCAGGATTAGTAATAATAATAATAATAATAATAGTATTTTTGAGCACTTACCATGTATGCCCAGCTCTATGCTAAACATTTTAATCTTCATTATAAGCAGCATGAAGTAGGTACTGATATTATTCCCTTTTCAGTTGGGAAACTGAAGCAAAAAGGTTAAGGAACTTGTCTAAGGCTGCTTATAAGTAAATGTAAAAATTGGGATTCAATCTCAATTGAATCTGCAAAATCTGTGCTCTTCCACATCTACCTCATCTACTAATATGTACTTCATAACAAATGTGGTTATGAAGTACACTTTATTTATTTTTAATAATTAAATTTTACTGAGATATATTCACATACCATGCAGTCATACAAAGCGTATAATCAGTTTTTCACAGTACCACCATATAGTTGTGCGTCCATCACCAAAATTAATTTTTGAACATTTTCATTACCACACACACAAAAGTAATAAGAATAAAAATTAAAGTGAAAAAGAACAATTAAAGTGAAAAAGAACAATTAAAGTAAAAAAGAACACTGGGTGCTTTTTTTTGCCCTGTTTTTCTACTCATCCATCCATACACTGGACAAAGGGGAGTGTGATCCACATGGCTTTTAAGTACACTTTAGATAGTCTTTATCAAATAATAAGTATCTAATATTATTTAAATTATGTCATTCATGCATTCATCCATCTATCCACTATATTCCAGGCACTTTGCTAGGCACTGGAGATTCAGCATTGAACAAGACAGACAGACTTCTTTGATGGGTTTACAGTCTATGAGGGGAATCAAACATTAAAGAAATAAAGACACAGATAATTAGAGTAATTGCCATCACGATAAGGTCTATGAGAGATGCTAAGAAGATATAAAACAGCAAAGTTAACTTAGTCTGGGGGTAGGGTGGGATCAGGAAAGGCCTCCTGAAGAGGTGATGAGGATGAGTAGGGTTGACAGGAAACGATTAGGTGTAGGATGTGGGAATGGTGTTCTGGGCAATCGGAATAGCAAGTGCAAAGGTCCTGTGGTGAGAAGCGGTTTGTCACGTTTCAGGAGGTGGAGGAACACCAGTGAAAGTAGAGCAATGATATACAAACCTTTTCTGTAAAGAGCAGAGAGTAAACATTTCGGGCTTTCTGAGACATGTAGTCTCTGTAGCAACTACTCAACTGTGCCACTGTTTTGTGAAAGCAACCAAAGAAAATACATAAATGAATGACCATGGCTGTGTTCCACTAGAACTGTATTTTACAAAAACAGGCAGCACTGGATTTTGCCAATTCCTGTATGACAGCCTACAGAGAGAATGATGGTATGAGAGGAAATTGGTGAGGTAGATACAACATTCTTATGAGGCTAGTATTAATTTCCTCGCTTTACAGATGAAGAAACTGTAGTTCAGAGACATTAAGCAACTTGTCCAGGGTCATCCAGCCGGTAGTTGGCCGATCCATCAAAAGCAGACTGTCTCACTGACTGCAAAGATCATGTCTTTCTTCTTTGAAAAACAACAAAACCTTTATTATTTTGTCTGATTACAAATGTGACAGATATTCAAAGAGCAAACATTTCATAAATATATATAATGATAATGACCCACCACCTTAAAATCCCAACTTTCCAAAAACCTCTCTATTGATAATTTAATACTTACTCCTTGATTTCTTTTTTCTGTACATATAATAACAGATATTATACATACATTACTATTCTGTTTAAAAAATAAAAATGAGATCAATTTATTTGCCTATGACTTTTTCTTTTTTTTCACTTAACCAATATAGCATGGACATTTTTCTATGTCAATACATATAGATCTACCTCATTGTTTGTAGTGATGTGCTGTAGTTCATTGAAGAGTTTAACCAGTTTCCTATTGATGGATATTTAGCTGGCTTCCAATAAAGCTTTGAACAACCTCATCCCAATTTCTTTAAGTGGTTGGGCTACTCCTGTGGCCATACCCACTTTCCTAGGTTCCCTTCAAGTGATCAAGTTACTGGGCCTTCCACACAACATGCTGTTTGGGGGGCACATGGGTCTCTCAGGGCCATTTCCTTTCTTAACTATACACAAATAATGACAGCTTTGAATAAAAGATGCATTCAATGGAAAGATTCTAATGTATTAAAACAAAATTTTGATCTCCCAGAACATCTGGTTCATCACTCAGTATATGAAATGGCATGTTTTATTCCATGAATATTTTCTTAAGTGCCTGCCATATGCAATGTACTGCTCCAAGAACTGGGGACACTGTGAACAAGACAGACAAGGTTCTTGCTGTCCTGGAGCTTACATTCTTAACTGCTTTTACTTTATTTAGATTGTACTATCTTGAGATACTGTAGAAAATGTAAAATTCACCTCATATCCAGAATCTAACTTTTGCTGAAAATGAAATGAGAGAAAGCTTGGAAATTTAAAGAGTTTTCACAGTATTCTCTCAGGCTTTAAATAACTAAAGATATAACTACTTCCTTCTCAGTTGATGTGCCAGTTTGAATGTATTATGTCCCCCCAAATGCCATTATCTTTGATGGAATCTTGTGTGGGCACACATATTAATGTTGATTAGATTGTAATTCTTTGACTGTTTCCATGGAGATGCGACCCACTCAGCTGTAGGTGATAACTCTGATTAGATAATTGCCACAGAGGTGTGGCCCCGCTCATTCAGCATGGGCCTTGATTAGTTTACTAGAGCACTATGTAAGCTCAGACAGAAGGAGCAAGTTTGCTACAGTCAAGAGGGACACTTTGAAGAACGCACAGGAGCTGAGAGAGGAGCTGCGGCTTACAGAGACATTTTGGAGATGGCCTTTGAAAGCAAGCTTTTGCTCTGGAGAAGCAAAGAGAGGACAAATGCCCCAAGAGCAACTGAGAGTGACATTTTTGAGGAGCTGCAGCCTAGAGATGAATGTCCTGGGAGAAAGCCATTTTGAAACCAGTACTCTGGAGCAGATGCCAGCCATGTGCCAGAGGTTTTCTGGATGCCATTGGCTATCCTCCAGTGAGGGTACCCGATTGTTGATGCCTTATCTTGGACACTTTATGGCCTTAAGACTGTACTTGTGTAACCAAATAAACCCCCTTTATAAAAGCCAATCCATTCCTGGTGTTTTGCATTCTGGCAGCATTAGCAAACCAGAACAGTAGGCTATCTTTGGTATTTCCTTCACCATCTTGAATAATTTTGGTAAGCATTAAAATGGTTATTTTGGTATTGATTAAGCCTTAGTATTGCAAATCTGTTTCTTGTAATGAAGGAAACACAAAGCTATTTTCCACAACAGGAGGAAAAGAGTTTGGATCAATCGCATCATCAGAAGACATGGGAATTCAATAATGTTAAATGTGAATGGACTAAACAATCCAATCAAAAGGCAGATATTGTCAGACTGGATTAGAAAAAACAAGATCCAAGTATATGTTGTCTACAGGAGACACACTTTAGATTCAAAGATACAAATAGATATGAAGTAAAAGAATGGAAAAAAATTGTAACATACAAACAGCAACCACAAGACAATTCAAGTGGCCATACTCATAGACAAAATAGACTTTAAAACATAAAGTGTTGCTAGAGATAAATAGGAATATTTTATAATGACAAGGGGTCAATCCATCAGGGAGATATAACAATTGTAAACATATATGCAACTAACAACAGAGCACCAAAATACATGACACATGAACTGGCAGAAATGAAGTGGGAAATTGTTTTAGTTTCCTAGGCTGCTCAAGCAAATACCATTAAAAGGGTTAGATTAAACAATGAGTATTTATTCACTCATGGGTTGAGGCTGGGAAAAAGACCAAATCAAGGCATCATCAGGGTAATGCTGTCTCCCAGAAGATTGTGGCCTTCTGGGGCTGGTTGCTGGCAAGCCTTGGTCCTTAGCTTGTCACATGGCAAGGCAAATGGTGACATCTCTGGGTCTCTCCCTTCTCTTCTGGGTTCCATTGAAGTTTAGCTGCTGGTTGCTCTCTCTGGCTTTCTCTCTGTGTGTCTGAATTTCATTCCAATTATAAAGGACTCCAGTATTAGGATTAAGACCCTTCCTGATAGGGGTGGGTCACACCTTAACTGAAGTAACCTCATCAAAAGGTCCTACTTACAACAGGTTCACACCTACAGGAATGGATTAAGTTTAAGAACATTTGTCTGCAGTACAAACAGCTTCAAAAGACCACAGAAATAGATTATTCAAGAAAACAGTTGAAACTTCAATACATTATTCTCAATAATGGATAGAACAATTAGGGAGAACACCAACAAGGAAATAGGAGGCTGACAATGCTATAAATCAACCAGACCTAACAGAAATCTATAGAACACTGAAAATAGCAGGAAACACATTATTCTCAAGTGCACATGGAACATTCTTCAAGATAGACCATATACGTTAGGCCACAAAACAAGTCTCAATAAATTAAAAAAGAAACTGAAATCATACAAAGTATGTTTTCCAAACAAAATGGAATGAAATTAGAAATTAGTAACATAAAAAATACGGAAAATTCATAAATATGTAGAAATTGAACAACCTATTGTTAAACAATCAATTAGGCAAAAAAATCTCACAGGAAGTTAGAAAATAACTTGAGAAAAATGAAAATGAAAACACAACATACCAAAACTTAGAGGATGCAGCTAAAGCAGTGCTGAGAGGGAAATTTATATATGGAAATTCCTATATTAGAAAAGGAAAAAGATCTTGAATCAATAACCTAATTTTCCACCTTAAGGAAATAGAAATAGAAAAGCAAATTGAAACTGAAGCCAGGAGAAGGAAGAAAATAATGAAAATTAGAGCAAAGATAAATGAAATAGAGAATTAAAAACAACAGAGAGTAAATGAAAACAAAAGTTGGTTCTTTGAAAAGATGGATAAAATTGTCAAATCTTTAGGTAGATTGACTAAGGAAAAAACAGAGAAAACTCAAATTATTAAATTAGGAATGGAAGTGGGGACATTACTACCAATCTTATAGAAATAAAAAGAATTATAAGAGAATACTATGAACAGTTGTATGCCAACAAATTAGATACCTAGATGAAAGGGACAGTTTTCTAGAAACACACAAAACTGACTCAGGAAGAAATAGAAAGTCTGAATACAATTATAACAAGTAAGGAGATTAAATTAGTAATGGGGAAAAAAAAAAACTTTCAAAAGAAAAAGTCCAGGTCCAGGTAGATTCACTTGTGAATTCTATCAAGCATTTAAAGAAGAATTAGCAGCAGTCCTTCTCAAACTCTTCCAAAACATGGAAGAAGGAGCACTCTTTAACTCATTTTCTAAGAGGCCAGTATTACCTTGATACCAAAGCCAGACAGACCTCACAAGAAAATCAAACTACAGACCAATATCCCTTATGAATAAAAATGTAAAAATTCTCAACAAAATACTAGCAAGCCAAATCCAGAAGCACAATACAGGCATTATACACCATGACCAAGTAGAATTTATCCCAGTAATTTGAGGGTGGTCCAACATATGAAAATCAGTGTATTACATCACTGAATGAAGGAAAAAACATGTGATCATCTCAATTGATGCAGGAAAAGCATTTGACAAAATCCAACACCCTTTCATGATAAAAACACTAAAAAACTCAGAATAAAAAAGAATTTCCTCAACATGATAAAGGACATTGATGAAAAACCTACAACTAACATTATACTAAATGGTGAAAGATTAGAGGCTTCCTCTCTAAGATCAAGATCAAAACAGGGATGCCCAATGTGCAGGTTTGGATGTATTATTCCCCCAAAATGCCATGTTCTTTAATGCAGTCTTGTGGGGGCTGACATATTAGTGATTAGGTTGGAATTTTTGGATTAGGCTGTCTCCATGGGATGTGACCCACCCAACTGTGGGTAATACCTTTGATTAGATTATGTCCATGAAGGTGTGACCCCACACATTCAGCCTGGGTCTTGATTTAATCACTGGGGTCCTATAAAACAGCTCACAAACAAAAGGACCTCAGAGCAGCTGAGAGTGACATTTTGAAGAGCAGCTGAGAGTGACAATTTGGAGATGGCTGCTGAAAGCAGACTTTTGCTGTAACATTGGAGATGCTAGCCCAGAGTTTGCTCCGGAGAAGCGAAGAGAGGACAAACACCCCAAGAGCAACATTTTGAAGAAGACACAGGAGGTGAGAGAGGAGATGGAACACAACCTGGGATCAGCAGATGCCAGCCACATGCCTTACCAGCTAACAGAGGTTTTCTGGATGCCATTGGCCTTCTTTCGGTAAAGGTATACTCATGTTGATGCCTTAATTTGGACACTTTTATGGCCTTCAGACTGTAAATTTGTAACCAAATAAACTCCCTTTATAAAAGCCAATCCATTTCTGGTATATTGCACGACAGCAACATTAGCAAACCAGAACACCCACATTCACCACTTCTATTCAGCATTGTACTGGATGCTCTAGCCAGAGAAATTAGGCAATAAAAGGAAATAAAACACATCCAAATTTGAAAGGAAGAAGTAGAACTATCTCTAGTTACAGATGACATGATCTCATATATAGAAAATCCTAAAGAATTCACAAAAAACTGCTAGAGTTAATAAATGAATTGAGCAAAATTGCAGTATATAAAATCAACACACAAAAATCAATTGTATATCAAGATTCTAGATACTCATAGTACAAGACTAGAGGAAGCTGAACAACGACTCAGTGACCTCAAGAACCACGGAACAGAAAATGAAAGAACAAAAGAAAGAATGGGGAAAAATTGAAAAAATCAAAATGAATCTCAGGGATATGATAGATAAAATAAAATGTCCAAATGTAAGACTCATTGGTGCCCCAGAAGGGGAAGAGAAGGGTAAAGGTCTAGAAAGAGTATTCACAGAAATTGTTGGGGAAAACTTCCCAAACCTTCTACGCAATCTAAATACACAAAGCATAAATGCCCAGCCAACCCCAAATAGAATAAATCCAAAGAAACCCACTCCAAGACATATTCTGATCAGACTCTCAAATAATGAAGAGAAGGAGCAAGTTCTGAAAGCAGCACGAGAAAAGCAAGTCACCACATACCAAGGAAACAACATAAGACTGAGTAGTGACTACTCAGTGGCCACCATGGAGGTGAGAAGGCAGTGGCATGACATTTAAAATTCTGAGAGAGAAAAATTTCCAACCAAGAATACTTTATCCAGCAAAACTCTCCTTCAAATTTGAGGGAGAGCTTAAATTTTTCACAGACAAACAAATGCTGAGAGATTTTGCTAATAAAAGACCTGCCCTACTTCAGATACTGAAGGGAGCCCTACTAACAGAGAAACAAAGAAAGGAGAGAGATATAGAGAAACTTAATGGACGTATATAGAACATTACATCCCAAATCACCAGGATACACATTCTTCTCTAGTGATCACGGAACTTTCTCCAGAATAGACCATAGGCTGGGACATAAAACAGCCTCAATAAATTTAAAAAAATTGAATTTATTCAAAGCACATTATCTGACCACAATGGAATACAAATAGAAGTCAATAATCATCAGAGACTTAGAAAATTCACAAACACCTGGAGGTTAAAACAGGGGGAGATGAAAACATTCCGGGATAATCAAAAGCTGAGGGACTTCATCACCAGTAGATCAGTCCTATAAGAAATGCTAAAGGGAATTGTGCAGGCTGAAAGGAAGGGACACTAAACAATTGACTGAAACCACATGAAGAAATAAAGATTTCCAGTAAAGATCACATGGCAAATATAAATACCAATACTACTGTATTTTTGATTTGTAACTCCACTATTTACCTCCTACAGGATCTAAAATACATAAAGTATAATGATAAATCAGTAGTTTTGGACTCAATGTAAAATATGTAATTTTTGACAAGAACTACATAAGGGTGGGGGAATAGAGGAGTACAGGAACACAGTTTATGTGTCCTGTTGAAGTTAAGTTGGTATCAAAGAAAACAAGATAGTTATAGACTTAAGATGTTAAATTTAAGCCCCAGGATAAACACAAAGAAAGTATCAGAGAATATGATCATAGAGATGAAAAGTAGAGTATGGGTTACGAGAAGTGGAGGAAGGGGCAATGGGGAGTTAATAAGAAATGACTGTAGGGTTTCTGTTTAGGGTGAAGGGAAATTTCTAGTAATGGATGGTGGGAAGATGATGGCATTGCAACATTGTAAATGTGATTAATCCCACTAAATGGAATGCTTGGGAGGGGTTGGAATGGGAAGATTTATGCTGTATATATGTTTCCACAATTGAAAAAAAAGACAGTCTAAATAGATAATGACAATTAAATGCCATAGATGATCCTGGATGAGATTTAAGAATAGAGAAGAAAAGGCTCAAAAGGACACAATTGGGACATAAGAAAAAAAATGAAATATAGAATGTAAGCTTTATATCAATGTTAAATTTTTTGAACTTCTTAACTACACTTAATGTGATTACATAAATGAATATTCTTGTTCATAAGAAATGTATATGTGAATGATATTATCTGTTCAAGGATGTGTGCAACTTGCTCTCATATGTTCAGAAGACAGAGCAATAGATGATGGATGATAGACAGGGAGGGAGGGAGGGAGGGAAAGAAAGAAATGGTAAAGTGACAAAATATTACAATTGGTAGATCGGGATATTGGTGGAGGGGGGTTGGGGTATGCTGGAGTTCTGTGTATGGGGTTTGTATTATTTTTGCAACTGTTACTGTAAATTTAAATTTATTTCAAAATAAAAATTAAAAAAAGGATTAAAAAAATCAATTGTATGTCTGTATACTATCAATGAACAATCAGAAAAGGAAATTTTAAAAAACAATTCAATTTAAAATAGAATAAAAAAGGATAAAATTCTTAGAAATAAATTTATACAAGAAGGTGCAAGGCTTGTACACTGAAAACTACAAGATATTGCTGAAAGATTATTTAAAGACGACTTAAAACAATGGAAAGACATCCTGTGTTCATGAATTGGAAGACTTAATATTGTTCCGATGGCAATATTCCCCAGAGTAATCTTCAGATTCAATGTGTCACTTTCAAAACCCCAATGGACTTTTTTTTTTTTTTTTTTTTTTTGCAGAAAAGTAAATGCTAATCCTATAATTCGTGTTGAATTGCAAGGGACCCCAAATAGCCAGTCTTGAGAAGAAGAACAAAGTCAGAATTTTCCCAATTTGAAAACTATAGTAATCAAAACAGTGTGTTACCAGCAAAAGTATAGATATATAGACCAATAGAATAGTATTGAAGAGTCCAGCACTAAACCCAAACATCTGTGGCTAATTGATTTTCAACAAGAGTATCAAGATCATTCAATGGGGAAAGAATCGTTTCTTCAACTAATGGTGCAGGGAAAACTGGCTATACATGAGTAAAAGGATGCAGTTGGACCCTCACCTCATACCATATACAAAAAGTAACAACACAGAACAAAGACCAAAATATAAGAGCTACAACTGTTTTTTTTCTTATAAATGACACCATAAGCACAGGCAATAAAAGGAAAAAATTAATTGTATTTCATCAAAATTATAAAATTTTGTGCATCAAAGAATACTATCAAGAGAGTGAAAAGACAACTCACAGAATGGGAGAAAACATTTGCAAATCCTATATCTGACAGAGGTCTAGTACCCAGAATATATAAAGACCTCTTACAACTAAACAACAAAAACAAACAACCCAATTTAAAAAGGGGAAAGGACTTGAACAAACATTTTTCCAAAGAAAGTCCAAAAAGTCCATAATAAAATATTCAACATCGTAAGTCATTAGGAAATTGCAAATCAAACCCACAGTGAGATATTGCTTTCCTTCCACTAGGTTGACTATAATAAAAAAAGAGGAAAATAAGTGACGGCGAGGTTGTGGAAAACTGGAAGCTTCACACGTAGCTGGTGAGAATGCAAAATGCAGCTGCAGTTGAAAACAGTTAGGTGTATCTTCAAAAAGTTAAACATAGAATTACTATATGACCCAGCAATTCCACTCCTAGGTATATACCCCAGAAAATTGAAAACAGTTGTTGAAGCAACAACTTGTATACAAGTATTCATACCAGCACTTTTCTCAGGAGCCAAAAGAATGCAAAAGTTCATCAACTGATGAGTGGAGAAACAAAATGTGGTATATCCATACAAAGGAATACCATTCAGCTATAAAAAAGGAAAAGAGTATTGCTACAACATGGATGAACTTGAAAACATTATGCTGAGTGATATGTCAGACACGAAAGGATAAATATTACATGGCTCCACTTATATGAAATATCTAAAATAAGCAAACTGATAGAAATAAATAGTAGATAAGAGGTTACCAGGGGCTGGGAGAAGAGAACAGGAAATTATTGCTTAATGGGTATAGAATTTTTGTTTGGGGTGATGAAAAAGTTTTGGTAATGGCTTTGGTGATAGCACAACATTGTAAATGTAATTAATGCCACTGAACTGTATACTTAAAAATGGCTAAAATAACACATTTTATATATTTATGATATAATTAAAAATAAGGGCAAAGGATTTGAAAAGATTTTTCTCCAAAGAGACAAATGGCCAATAAGCACAGGAAAAGATGTTCAGTATCATCAGTCATTAGGGAAATGCAAATCAAACTCACAATAAGATACTACTTCACACTCATTATGATGGCGATTATAAAAAAGGAGAAAATAACAAGCGTTGGTGAGGATGTAGAAAAATTGGTACCCTTTTACATTGTTGGTGGGAATTTAACATGCTTCAGCTACTGTGGAGAACAGTTCAGCGATTCCTCTAAAAGCTAAACATAGAATTACCATGTGACCTGGAAATCTCATTCCTAGGTATACATTTGAAAGAAATGAAAACATAAGTCCATGCAAAAACTTGTAAACAAATGTTCATAGCAGCATCATTTATAATAGCCAAGAGGTGGAAACAACTCAAAGGTCCATCAACTAACAAATAGAGAAACAGTGGTATATCCATAGAATAAAATATTATTAGACCATAAAAAGGAATGAAGTAGTGATACATGCTATGACATGGATAAACCTTGAAAACATTATGCTAAGTGAAAGAAGCAGTCACAAAAAACCACACGATTCCATTTATATGAAATGTCCTGAATTGGCAAATATATAGAGACAGAAAGTAGATTGCTTAGGGCTGGTGGAATGGGAGTATAGGGGTGCAATAGCTAAAGGGAATGGGGTTTCTTTTTGGGGTGATGAAAATGTTCTAAAATTGTGGCAATGGTTACACATTTCTGTGAATATACTAAAAACCATTGAGTTGTACACTTTAAATGGGTGAATTGTGAATTATATATCAATAGAGCAGTTTTTTTTTTAAAGATTTAGGATTTGGTAATGTCAATTAGAGCTGAACACATGCAAAATTTATAACCCAGAAACCTCAGTCCTAGGTATATTCCCAGCTGAAAATTGTACATAAGTTCACCCAAAGACATGTACAAGGATATTCATCACAGTAGTATTTAAAATAGCCCTTCTCACCCTCCCTCTATCCAGTGTATGAACAGTGTAGAAAAATGGGAAAAAACATTAAATTAATAATAGGGGGTTGGAGGGATGGGATGTTTTGGGTGCTATTCTTCACTTGTATTTTTATTCTTATTTTTATCTTTTGGAGTAATGAAAATGTTCAAAAAATTGATTTTGGTGAGGAATGTACAACTGTATGATGTGAAGAACTGATTGTACACTGTGGCTGATTGTAGGGTATGTGAATATATCTCAATAAAACTGAATTGAAAAAAAATGGAAAAAACAATAGGTAGGTCTCACATAAGATTTAACTGAAAAAAAAAAAAATAGCCCTAAAGTAGAACACTAAATGTCCATCATGAATACAGTGGATAAATTGTGGTATATAGAATAATGAAATGCAATGCAGCAATTAAAATGAACAAAATACAACTACATACAACAATAGAAATGAATCTCAAAAGCATATAATTGAGGAAAAGAAGCCAATACTTTATGATTCCATTTACGTAAAGTTTAAAACCTGGCAAAGCTAATCTACGGAGTTAGAAGTCAGGATACTGTTTACCCTTTGTGAGCACAGTTAATGCTCTGTTTCTTTCTTTCTTTTCTTTTCTTTTTTTTTTTTAAATGGCAGTACATTTTATTCTGTACTTCACTTTTTTTTTTATTAAATTCAGTTTTATTGAAATACATTCACACACCATACAATCATCCATGATATACAATCCACTGTCCACAGTATGATAACATAGTTATGCGTTCATCACCACAATCTATCTCTGAACCTTTTCCTTACATCAGAAAGAACCAGAACAAGAATAAAAAATAAAAGTGAAAAAAGAACACCCAAATCATCCCCCCATCCCACCCCATTTGTCCTTTAGTTTTTATCCCCATTCCTCCACTCATCCATACACTAGATAAAGGGTGTGTGATCCACAAGGTCTTCACAATCACACTGTCACCCCTTGTAATCTACATTATTATATAATTGCCTTCAGGAGTCCAGACTGCTGGGTTGGAGTTTGGTAGTTTCAGGTATTTACTTCTAGCTATTCCAATACATTAAAGCCTAAGAGGTGTTATCTATATAGTGCATAAGAATGTCCACCAGAGTGACCTCTCGACTCCATTTGGAATCTCTCAGCCACTGAAACTATTTCGTCTCATTTTGCATCCCCCTTTTGGTCAAGAAGATACTCTCAGTCCCACAATGCCGGGTCCACATTCATCCCCAGGAGTCATACTCTGCGTTGCCAGGGAGATTTACACCCCTGGGAGTTGGGTCCCACGTAGTGGGGAGGGCAGCGAGTTCACCTGTCGAGATGGCTCAGTTAGAGAGAGAGAGGGCCACATCTGAATTGCTCTGTTTCTTAATTTGAGTACTGGTTACCCATGTGTGTTCACTTTATGAAAATTCATCAGGCTTTTACACTTACGATTTGTGCACATTTCTGTCTTTATGTTATGTCCTCAGAAAAAAATTTTTTTAAAAAGAACAGGAATTTCAGAATCTTCTTGAAAATAGGCTTTTAAGTCCTAAGAATCTTGGTTTTGGTTAGTTTTTTTATATTCTTTATTTTTTTTCAATTGTGTAGTTATTGCTCTATTTTCTTCTATTTTTCAATCTTTTTATTTCTGAAGGGAAAGGCATTGTTGTCCATATTCGGTTTTTATGCAAAGTAGAAAAAATGACCCCTCCTCAAGGAACTTTGTTTCCATTTGTCTGAAACTGTTATAAACTGATTTTGTATTAATAAGGTACTTTATTGCCTTCTGCTAGAAAATAAGCACAATACATTTACAAATCTACAATGTGTGCCTTGCGATGGGGTGCCTCCCTACAGGGTACAACTTGCACAGCTAAATGTGGGGTAACTTGTTTGGCACTAACGTGATGAAGCCCATATGACGACAGAATGTTGGTGTTCTTTAGGTGGCTTTGTTGTGGATTTGTCCCTCTTTGTCCCTGTTTTCTTAAAGACATCCTTCAAGTACTCACTATCAGTCTTATCACTACAAAGCTCACGCCCATTCGGATACACATATGAAAGTAGAAGTTCAAAGCTGTTGATTAGTGAAATTGCTTATATCAAAGAAAAATTGATTTGCTTTTTCTTTACCCAAGTCTGACTCTAAATAAGAAACTGGGTGTCTTAGGACTGCTTTTTTTTTTGCTCAAAACACTGCAAAACAGCCTGATATTCTTCTTCAGAGGCCTCTTGTAAACATGCTGCTTGTTGAGGCCATCATTGTTCTAGACACTCCTCTAAGCATTTTATATGCATTAATTCATTTAATCCTCTTGATCACCGTATCTACCCTTACTATCTGCATCTTACAGATGAGGCAACTGAGGCACAAAACATTACAAATGGTGATACTACAAAAATAGCTTCCCTGGGGAGTTTACAGTCTACTAGGGACACACACACACACACACACACACACACACACACACACACACACCAAACCACATTTAGATTAAAAAACAAAAAAAGAGAGAATATTCCGGACTCTGCTGGACAAGTCATTTATATCCCTTTGATTCACTTTCCTCATCTAATACAGGAGGCTGTATTTGCCCAAGATGACATAGCTAATAAATAGCAGAGCTAGAATCTGAACTTGGGTATTTTGGCTTCAGAGCCCAGTCTTGTGATCATTATGTTATGCTGTCTGCCAGTTCATGACCTGTTCCTGTTCCTTGCTGCCCCTGTTTATGCTCCTTCTCTTTCCCCAGTAGGATGTGTAGGTACTCAAGTGGGCCCCTCTCTCCTCAGCTCTTTTACTTCCTGCCTAATCCCAGGAAAACACATGACCCTTGGTTTAAGGACACGAATAAGATAATGAATAATGAATAATGAATAATGAATAATGAAGATAGTGACTCAGGTTCTAGAATCTTTCAGAGCTTTCTTACCTTTAGAAGTTTCTGTGGGACTGGGAGGTATATATATGTCATTTCAGCTTCTGGACTGGCTGCTGGCAGGACCCCTGTTCTCAGCAGGATGAAGTGATCAGAGTTTCTCAATCTTTCAGATTAATTAATTAATCAAGTAATTTATTAACTGTATCATTATCCGAATAGTCTTTCTTCAGTTATGTCAGATTTCCAGGCTAACACAAAAGAGTATATACTGTATGCTTCTTTTATATGAAACTCAAGAACTGTCAAAGTTAATTTATGGTGCTATAAGTCAAAGTAGTGGTTTCCTCCAGTAGTGGGAAAGGACACATTTGAGGAGACAAAAGAGAACATTCTGGGTTGATAGAGATGTTCTGTAACTTGATCTGGTAACACAGGAACATAGGTAAAAATTATTAGGTATACACCCAAGACTTTTGCTTTATTCCTCAATTTTAAAAAGTTAAAAGCAAAAGCTTCAAAAAAAATTTTTTCCCAGCCTCCTTTAAAGTCCCTTTGGAGTTAATTTGATAGGCCGGAAGTAGGTGCCCCCTTGTGGTTCTCTTGCTTTTCTCTGCCCTTTTGGGGCCCAGCATCTATCATAGTGCCTAGGATTCATACAGGCAACAAATATTTATTGAGTACCTACCTACTCTGTACTAGGTGCCAGGCACTGTGCTATGTGCTGAGAACACAACAGTGAACAAGATGGATAAGGTCTCCCTCTTTATGGAATCCACAATCTAGTGGTAAACCATCTAAGGACAAGCACATGATACTAAGATGACTTGTCTGGGGGGTGGTCAGGGAGGGTATCCTTACGGTAGGGAGTTTGAGCTGGAATCTGAAAGTTGATGAGTTACCCGAGGGGAGAAAGTATTTTAGGCAGTGATCCTCATGTGCAAGAGTCCTGAGGAAGGAGGGCATCCTGTGACGAGTTAAAGAAGGCCACTGCAATTTCATCCCAGAGAACGTGGAAGAGGGCCCTGAAACGAACCTGGAGATGGGGGGAGACAGTCCAACAGTAAGAATTTTTTTTTTTGTCTTAAGAACAATGTGGAGCCATCAAATAGGGGAGTGGCATGATCAGATTTCTGATTTAGAAACATTACTCTGACAGCAGGGTAGAGAATAGAACAGAGGGGGGTCAGGGAAGATGTAACTATATGGTGTATGCTCAATAAATATCTGTGGAATTAAAGGGCTCTTGACTCCCTTTCTTAGATGGGACCAGTATGCCTGAGCTGTGCAAGCAGTTTACAATTCACCTGCTCATCTTCTGTCTTCTGTGATGTTCATAACTCCCATTTTATAAATGGGGAAATTGAAGTTCCGAGAGGCAAAGAATATCATAGAGCTATCCAGAGTGCAAGATCTGAATACAGGCTTGTATAACATCAAGCCCAGTGCTGGGGAAGCCTCCTGATATTTGGGGAGAGGGGAGGGAGACTCAATCACTTGTTCACTCAAGAGATACTTTTATTGAGCACTTTCTGAGCTTGCTACCATGATAGTGATGGGAAAAACTAGAGAGCGACCTACAGGCAAATAATAATAATTAATGTTATTAGAAACTAAGTGCCAGGCACTGTGTCAAGTGCTTTCCATACCTTCCTTCATTTCCCCTTTGCAAACATTATTATCCCAATAATTCAGATGGTTAAACTGAGGTTTGGAGAGATGCCTTGCCCAAAGACATTTAGCCAGAGCGCTCCCGTAGGGTTATGCAGTGCTTTCGAAGTAAGGGTGGCTGCTCCTGGCGAGATTACCGCGCTGGAAAGCAAACAGAAATACATCGGATTTCAGCCCTAAGGGATCCGCACCCACGTGAGCGAGCGCACGCTCCGCCTCGCGCTCCCGAGGACGTTTGATCACGTGGGCAGGACCCCGCCCCGCCCCGCTCCCTCCCTATCTCTCTCTCCCTCCCTCCCTCCCCCTCCCTCCCCGGCCCGGTCCGGCCCATCCCCCTCCCCGCCGGCTCCCTGAGGCCCTGCCGGGTCGGGCTGCGGGCGGCCGGGCGCGGACCGTCGGACAGACGGGCGCCGGCGAGGACAGACGCACGGACGCACAGAGGGCCGCGATACGCACGGCCCGGGCCGGCGCTCCGAGGCCCGCCTTGGAGGGCCGGAGAGCTCCGCTCAGGTGAGGCGACGGCTACGCGGGCCCGTAAGGGTGGGCCCGCCGGGCGTCTGCGGCCCCTGCCGTCTGGCTCAGCGGGGAGGAGGCGCTGCCCCGGCCCGGCGCGGGAAAATGGCGCCGACCGACCGTGGAGCACGGCCCGAGTACGGACTCGGCCCGTAGCCGCCCCGCCTGCCTGCCCGCCGGGCTCGTGTCCCCGTCGCCATGTTGGGGAGCGGGCCCCGGGCCTGCGGGCGGGGGCGCTGGAGAGAGAAGGGTCCCTGCCGGGGGTGGGGAGGGTGCGGGACGCGGGTTCCGGGGCGCTGAGAGTGCAGTGGACGGCCGAGCAGAGGTCTGCATTTGGTGGCGCTCCGGGCCGGGAGAACTGGAGGGAGACGGACGTGGGGCCGGGGACGTGGAGAAGGGACACCACTGGGTCCGAACGGAATCGGGGTCGAGGTCCACGGGACTGTGTGCGGGGGCCGGACCTGGAGCTAGGTTGGGCCATGGGCGCTGTTCAGGACTCCAGGGCAGGTGGGACCCGGGGGTTGTGGGGGCCGAGCTCAGGCTGTCAGGACGGACAGTTCTCTGGGGAAGGGGGAGTGACCAGAAACGGGGACCCTTTGGATACAGACTTGGTTATCAGATTGGGACTGTCCTCAGAGCCCCGGGACTGAACTACAAGTCCGTATAACCCCCAAGGGACTGAAAACTTAGGTGTCCCCAGAATCCCCCAACACCTATTGGGGGGAGCAACAGAAAAAGGGAAGGGTTTGATGGGGAATAGAAAATAGGGGGGCTAAATTTGAGTGCAGGAGCTCATCAGCAAAAGGGGTGCATAGAGTGGAACTGGTTGGCAAGGAGGGAGACAGCCTCCATCAACTTAGGGAGTTTGTGTGTGTCTTTAAAAGGCGGGATCAGGCTGTTTGGGGGCGGTGACCCAAGGCGTCGTCCCAGGAAGGGGACAGCCCACTGTTTAAGAGCAGGGTAACCTGGGGAGGTTATCAGAAATGTGTTTTTGAAGCCGGTAAGAATGGTGAAGAGAAGTGAATGTGCAAAAACTGTAAGGATCTTAGCGATCAGTTAATGATTTCAGGTCATGTAATGATTTCAGTTGAGACATAGAAAGGTAAAGTTGACTTCCCAAGATCTTACAAGTTAGTGGCAGAAGTAGGACTAGAACTCAGGTCTTTTGCCTCCTCATTCAGCATACTGCCTTAGAGAAATTTGCTAGTTGGGAGAAAAGTGTTTAAAAGTCAAGAATGGCAGTATATATCAGAGAAATATTAATGATTTATTTATTTATTTATTTGTATTGAGTTTGTCATTGCAAAGGCTGTGAGGGATACAGAAAAGTATGGGTAACCAGGTATTTGATATTTCTAACCCACCTTCTAACAAAGAAGTTATCTTCAAGATGATTTTGATCTCTGACTTTCTAGAATTTTAAGAGATGATCCTTCGCTTCTAGGTGTTTACTGTACAGTAAAGGGACACAGAAAGTCTAAAAATATAACAGTGAATAATGATAGAAATCCAGGATCCCTAGCCTGATCAAACTTTAATTGACGTTAGATCATGCCAGAGAAGAGTTCAAAGTTCAGATGGGTTGTGGTAGAGTTCTAGGGGAAACTATGCAAATCAGTTGTAATGTAGTAGGTCCAGGGCCTTCATATTATCAACAAGGACTTTACGCAAAAAGATTATGAGGGCATCCATAATAGTAAGATTTTCAATACCATATGTGTATATAGTAAATTTTATTTGTTCTGGGTCTTTCTAGTGTTGGCGGAGCCTAACTTTTTCTGTGCCACAGACCCCTTTAGTATCTGGTGAAGCCTATGGACTTGTCTCAGAATAATACTTTTAAATGCATAAAATAAAATAATAGGGCTACAAAGGAAACCAATTATATTGAAATACAGTTATCAAAATAGACAAATTGTGATATAGTAATAATATATATATATATTCTTCTTTATCAGCACATTAAGAAATAAGACCTAGTGATGGGGTCTGATAATTGGCATAATTTCAAAGAGGTGATGAACACAAATAAAATTTCAAGATATTTGCAACAACTGTAATATGATATAATGATATCTGTGATTTCTATTGTTGACAGAGTCACAGATACTGCTTATACTACAA
Source organism: Choloepus didactylus (assembly GCF_015220235.1). NCBI lineage: Eukaryota > Metazoa > Chordata > Mammalia > Pilosa > Megalonychidae > Choloepus > Choloepus didactylus. The sequence continues at coordinate 38,643,130 of NC_051325.1, read as the reverse complement.
TGGTTTGTTGCCTACATTCAACTTTGAAGAAAATGATAATTTCCATTTAGAAGTTAGTGACAATAAAGAGGTAATTTTTTCCATCCAATTTCATGAACCACCCCCCCCCCCGCCCTGAATTTTGTCTCTGGATTCGCATCTGTGAACCCCAAGTTGAGAAACTCTGCTCTCATTTCTACCATTAGGCATGTCTTCCTTTCAGCAAACGTTTACTGTGTGTTAGGACATCAACTCTGTGTCAAGAATTGAGCTAAACTCTGAAGTTTCAAAGGTCTTTAAGGAAGAGTCTTCTCACTTTTAAGTGTTCAGTCCAGTGAGAGAAATAAACATATAAATAATGATGGGATGGTAGATGCCAAAGGAGAATTATCAAAGGTTGTAAGGACACAGAAGTGGGTGTGACTCTGCTTTAGGAATCAGGGAAGGTTTTGTGAAGGGATGGCATTTGAGAATTTGAGACATGTATTGAAAGATGGAGGAGTTTGCCAAATGGAGAGTTGGAGGGAAGAGCTTTCCAGGTAAAGACTTGCCTTTTCAGAGAATGCAATTGAATGTGACTGGAGCATAGACTATATGTGTGAAAGGGTGGTCAGAGATGAGATTGCGAAGGTTGTTTGAAACCTGGTTGTGAAGGCTCTTGCTAAGCAGTTTGGACTGAACCTTTGGCTGATAGGGAGGCAATAAGGGTTTTCAAGGAGGGCAGTGACATGACTAGGTTTAACTTTTAGAAGATAAATGGATGCTCTTTGGGATGAGGGGGGACTGGAGAGAAGAGAAATAATGAGGGCCTGAACTAAGGCAGAGGCTGTGGGCATTGCATAGAGCTAGAATTTTCAGATGTTTATAATTGACATTGTGAATGGTGAAAGAGAGGGAGTTATTTAGAGTTCTAGTTTGGGATGGTGGTGGTCAAAGATGTTTTAGAAAGATGAAAATGACCTGAGCATTGACAAAGATAGGAAAAAGATTATTTGGTAGGGTAATAGAGTTTTGGAACCTGTTGGAAAGCTGCCAAGTGTGGTGTGGTTTTTGCTTAAGGAAATAGAGGTGTCAGATATTAAGGGTAAGGAAAGATGTGGAAAGTATTCCTAGGATGTCAGAAAATCACAATTATCTATGTCAGTAATTGGTAAACTCTGGCCCACAGGTCAAATTAGGCCCTCCACCTGTTTTTATAAATGAAGTCTTATTGGAACACAGCCATACTCATTCATTTACACATTGTCTGTGGCTGCTTTTGCACAACCACTGGCAGAGTTGAAGAGATTTAGCAGTTAGTGTACAGCTTACAAAGCTGAAAATATTTACTATCTGGCCATTTACAAGAATGTTTGCCAACTCCTGATCTATGTGTCTGAATGTTGGATGTTTAACTTCTGGTTTGCCATCCAGTTTCTAGGCTGTGGAGAAAAATCGTCTTGGCTTTGCCCTTCTGGGAGGTCCCCAACTTAACTTGCAGTGTGACATAGACCTCTGAATATTTTATATTGGGCAATGATGCCAGGGTCTACTGTTGTGGGTCAGCTGTGTGGCAACTGTAGTAGTGCCAGTTTTTACACCTTAGACCATGCTGGGGCTTGTTTTGCCATTTTTCTTTTGGGTTTTTGTCTCTTTTAAAATATTTATTTATTTAGATTGTTAATCCTTTGTTGGTTATATGTGCTACAGGTGTTCTTTCCCATCTTGTTGCTTATCTTTTTAATCTTTTAAAGGCTTCTTTTGTTAAAAAGAATTTCTGAATTTTAATATGGTCAAATTTATCAATCTTTTCCTCCCTCAAGGATTTGAAGTTATTTTTTATATTATCTTTTAGAATCTCTACTGTTTTGTCTTTAATGTTTAGATCTTTAATCCTTCTGGAATTGATTCTTGTGTGTGGTAGGAGATAGGGTCCAGTTTCCTTTTTATTCTATGCATAACCATTTGTTCCAGCACTGTTAATTGAAATGGGGTTTGTTTTCAAATTGTGAGCTCTTTTTGGTGGAATCTGTCTGAGGTTCTGATTCCACCTAGGCTGCTTGCTGACTGTGTGACCTTGGACAAGTTACATAACCTCTTTATTTTTTAATTTTTATTTTGAAATAATTTCAAACATATAGGACAGTTGCAAATATAATACAAACCCTATACAGAGAACTCCAACACCCCCCCATCCCCAGATATCCGTATCTACCAATTTTACATTTTGCTACCTTTGCAGTACCTTTCTCCTTCCTTCCTTCCTTCCTTCCTTCCTTCCTTCCTTCCTTCCTTCCTCTCTCCCTCCTTCCCTCTCTCCCTCCCTCCCCCCTCTCTTTCTTTCAACTATATCTGTTATCTTTCTGTCAATTATCTGTCTACGCATTTATCATCTTCTGAACATTTGAGAGCAGGTTGCATATATCATTCTCCTTGAACTCATAACACTTCCATGTACATTTCCTACGAACAAGGATATTCACTTATGTCATTAACTTAACTGCAGTTAATTCAAGAAAATTAATATGATATAAAGCTTAAATTCTATATTCCAATTTTTCCTTATGCCCACTTTGAGCTTTTCTCCTCCATTCTTAGATCCACTCCGGTATCATATATTGCAGTGATTGTCGTTAACTTTTAATTAGCTCTTTTTTTTTAAATTAACTACATTAAAAAAAAATTTTTTTAAAAGATATACAATAAAAAAACATTTCAAACAAACCATAACAAGGGAGTAAGAAAAAGACAACTAACCTAAAACAACTACTTTACTTCCAACATGTTCCTACTCTACCCCAAGAAAATAACCTAATATAGCAACACTTCTGTGAACTTGTTCCTACCATACCTATCAGAAATTAACAAACCATAGTCATTCCTGGGCATTCCAAGAACGTTAAATTTACCCGCAATAGCTTATCTGTTCTTATTGGGTTATCGTTCCCCCTTCATTAATTGCTCTCTATCACTAGTTCCCCTATACTCTACATTATAAATTATTTATTTTAGGAGTGTGTTGTTTAACCTCCAGGTGTTTGTGAATTTTCTACGTCTCTGATGGTTATTGACTTCTAATTGTATTCCATTGTGGTCAGAGAATGTGCTTTTAATATTTTCAATTTTTTTAATTTATTGAGGCTTGTTTTATGTCCCAGCGTATGGTCTATTCTGGAGAAAGTTCCGTGATCACTAGAGAAGAATGTGTATCCTGGTGATTTGGGATGTGATGTTCTATATATGTCTGTTAAATCAAATTCATTTATCAGATTGTTTAGTTTTTAGTTTCCTTAGTGGACTTCTGTCTGGTTGATCTGTCTGTAGGAGAGAGTAGTGATGTGTTGAAGTCTCCTGCAATTATTGTGGAAACATCCATTGCATCCTTTAGTTTTGCCAGTGTTTGTCTCATGTATTTTGTGCCACCATGATTGGGTGCATAAACATTTATGATTGTTATTTCTTGTTGAATTGTCCCTTTTACTAGTGTGTGGTGGCCTTCTTTGTCTCTCTCACCATCCTTGCATTTAAAGTCTATTTTATCTGAGATTAATATTGCTACTCCTGTTTTTCCCTGGCTGCAACCTGCATGAAATATTTTTTCGATCCTTTCACTTTCAATTTCTTTGTGTCCCTGTGTCTAAGATGAGTCTCTTGTATGCAACATATTGACAGTTCATATTTTTTGATCTGTTCTGCCAATCTATATCTTTTAATTGGGGAGTTTAATCCATTTACATACAATGTTATTACTGTGAAGGCATTTCTTGAATCAGCCATCCTATCCTTTGGTTTATGTTTGTCAGATATATTTTTTCCCTCTCTCTCTTAATGTCCTTTAATGAACCAATATTGAATCTCTTTAGTACTGAACCTTTCTCCATATCTCTCTCTCCTTCCTTTGTTTTTCTGTCAGTAGGGCTCCCTTTAGTTTCTGAAGTTGGGTAGGTCTTTTATTAGCAAAATCTCTCAGCATTTGTTTGTCTGTGAAAAATTTAAGCAATCCCACAAATTTGAAGGAGAGCTTTGCTGGATAAAGTATTCTTGCTTGGAAATTTTTCTCTCTCAGAATTTTAAATATGTCATGCCACTGCCTTCTGGCCTCCATGGTGGCCGCTGAGTAGTCGCTACTTAGTCTTACGTTGTTTCCTTTGTATGTGGTGACTTGCTTTTCTCGTGCTGCTTTCAGAACTTGCTCCTTCTCTTCAGTATTTGACAGTCTGATCAGAATATGTCTTGGAATGGGTTTATTGGGATTTATTCTATTTGGAGTTCGCTGGGCATTTATGCTTTATGTATTTATATTGTGTAGAAGGTTTGGGAAGTTTTCCCCAACAATTTCTTTAAATACACTTTCTAGACCTTTACTCTTCTCTTCCCCTTCTGGGACACCAATGAGTCTTATATTTGGATGTTTTATTTTATCTATCATATCCCTGAGATCCATTTCAATTTTTTCATTTTTTTCCCCATTCTTTCTTTTGTTCTTTCATTTTCCGTTCTGTGACCCTTGAGGTTGCCGGTTTGTAGTTCAGCTTCCACTAGTCTTGTACTATGAGTATCCAGAATCTTTTAAATTTGGTCAACAGTTTCTTTTATTTCCATGAGATCATCTATTTTTTTATTTACTCTTGCAATTTCTTCTTTATGCTCTTCTGGGGTCTTCTTCATGTCCTTTATATCCTGTGCCATGCTCTTCTTCATGTCCTTTATATCCTGTGCCATGCTCTTGTTGTTTATCTTTAGTTCTTTGATTAATTGCTCCAAGTGCTGTGTCTCCTCTGATCTTTTGACTTGGGTGTTTGGGTTTGAGTTATCCATATCATCTGGTTTTATGATATGCTTTAAAATTTTCTGTTGTTTTTGGCCTCTTGGCATTTGATTTACTTGGTAGGGTTCTTTTAGGATATATAGGATTATTCAAAGATGAATCTCTAATTTGTCAGATCTACAGCTTGGTGCCATACACTTTCTCTAACCAGCATATGGGGTCCACGAGTCACCTATTCCCCTCACGTCAGTTCTCCCCCACTTTGTCTTTGTGGTGTGTGGGGGTCTGATTCTTGTGGGGCCAATTGGTGCACCAAGTTTGAGTGTGTCGTTGGTGCTGTCTGCCCTGAATGTGGGGCGTGTGTCTGAGTGGTTAGGAAGGGAGGGCAGCTTTAACAATCAAACCTCCCAGGTGTTCCTGGAGATTTAAGGCTGTTGCAGGAGTCTAAATCTTCATTTCAGTCTCACCACAGATTGTCTCTGCTGCTGACCCACAAGTCTTTGGTGTTGGCGTATGGTCCCTGGGATTTCCGAGTGGGTCCCTCTTCCAAGCCGTGCCCTTCTAGGGCCTCTGCTGAGGGAAGGTTGTGCTGCATCACAAGTGTGCACTGTCCCTCAAGGGAAGTTCTGGGCCACTGGGCCATGTAGGGACGTTCTCAGCCTGCTGAAAGGATGGCTGAATGGGGCGTGTTAATTTCCCCTTTTCGCACAGCTCTGCCTTCCCAGCTCCGGGACAATTAGCTGTGGGTGCATGAAAGGCTATTGTCCATGCCCGATATTGTGGCATGTACGTGTGTTGCTGGAAACACTTCCTGTCACACTGAGTTTTTTGGTGTGGCTCTGGGCTGTGGCTCCGGTGCCGGGCAGGAGCATTCCCAGCCTACTGGGAAGATGGCTGCAAGGGACGTGTTTTTTTTCCCCTTTTCGCTAATCTCTGCCTTCCTCGCTCTGGGACAATTAGCAGCCAGATATTGAGGCATTCGCACAGCCTGTTCCTGCCACGCTTCACTGTGCGGTTCTCGCTGCCATATCGGCAGCCACTTTTGTTTTTTTTTAAAAAAGAACCAGTCTGCCTCCAAACACCAACCCTCAGTTTCCCCACACTGCAGCATGGCTGCTGGACATTCAGCGGCTTACTCACTCGTTTCAGAACGCAGACTCCTGGTTTCACCAAGTGCACGGTCCCTGTGGATTTAGCAGACCTTGTCCAGCTGCTGCATCTCTGGAACTGGTGTTCTGGGTCACTTTCTGGCTTTTATCTATTATTTTTTACGGAGGCATTTTTTTGCCCTGTCTCCTACCCGCCGTCTTAGGTTCTCCCTCTACATGACCTCTTTGTGCTTCAGTTTCCTCATCTTTAAAATAAGGATGGTAGTATTTATCTCACAGGGTTGTTGTGAAGATTACATCAGTTAATACAAGTAGCACGTGTAGAACAGTGCCTGGCACCTAGAAAGTGCTCTGTAAGTGCTAGCTGTAATTTAGTGCTACTGCTCATTTCTGATTCCTCAGTACCTGGCACAGAGTAAGTGCTCAATGTGCTCAACACAGTTTTTAAATTAATTTAGCTTTCAGGTCAAAGCAGAGTGGTTGTGAGCCAGGCTCAGTGTTGCAGGAGATGCATCCAAAGAACTGCTTGGTTTTAGTTCTTGACTTTGTCTGCTGGGATAGAGCTCCTACCATCCCCATCACTTCTTTGGCAGAAAATTTCTGTAGTAAGGGATGCAGACTGTAAGCAGGTGTTAGATTTGGCCTGAAGACTTGTCTTGTTTGACTAATATGATATTTTAAATGATTAAAAATTTACACAAATTTCTGAGTTTCTGACTTAGCTTGAAAATTGGAAAATCTGGTGTCACTGAGCCTGTATTCCCTCAGCAATAATCTGTTTGTTGGGATGTGTTGACTAATTCTCTGTGGTCTGCACTCCTCTCTTACTTTGCTTATTTTACTTGCTTATTTACCTTTCTGGCACTGTATGCATTTGATTTTCTAATACCTACTTTATCAAGGTTTTGAATATTGTCTTCCCTAACCCAATAAGTGACACTGGAATAGGGGCAGGATGGTCAGAAATTCACAGATGAGTTTGTGGGTAATAAAAACTAGAAGCTGTTTCTAACACAGAGTCATACTTGAAATAATGAATAAAATGATTGAAATTAAAAGATAACATGAAATTTAGTTTAACTCAGTGTGACCGTTTAGACTTCTACTCTGTACTGGGCATTACATTATAAATTACCACATTGATAATAGAAAAAAAAACTAGCTGGCCAGCTTTATGAAATACTACGGCAGAGGCCTTTTTACAGGCAATGTAGAGCTGTTGTCCAAGACGGTGGTTGAATAAGAGAGAGGAAATATAGGAATCCATTCCTTTTTCACACAATTTATTGAACCCTGCCATCTATATTGGGCTAGAACTCTGCAGGATACAAAGCTGTATTTAGCCACGGTTTAAGTGTGAAGAGGAGTATCTGTAATGGGTTATGGAGCTGAATACCAGAGAGTTGCAAATTTGTGAACAGATTCATGTTTTAGATTTTACTGAGGGAAATTGTTTATTAGGTTAAAACCACTTGCCATAATTATAAATGTTATATAGAAGTAAGACTGTGTCCCCTTTATAACATACAGACTTTAAAAATTCAGATATTTGGAGAAATTCAAAGACGCTGTGGTTAAGCACCTGAAAGAGGTGGCCTGTGAGCTGGGCTTCCAAGGATGATTAGGATTTTAATATTTGGAAATGAGACTGTTTTCCAGTCTGAATGAAAGCGTGAGGATAGAGGTGGGTGTTTAGGGGATGGTAAAGATTCCAGTTTGGCTGGAATTATAGAAGTAGCTCACATTTTTTGCATGTTTACTATTTGCCAGATAATGCAATGAGCATTTTATAACTAGTATTTCACAGTGACCCTATGAGATAGCATTATTTTTAAGTTTTTTACCCTTTTTATAGATAAACTGAGGAATAGAGCTAACAGTTTATAGAGAAATAATTGAGTTTAGCCAGTCTAATCCCAAAGCCTGTGGTCTTAATCTCTATATTACTATAAAACCAAATCATGGAAGATTTTGAATACTCTTCATTTCCAAGCTTGAAGTTCAGACTTGATTGGTTAGGCAGTGGGGAACCATAAAACGTTTTTAGCCGTGCAGTGATAGAATGGATGTAGTGATGGAATGAAAACTGCTTGCTTTCTTCTTTTTTTCCCCACCTTTAGCTCGTGTCTACCTTTTGTGGTGTCTGGCACATTTATTTATTTTTAAAAAATTAATCTCTTTCTACCTTACCTTATTCTAAAAGGAACTTAAGGTGGCTGCCTAGGAACTCAGTAAACATGTAGTGAGTGAATTAACAAATAACTAGAGTTTTATATATATATAGATGTTTATATAAAGGCTTTGTTGAAGGGAGTAATATATCCCTAGAGTTTGGAGATAAGCTATATTTCATATATAACCCTTATAAAGTAATAGTCCAGTGCCATATCTTCTTTAACTCATAAAGAATTGTATATTCTCTCAGTTAGAATATTAATGATCAGTGAATAATATTAATTATTTCAGTTGATAATTACCAAGTTCAGAGGATGTTCACACTTTAAATAGGTATTTAGGTTTGCATTTAGCCATAACCAGCTGCAACCTCTCTCCCTCCACATATGCATTCACACAGAGTCAACAGAGTCCATTAGCCAGCTCTTTTAACTGATGTTGAACCTGTTGATATTAGTTCCAGCATACTCATTTATGTACTTTTTCTAAAGACCAGATAGCAGCAGTTCCTCATAGGAAGAAAGAGTTGCAAATTTGTGTACTGAGGGAAATTGTTTATTAGGTTGAAACCACTTGCCATAATTATAAATGTTAAAAAGAAGTAAGGCTGTGTCCCCTTCATAAAATACAGACTTTAAAAATTTAGACATTTGGAGAAATTCAAAGATGCTGTGGTTAAGCACCAAATACCAGCAAAGGTGGGAAGATTTTAGATAAACTAGCATCTGACCAGACTTAAGAGACATACCATGAGACCCTAAATAATGGATTTATTAAACAAACATTCTTTCCTATCTTAGCTAACAACAGTAATTGCATACACATTTGCACACATATTCATGTGATACATATTGATATAAATTAGTAAATTTGAATCTAGGAATGCTTCCTAAAGAAAATGGGCCTTAAGCTGAGGTTTTTTGGGTTATGTTTAACTCTTGTATATGGAAATGACTCATTTGGAAGGATTGAGATTAGAATAATTAAGTATGGAGAAAAATTCGATTGTGATAGTTGGTATATGTTGACTACCTACCAGGTGTTGAGAGGTATATACAGTTGATGAGTCATTAATTTCTGCCATTTGGGAAACATTCATTTGGGGAGGTGATGTGAACATAAACGGGGGGATATCCATTAGTATTTTAAATGATACAGTAAGTGCTATGGGAATTCAGGGAGAGTTCACTTCAACTCGGAGGATTGGGAAGGCTTCGTGGAAAAAGTGGCATTTGAGATGAGGCATTAAATAAAAATTGACTAAATTGAATGGATTGAACAAATGAGGTTAAGGAGAGAAGAGCCAAGGGAATGATGGACATAGGAAAGCATCAGGAATATTCAAGGAGTGAACTACCAAGAAGTTTGGTTTGCTGATGTGTTGAGCTGTGGGGAGTTGAAGCCATCTCCTTGTTTGTTATGTTAGGGCCCAGAATGCCAGGTCTAGGAAATTTAAATGTTGCTTAATGGGCAGTGTGGGAGCAGGATGGCACTGCATATTTTTGACACGATGGATAACTCAAAGTTTTAGGAAGATCTGTGATCAGATGAACAGGGACATGTAGATACTCTGAAGAGAAAAGATGGTCCATGATTTAACTCACCCACTCTCCGTCATTTGCTCATGCCAGTAACTTTTCACCAGGGCAGTTAAGAAATGCCTCTTAGTTAAAAAAACAAAACCAAAAACACAAACATACAAAAAAAGACTTTGAGGGTTTTATTAGCCCTCTCCTCGTGGTCAGTCATCTGTAGGCATTGAAATAAAGCAACTTTTTAAGGTATCTATTCAAAAGCCTCTCTGTGGATTTCGTATTAATAATCATGTCACTCTTCATTTTCTTTCAAACCTTTTATCAGAATCACCTCTTTTCCATCCTATTCTTAACTCTTGATTTTTCTGTGGACCCTCTTTAGTTTTGTGTGTATATTTTTAAAATATCTGACTAATGGAAAAAACTGTACTACATTGTATGTCCTTTTAATGATAACTTTATTGCCTTTTGTCCACAATAGAACTTAATTCACATTTGAGTATTCATTCAATTTGTGGTTAATAATAGCCCTCAAATGCTGTTCCTTAGTTGTACCTAGGCAGTTCTTCCTGATTCTATATTTGCATTGTCATTATTTTCTCTAAGAGCATGTGTCCCCATTACATTTTTTTATTGTGTATTTAAATATTATGGAAAAATAAGCACAGAACTTGCTATTCATTATCATTTACATGCAGTCTTTACAAGTTTAATTCATATAATACAGTTTTTATAGTATTCTTCCACTTGAGAATATATTGATGTACTTTTCCACAATCTATGTATTTATCATTTTAATGGACACATAAAAAAAGAAATTTAAAGACTCCCTTTTTGGCATTTGAGTGATTTCTAGTTTGTTTATATTTCTGCTTTGCAAATCTAAATTATACTGCTGTCATGTCTTTTTATAAACCCCCTCTCCAATATTATTCCCTTAGGTCTAAGGATATCACTTTTTAGCCATTATATCAGATTATTCTTTAGAATAACTACCAGTTTATATTAGCACTAGCCTGTCTATATTGCATTTTATATATTTTTTTCCATTGAGCATAACAGTGGTAACTGACAGTTTTCTGGGTTTTATATTTTTTAAACTTTTTAGCATGAAAAGATTTCAAGCATATTAAAAAAAATCAAAACAGAAAGAATAGTATGTGAATAAACACCCTTATACCAACCACCTATATTCAACAATGCAAATATAGAGTCAGGAAGAATTGCCTAGGTGCAACTAAGGAACAGCACTTATTTTCTTAATAATATATTTATTATGTTGAATCTTTTTAAAATAAAGACATAATGATACTCTACCTCTAAATACTTGAGCATGCCTCTCTTATAAATAAGACCATTAATTCTTCATAATCACAATATCATTATACCTAAAAATTCACAGTAATTCCTTAATATTATTTAATTATTCAGTCCTTATTCAAGGACTTTGAATAAAGATGGGTTGAATAAGGAATTTCAGGTTTCCTTATTCAGTTTCTCCAGTTGTCCCCAAAATGTCTTTTCTAAGCTGACTTATTTGAAGTGGAATCAAATTTAGGACCATGCATTTCATTTGCATGTTATTATTCTTAGGTCTTTTTTAACCTAGAACACTTGCTTTCCCTCACCCCATTTTGTTCATGGCATTGACTTTTTCTTAAATTCCATTTTACTGATACATATTCACATACCATACAGTCATCCAAAGTGTACAATCAGTTGTTCACAGTACCATCAAATAGTTGTGCATTTATCACCCCAATCTATTTGTTGAACATTTCCCTTGTACCAGAAAAAGTGAAAATAAGAATAAAAAATAATAGTAAAGAAAAACACACAAAACACCCCTGGACCCTATTTTTCATTTAGTTTTTTTTTCCTGATTTTTCTATTCATCCATCAGTACACTGGATAAAGGGAGTGTGATCCATAAGGCTTTCACAATCACCGTGTCACCTCTTTTTTTTTTTTGAAATAAATTCAAAGTTATAGGAACAGTTGCAAAAGCAATACAAATCCCATACACAGAACTCCAGCATACCCTGACCCCCCTCCCCTGATACCCCACTCCACCAACTTTAACATGCTGTCACACCGCTATTTCTTTCCTTCCCTCCCTCTCTATCTATCATCCATCATCTATTGCTCTCTCTTCTGAACATATGAAAGCTAGCTGCACACATCCTTGAACAAACACCGTAATTCACGTATATGATTCCCATGAACAAGAACATTCTTTTATGCAGTTCCATTAAACGCAGCTAAGAAGTACAAGAGATTCAACATTGATACAAAGCTTATATTCTGTATTTCTTTTTTTTTTCTTATGTCTCAACTGTGTCCCTTTGAGCCTCCTCTCCATCCTCAGATCCCATCCAGGATCATCCTTGGCATTCAATTGTCATCTATTTAGACTGTCTTTTTTTTTTTTTTTTTTCCTATTGTGGAAACGTATATACAGCCTAAATCTTCCCATTCCACCCCCTCCCTAGCATTCCATCAGTGGAATTAATCACATTTAGAATGTTGTAATGGGATGACCTTCCCACCTTCCATTACTAGAAATTTCCCTTCACCTCAAACAGCAACCCTACACTCATTTCTTAACTCCCCATTGCCCCTTCCCCCCATTTCTCTTAACCCATACTCTACTTTTCATCTCTATTGTCATATTCTCTGATAAGTTCTTTGTGTTTACTGTGGGGCTTAAAATTAAACTTTTAAATCCATAACACTCTTGTTTTTCTTTGATACCAACTTAACTTTTATAGGACACATAAACTATGTTCCTATACTCTTCCATTTCCCCACCTTTATATAGTTCTTGTCAAAAATTACATATTTTACATTGAGTTCAAAACTACTGATTTGTCATTACAGTTTGTGTATGTATGTTGTATCATGTAGGAAGTAAATAGTGGAGTTACAATTAAAAAATTATTGACTTCTATTTGTATTCCATTGTGGTCGGAGAATGTGCTTTGAATATATTCAAATTTTTTTTTTTTTTTAATTTATTGAGGCTTGTTTTATGTCCCAGCATATGGTCCATTCTGGGGAAAGATCCATGATCCCTAGAGAAAGATGAGTGTGCTGGTGATTTGGGATGTAAGGTTCTATATATGTCTGTTAAAATTCTCTATATCTCTTTCTCCTTTCTTTGTTTCTCTGTCAGTAGGGCTCCCTTTAGTATCTGAAGTAGGGCAGGTCTTTTATTGGCCAAGTCTCTCAGCATTTGTTTGTCTGTGAAAAATTTAAGCTCTCCCTCAAATTTGAAGGAGAGTTTTGCTGGATAAAGTATTCTTGGTTGGAAATTTTTCTCTCTCAGAATTTTAAATATGTCGCTGCCTCTTGCCTCCATGGTGGCCGCTGAGTAGTCACTAATTAGTCTTATGTTGTTTCCTTTGTATGTGGTGAATTGCTTTTCTCTTGCTGCTTTCAGAACTTGCTCCTTCTCTTCAGTATTTGAGAGTCTGATCAGAATATGTCTTGGAGTGGTCTTATTTGGATTTATTCTATTTGGGGTTCGCTGGGCATTTATGCTTTGTGTATTTAGATTGCTAGAAGGTTGGGGAAGTTTTCCCCAACAATTTCTGTGAATACTCTTTCTAGACCTTTACCCTTCTCTTCCCCTTCTGGGACACCAATGAGTCTTAAGTTTGGATGTTTTATTTTATCTATCGTATCCCTGAGATCCATTTCGATTTTTTCAGAGTCTTTTTAATTTGGCCAACAGTTTCTTTTATTTCCATAAGATCTTCTATTTTTTTATTTACTCTTGCAATTTCTTCTTTATGCTCTTCTAGGGTCTTCTTTATGTGCTTTGTATCCTGTGCCATGGTCTTCTTCATGTCCTTTATATCCTTTGCCATGCTTTCATTCCTCGATTGTAGTTCTTTGATTAATTGTGCCAAGTACTGTGTCTCTTCTGATATTTTGATTTGGGTGTTTGGAATTGGCTTCTCCGTATCGTCTGGTTTTATCTTATGCATTAAGATTTTCTGTTGTTTTTGGCGTCTTGGCATTTGCTATGCTTGATAGGGGTTCTTTCAAGTTGTAAAAAAAAATACCAATCTAATTTTTCAGAAATACAAGTTGGTGGCGTACACTTTCTCTGACTAACCAGCAGATGGCGTCTGCAAGTCACCTATACCCCTCAAGTCAGTTCTCCTCAACTTCGTCCTTCTTGTGTGTGGGGAAATGATTCTTGTGGGGTTCAGTTGGTGAACTCAGTTTGGGTGTGTTGCTGGAGCCATCTGCCCTGAATGTGGGGCGTGTGTCTGGGTGGCTAGGGAGGCAGGGCAGCTTTAATATTCAAACTCCCCAGGTGTTCCCGGAGATTCAAGGCCACTGCAAGAGTCTAAGCCTTCATTTCAGTTCTGCCCCAGACTCTCTCTGTGGCTGACCACAAACCAAGCGGGCCCCCCTTCTCAGCTGTGATCTTTCAGGACCTCTGCCAAGGGAATGCTGTGCTATGTCACAACTGCGCGCCATCCCTCAAGGGAAGCCCCGGGCCGCCGGGCTGTGCAGGGGCGCTCCCAGCCTGATGCAAAGATGGCTGAACAGGGCATCTCAACCCCTCCCCCCTTTCCTCACAGTTCCTCCTTCCCAGCTCCGGGACAACTGGTGCGGCTCTGGGCTGCGGGCATGGCCCCAGGCAGGAGTGTCTCCAGCCCTCTGGGGGGCCAACTGCAAGCAGTGAGGTTTCTTTCTCCCTACAGCTCTCCCCTCCGCTCCCTTGCCCTGAGGGAATCTGCCTCGGGCTATCCTCCATGCCAGAGACTGAGAGGCCGGCTCAGCCTGCACCTGCTGTGTTCCCACCATCGAAACTGCAGCCACTCCTGAGTTTTTCCCTTTTTTTTTTTTTTTTGAAAAGAACCAGTCCGTCTCCAAGTGCCGATCCCTGGCTTCCCCACACCGCAGCATGGCCACGGGTCTTGGGTCTTTCAGCCGGCTTACTCATTCATTTCAGAATGCAGACTCCCAGTATCACCAAGTGTACGGCCCCTGTGGTTCTAGCAGACCTTGTCCAGCCGGTGCATCACTGAAACCTGTATTCTGGGTCACCTTCTGGTTTTTATCTAGTATTTTTCACTGAGGTGTTTTTTTGCCCTGTCTCATCTAGCCGCCGTCTTAGGTTCTACCCCCGTCACCTCTTGTAAGCTACATTGCTTTACAGTTGTCTTCAAGAGTCAAGGCTGGTGGGTTGCAGTTTGATAGTTTCAGGTATTTACTTTTAGCTATTCCAATGCATTAAAGCCTAAAAAGTGTTATCTATATAGTGCATAAGAATGTCCACCAGAGTGACCTCTTGACTCCATCTGGAATCTCTCAGCCACTGAAACTTTATTTGGTTTCATTTTGCATCCCCATCCCCCTTTTGGTCAAGAATATGTTCTCAATCCCACGAAGTCAGGTCCAGATTGATCCCCGGGACTCATATCTTGTGTTCCCAGGGAGATTTACACCTCTGGGAGTCAGATCCCACATTAGTGGTATATGGCAGTGAGTTCACCCGCCGAGTTAGCTTAGGTAGAGAGAGAGGGCCACATCTGAGCAACAAAAAGGTACTCAGGGGGAGACTCTTAGGCACAATTATAAGCAGGTTTAGTCTCTCCTTTGCAGTGAGGAGTTTAATAAGGGCAAGTCCTGTGATAGAGGGCTTGGCACATCAAACCGCCAGTACTCAGTGCTTCTGAGAACATCAGCAACAGTCCAGGTGAGGAAGCCCAATACCTCTGCGTTTTCCCCCAGCTCCTCAGGGAGGCCCTGCATATATATTTTTATTCTCTGTCCAAATTACTTTGAGATGTGTCGCTATTTCCCACTAACCTATGCAAACCCACCAGGTCTTACTTCCTATTAAAACTTTCATGTAATTAGGGTATTGGAACGAACTGTGTGAGTTAAATTGTTTAGGAAATACAGATCTTGCACCAACTAAACATCTCTTCCCTTGGTCTCGGAAACTGAAATTTCAAAACGCAGTCAGTATTGGCCTTTACCCTTTGGCCTGACCTGCCCTAGTCCTAACCACATCTCCTTCATTCATGTCTCAGTTGAAGTCTGGATTCTTTTTCAGCTTTTTTAACAGTTGCTATATCTGCTAATACTGACATTCATATCATGGCATTGACTTTTCGGACCAGAACAGTTGTCTTGATGAATGTCCCACATTCTGGATTTATCTGATTGTTTTCTTTGCTGTATTTAACAAGTTCCTTTATCCTTTATCCTTTATTCTAAAATGGAAGGTAGATCTAAAGGGTTGATTGGATTATAAACATTTTGATAGTACTTTATAAATATTCTTCAGAAATGCATCATATCATAAAGAACATAAATGTCTGGTTTTCCCACTATTACTGATGAGAAATTTGGTCACGGGGTTGAGATGGTAACTGCCAGAGCTCTCCACAGTAAAGTTGAATTTTTTTCTTTTGTGACTAGTAACTATGTTTTCTATTTTTATCAATGATGAACATTAAAAAAAATAATAATAAATGTAACTCATCTCATTTAACTAACTTTTTCATATCATTTCACCATTTTTTTTCTGTCAGGCTTGATATTTTCCTTTTAAAATGCTATGCATTTAAAATTTTTACTCAATGTAACAAAGAATGATGCATTGTTATAAAAAGGTAAATTTCAAGTTTTAAAATATAGTTAAAATTCAGTATAACTTAACCAAAAAAAGATACAGATTGCAACAATATCATTGTAGGCATTTCTTTGACTGGTTTTTGTGATGAGTCTGTGTTTACTTTTTTTTTTTTAAAAACATTCTAAGCAAACAAGTATTTTTTCTGTCATATCTATTTTAGATTGTTTTTATTCTATTTCTTTCCTGTTACGAATTATACTTAATAAGATTTGCTTTCAAACCACAAAAGCTTATATGCTTATTGCAACAAACTGAGCAACATCCAAGGTGTATGAATAACAAGCCAACCATCTCCTCCTCTCCAAATCCTGTCCTCCAAGCTAACCAAGTATAATAGCATAGTGTGTACTCTTCCATAACTTTCTTTATGATCTTAGAAACACAAATATGCTTACTGATTCATTTTCTCCCTTTTATAAGATTATAATTATTACACATTATTCTACAATTTTTTTGTTTTATACTGTATCATACATTCCCTTCTAAATCATTAAACAAATATCAGTTCATTTTCACTAGCTGCATAATACTCCACTTATGTACTTTTCTCTCAGTTCGGATTGTTTGTGATTTTCCCTCCCTCACAAACAGTATTGCAGTAGGCATCCTTGAGCATATCTCTTTAAGAAATGGAGCTTTTACTTTTGTAGGATAAATTCCCAAGTGTGGGTTAGAAGGTAAAGTTATTTCAGTTTTATTGTGACCTGCAAGGACATTTTCTACAGAGATCATCACAGTTCTTATTCTCACTGGCACTGGATAACATATCTTTTCAATTTTTTGCCAATTGGCTGTGTGAAAAGTGTTCTTTTGTTTAATATACATTTCTCCAACACCAATATGTTGTGTACATTCCTTGGCCATTTGCATTTCCTATTCTGTAAATCACTTCTTCCAGTCCTTTATTTATTTTTCTCTTGGGTGGTTACTTTTTAAATTTTTAATAAATTTGTAGGAGCTTTTGTGTATTTGGGATATTAATCCCTTTATTGTCAAGTGGCACAAATATGTTTTCCCAGCCCATCATTTGGCTTTAGACTTTCTGGTTTCTTTTGACCTATAGACTATTTTAATTTTTATCTAATCATGTCAGTCAGTCATTTTCTTTATGGCTTCTGGGTTCATGTCTTACTCATTGCCATCCCTCTGAAATTAATAATTCTTCTAGATTTTCTTTATTTTTGTTTTATGTTTTTAATCTTAATTTTGTTTTTCTCTGTGTAATTTGAGCAGAGGTTTATTTTGTTTTTATTATTATTTTTTAAAATATAAATGAACCTGTTTATCTTGACATTGAATTTCCTCTTCTGGTCAAAAATGATCTCTTCCTTATAGTTGGAGATAAGAAAGTGTTTTTCTTTTAAGAGAACTTGTTAGGTTTACAGAAAACTTGTGCATAAAATACAGAGCTCCCGTATACCACCCTATTATTAACACCTTCCACCAGTGTGGCACATTTGTTACAGTTGATGAAAGAACATTATTATAATCGTACTATTAACTATAATCCACAGCTTAGTTTAGGATTCACTGTTTGTATTGTGCAGGCCTACGATTTTGTGGGTTTTTTTAATTTTTTATTCTAGTAACATATATACAACCTAAAATTTCCCCTTTTAACCACATTCAAATATATAATTCAGTGCAATTGTGTTCAGTGTTGTGCTACCTTACCACCATCCATTACTAAAAATTTTACACATCCCAAATTGAAACTCTGTTAATTTGAGCATTAACACTTCATTCCCTACCCTCTCCGCAATCCCTGATAACCCATATTCTAGTTTCTGATTTTATGAATTTGCTTATTCTAATTATTTCATATCATTGAGATCATACAGTATTTATTCTTTGTGTCTGACTTATTTCACCCAAAATAATGTTGTCAAGGTTCATCCATATTGTTGCATGTATCTAACTTCATTCCTTTTTATGGTTGAATAATACTCAGTTGCATGTATATACCACATTTTGTTCATCCATTCATCTGTTTATGGACACTTGGGTTATTTCTACCTTTTGGCTTTCGTGGATAATATTCTGATGAACATTGGTGTACATGTATCTGTTTGAGTTTCTGCTTTCAATTCTTTTGGGTATATACTCAAGAGTGGAATTGTTGGGTCATATGTTAATTCTGTTTAACTTTCTGAGGAACCATCAAACTGTTTTCCACAGTGGCTGTACCATTTTACATTCCCACCAATAATGTATGAATGTTCTTTATTTTCTGTCTGTTCACCAACATTTGTTTTGTTTTGTTTTGTTTTCCAGTTAAAAAAAAAAATTGCCATCCTAGTGGGTGTGAAGTGGTGTCTCATAGTTTTTTTTTTTGTTTTTTTTTTCATTTTTATTGAGATTGTTCAGATACCATACAATTATCCAAAGATCCAAAGTGTACAATCACTTGCCCCTGGGTACCCTCATACAGCTGTGCATCCATCACACTTAATTTTTGTTCAATTTTTAGAAACTTTTCATTACTCCAGACAAGATATAAAGTGAAAGATGAAAAAAGAAAAAAAGGAAACTCTAATCCTCCCCCGTCCCTAACCAACCCCCCTCAATTGTTGACTCATAGTATTGATATAGTACATTTGTTGCTGTTTATGAAAAAATGTTGAAATACTGCAAACTGTAGTATATAGTTTGCAATAGGTATATAGTTCTTTCCTATATGCCCCTCTATTATTAATTTCTAATTGTATTGTCATACATTTGTTCTGGTTCATGGAAGCGATTTCTAGTATTTGTACAGTTGATCATGGACATTGCCCACCATAGGATTCAGTTTTATACATTCCCATCTTTTGACCTCCAACTCTCCTTCTGGTGACATATATGACTCTGAGCTTCCCCTTTCCACCTCATTCACACACCATTCAGCGCTGTTAGTTATTCTCACATCTTGGTACCAACACCCCTGTTCATTTCCAAACATTTAAGTTCATCCTAATTGAACATTCTGCTCCTACTAAGCAATCACTCCCCATTCTTAAGCCTTGTCCTATATCTTGGTACCTTATATTTCATGTCTATGAGTTTACATATTATAATTAATTCCTATCAGTGAGACCCTGCCATAATTGTCCTTATGTGTCTGGCTTATTTCACTCAGTATATTGCCCTTGAGGTTTTGTCATTAACCCATTTTTTTTTTAATATGGTTTTGTTCACTCACCATACATTCCATCCCAAGTAAATCGATGGTTCTCTGCATGATCATACATTTATGTGTTCACCACCTTCACCACTATCTATATAAGGGCATCTACATTTCTTCCACAAGGTAGGAGGGACAGTCAAAGAAGGTAGAGAGGCAAAAGAAAGAGGAAAAAAAAAATGACAGCTAGGAAGCAGCAAAAGGAAAAATAACCTTAAATCAAAGTAGAGTAAAGAATCAGACAGTACCACCAATGTCAAGTGTCTAACATGCCTCCCCTATCCACCCCCCCTTATCTGCATTCACCTTGGTATATCACCTTTGTTACATTAAAGGAAGCATAATTCAATGATTCTATTAGTTACAGTCTCTAGTTTATGCTGATTTCATCCCTCCCCCAATGCCTCCCCATTTTTAACACTTTGCAAGGTTGACATTTGCTTGTTCTCCCTCGTAAAAGAGCATATTTGTACATTTTATCACAATTGTTGAATACTCTAGATTTCACCAAGTTACACAGTCCCATTCTTTATCTTTCCTCCTTTCTTGTGGTGTCTCACATGCTCCCCACCTTCCTCTCTCAACTGTATTCATAGTTACCTTTGTTCAGTGTACTTACATTGTTGTGCTATCATCTCCCAAAATTGTGTTCCAAACCACACACTCCTGTCTTCTGTCACCCTGTAGTGCTCCCGTTAGTATTTCCTGTAGGACAGGTGTCTTGTTCACAAAGTCTCTCATTGTCTGTTTGTCAGAAAATATTTTGAGCTCTCCCTCGTATTTGAAGGACAGCTTTGCTGGATATAGGATTCTTGGTTGGCGGTTTTTCTCTTTCAATATCTTAAATATATCACCCCACTTCCTTTTTGCCTCCATGGTTTCTGCTGAGAGATCCGCACATAGTCTTATTAAGCTTCCTTTGTATGTAATGGATTGCTTTTCTCTTGCTGCTTTCAGGATTCTCTCTTTGTCTTTGACATTTGATAATCTGATTATTAAGTGTCTTGGCGTAGGCCTATTCAGATCTCTTCTGTTTGGAGTATGCTGCGCTTCTTGGATATGTAATTTTATGTCTTTCAAAAGAGATGGGAAATTTTTGTTAATTATTTCCTCTATTATTGCTTCTGCCCCCTTTCCCTTCTCTTCTCCTTCTTGGACACCAAGTCTCATAGTTTTTTAATTTGCATTTCTTTGATGGCTAATAATGTTGAGCATGTTTTCATATACATATTGGCCATCTGAATCTCTCCTTTGGAGAAATGGCTTTTCACTTCCTTGGCCCATTTTTAAATTGGGTTATTTGACTTTTTATTGTTGAGTTGTAGAAATTCTTTATATATTCTGGATATTAATCCCTTATCAGATATATGGTCTTAAACTAATAACAATCTAGTTCAACTAGTAACAACCTACTTTAAGTAGTAAACTAACTTTATACCCTTACATACTTCTGTCTGTCCCCCTTTGTATTGGTCTTGGCTCAGATTAATACTTATACCTTGTATGTTTAACACAGATTTTAAATGTTATTTCACAATTTGCCTCTTGAGTCATATGAAAGAAAAAGAGCAGTTATAAACCCAAAGTACAATAATAAAAGATTTTATATTTACCTATGTAGTTACCTATACCATTGTTCCCTTTTTTTAGTTTGCTTTGTTTTTTTTTTTTGCTCTATGCATCTTTTATACCATTGGCCTTTATTTCTCTTTTGGCTTTGAGTTACTGTCTAATGTCCTTTTGTTTTGGTCTGAAGGACTCCCTTTAGCATTTCTTGCAGGGCAGGTCTTCTGTAGTGAACTCTTTCAGTTTTTGTTTATCTGTAAATGTCTTAATTTTTCCTTTTTTATTTATTTATTTATTTATTTATTCTAGCTGTTCCCTAGTGTTCCATAAACTGGTTATAGATTCCCATCTCCCCAGGGAATCATCACCCAAGGGAATTTTTATTGAGGACTTTTTTTTTTATTTACTAGGAAATACGAATTTACATTTTGAAATATCTCACGGGGATTGAGTTCTTAGGAACATGTGATGCATCAGCTCCTACAATTATGTTAAATGTGTCTTTTTAGCTAGAGAGTCATGTACAAGAAAATGAGGCTATTTCCTTCTCTCAAACATGTCTGATTCTAGCAGCTCTAGCAGCAACTCATTATGTGACTCTGAGTCCCTCTCTTCCCTTCTCCAAAGTAGCCTTCACCCACCCTCACCTGGGAATTTACACCCCAGCAAAAACCACCATTATGTCCTTTCTTACTGTAAGCAGCACTATGATACTCCTGTCTTTTAACCAGAGTCATGGCGTTGAATATCTATGGCACGTCAGGCAATTATTACTTAAGGACAGTTATCCCTTCCCCATCATAAGTGGGGTTACCCCCCCACAATCTGGAAATTGCACGTAAATTTTTTTTTCAGTGTTTCAGGAAACTCCTTAGCCGCTGCTTGACTGGCAGATGCTGCCTCTCCCGTTACTTTTACTTTGCGTAGGCTAAATGTTTTTTTAACATTTTCAAACCAGCCTTTGCTGGCCTGAAAATCCTTAGGGGTAGACCTCACTTTCATCTTCCTTTAGGGAATCATATAAGGTCTTAGCCTTTTCTCACATGATGGCAGAGTCTACTGGAATGCCTTGTTTTTTTTTTGGAAGAAATTTTATTTTGAGATAAATTCAAACTTGCAGGAACAGTTACAAAAACAGTACAAACCCCATACATAGAACTCCAGCATACCCCAACCCCCCTCCCCTAATACCCCGATCTACCACGTTTAACATCCTGTCACACCACCATTTCTTTCTTTCGTTCCCTCCCTCCCTCCTTCCCTCCCTCTCTCCCTCCCTATCATCCATCATCTATTGCTCTGTCTTCTGAACATATGAGAGCAAGCTGCGCACGTCCTTATAAAAACAATATAATTCACATATACATTTTCCCATGAACAAGAACATTCTTTTATGCAATCGCATTAAACACAGCTAAAAAGTTCAATAAATTCAACCTTGATACAAAGCTTACATTCTATATTTCCTTTTTCTTTTTTTTTTTTCCTTATGTCCCATCTGTGTCCCTTTGAGCCTCCTCTCCTCCATCCTCAAATACCATCCAGGATCATCCTTGGCATTTAATTGTCATCTATTTAGACTGTCTTTTTTTTTTCTTTTCAATTGTGGAAACATATGTACAGCCTAAATCTTCCCATTCCACCCCCTCCCTAGCATTCCATTAGTGGGATTAATCACATTTAGAATGTTGCAATGCTATCACCTTCCCACCTTCCATTTCTAGAAGTTTCCTTTCACCCCAAACAGAAACCCTACACTCATTTCTTAATTCCCCATTGCCCCTTCCCCCACTTCTGAGAACCCCACTCTACTTTTCATCTCTATGGTCATATTCTCTGATACTGTCTTTGTGTTTACTTAAATTTAAATTTAACATCTTAAATCTGTAACAATCTTGTTTTTCTTTGATACCAACTTAACTTCAATATGACACATAAACCATGTTCCTATACTCCCTCATTCCCCCAATTTTATGTAGTTCTTGTCAAAAATTACATATTTTACATGGAGTCCAAAATCACTGATTTATCATTACAGTTTATGTATTTTAGATTCTGTAGGAAGGAAATAGTGGAGTTACAATTTAAAAATACAGTAGTATTGGTATTTATATTTACCATGTGATCTTTAGTGGTACCCTTTATTTCTTCATGTAGTTTCAGTCGATTGTTTAGTGTCCCTTCCTTTCAGCCTGCTCAACTCCCTTTAGCATTTCTTCTAGGACTGCTCTACTGGTGGTGAAGTCCCTCAGCTTTTTTCTCTGTTGCTAGGGCTCCCTTTAGTATCTGAAGTAGGGCAGGTCTTTTATTAGCAAAATCTGTCAGCATTTGTTTGTCTGTGAAAAATTTAAGCTCTCCCTCAAATTTGAAGGAGAGTTTTGCTGGATAAAGTATTCTTGGTTGGAAATTTTTCTCTCTCAGAATTTTAAATATGTCATGCCACTGCCTTCTTGCCTCCATGGTGGCCGCTGAGTAGTCACTACTTAGTCTTATGTTGTTTCCTTTGTATGTGGTGAATTGCTTTTCTCTTGCTGCTTTCAGAACTTGCTCCTTTTCTTCAGTATTTGAGAGTCTGATCAGAATATGTCTTGGAGTGGGTTTATTTGGATTTATTCTATCTGGAGTTTGCTGGGCATTTATGCTTTGTGTATTTATATTGTGTGGAAGGTTTGGGAACTTTTCCCCAACAATTTCTTTGAATACTCTTTCTAGACCTTTACCCTTCTCTTCCCCTTCTGGGACACCAATGATTCTTAAATTTGGACGTTTTATTTTATCTATCATATCCCTGAGATCCATTTCGATTTTTTCGATTTTTTTCCCCATTCTTTGTTTTGTTCTTTCATTTTCTGTTCTGTGGTCCTCGAGGATGCTGAGTCATTGTTCAGCTTCCTCTAATCTTGTATTATGAGTATCCAGAGTCTTTTTAATTTGGCCAACAGTTTCTTTTATTTCCATAAGATCTTCTGTTTTTTAATTTACTCTTGCAATGTCTTCTTTATGCTCTTCTAGGGTCTTCTTTATGTCCTTTGTATCCTGTGTCATGCTTTTCTTCATGTCCTTTATATCCTGAGCCATACTCTTGTTGCCTGTCTGTAATTCTTTGATTAATTGCGCCAAGTACTGTGTGTCTTCTGAATTTTTGATTTGGGTGTGTTGGTTTGGATTCTCCATATCATCTGGTTTTATCATATGCTTTAATATTTTCTGTTGTTTTTGGCCTCTTGGCATTTGCTTTACTTGATCCCTAATTTGACAGAACTGTAGCTTGGTGGCGTACACTTTCTCTAACCAGCAGATGGCGTCCGTGAGTCACCTATTCCCCTCAAGTCAGTTCTCCCCCACTTTGTGGTGTGTGGGGGCCTGATTTTTGTGGGGTCCAATTGGTGCACCAGGTTTGTGTGTGTTGCTGGTGCTGTCCGCCCTGAATGTGGGGCGTGTGTCTGGATGGTTAGGCAGGGCAGCTTTAACAATCAAACCTCCCAGGTGTTCCTGGAGATTTAAGGCTGTTGCAGGAGCCTAAGCCTTCATGTCAGTCTTTCCACTGATTGTCTCTGCCACTGACACACAAGTCCTTGGTATTCACATAGGGTCCCTGGGATTTCCGAGCAGTTCCCCCTTCCCAGCTGTGCTCTTCCAAGACCTCTGCTGAGGGAGTGCCGTGCCACGTCACAAGTGTGCGCCGGCCCGCCAGGGAAGCCCTGGGTCGCTGGTCTGTGCAGGGGCGCTCCCAGCCCGCTTCAAAGATGGTTGAATGGGATGCGTTAACTTCCCCCTTTTCACACAGCTCCACCCTCCCAGCTCCGGGACAATCAGCCGTGGGTGCATTAAAGGCCACTGTCCGCGGCCGATATTGTGGCATGTGTGTAGTGCTGCGGGAAAGATTCCCCGTCACACTGGGTTTCTTGGTGCACCTCTGGGCTGTGGGTCTGGCCCCGGGCAGGACCGTCCCCTCCTGCCCGTTGGGGAGATGGCTGCAAGGAATGAGGTTTTTTTTCTCTCTTTGGCTCCGCTCTGCTCCTCTGGTCTCGAGACAGTCAGCAGTGGGTGTGGGAAGGGATATCTTCCACACTAGACCCCAAGGTATTAGCCCAGCCCACTCCTGCTGTGCTTCACTGCGCGGCTCTCCTTGTCGTATCTGCAGCACTCCCGGGCTTTTTTTTTTAAAGAACTAGTCCGTCTCCAAACGCCAGCCCACCATTTACCCACACCGCAGCGCAGCCGCGGGGCTTTCAGCTGGCTTACTCACTTGTTTCAGAATGTAGCTCCTGGTTTCACCAAATGCACGTTCCCCGTGGATTTAGCAGACCTTCTCTGGCTGATGCATAGCTGGAACTGGTGTTCCGGGTCACTTTCTGGTTTTTATCTAGTATTTTTCACGGAGGTATTTTTTTGCCCTGTCTCACCTAGCCGCCATCTTAGGTTCTCCCTCTCCTTTATTTATTTATTTATTTATTTTTTTGCCATTTATATATTCTTTTTTTTTTTTCATCTGCATTTTATTGAGATATATTCACATACCATGCAGTCATTCAAAACAAATCGTACTTTCGATTGTTTACAGTACCATTACATAGTTGTACATTCATCACCTAAATCAATCCCTGACACCTTCATTAGCACACACACAAAAATAACAAGAATAATAATTAGAGTGAAAAAGAGCAATTGAAGTAAAAAAGAACACTGGGTACCTTTGTCTGTTTGTTTGTTTCCTTCCCCTATTTTTCTACTCATCCATCCATAAACTAGACAAAGTGGATTGTGGTCCTTATGGCTTTCCCAATCCCATTGTCACCCCTCATAAGCTACATTTTTATACAACTGTCTTCGAGATTCATGGGTTCTGGGTTGTAGTTTGATAGTTTCAGGTATCCACCACCAGCTACCCCAATTCTTTAGAACCTAAAAAGGGTTGTCTAAAGTGTGCGTAAGAGTGCCCACCAGAGTGACCTCTCGGCTCCTTTTGGAATCTCTCTGCCACTGAAGCTTATTTCATTTCCTTTCACATCCCCCTTTTGGTCAAGAAGATGTTCTCCGTCCCACGATGCCAGGTCTACATTCCTCCCTGGGAGTCATATTCCACGTTGCCAGGGAGATTCACTCCTCTGGGTGTCTGATCCCACGTAACGGGGAGGGCAGTGATTTCATCTTTCAGGTTGGCTTAGCCAGAGAGAGAGGGCCACATCTGAACAACAAAGAGGCATTCGGGAGGAGGCTTTTAGGCACAACCATAGGGAGGCCTAGTCTCTCCTTTGCAGCAACCGTCTTCCCAAGGATAAAATCTATGGTAGAGGGCTCAACCCATCAAACCACCAGTCCCCTATGTCTGTGGTCATGTTAGCAACCATGGAAGTGGGGTAGGTGAATACCCCTGCATTCTCCACAGGCTCCTCAAGGGGGCACTACATCTTTTTTTTTCCTTGTTTTTCTTTTTTTTTTTTTTAACTTTCCCTTCTTTTTTAAATCAACTGTATGAAAAAAAAGTTAAAAAGAAAACAAACATACAATAAAAGAACATTTCAAAGAGACCATAACAAGGGAGTAAGAAAAAGACAACTAACCTAAGATAACTGCTTAACTTCCAACATGTTCCTACTTTACCCCAAGAAAGTTACCTAATATAGCAACATTTCTGTGAACTTGTTCCTACTATATCCATCAGAAATTAACAGACCATAGTCATTCCTGGGCATCCCCAGAACGTTAAATAGCTTATCTGTTCTTCTTGGATTATTGTTCCCCCTTCCTTAATTGCTCTCTATTGCTAGTTCCCCTACATTCTACGTTATAAACCATTTGTTTTACATTTTTCAAAGTTCACATTAGTGGTAGCATATAATATTTCTCTTTTTGTGCCTGGCTTATTTCGCTCAGCATTATGTCTTCAAGGTTCATCCATGTTGTCATATGTTTCACGAGATCGTTCCTTCTTACTGCTGCGTAGTATTCCATCGTGTGTATATACCACATTTTATTTATCCACTCATCTGTTGAAGGACATTTGGGTTGTTTCCATCTCTTGGCAATTGTGAATAATGCTGCTATGAACATTGGCGTGCAGATATCTGTTCGTGTCACTGCTTTCCGATCTTCCGGGTATATACCGAGAAGTGCAACCGCTGGATCGAATGGTAACTCTATATCTAGTTTTCTAAGGAACTGCCAGACTGACTTGCAGAGTGGCTGAACCATTATACAGTCCCACCAACAATGAATAAGAGTTCCAATTTCTCCACATCCCCTCCAGCATTTGTAGTTTCCTGTTTGTTTAATGGCAGCCATTCTAACCGGTGTGAGATGGTATCTCATTGTGGTCTTAATTTGCATCTCTCTAATAGCTAGTGAAGCTGAACATTTTTTCATGTGTTTCTTGGCCATTTGTATTTCCTCTTCAGAGAACTGTCTTTTCATATCTTTTGCCCATTTTATAATTGGGCTGTCTGTACTATTGTCATTGAGTTGTAGGATTTCTTTATATATGCAAGATATCAGTCTTTTGTCAGATACATGGTTTCCAAAAATTTTTTCCCATTGAGTTGGCTGCCTCTTTACCTTTTTGAGAAATTCCTTTGAGGTGCAGAAACTTCTAAGCTTGAGGAGTTCCCATTTATCTATTTTCTCTTTTGTTGCTTGTGCTTTGGGTGTAAAGTCTAGGAAGTGGCCGCCTAATACAAGGTCTTGAAGATGTTTTCCTACATTATCTTCTAGGAGTTTTATGGTACTTTCTTTTGTATTGAGATCTTTGGTCCATTTTGAGTTAATTTTTGTTTAGGGTGTGAGGTAGGGGTCCTCTTTCATTCTTTTGAATATGGATATCCAACTATCCCAGCCCCATTTGTTGAAAAGACCATTATAACTCAGTTCAGTGACTTTGGGGGCCTTATCAGAGATCAGTCGGCCATAGATCTGAGGGTCTATCTCTGAATTCTCAGTTCGATTCCATTGATCTATATGTCTATCTTTGTGCCAGTACCATGCTGTTTTGGCAACTGTGGCTTTATAATAAGCTTCAAAGTCAGGGAGTGTTAAGTCCTCCCAGTTCGTTTTTCTTTTTTAGAGTGTCTTTAGCAATTCGAGGCATCTTCCCTTTCCAAATAAATTTGATAACTAGCTTTTCCAAGTCTGCAAAGTAGGTTGTTGGAATTTTGATTGGGATTGCATTGAATCTGTAGATGAGTTTGGGTAGAATTGACATCTTAATGACATTTAGTCTTCCTATCCATGAACATGGAATATTTTTCCATCTTTTAAGGTCCCCTTCTATTTCTTTTAGTAGAGTTATGTAGTTTTCTTTGTATAGGTCTTTTACATCTTTGGTTAAGTTTATTCCTAGGTAGTTGATTTTTTTAGTTGCTATTGAAAATGGTATCTTTTTCTTGAGTGTCTCTTCAGTTTGTTCATTTCTAGCATATAGAAACATTACTGACTTATGTGCATTAATCTTGTATCCCGCTACTTTCCTAAATTTGTTTATTAGCTCTAGTAGCTGTACCGTCGATTTCTCAGGGTTTTCTAGATAAAAGATCATATCATCTGCAAACAATGACAGTTTTACTTCTTCTTTTCCAATTTGGATGCCTTTTATTTCTTTGTCTTGCCGGATTGCCCTGGCTAGCACTTCCAGCACAATGTTGAATAACAGTGGTGACAGCGGGCATCCTTGTCTTGTTCCTGATCTTAGAGGGAAGGCTTTCAGTCTCTCACCATTGAGTACTATGCTGGTTGTGGGTTTTTCATATATGCTCTTTATCATATTGAGGAAGTTTCCTTCAATTCCTACCTTTTGAAGTGTTTTTATCAAAAAGGGATGTTGGATTTTGTCAAATGCTTTTTCAGCATCTATTGAGATGATCAATTGATTTTTCCCTTTTGACTTGTTAATGTGTTGTAATACATTGATTGATTTTCTTATGTTGAACCATCCTTGCATGCCTGGAATGAACCCCACTTGGTCATGGTGTATGATTTTTTTAATGTGTCTTTCGATTCAATTTGCAAGTATTTTGTTGAGGATTTTTGCATCTATATTCATTAGGGAGATTGGCCGGTAGTTTTCCGTTTTTGTAGCACCTTTGCCTGGTTTTGGTATTAGATTGATGTTAGCGTCATAAAATGAGTTAGGTAGTGTTCCATTTTCTTCAATGTTTTGAAAGAGTTTGAGTAAGATTGGTGTCAGTTCTTTCTGGAAAATTTGGTAGAATTCCCCTGTGAAGCCATCTGGCCCTGGGCATTTATTTGTGGGAAGATTTTTGATGACTGATTGGATCTCTTTACTTGTGATGGGTTGGTTGAGGTCTTCTATTTCTTCTCTGGTCAGTCTAGGTTGTTCATATGTTTCCAGGAAATTGTCCATTTCTTCTGCATTATCCATTTTGTTGCCATACAGTTGTTCATAATATCCTCTTATAATTTTTTTAATTTCTTCAGGATCTGCAGTTATGTCACCTTTTTCATTCATTATTTTGCTTATATGGGTCTTCTCTCTTTTTGATTTTGTCAGTCTAGCTAGGGGCTTGTCAATCTTGTTGATCTTCTCAAAGAACCAACTCTTGGTGATATTTATCCTCTCTATTGTTTTTTTGTTCTCTATGTCATTTATTTCTGCTTTAATCCTTGTTATTTCTTTTCTTGTACTTGGTTTAGGATTGGTTTGCTGTTCATTTTCTAGCTTCTTCAGTTGATCCATTAGTTCTTTGATTTTGGCTCTTTCTTCCATTTTAATATATGCGTTTAGTGCTGTAAATTTCCCCCTGAGCACTGCTTTTGCTGCATCCCATAGGTTTTGGAATGTTGTGTTCTCATTTTC
This sequence comes from Choloepus didactylus, assembly GCF_015220235.1. Taxonomy (NCBI): domain Eukaryota; kingdom Metazoa; phylum Chordata; class Mammalia; order Pilosa; family Megalonychidae; genus Choloepus; species Choloepus didactylus. Next base: position 38,613,380 of record NC_051325.1, on the reverse strand, counting down.
ATTCGTCTCTATATATTTAGCAATTTATCTTGCTATTTCTTCGTTAACCCACTGATTGTTTAGGAGTGTGTTGTTTAACCTCCAGGTATTTGTGAATTTTCTAAGTCTCTGATGGTTATTGACTTCTAATTGTATTCCATTGTGGTCAGAGAATGTGCTTTGAATAATTTCAATCTTTTTAAATTTATTGAGGCTTGTTTTATGTCCCAGCATATGATCTATTCTGGAGAAAGTTCCGTGAGCACTAGAAAAGTATGTGTATCCTGGTGATTTGGGATGTAATGTCCTGTATATGTCTGTTAAATCTAATTCATTTATCAGATTGTTTAGATTTTCAGTTTCCTGATTGGTCTTCTGTCTGGTTGATCTATCTATAGGAGAGAGTGATGTGTTAAAGTCTCCCACAATTATTGTGGAAGCATCAGTTGCTTCCTTTAGTTTTGCCAGTGTTTCTCTCATGTATTTTGTGGCACCTTGGTTGGGTGCATAGACATTTACGATTGTTATTTCTTCTTGCTTAATTGCCCCTTTTATTAGTATGTAGTGGCCTTCTTTGTCTCTCAAAACATCCCTGCATTTGAAGTCTATTTTATCTGAGATTAATATTGCTATGCCTGCTTTCTTTTGGCTGTAGCTTGCATGAAATATTTTTTTCCATCCTTTCACTTTCAGTTTCTTTGTGTCCCTGTGTCTAAGATGAGTCTCTTGTATGCAACATTTTGATGGTTCATTTTTTTTGATCAATTCTGCGAATCTATATCTTTTAATTGGGGAGTTTAATCCATTTACATTCAACGTTATAACCGTGAAGGCATTTCTTGAATCAGCCATCTTATCCTTTGGTTTATGTTTGTCATATTTTTCCCCTCTGTCTATTAATATCCTTTATTGTACCCATACCGAATCTCTTTAGTACTGAACCTTTCTCCAAGTCTATCTGTCCTTTCTTTGTTTCTCTGTCTGTAGGGCTCCCTTGAGTATCTCCAGTAGGGCAGGTCTCTTGTTAGCAAATTTTCTCAGCATTTGTTTGTCTGTGAAAAATTTAAGCTCTCCCTCAAATTTGAAGGAGAGCTTTGCTGGATAAAGTATTCTTGGCTGGAAATTTTTCTCACTCAGAATTTTAAATATATCGTGCCACTGCCTTCTCGCCTCCATGGTGGCTGCTGAGTAGTCACTACTTAGTCTTATGCTGTTTCCTTTGTATGTGGTGAATTGCTTTTCTCTTGCTGCTTTCAGAACTTGCCCCTTCTCTTCCGTGTTTGACAGTGTGATCAGTATATGTCTCGGAGTGGGTTTATTTGGATTTATTCTATTTGGAGTTCGCTGAGCATTTATGATTTGTGTATTTATGTTGTTTAGAAGATTTGGGAAGTTTTCCCCAACAATTTCTTTGAATACTCTTCCTAGACCTTTACCCTTTTCTTCCCCTTCTGGGACACCAATGAGTCTTATATTCGGACGTTTCGTATTATCTATCCTATCCCTGAGGTCCATTTCGATTTTTTCAATTTTTTTCCCCATTCTTTCTTTTATGCTTTCATTTTCCATTCTGTCATCTTCCAGGTCACTGATTCGTTGTTCAACTTCCTCTAGTCTTGTACTATGAGTGTCCAGAATGTTTTTAATTTGGTCAACAGTTTCTTTAATTTCCATAAGATCATCCATTTTTTTATTTAGTCTTGCAATGCCTTCTTTATGCTCTTCTAGGGTCTTCTTGATTTCCTTTGTCTCCCGTAGTATGGTCTCATTGTTCATCTTTAGTTCTTTGAGTAGCTGCTCTAGGTGCTGTGTCTCTTCTGATCTTTTGATTTGGGTGCTTGGGCTTGGGTTATCCATATCATCTGGTTTTTTCATATGCTTTATAATTTTCTGTTGTTTTTGGCATCGTGGCATTTGCTGAACTTGATAGGGTTTTTTTAGGATTTGTAGACCAATTGAAGTCCTTATCTCTAATTTATCAGATCTACAGCTTCGTGGAGTACACTTTCTCTAACTAACCAGCAGGTGGGGTCCACGAGCCACCTGTTCTCTACAAGGCAGTTCTCCCCTGCTTAGCCTTTTTGGTGAGTGGGGGAGTGAGTCTTGTGGGGTCCAATTGGTGTACCAAGCTTGCGTGTGTAGTTGGTGTTGCCTGCCCTGTATATGGGGCGTGTTTCTGGGCAGTCAGGGAGGGGGCGTGGCCCTAACAATCAAATCTCTCACATGATCCTAGAGTTTTAAAGCTGCTGCAATAGTCTAATCCTTCAGTTCAGTCCTGCCACAGTTTGTCTCTGCCAGTGACCCACAAGTCCTTGGTATTGGCGTATGGCTCCTGAGACTTGCAAGTGGGCCCCTCTTCCAGGCTGTGCACCCCGGGTCCTCTGTTGAGGGATGACTGTGCTATGTCGCAGGTGAGTGCCGTCCCCCCAGGGCTGTTCTGGGCTGCTGGGCTGTGTAGGGAGGCTCCCAGTCTGCTGAAATGATGGCTGAATGGGGCTTTGTTAATTCACACTGCTCCACCTTCCCAACTCTGGGACAATCAGCTGAGGTTGCAGGGAAGGCTAATGTCCACGCCCAGTTTTGTGGTGTGTGCCTGTTATTTGAAGCACTTCCGTCACACTGGGTTGTCTGGGGCAGCTCTGGGCTATGGGGCTGGCGATGGGCAGGAGTGTTTCCTGTCCACCAGGATGATGGCTGTGAGTGGACACCCCCCTTTTCATGGGAAGTGGTGTTTAGTGAATTTTCTCAGCCACTGGATTATTGCCTTTTGTCTCAGAGCTCTCTTAGTTCTGCTCTTGACTTGACGTGCCCAAATTGCAAGTCTTTGAAGCTTTCTGTATTGGGCTTCTTAGAGTAATTGTTTTAGAAAAAGAAAAAAGGATTAAAAAAAAAAAAAAGGGCCCTCCTCAGAGATCTAATGGGTTATTGAAATGCTAAGAGACAAAGCAACCAGGGCCATTAAGGAAAGGTCCACAGGGCAGAGAGATCAGCTTTTCTTCGGGATTTGCATATGCGCCTCAGGGCCCTTCCCCTTTCTATGTTCACCAGAACTCCAAAAATCCTCCGCTTTTATTTTGGAGTTTTTCGTGTTGTTTTTTTTCTATGCCTGTCTCCTCTCTGCTGGGCTGGCTGCTCTCAGATTCTCTGGTGTCTGGTCTCAGTCTATCTATGTTTGGAGTTTGGATCAGTAGAATGAGTTTCTGATAAGAGCTGCCACTGCAGTTCTCCCTTCTCCTTCCCGGAGCTGACAGCCCCTCCTCCCCCGGGACTGAGCCTGGCAGGGAGGGGCGTGGGTCCCCTGGCCGCAAAAACTTACAGATTTCGCTGATCTCAGCAGTTCCACGTTTTCATGAGTGTTGTATGAAGTATGCCCAAAGTCAGATTGCTCTGTGGTGTCCAGTCCACGCAGTTCCTGGCTTTCTACCTACTTTCCTGGAGGAGTAACTAAAACATACAGCTCACCAGTCCCCCATCTTGCCCCGCCTCCTCCTTTATATTTGAAAGATAATTTTGTTGAATATAGAATTCTTGGTTGACACGTTTGGATTTTTGTTTTGTTTTGTTTTTTCTTTAAGGACTTTAAATAGGCACCTCACTATCGTCTGGCTCCCATGTTTTCTGATGAGAAATCTATTGTTAATCTTATTTGGGGAATCCCTTGTATGTGACAAGTCAGTTCTCTCTTGCTGCTTTCAAAATCCCCTCTTTATCTTTAGATTTTGTCAATTTCACTATAAACAAACAAACATTTATATTTGTATTGCTAATCTGTGGGATACATGCCTTTAAACAACCCCTTTCAATCATGTTCACTTCAGTGCAGCTCTTGTAATTCCAGTAATGAACAGTGATCACCTCTATCCATTCCCATACCTTTAAATTTACCCTCATTAACATATCTGAACACAGTAGGTTATCATTCCTCCTTCACTAGCTTCTGTCTTTCTATAGGTCCCCTCTATTCTGTATAAGTCACTGATTTTAGATTGTTCAGGGAGTTCATATAGTCGCAACATGTAATGTCTCTCCTTTTGTGTCTGTTTTATTTCACTCAGCATTATGTTTTCAAGGTTCATCCATGTTGCCATATGTTTCAGGACCTCTTTGTTTCTTACTGCTGCATAGTATTCCATTGTATGTATATACCACATTTTGTTTATCTACTCATCTGTTGAAGGACACTTGGATTGTTTCCATCTCTTGGCAATTATGAACAATGCCACTGTGAACACTGGTGTGCAAATGTCTGTTTGTGTCACAGCTTTCAGATCTTCTGGGTATATACTGAGAAGTGAAATTGCCGGATCATAGGGTAACTTGTATCTAATTTTCTGAATAGCTGCCAGACCACCCTCCACAGTGGCTGTAGCATTATACAGCCATTATACAATGAATAAGAGTTCCAGTTTCTCGACATCCTCTCCAGCATTTGTTGTTTCCTGTTTGTTTAATGGCAGCCATTCTTATTGGTGTGAGATGATAACTCATTGTGGTTTTGGTTTTTATTTCCCTAACAGCTAGTGAAGCTGAACATTTTTTCATGTGTTTTTTAGCCATTTGTATTTCCTCTTCGGAAAAATGTCTTTTCATATCTTTTGCCCATTTTATACTTGGGCTGTTTGTACTATTGTCATTGAGTTGTAGGATTCCTGTATATATATACAGGATATCAGTCTCTTATCAGATATATGGTTTGAAGATGTTTTCCTATATTCTTGGAGTTTTATGGTACTGGTTCTTACATTTAGGTCTTTGATCCACTTTAATTTTTGTATAGAGTGTGAGGTAGGGGTCCTCCTTCATTCTTTTGGATATGAATATCCAGTTCTCCCAGCCCCATTTGTTTTTCTGTCCCAATTCGGTGGATTTGGAGGCCTTATCAAAAACCACTTGACCATAGATCTGTGGGGTCTGTTTCCAAACTCTTGATTCGATTCCATTGATCTAGATTCCATTGTTTAGCTTTGTGCCAGTACCATGCTGTTTTGACCACGTGGCTTTATAGTAGACTTTAAACTTAAGAAGTGTAAGTCCTCCTACTTTGTTCTTCTTTTTAGAATGTTTTGGCAATTCAAGGCTCCTTTCCCTTATGAATAAATTTGGTAAGTAGCTTTTCTACTTCTGTAAAGTAGGTGGTTGTAATTTTTATTGGAATTGTGTCAAATCGGTAGATCAGTTTGGGTAGAATTGACATATAAACTACGTTTAGCCTTCCTATCCATGAGCATGGAATCTCTCTTCAACTAATTAGGTCCCCTTTGATTTATTTTAGTAATGTTTTGTATAGTCTGTGTAGAGGTCTTTTATATCCTAGCTTAACTTTATTCCTATGTACTTGATTTTTTTAGTTGCTATTGTGATTGGAATTTTTTTCTTGGTTGCCTCTTCAGTTAGGTCATTAGTAGTGTCGAGGAACATTACTGACTTACGTGCATTAATCTTGTATCCTGCCACTCTGCTGAATTTATTAGCTGAAGTAGCTTTGTTATCAGTTTCTCAGGATTTTCCAGATGAAAGATCACATCATCTGCAAATAATGATAGTTTTACTTCTTCCTTTAATTCAGATGCCTTTTATTTCTTTTTCCTGGTGAATTGCTCTGGCTAGAACTTCTAGCACAGTGTTGAATAATTGCAGTGACAGTGGGCATCCTTGTCTCATGTCCAGTCTTAGGGGGAAGGCTTTCAGTCTCTCACCATTGAGTACTGTGCCGGCTGTGAGTTTTTCATATATGCCCTTTATCATATTGAGGAAGTTTCCTTCAATTCCTACCTTTTGGAGTATTTTTATCAAAAAGGGATGCTCAATTTTGTCAAATGCTTTTTCAGCGTCCATCAAGATGATCATTTGATTTTTCCCTTTTGATTTTTTAAGTGTTGTATTTACTGATTGATTTTCTTATGTTGAACCACCCTTATATGCCTGGGATGAACCCCACTTGGTTGTGGTTTATAATTCTTTTAATGTGCCTTTGAATTCGATTTGCAATTATTTTGTTGAGAATTTTTACATCTATCTACATTAGGAAGATTGGGCTGTAGTTTTCCTTCCTTGTAGTATCTTTATCTGGTTTTATATTGGAGTGATGATAGCTTCATAACATGAATTAGGTGGTGTTCCTTTTTCTTCAGTTTTTTGCAACAGTTTGACCAGGAATAGTGTTGGTTCTTTTTTGAAAGTTTGGTAAAATTCCCCTGTGAAGCCATCTGGCCCTGGGCTTTTCTTTTCATGAAGATTGTCAATGACTGATTGGATCTCTTTATTTGTAATTGGTTTGCTGAGGTCTTCTATTTCATCTTGGTTAGTGTAGGTGGTTCTTGTATTTGCAGGAAATTGTCCATTTCCTCTAAGTTGTCCTGTTTGTTGGCATACAGTTGTTCAAAATATCCTCTTAGGATTTTTTGAATTTCTTTGGGATCCATATTAATGACTTCTCTCTCCTTTCTGATTTTGTTTATTTGAGTTTTCTCTCTTTTTTACTTTGTCTGTCTAGCTAAGGGTTTGTCAATCATGTTGATCTTCTCAAAGAACCAACTTTTGGTTTTATTTATTCTCTCTCTGTTTTTGTTCTCCAACTCATTTGTTTCTGCATTAATCTTTGTTATTTCTTTTCTTCTCCTTGCTTTAGGGTTAGTTTGCTGATCATTCTCTTGCCTCTGCAGTTGTTCAGTTAGGTCTTTGGTTTTAGCTCTTTCTTGCTTTTTGGTGTATGCATTTAGAGTTATAAATTTTCCTCTCAGCACCACCTTCACTGCATCCCATAGATTTTTTTTTTCATCTCATAGATTTTGATATGTTGTGTTCTTGTTTTCATTCATCTCTAGATATTTACCTATTTCTCTTGCAATTTCTTCTTTGACCCACTGGTTGTTTAGGAGTGTTTTGTTTGACCTCTATGTATTTGTGAAAGATCTGGCTCTTTGGTGGTTATTGATCTTTAGTTGCATTTCATTATGGTCAGAGAATGTACATTGAATAATTTCAATCTTTTTTAAATTTATTAAGACTTATTTTCTGCCTCAGCATATGATCTATCCTGGAGAATGTTCCATGAGTGCTACAGAAGAATATATATCCTGGTGTTTTGGGATGTGACAGTTTATATATGTCTGTTGAGTCCAATTCATTTATCTCGTTTAGGTTCTCAGTTCCTTATTGGTCTTTTGTTTAGTTGTTCTATTTATTGAAGAGAGTGGTGTATTGAAGTCACCAGTATTATTGTAGAAATGTCTATTGCTCCCTTCAGTTTAGCCAATGTTCTGTCTCATGTTTTTGAGCTCCTTGATTGGGCGCATAAACATTTATGGTTCTTATTTCTTCTTGGTGAATTGTTTCTTTTATTAATATATAATGCCCTTCTTTGTCTCTTATGACATCTTTGCATTTAAAGTCTATTTTGTCTGACGTTAGTATAGCTACCTCTGCTGTTCTTTGGTTCCATCCTTTTACTTTCCATCTCTTTGTGCCACAGGGTCTAAGATGAGTCTCTTGTAAACAGCATATCGATGGATCATACTTTTTAATCCGTTCTGCTAGTCTGTGTCTTTTAATTGGGGAGTTTAATCCATTCACATTCAAAGTTATAACTGTGATGGCAATTCTTGAACCAGTTACCTTATCCTTTGGTTTTTAATTATCAGATCTATTTTTCTGCCCTTCCCCTCTCTCTTTTTTCCTATAAGTTACCTTACTAATACTTTTCAGTTTTGTGCCCTTCTCCAGACCTCTCTCTCCTTTCTTTTTTTCTCAACTGGTAGAGCCCCCTTTAGTATTTCTTGCAGGGCAGATCTCTTGTTAACAAATTCTCTCAGCATTTGTTTGTCAAAATTTTAACCTCTCTCTCAATTTTAAAGGAACACTTTGCTGAATGAAGAATTCTTGGCTGGCAGTTTTTCTATTTTAGAGTCGTAAATATGTCATACCATTGCATTCTTGCCTCCATGGTGTCTGCTGAATACTCAGCATTTAGTCTTATATGGTTTCCCTTGTATGTAGTGAATCACTTGTTTCTTTCTGCTTTCCAGACTTTCTCCTTTTCTTCAGCATTTGACTATCTCAGAGTGGGTCTATTTGGATTTATTCAATTTGGTGTTTGTTGGGCTTGATTTGCATATTTATGTCATTTAGAAGGGTTGGAAGTTTTCCCCAACTATGTCCTCAAATACTCTTCCTAGCCCTTTACTCTTCTCTTCTCCTTCTGGGACACCAGTGATTCTTATATTTGCGTGCTTCTTTTCCCTGAGATCCATTTCAAATTTTTCAATTTTTTTCACCATTAATTCTTTTGTGTGTTGGCATTCAATTGCTTTGTCCTCCAGTTCACTTATTCTTCTGCCTCTTCAGATGTGCTGTTGTATGCCTGTAATATTTTTTAATTTGATCTACAGTACCCTTTATTTCCATGAGATTTGTTGTTTTTATATTTACTCTTTCAAATTCTTCTTTATGCTCTTCTAAAGTCCTCTTGATGTATTTTGTGTCTTTAGCCAACCCATTGAAGTTGTTTAGGAGATTTGTATGTACTTTTTTGGTTAAGTGCTCCAGATTCTGTATCTCCTCTGGCTTTTTAATTTGATCGTTTGGCTTGTCCATATCTACTTGGGTCTTCATATGTTTTATGATCTGTTGGCTTCAGGGTGTTTGCTTGATAAGATTATTTTTAGATATGCAGGATTATTTGAGCATTTATGTATAATTTGGCAGACTACAAATTGCTGTACACTGTACTTGCTGGAGTGCACTTTACCTGTGCTCCCAGCAGATGGTGCTCTTGAGCCACCTTTTCCTCTCAAACCAGCTTTCCCCCAACTTGGCCTATGTGCTGTGTGGGGTCCAAACCAGGTGGAAATCCAATCTGTGTGCCACTTCTCCATGTGCACTGGGGACTGCCAGCCCTGGGGGTGGGGGTCGGCCCTGTGCAGCTCGGTGGGGAGTCCACTTAAGGCCACTGTGAGTCTGGTAATTCCACCTGGTGCCCCCAAGCCTCTGGGGTTGGAGAAGGGCTCCTGGTGCTCCACCTCTCACCCCTGCACACTGCAGGCTTCCGTGGAGGAAGAGTAAATGCAGTCACCACAAGTCCACTGAATCCCAAGGTCTCTCACAGAAGCTCCTGGCTGCAGGGCTGTGACAGGTCGTTTCCCCAACCAGCTGCTGAAATGAGTGCATGGGATGTGGAAAGTTGTTCCCTCCTGCACTTGGCGTCTGGCTCCAGTCACCAGTCAATGGGGGTGGTTCCAATTGAACACACTCGCCAGTTGTTTCAGGCGCAGTCTCTCCACCTCTCCATCCAGTCTCTGCTATGCGTTGTTGAGTTGCCTTTCCAGCTGGTTGCACCTTGGAACTGCTGTTCTGGGCGCCTTCTGCCCCTTTTCTAGCCCTTTTATGGAGATGTTTGCTCTGCCTCTGCTATTCCACCATCTTCCCAGAAGTCGGCATCAAACTGTCTGTGGCTCCCTTCTGGGCATACAGGAGACAGATCCTGAAGAGAATGTGGGAACTAGGAGTCAGAACCCTTGGGTATTTCTTCCGGGGACAAAACCTTACCTGTACCTTATCTTTGCCTCCGACCCTGTTGTGCCCATCTATATAATCTGTGTTTTATTATCATGAACATTGCTAGCCTATTCTGAATATGTCCTCAATTGGTTTTACTACTAATCATTTGATATATGTCTATACTGAGAGAATTAAATTAAATAGATACTGTGGTTAGGAAGTTGTTGCATGGGAATTAGACTTTATTTTCCTTATGTAGATGGTGCAGCAGCTGTGGTGGTTCACAGTTGTGAACCCAGGACATCTGTGTTTTTTCATTTATTTGTTTGCTTGGATTTTTTTTTTTTTTTTTTTTTTTTTTGCAGTTGTCTATAATAATATTTGTTTCAGGGTATAAATAGTAGAGTAAATGTTTAAATTAAGAAGTATAATATTATCAGTATATTTACAGCTTTGCAACAGACCAGGAAAGTGTCAAGAAGGACAAAGTCTATAGCTAACTGCATATGTGACCTGGGGCAAATCATGTAACCTCTGTGGGACTGTTTTTGCTACTATTTAATTAGAATCTTTCAGGTGTTCTGCCCAGAACACATGAATCTGTTTTTTGAAATTTGTTAATTGAAGATAACATATGTAAAGAAAATATACACATCATAAAGGTAATGAAGTATAAAATTAACTGCACTAATGTAACCCTACTGAGGTAGTTTGAAAAAGCTTCTTTGGTGGTTTTGATATGCTTTCCTTGTTAAAAACCACTCTGTTAGACTGTGGGTCATCTCATGTCTTTTATAATTCTTTACAGAATAGAATTAGCAGAAACAGTGCTACAGAGAAGGAATTCAGTCAGTCACTAAAATTTTACTTTGAATAAGTTTATTGGGTTTATGTTTAGTCTTTTCTTCTGATGTTTCTCTTCTTCCTCTTTGCTTTTTTTTCTTTTCTGTCTAGGTCCTGGTGGAATGGAGAGGGGTCCTACTGAACCCCTTGCAGTCTTTTCTGAGACTGGTCAGAGAGTTCTTAAACAGGTCTGTTGATTCTATAGAATACAAATGCAAGTTTGATTTTTAAAAGACTTGGTTTCGGCTTAAAGGATTGACTTATTTTACTTTTTACTAAAGAAGGCATTTTGATCTCAATGTCTTTAGCATATTTTATATTGGCAAACTGCATTTTGACTTGCGGGTTGGACCCAAACTGACAGAATTAAGATCTGCTTAATAAAAAAGCAGTTGAGGCGTGACTTTATCAGTTATGTTGAATATATATAACGTGGCAGAATTCTTTATTGATGTCCTGGAATGTGCCAAGAAGGGGTGAAAAGGAGAATATTTTCTCAGTTGACCATGATTGCAGAGGTCTCAGTTATCCATGATTCCGGAGAGGAATGGAGGCATGGATGAATCCAAGAAGGAAAATAATTATTTATTTGACCGTCTTTCTGATGTTCTCAGAATTCATAACAGTTTTTTAAAATGTCAAAACTACTTTAAAAAGCTCTGATTCAGAAAAGGACACATGTATATAGTTTGTCTTTCTTTGGTTTTGTTTTTTATTTTAAACTTGTTTCATCTTGGATTAATCTGTGGAGCTTTGAAAAATACTGATCCCTTTGTTCCTTTCCCCTCCCTACTAGGTTGTGATTTAATTGGCCTGGGGTGTGGCCATAGGCTTTGAAATTTTTCAAAGATCTCTAGATAATTCCAGTGTGCACACAAGTCTGGGAACCACTGTTCTTGCTGGTAAAAGCAGAACTGGTCACTATGCAACTTGTGACTTTTTTTTTTGATATATAATTAGATAAATATTTGGCTAAATATATACGTAAGAGAATAAGTATTTTGATATAAGAATACTGTGCTTAGGTGGTAATAATACCTGTACTTTGGTAGTATGTGGGAACTCTGTATTTTATATATTTTATTACAATATTTCTGTAAACCTACAACTTCTCTAACAAAACAATTATTAAAGAAAAAAGATATGGGCTTCTATTTTTATATATGCATCTTTGTATAATATTTACTTGTGTTACAAAAATAGTAATAATTACCCTTATAATTTCTCTAAATTGGTAATATTTAAAAATGCAATTGAAATGTAAAGGAAATATGCCTTATATCTGATATTTTGTTAAATAAAAGTGGATCATCAATGTATACTTTTTTTTTTTTTTCATTTTTATTGAGATTGTTCAGATACCATACAATTATCCAAAGATCCAAAGTGTACAATCACTTGCCCCTGGGTACCCTCATACAGCTGTGCATCCATCACACTTAATTTTTGTTCAATTTTTAGAAACTTTTCATTACTCCAGACAAGAAATAAAGTGAGAGATGAAAAAAGAAAAAAAGGAAACTCTAAACCTCCCCTATCCCTAACCAAACCCCCTCAATTGTTGACTCCTAGTATTGATATAGTACGTTTGTTACTGTTTATGAAAAAATGTTGAAATACTACTAACTGTAGTATATAGTTTGTAATAGGTATATAGTTCTTCCCTATATGCCCCTCTATTATTAACTTCTAATTGTATTGTCATACATTTGTTCTGGTTCATGAAGTGATTTCTAGTATTTGTACAGTTGATCATGGACATTGCCCACCATAGGATTCAGTTTTATACATTTCCATCTTTTGACCTCCAACTTTCCTTCTGGTGACGTATATGACTCTGAGCTTCCCCTTTCCACCTCATTCACACACCATTCGGCGCTGTTAGTTATTCTCACATCTTGCTACCAACACCCCTGTTCATTTCCAAACATTTAAGTTCATCCTAATTGAACATTCTGCTCATACTAAGCAAGAGCATCTACATTTCTTCCACAAGGCAGGAGGGAGAGTCAAAGAAGGTAGAGAGGCAAAAGAAAGAGGAAACAAAAAAATGACAGCTAGGAAGCAGCAAAAGGAAAAATAACCTTAAATCAAAGTAGAATAAAGAATCAGACAGTACCACCAATGTCAAGTGTCTAACATGCCTCCCCTATCCCCCCCTCTTATCTGCATTCACCTTGGTATATCACCTTTGTTACATTAAAGGAAGCATAATACAATGATTCCATTAGTTACAGTCTCTAGTTTATGCTGATTGCATCCCTCCCCCAATGCCTCCCCATTTTTAACACTTTGCAAGGTTGACATTTGCTTGTTCTCCCTCGTAAAAGAACATATTTGTGCATTTTATCACAATTGTTGAATACTCTAGATTTCACCAAGTTACACAGTCCCAGTTGTTATCTTTCCTCCTTTCTTGTGGTGTCTCACATGCTCCCCATCTTCCTCTCTCAACCATATTCATAGTTACCTTTGTTCAGTGTACTTACATTGTTGTGCTACCATTTCCCAAAATTGTGTTCCAAACCACACACTCCTGTCTTCTATCACCCTGTAGTGCTTCCTTTAGTATTTCCTGTAGGGCAGGTGTCTTGTTCACAAAGTCTCTCATTGTCTGTTTGTCAGAAAATATTTTGAGCTCTCCCTCATATTTGAAGGACAGCTTTGCTGGATACAGGATTCTTGGTTGGTGGTTTTTCTCTTTCAATATCTTAAATATATCACACCACTTCCTTCTTGCCTCCATGGTTTCTGCTGAGAGATCCGCACAAAGTCTTATTAAGCTTCCTTTGTATGTAATGGATTGCTTTTCTCTTGCTGCTTTCAGGATTCTCTCTTTGTCTTTGACATTTGATAATCTGATCATTAAGTGTCTTGGCGTAGGCCTATTCAGATCTCTTCTGTTTGGAGTACGCTGCGCTTCTTGGATCTGTAATTTTATGTCTTTCATAAGAGATGGGAAATTTTCATTAATTATTTCCTCTATTATTGCTTCTGCCCCCTTTCTCTTCTCCTTCTGGGACACCGATGATACTTACATTATTGTACTTTGTTTCATCCTGGATTTCCCGGAGACGTTGCTCATATTTTTTCATTCTTTTCTCCATCTGCTCCTTTGCGTGTAGGCTTTCAGGTATTTTGTTCTCCAGTTCCTGAGTGTTTTCTTCTGCCTCTTGAGATCTGCTGTTGTATGTTTCCATTGTGTCTTTCATCTCTTGTGTTGTGCCTTTCATTTCCATAGATTCTACTAGTAGGTTTTTTGAACTTTTGATTTCTGCCGTATACATGTCCAGTGCTTCCTTTACAGCCTCTATCTCTTTTGCAATATCTTCTCTAAACTTTTTGAATTGATTTAGCATTAGTTGTTTAAATTCCTGTATCTCTGTTGAAGTGTACGTTTGTTCCTTTGACTGGGCCATAACTTTGTTTTTCTTAGTGTAGGTTGTAATTTTCTGTTGTCTAGGCATGGTTTCCTTGGTTACCCAAATCAAGTTTTCCCAGACCAGAACAGGCTCAGGTCCCAGAGGGAAGAAATATTCAGTATCTGGTTTCCCTGTGGGTGTGTCTTAGAAAATTGCTCCACCCTTTGATGTCTCGGGTCACTGTGCTTTTCTGCCCAGCAGGTGGCACCTGTTAGCCTATAATTCTTGACTGGTGTGAGGAGGTGTGGCCGTGTTCCCCCAGGCTCTGGGGTCTGGTTCTGAATGGAAAGGGCCCCACCCCTTTCCTCCTGGAGAAGACAGACCCCTCAGGTGGAGGTCATTAGCATTTCAGTGGTCTCGCTCTCTGCTTGTGGTGTCTCCACCCTTCCCAGAGTCACAGCCCTGGAAACTAAAAATGGCTGGGGCTTTCTCCACTGAGCCTAAAAAGAAACAGATAGTCTCCTTCAGACCCAGTCCAAGGCAACCCTCCGGCTCTCCCAGGTCAGTCGTCACCCAAAGCCTCTGTCTGTTTTTTGGGGCTGCGTACCTGTAGTGAGCAGTTCACACTCGCTACTTAAAACCCCAATTGGAGCTCAGCTGAGCTATATTCACTTGCTGGGAGAGAGCTTCTCTGTGGCACCACGCGGCTCTGCAGCTCGGGCTATGGTGGAGGGGGTCTCCCGACCTGGTTCCGCAGGTTTTACTTACAGATTTTATGCTGTGTTCTCGGGCATTCCTCCCAATTCAGGTTGGTGTATGATGAATGGATGGTCTCATTTGTCCCCCCGCAGTTATTCTGGATTATTTACTAGTTGTTTCTGGTTTTTTGTAGTTGTTCCAGGGGGACTACTTAGCTTCCACTCCTCTCTATGCCGCCATCTTGCCCAATGGTATACTTTTGAACTTTAGAAGAAAGTTAGTGTCAAATACCTGGCAAAATTTTGTGTATGACTCTAGCATAAAGCAATGTGGCCAAAAATGGAAGGATCTTTAAAAAAAAAGAAAGAAAGAAATGCTTATGCTTTGCTTTAAACTTGTCTATGTTCTTGCTAGAATGTAAGCTCCATAAAAGCAGGTACTGTGTCTATATTTTCTTCACCCTTGTATCTTTACCCTTTAGAATAACACCTGGCATATATTGCATGCTTAAATATTTGTGGAATGAGTGAATGAACCTATCAGTCTCTAGTGAGCTGAGAATATGTTTTTACCTAATATTCAAGTAGTGTGAGGTTGCAGGTGTTGTAGTAGTGAAGAGCTCAGACTGAAGAATCTGAGTGCCTGGGTTCGAATCATGGCTCTGACACTTACTAAATATATGGGCCTTTCAAATGTGGTAAACTGAGAAGGGGGTAGAGGGAGTCAGAAGTCACAGTTTTTTATAATCTAATGAAAGTGGCATCCCATCACCTTTGCCATATTCTGTTGGTTAGAAGCAAGTCACTAGCAAGCCCCATACTCAGGGGGAGATTACATGTGGGCATGAATTCCAGAAGTCCAGAATCACTGTGGGCCATCTTAAAAGTCTGTCTCTCTCAGAGGACATGGTTTAGTGCCAGATGGGACTAGATGGAGATACTACAGGTTAAAAACAAAAACAAAAACAGCTTGTGAGATGTCTTTACCTTGCCTTTATCAAACCATCTCTTTTTTCCTTCTTCTATCTTTCACATCAGCTCTCTCCCCTGCAAGAATAGAGGCATAAAGGTCATTCCCATAATGAGGTTTTAATCCTGAATATTTTGGGGAAAGATTCAATTAAGGCCTCTCCCTGAATTAGTGTTTATATACGTATGTATTTTTAAACCTCTTGTTATGGAAATTATGGGACAGATAAAAAAGTAGAATACTATGGTGAATCTCCATGTATTTTCACCCCACTTGGACAATGTATCTTTCACCAATCTTATATGTATAATTTACATACAATAAACTGCATCTTTTTTTTTTTATTTTATTAAGATATATTCACACACCACACAGACCATCCAAAGCATACAATCACTGGCTCAAAGTTTCATCACGGCATAGTTGTGCATAAATCCCCATGATCAATTTTAGAACATTTTCATTACTCTAGAATAGAAATAAGAAAAAAA
Source organism: Choloepus didactylus (assembly GCF_015220235.1). Lineage (NCBI taxonomy): Eukaryota > Metazoa > Chordata > Mammalia > Pilosa > Megalonychidae > Choloepus > Choloepus didactylus. Next base: position 38,597,542 of record NC_051325.1, on the reverse strand, counting down.
ATATAACCCAAATCTTCCGATACCCTGTATCCTCCCCTGTTGTTGACCCATAGTATTGGTGTAGTAAATTTGTTACTGTTGATCAAAGAATATTAAAATATTACTGTTAACTACAGTCCATAGTCTGCAATAGCTATTTTTTCCCCATATTATTATCCCATACCCTTCTATTTTTTAAATACATTTTGTAGTAGTTCATGCAAGAAGTTATTTACATACAAAATACATCATTTAAAGGTACATTTTTGACAGATGTATAAACCCCCACAATCAAGATATAGGACATTTTCACCCAGAGGTTCCCTTGTGTCCCTTTGTAGTCAGTCCCCACTCCTACCCCAGTCCCAGCAAGTACTGATCTGATTTCTATCCCTATAGGTTAGTTTTGCCTGTTCTAGAACTTCATAGAAGTTTCTGACTTCTTTTGATTAGCATGAAGTTTTTGACATTCATCCCATGTTTTGTTGCATATACCAGTAATTTGGAGTTTCTCAGCTTTAGCACTATTGACATTTTGGGCTGGATAATTTCTTTGTTGAGGGACTATCTTGCACATTGTTGAATGTTTAGGAGCATACCTTTACCCACTAGATGCCATTAGCCCATGCCTCCCCAGTTGTAACAATCAAAAATGTCTCCAGACAATGCCAGATGTTCCCTGGGGGCAAAGCTTCACCCTTTCCCTGGCTGAGAACCCTTACAATAGTATTCCAGTATATGGCTACACCACGATTTGTCTCTTCATTTACGAATTGATGGACATTTGGGTTGTTTCCAATTTGGTTATTATCAATAGAGTTGCTGTTAACATTCATGCATAAGTCTTTGGGAAGACATGTTTTCATTTATTTGGAGTAAATAACTTTATAAGAAACTGCCAAACTCTTTTTCAAAAATATACCATTTTACATTCCTAATGGTATGAGAGTTCTAGTTACTCTACATCCTTGCTAACATTTAATATTATCATTCTTTTTAATTTCTATCTATTTTGTTCAGACATTTTCCTAATTTCCTTTAGTTCTTTGTGTATGGATTCCTTTAGCTCATTGAACATATTTAAGACGGTTGACTTAGTCTTTGAATAAAAGTTCTAATGTATGAGCTTCCTCTGGGATGATTTCTGGCAAATTCTTGTATTCCTTTGAATGGGCCCTACTACCCTGATTCTTGGTGTGTTTTGTAATTTTTTGTTGCAAACTGGACATCCTGAGTATTACACTGTTAAAACCCTGGAGATCTATTTCTCCCCTTTGAAGAGGGGGATCATCTTCAGAGCTGGCCCCACAGTGATCTGAAGTAGGTGGTCAAAGGCTGTGATTGGTGATCAGACCCTGGATTTTGGAGAAGTAGGGCCCTATACCCCACCCTGGCATGAGCAAGTGCACCAGGAGCCCTGGCTACACTTCCCTCTACTGCCTATCATCTTTCTAGGGGTTGGAGGATGGCAGTTCCTGCATGGAGGCCGAAATTCACTGATAATTACCACAATTTAGCAGCCTTTTTCTACAGCTCTTCCCTGGATACTGCACAGTGTTTGACTAGACTCCAGAGTTTCACAATAGTTGATTCAGGCAATTCCTGTTAGTTCAGTAGCTATTTTGGTAGAGGGACTGATTAATGGAGCTTCCTACTCTGCCATCTTCCCCACCTTAATTATTTTTTAACATTTTTTATTGTGAAATAGAACATATATACAGAAAAGTGATTACTTTCAAAGTAGGATTTAACAAGTAGTTATAAACCAAATTTCAAAGAATGTTATAGGTTACCATTCCACGATTTCAGTTATTTCCTTATTGTGAAATATAACGTATATACAGAAAAGTGATAACTTTCAAAGTACAATTTAACAAGTAGTTACACAGCAAATTTCAAAGAATGTTATGGGTTACAGTTCCATCATTTCAGTTATTTCCTTCTAGATGTTCTAATACGATTACATATATATATGTGTGTGTGTGTGTGTGTATATATATATATATATAATAAAGAGGATCAGTATTTGTCATCCTTTGTTAAATCTAATCTTGTCTGTTGCTACTCCTTCTTATCATTTGATCACTGTCTCAGTCTTCAGGGATGTCTGAGCAGTGACCACCCTAACATGTTCATGTGGAAAGGGAGTATTGACATTATGGTGGAGGGGGATGCATCTTGTTCATGTTCTTGAAGAGGCTGTTCCTATCTCGCATAGGAACACTTTGGAGGATTTAAGTTTCTGAAAAATAAACGTAGTGAGTGAAACTTTTATAGAATCTCCGATATGGACCTGGGTATTCTTAGGATTTTGGGGACTCCTTTTGATTTGGGTTTGGATTACTATGGCCATTTGGAATATCTAGCTGAAGCTTGAATAAGAGTAACCACTAGGATTGCCACTTGACTCTCTTTGAAATCTCTTAGTAACAGAAATCTTATTTTGTTACCTTTCTTTTCCCCATTTTATTCAAGAAGGCACTCTCAATCCCTTGATGCCTGGGCCAGACTCATTCCTGGGAGTCATGTCCCATTCACCAGGGAGACTCACTCCTTTGGGAGACATGTTCCACACAGCGGGGAGGGTATGAATTTATTTGCAGAGTTGGGCTTACAGAGAGAAGGGCTACATCTGAGCAACAAAAGAGGTTCTCTGGAAGTGATTCTTAGGCATAATTATAGGTAGGCTTGGCCTCCCCTTTACAGCCATAAGTTTCACAAGAGCAAGCCTCAAGATTGACAGCCTGACTTACTAAATAGGGGGTTCTTAATTTCACATAGCATATATTCTGTCCAAGATAAATAATCAGTGTCTCACACCATCTTCACTTAGTTGTACAATCATCACTCACAATTTTAAACAATTATCATAACCTAAAACACCTCAAGCTCTTATCACTCCCTAATCATTTATCCCTAGTATTAGTGTGATACTAGTAAGGTATTCTTATTAAATATAGTCCCTGGTATGCAATAGGTAGTTTTTCCCATATACCACTTTGTTGTTAACTCTTTGTACCAGTGTCATACCTTAGAAGTAGATCCTGCAAGCATTTATTTATATTTGTAGTGCTAATCTGTGGGATACATGCCTTTAAACAACCCCTTTCAATCATGTTCGCCATTTAATATGGCATTGATACTTATAATACCATTAATGAACCATCATCACCCCTGTCCATTCCCATACAATTAAGTTTAACTTCATTAACAGGTCTGTACATATTAGGTAATCGTTTCCCTTCTCTAGCTTCTGTCTTTCTCTAGGTCCCCTATATTCTACATTTTAAGACAGTGATTTTACATTATTCAGGGAGTTCATATTAGTGATAACATACGATATCTCTCCTTTTGTGTCTGACTTATTTCGCTCAGTATTATGTCCTCAAGGTTCATCCATGTTGTCACATGTTTCAGAACCTTGTTCTTTTTACTGCTGCACATAGTATTCCATTGTATATATACATACCACATTTTGTTTATCCACTTGTCTATCGAAGGACACTTGGGTTGTTTCCATCTTTTGGCAATTTTGAATAATGCCACTGTAAAAGTCAGTGTGCAAATGTCTGTTCATGTCGCTGCTTTCAGATCTTCTGGGTATATGCTGAGTTGTGGAATTCCTGGATTGTAGGGTAACTTAATATTTAGTTTTACAAGAAACTGCCAAACTGTCTTCCACAGTGGCTGTACCATTATACATTCCCACCAGCAGTGGATAAGAGTTCCAGTTTCTCCACATCCTCTCCAGCATTTGTAGTTTCCTATTTGTTTAATGGCAGCCATTCTTATTGGTGTGAAGTGGTATCTCACTGTGGTTCGGATTTGCATTTCCCTAATAGCTAGTGGAGCTGAACTTTTTTTCATGTGTTTTTTAGCTGTTTGTATGTCCTCTTTGGAAAACTGTCTTTTCATATCTTTTGCCCATTTATAATTGGGTTGTTTGTACTATTGTCGTTGAGTTGTAGGATTTCTTTATATATGCTCAATATCAGTCTCTTATCAGATATATGGTGTTCCAGTTTGCTAATGCTGCTGTTATGCAAAACACCAGAAATGGATTGTCTTTTTTTTTTTTTTTTGTGGTTATGTTTTTCCTTTATTTGAAATAACATGTGATATGTCAGGCTAGAGTTGCTGGAGCCTCTTGATTTTTTTTTTTAAATGCAATTTTATTGGATATAATCACATAACATACAATCATTCAAAGTGTACAATCAGTTCTTCACAGCATCATATAGTTGTGTTTTCATCACCACAAACTTGGAATATTTTCATTACTCCAAAAAATAAAATAAAAATTAAAGTAAAAAAGAACATCCCAAACATCCTATTCCTCTCCTCCCATTGTTCATTTACTTTTTTTATATACAGTCTGAGATGTAGTCACACATCCCACAGTCATCCACAGTGTACAATCGAATATTCACAGCACCATCAGTTGTGCGTTCATCACCAGAATCAATTTTTGAATGTTTTCCTTACTCCAAAATAAAAACAAAAGCAAAAAAGGACACCTAAATCTTTCCATCCCCTCCATCCCACCCTATTCTTCATCTAATTTTTGTCCCCATTTTTCCATTCATCTTTCCATACACTGGAAAAAGGGAGTGCAAGCCACAAGGTTTTCACAGTCACACTATGCAATCTACATGGTTATACAATCGTCTTCAAGAATCAAGGTCACTGGGTTGCAGTTTGACAGCTTCAGGTATTTCTCTCTAGCCATTCTAACACGCTAAAGACTAAAAGATGATATCTATATAGCGCATAAGAATACCCTCCTGAGTGACCTCTCGACTCCATTAGAAATCTCTCAGCCACTGGAACCTTATTTTGTTTCATGTCTCTTCCCCTTGTTGGTCAAGAACATCCTCTCAATCCCACAGTTCTGGGTCCAAGCTCATCTCCAGAGTCATTTCCCATGCTGCCAGGGGGATTCACACCCCTGGGAGTCACGTCCCACATAGGGGGTAGGGCAGTAAGTTCACCTGTCAAGTGGGCTTAAAGGGGGGGTGCGGGGCACATCTGAACAATAAAAGGGATCTCTTGGGGGCAGAGGGGGGGACCCCTAGGCACAATTATAAGTGGGCTTAGCGTCTCCCTTGCAGCAACTAGCCTCACAGGGGAAAGTCTCCAGAGCAGCTTGTTCTTGAACCTCACTCCCTTGTCTTCTGATATACTGTGTTCCCTAGTTATCTTTTACTTCCCGGGGCTTTTCCTTCTCCTTCTCTGCCTGTCCTCTGATAGTGTTGTCTCTAGGGTGCAATGGTTAGCTCACTGCTCCTCTGTATTTGTGGAGCCTCTTCATTTTATTCTTTCTCAGGTCTCCCATCCTCCTTAAAAGAAATTCCAGGGTGAGGGACAAAAATGAGTCCATTGCAGCCCAAGTTATTACTTAAAATGCAGTGTCCAAATGTGATGGCCAATGCTACTCTCTTGGAAAAGAACTTTAATGGTATCCAGCGGGGATCTTGAAAGGAGGGGTCTGCATGGGAGGATGGGTGGGTAAGAGACCCAACTGCCTGACAAGGATCTTCTCCCTGCCTTTGCTCTCCTGGAACCCCAAGAAAATGCCTGGGTTGTCTGAGAATCTTTTCCCAAGTTTTTCTTTAAAACAAAAAATGGAAATATTAGTATAACAGTACTGTTAAATACAGTTTGAAAGTAAAAAAATCCCACTATGTTTTCTTTTTTTTTTTTTAAGGTGTGTATTCTTTTATTTATTTATTTATTTATTTATTTTTTATTCAGTTTTATTGAAATATATTCACAAACCATACAGTCATCCATGGTATACAATCAACTGTTCACAGTATGATCATATAGTTATGCGTTCATCACCACAATCTATTTCTGAACATTTTCCTTACATCAGAAAGAATCAGAATAAGAATAAAAAATAAAAGTGAAAAGAGAATACCCAAACCATCCCTCCATCCCACCCTATTTGTCATTTAGTTTTTACTCCCATTTTTCTACTGATTTTTTTTCAATTTTTTAACTTTGTTTATCAAAAAATTAAAAACAAACAGGCAAACAACAACCAAAAAAACCCCACAACATTTCAAACAAAGCAATGGATTAAGGAAAACAAATAACCTAAAATAACTACTTTGCTTCCAATATGTTCCTACCATACCCCAAGAAAATTAATAAACCCTGTCCAAACAGAGGAGAAAGAAAAACAAATAATCTAAAATAACTACATTGCTTCCAACATGTTCCTACCATACCCCAAGAAAATTAACAACCCCTAAGAAAACAAAGGAATAAGAGAAAAAAAAAAAACCTAAAATAACTCTATTGCTTCCAACATGATCTTACTATATCCAAGAAAGTTTACAAACCATAATCATTCCTGAGCATTCCCATAACATTGAGATTACCCTCCATAGTTTATCTGTTCTTATTAGATTATCATTCCCCCTCCACTAATTGGTATCTCTAGGTCCCCTACATTCTACAGTACAAAACATTGTACATTTTTTACAGAATTCACATTAGTGGTAACATACAATATCTCTCTTTTTGTGCCTGGCTTATTTTGCTCAGCATTATGTCTTTTTTTTTTTTTTTTTTAATCTTCATTTTATTGAGATATATTCATATACCACGCAGTCATACAAAACAAATCGTACTTTCAATTGTTCACAGTACCATTACATAGTTGTACATTCATCACCCAAATCAATCCCTGACACCTTCATTAGCACACACACAAGAATAACAAGAATAATAATTAGAGTGAAAAAGAGCAATTGAAGTAAAAAAGAACACTGGGTACCTTTGTCTGTTTGTTTCCTTCCCCTATTTTTCTACTCATCCATCCATAAACTAGACAAAGTGGAGTGTGGTCCTTATGGCTTTCCCAATCCCATTGTCACCCCTCATAAGCTACATTTTTATACAACTGTCTTCGAGATTCATGGGTTCTGGGTTGTAGTTTGATAGTTACAGGTATCCACCACGAGCTACCCCAATTCTTTAGAACCTAAAAAGGGTTGTCTAAAGTGTGCGTAAGAGTGCCCACCAGAGTGACCTCTCGGCTCCTTTTGGATTCTCTCTGCCACTGAAGCTTATTTCATTTCCTTTCACATCCCCCTTTTGGTCAAGAAGATGTTCTCCGTCCCACGATGCCGGGTCTACATTCCTCCCCGGGAGTCATATTCCACGTTGCCAGGGAGATTCACTCCTCTGGGTGTCTGATCCCACGTAGGGGGGAGGGCAGTGATTTCACCTTTCAAGTTGGCTTAGCTAGAGAGACAGGGCCACATCTGAGCAACAAAGAGGCATTCGGGAGGAGGCTCTTAGGCACAACCATAGGGAGGCCTAGCCTCTCCTTTGCAGCAACCGTCCTCCCAAGGGTAAAACCTGTGGTAGAGGGCTCAACCCATCAAACCACCAGTCCCCTATGTCTGTGGTCATGTTAGCAACCATGGAGGTGGGGTAGGCGAATACCCCTGCATTCTCCACAGGCTCCTCAAGGGAGCACTACATCTTTTTTTTTTCCTTGTTTTTCTTTTTTTTTTTTAACTTTCCCTTCTTTTTTAAATCAACTGTATGAAAAAAAGTTAAAAAGAAAACATACAATAAAAGAACATTTCAAAGAGACCATAACAAGGGAGTAAGAAAAAGACAACTAACCTAAGATAACTGCTTAACTTCCAACATGTTCCTACTTTACCCCAAGAAAGTTACCTAATATAGCAACATTTCTGTGAACTTGCTCCTACTATATCCATCAGAAATTAACAGACCATAGTCATTCCTGGGCATCCCCAGAACGTTAAATAGCTTATCTGTTCTTCTTAGATTATTGTTCCCCCTTCCTTAATTGCTCTCTATTGCTAGTTCCCCTACATTCTACATTATAAGCCATTTGTTTTACATTTTTCAAAGTTCACATTAGTGGTAGCATATAATATTTCTCTTTTTGTGCCTGGCTGATTTCGCTCAGCATTATGTCTTCAAGGTTCATCCATGTTGTCATATGTTTCACGAGATCGTTCCTTCTTACTGCCGCGTAGTATTCCATCGTGTGTATATACCACATTTTATTTATCCACTCATCTGTTGAAGGACATTTGGGTTGTTTCCATCTTTTGGCAATTGTGAATAATGCTGCTATGAACATTGGCGTGCAGATATCTGTTCGTGTCACTGCTTTCCGATCTTCCGGGTATATACCGAGAAGTGCAATCGCTGGATCAAATGGTAACTCTATATCTAGTTTTCTAAGGAACTGCCAGACTGACTTCCAGAGTGGCTGAACCATTATACAGTCCCACCAACAGTGAATAAGAGTTCCAATTTCTCCACATCCCCTCCAGCATTTGTAGTTTCCTGTTTGTTTAATGGCAGCCATTCTAATCGGTGTTAGATGGTATCTCATTGTGGTCTTAATTTGCATCTCTCTAATAGCTAGTGAAGCTGAACATTTTTTCATGTGTTTCTTGGCCATTTGTATTTCCTCTTCAGAGAACTGTCTTTTCATATCTTTTGCCCATTTTATAATTGGGCCGACTGTACTTTTGTCATTGAGTTGTAGGATTTCTTTATATATGCAAGATATCAGTCTTTTGTCAGATACATGGTTTCCAAAAATTTTTTCCCATTGAGTTGGCTGCCTCTTTACCTTTTTGAGAAATTCCTTTGAGGTGCAGAAACTTCTAAGCTTGAGGAGTTCCCATTTATCTATTTTCTCTTTTGTTGCTTGTGCTTTGGGTGTAAAGTCTAGGAAGTGGCCGCCTAATACAAGGTCTTGAAGATGTTTTCCTACATTATCTTCTAGGAGTTTTATGGTACTTTCTTTTATATTGAGATCTTTGGTCCATTTTGAGTTAATTTTTGTGTAGGGGGTGAGGTAGGGGTCCTCTTTCATTCTTTTGGATATGGATATCCAACTCTCCCAGCCCCATTTGTTGAAAAGACCATTATGACTCAGTTCAGTGACTTTGGGGGCCTTATCAAAGATCAGTCGGCCATAGATCTGAGGGTCTATCTCTGAATTCTCAGTTCGATTCCATTGATCTATATGTCTATCTTTGTGCCAGTACCATGCTGTTCTGGCAACTGTGGCTTTATAATAAGCTTCAAAGTCAGGGAGTGTAAGTCCTCCCACTTCGTTTTTCTTTTTTAGAGTGTCTTTAGCAATTCGAGGCATCTTCCCTTTCCAAATAAATTTGATAACTAGCTTTTCCAAGTCTGCAAAGTAGGTTGTTGGAATTTTGATTGGGATTGCATTGAATCTGTAGATGAGTTTGGGTAGAATTGACATCTTAATGACATTTAGCCTTCCTATCCATGAACATGGAATATTTTTCCATCTTTTAAGGTGCCCTTCTATTTCTTTTAGTAGAGTTATGTAGTTTTCTTTGTATAGGTCTTTTACATCTTTGGTTAAGTTTATTCCTAGGTACTTGATTTTTTTAGTTGCTATTGAAAATGGTATCTTTTTCTTGAGTGTCTCTTCAGTTTGTTCATTTCTAGCATATAGAAACATTACTGACTTATGTGCATTAATCTTGTATCCCGCTACTTTGCTAAATTTGTTTATTAGCTCTAGTAGGTGTATCGTTGATTTCTCAGGGTTTTCTAGATATAAGATCATATCATCTGCAAACAATGAGTTTTACTTCTTCTTTTCCAGTTTGGATGCCTTTTATTTCTTTGTCTTGCCGGATTGCCCTGGCTAGCACTTCCAGCACAATGTTGAATAACAGTGGTGACAGCGGGCATCCTTGTCTTGTTCCTGATCTTAGAGGGAAGGCTTTCAGTCTCTCACCATTGAGTACTATGCTGGCTGTGGGTTTTTCATATATGCTCTTTATCATATTGAGGAAGTTTCCTTCAATTCCTACCTTTTGAAGTGTTTTTATCAAAAAGGGATGTTGGATTTTGTCAAATGCTTTTTCAGCATCTATTGAGATGATCAATTGATTTTTCCCTTTTGACTTGTTAATGTGTTGTAATACATTGATTGTTTTTCTTATGTTGAACCATCCTTGCATGCCTGGAATGAACCCCACTTGGTCATGGTGTATGATTTTTTTAATGTGTCTTTAGATTCGATTTGCAAGTATTTTGTTGAGGATTTTTGCATCTATATTCATTAGGGAGATTGGCCGGTAGTTTTCCTTTTTTGTAGCATCTTTGCCTGGTTTTGGTATTAGATTGATGTTAGCTTCATAAAATGAGTTAGGTAGTGTTCCATTTTCTTCAATGTTTTGAAAGAGTTTGAGTAAGATTGGTGTCAGTTCTTTCTGGAAAGTTTGGTAGAATTCCCCTGTGAAGCCATCTGGCCCTGGGCATTTATTTGTGGGAAGATTTTTGATGACTGATTGGATCTCTTTGCTTGTGATGGGTTGGTTGAGGTCTTCTATTTCTTCTCTGGTCAGTCTAGGTTGTTCATATGTTTCCAGGAAATTGTCCATTTCCTCTACATTCTCCAGTTTGTTGCCATACAGTTGTTCATAGTATCCTCTTATAATTTTTTTAATTTCTTCAGGATCTGCAGTTATGTCACCTTTTTCATTCATTATTTTGTTTATATGGGTCTTCTCTCTTTTTGATTTTGTCAGTCTAGCTAGGGGCTTGTCAATCTTGTTGATCTTCTCAAAGAACCAACTTTTGGTGATATTTATCCTCTCTATTGTTTTTTTGTTCTCTATGTCATTTATTTCTGCTTTAATCCTTGTTATTTCTTTTCTTGTACTTGGTTTAGGATTGGTTTGCTGTTCATTTTCTAGCTTCTTCAGTTGATCCATTAGTTCTTTGATTTTGGCTCTTTCTTCCTTTTTAATATATGTGTTTAGTGCTATAAATTTCCCCCTTAGCACTGCTTTTGCTGCATCCCATAGGTTTTGGTATGTTGTGTTCTCATTTTCATTCGTCTCTATATATTTAGCAATTTCTCTTGCTATTTCTTCTTTAACCCACTGATTGTTTAGGAGTGTGTTGTTTAACCTCCAGGTATTTGTGAATTTTCTAAGTCTCTGATGGTTATTGACTTCTAATTGTATTCCATTGTGGTCAGAGAATGTGCTTTGAATAATTTCAATCTTTTTAAATTTATTGAGGCTTGTTTTATGTCCCAGCATATGATCTATTCTGGAGAAAGTTCCATGAGCACTAGAAAAGTATGTGTATCCTGGTGATTTGGGATGTAATGTCCTGTATATGTCTGTTAAATCTAATTCATTTATCAGATTGCTTAGGTTTTCAATTTCCTGATTGGTCTTCTGTCTGGTTGATCTATCTATAGGAGAGAGTGATGTGTTGAAGTCTCCCACAATTATTGTGGAAACATCAATTGCTTCCTTTAGTTTTGCCAGTGTTTCTCTCATGTATTTTGTGGCACCTTGGTTGGGTGCATAGACATTTACGATTGTTATTTCTTCTTGCTGAATTGCCCCTTTTATTAGTACGTAGTCGCCTTCTTTGTCTCTCAAAACATCCCTGCATTTGAAGTCTATTTTATCTGAGATTAATATTGCTACACCTGCTTTCTTTTGGCTGTAGCTTGCATGAAATATTTTTTTCCATCCTTTCACTTTCAGTTTCTTTGTGTCCCTGTGTCTAAGATGAGTCTCTTGTATGCAACATATTGATGGTTCATTTTTTTTGATCCATTCTGCAAATCTGTATCTTTTAATTGGGGTGTTTAATCCATTTACATTCAATGTTATAACCGTGAAGGCATTTCTTGAATCAGCCATCTTATCCTTTGGTTTATGTTTGTCATATTTTTCCCCTCTGTCTATTAATATCCTTTATTGTACCCATACCGAATCTCTTTAGTACTGAACCTTTCTCCAAGTCTCTCTGTCCTTTCTTTGTTTCTCTGTCTGTAGGGCTCCCTTGAGTATCTCCAGTAGGGCAGGTCTCTTGTTAGCAAATTCTCTCAGCATTTGTTTGTCTGTGAAAAATTTAAGCTCTCCCTCAAATTTGAAGGAGAGCTTTGCTGGATAAAGTATTCTTGGCTGGAAATTTTTCTCACTCAGAATTTTAAATATATCGTGCCACTGCCTTCTTGCCTCCATGGTGGCTGCTGAGTAGTCACTACTTAGTCTTATGCTGTTTCCTTTGTATGTGTGAATTGCTTTTCTCTTACTGCTTTCAGAACTTGCTCCTTCTCTTCTGTGTTTGATAGTGTGATCAGTATATGTCTCGGAGTGGGTTTATTTGGATTTATTCTATTTGGAGTTCGCTGAGCATTTATGATTTGTGTATTTATGTTGTTTAGAAGATTTGGGAAGTTTTCCCCAACAATTTCTTTGAATACTCTTCCTAGACCTTTACCCTTTTCTTCCCCTTCTGGGACACCAATGAGTCTTATATTCGGACGTTTCATATTATCTATCATATCCCTGAGGTCCATTTCGATTTTTTCAATTTTTTTCCCCATTCTTTCTTTTATGCTTTCATTTTCCATTCTGTCATCTTCGAGGTCACTGATTCATTGTTCAACTTCCTCTAGTCTTGTACTATGAGTGTCCAGAATCTTTTTAATTTGGTCAACAGTTTCTTTAATTTCCATAAGATCATCCATTTTTTTATTTAGTCTTGCAATGTCTTCTTTATGCTCTTCTAGGGTCTTCTTGATTTCCTTTATCTCCCGTACTATGGTCTCATTGTTCATCTTTAGTTCTTTGAGTAGCTGCTCTAGGTGCTGTGTCTCTTCTGGTCTTTTGATTTGGGTGCTTGGGCTTGGGTTATCCATATCGTCTGGTTTTTTCATATGCTTTATAATTTTCTGTTGTTTTTGGCCTCGTGGCATTTGCTGAACTTGATAGGGTTCTTTTAGGATTTGTAGACCAATTGAAGTCCTTATCTCTAATTTATCAGATCTACAGCTTCGTGGAGTACACTTTCTCTAACTAACCAGCAGGTGGCGTCCACGAGCCACCTGTTCTCCACAAGGCAGTTCTCCCCTGCTTAGCCTTTTTGGTGAGTGGGGGAGTGAGTCTTGTGGGGTCCAATTGGTGTACGAAGCTTGCGTGTGTAGTTGGTGTTGCCTGCCCTGTATATGGGGCGTGTTTCTGGGCAGTCAGGGAGTGGGGGGTGGCTCTAACAATCAAATCTCCCTGGTGATCCTAGAGTTTTAAAGCTGCTGCGATAGTCTAATCCTTCAGTTCAGTCCTGCCACAGTTTGTCTCTGCCGCTGACCTACAAGTCCTTGGTATTGGCGTATAGCTCCTGAGACTTGCAAGTGGGCCCCTCTTCCAGGCCGTGCACCCCGGGTCCTCTGTTGAGGGATGACTGTGCTATGTCACAGGTGAGTGCCATCCCCCAAGGGCAGTTCTGGGCTGCTGGGCTGTGTAGGGAGGCTCCCAGTCTGCTGAAATGATGGCTGAATGGGGCTTTGTTAATTCACACTGCTCTACCTTCCCAACTCTGGGACAATCAGCTGAGGTTGCAGGGAAGGCTAATGTCCACGCCCAGTTTTGTGGTGTGTGCCTGTTACTTGAAGCACTTCCGTCACACTGGGTTGTCTGGGGCAGTTCTGGGCTATGGGGCTGGCGATGGGCAGGAGTGTTTCCTGTCCACCAGGATGATGGCTGTGAGCGGACACCCCCCTTTTCTTGGGAAGTTGTGGTGTTTAGTGAATTTTCTCAGCCACTGGATTATTGCGTTTTGTCTCAGAGCTCTCCTAGTTCTACTCTTGACTTGACCTGCCCAAATAGTAAGTCTTTGAAGCTTTTCTGTATTGGGCTTCTTAGAGTAATTGTTTTAGAAAAAGAAAAAAGGATTAAAACAAAAAAAAAAGGGCCCTCCTCAGAGATCTAATGGGTTATTGAAATGCTAATAGACAAAGCAACCAGGGCCATTAAGGAAAGGTCCACAGGGCAGAGAGATCAGCTTTTCTTCGGGATTTGCATATGCGCCTCAGGGCCCTTCCCCTTTCTATGTTCACCAGAACTCCAAAAATCCTCCGCTTTTATTTTGGAGTTTTTCGTGTTGTTTTTTTTCTATGCCTGTCTCCTCTCTGCTGGGCTGGCTGCTCTCAGATTCTCTGGTGTCTGGTCTCAGTCTATCTATGTTTGGAGTTTGGATCAGTAGAATGAGTTTCTGATAAGAGCTGCCACTGCGGTTCTCCCTTCTCCTTCCCGGAGCTGACAGACCCTCCTCCCCCGGGACTTAGCCTGGCAGGGAGGGGCGCGGGTCCCCTGGCCGCAAAAACTTACAGATTTCGCTGATCTCAGCAGTTCCACGTTTTCATGAGTGTTGTATGAAGTATGCCCAAAGTCAGATTGCTCTGTGGTGTCCAGTCCACGCAGTTCCTGGCTTTCTACCTACTTTCCTCGAGGAGTAACTAAAACATACAGCTCACCAGTCTGCCATCTTGCCCCGCCTCCGATTGTCTTTTATAAAGGGGGTTTATTTGGCTACAAATCTACAGTCTGAAGGTCATGAAAATGTCCAAATTAAGGCATAAACATGATTATACCTTCACCAAAGGAAGGCCAGTTGCGTCCGGAAAACCTCTGTTAGCTGAGAAGGCATGTGGCTAGCGTCTGCTGATCCTGGGTGTGTTCTAGCTCCCTCTCAGCTCTGTGTGTTCTTCAAAATATTGCCCTTGGGGTGTTTGTACTTTGTTAGCTTCTCCGGAGCAAACTCTGGGCTAGCACCTCCAAAGTTTCAGCAGAAGTCTGCTTTCAGTGGCCATCTCCAAAATGTCTCAGCTTCTCTCCAAAGTGTCACTCTCAGCTGCTCTGTGTTCCTTCTGTCTGTGAACTCTTTTATAAGGACTCCAGTGATTTAATTGTGACCCACTCTGAATGAGTGAGGTAACACCTCCATGGAAATTATCTAATCAAAGGTCTTGCCCATGGTTGCTTTAGTCCATCTCCATGAAAACACTCAATCAATAGGTTCCAACCTAATCAACACTAATAGATCTGCCCCCCCACAAGACTGGAGTAAAAGAACATGGTGTTTTGGAGGACATAATACATCCAAACCAGCACATAAGGTTTCCAAATATTTTCTCCCATTGAGGTGGCTACCTCTTCGCCTTTTTGACAGAGTCCTTTTAGGCACAGAAGCTTTTGATTTTGAGTAGTTCCCGTTTATCTATTTTTTCTATAATTGCTTTTACTTCGAGTTAAGGTCTAAGAAGCTACCTCCTGTAAGTAGGTCTTGAATAAAATGTTTCCGTATATTTTCTTCTAGGAGTTTTATGGTACTGGCTCTTATATTTAGGTTTGATCCAATTTGAGTTAATTTTTGTATCAGGTGTCAGGTAGGGGTCCCCTTTCATTCTTTTGGATATGGATATCCAGTTCTCCCAGCCCCATTTGTTGAAGAGGTTGTTCTGTCCCAGTTCAGTGGATTTAGGGGCCTTGTCAAAAGTCAGTTGACCACAGATCTGGGAGTCTATTTCTGAACTCTCCATTTGATTCCATTGATTAATGTGTCTATTCTTTGTGCCAGTATCATGCTGTTTTGACTACTGCGGCTTTATATTAGACTTTAAACTCAGGAAGTGTAAGTCCTCCCACATTGTTCTTTTTTAGAATGTTTTTGGCAATTTGAGGCCGCTTTCCCTTCCAAATAAAGTTGATAACTAGCTTTTCCACTTCTGCAAAGTAGGTTGTTGGAATTTTGATTGGAATTTTGTTAAATCTGTATATCAGTTTGGGTAGAGTTGACATCTTAATGACTTTTAGCCTTGCTATCCATGAGCACAAAATATCTTTCCACCTATTTAGGTCCTCTTTGATTTCTTTTAGTAACTTTTTTTTTTATTAACATTTATTCACACACCATGCAATCGCCCAAAATATACAATCAGTCGACCACATTACCATCATGTAGTTGTTCATTGATCACCCTGATCTATTTTTTTAACATTTTCCTTGTACCAGAAAAAGTGATAATAAGAATAAAAGGATAATAGTGAAAAAACACCCATATCCCCCCTCACCCTATTTTTCCTTTGTTTTTTTTGCCCCCATTTTTCTACTTATCTATCCATACACTGGATAAAGGGAGTTCACAAGGTTTTCAAAATCACACTGTCACCCCTTGTAAGCTACATTGTTATACAATCGTCTTCAAGAATCAAGGCCACTGGGTTGGGGTTTGATAGTTTCAGGTATTTACTTCTGGCTATTCCAATACATTCAAACCTAAAACGTGTTATCTATATAGTGTGTAAGAATGTCCACTAGAGTAACCTTTTGACTCCATTTGAATTCTCTTAGCCACTGAAGCTTTATTTCATTTCATTTCACATCCCCCTTTTGGTCAAGAAGATGTTCTCAATCCCACGATGCCAGGTCTAGATTCATCCCCAGGAGTCATATCCTGCATTGCCAGGGAGATTTACACCCCTGGGAGTTAGCCGATGTAGGGGGGAGGGCAGCGAGATCACCTGCTGAGTTGGCATACAGAGAGAGGGCCACATCTGAGCAACAAAGAGGGATTCAGGGGGATGCTCTTAGGCACAATTATAAGCAGGCCTAGCTTTTCCTTTGCAGTTACAGGCTTCTTAAAGGCAAGTCCCTTGATAGAGGGTTTGACACATCAACTCACCAGTCCTCAATGTTGTGAGAACATCAACAACAATCCAGGTGAGGAAGCCCGACACATCTGAGTTTTCCCCCATCTCCTCAGGGTTAGTAATGTTTTGTAATTGTCTTTGTGGAGGTCTTTTACATCTTTGGTTAAGTTTATTCCTAGGTACATGATTTTTTTTTAGTTGCTATTGTGAATGGAATTTTTTTCTTGACTGCCTCTTCAGTTAGGTCATTACTGGTGTATAGGAACGTTACTGACTTTTGTGCATTGATCTTATACCCCACCACTTTGCTGAATTGATTAGCTCAAGTAGCTTTGTCATCAGTTTCTCAGGATTTTCCAAATATGGGATCATATCATCTGCAAATAATGACAGTTTTACTTCTTCCTTTAATTTGGCTGCTTTTATTTCTTTTTCTTGCCTAATTACTCTGGCTAGAACTCCTAGCACAGTGTTGAATAGTAGTGGTAACAGTGGATATCCTTGTCTTGTGTCCAATCTTAAGGGAGGGGTTTTAGTCTCTCATCATTGAGTATGATGCTTGCTGTGAGTTTTTCATATATGCCTTTTATCATATTCAGGAAGTTTCCTTCAATTCCTATATTTTGAAGTGTTTTTATCAGAAAAGGATGCTGAATTTTGTCAAATGCTTTTTCAGTGTCTATCAAGATGATCATTTGATTTTTCCCTTTTGATTTTTTAATATGTTGTATTACATTGATTTTCTTATATTGAAACACCCTTGCATGCCTGGAATGAACCCCACTTGGTTGTGGTGTATAATTATTTTGATGTGCCTTTTGATTTGATATGAAATTATTTTGTTGAGAATTTTTGTATCTATCTTCATTAGGAAGATTGGCCTATAGTTTTCCTTTCTTGTAGTATCTTTATCTGGTTTTGTATTAGAGTGATGATAGCTTCATAACATGAGTTAGTGTTCCTTTTTCGTCAGTTTTTTTGAAACAGTTTGACCAGGATAGTGTCAGTTGTTTTTGGAAAGTTTGGTAAAATGCCCCTGTGAAGCTGTCTGTCCCTGGGTTTTTCTTTTTACGAAGATTGTTGATGACTGATTGGCTCTCTTTCTTGTGATTGGTTTGTTGAGGTCTTCTATTTCGTCTTGGTTCAGTCTAGATTGTTCTCGTATTTGCAGGAAATTGTCCATTTTCTCTAAGTTGTCCAGCTTGTTGGCATACAGTTGTTCATAGTATCCTCTTATGATTTTTTGAAATTTCTGTGGCATCCATAGTAATGACTCCCCTCTCGTTTCTGATTTTGTTTATTTTGGCTTCTCTCTTTTTTACTTTCTGTGTCTAGCTAAGGGTTTGTCAATCATGTTGATCTTCTCAAAGAACCAACTTTTGGTTTTATTTATTCTCTCTGTTGTTTTTTTGTTCTCCAGCTCATTTATTTCTGCATTAATCTTTGTTATTTCTTTTCTTCTACTTGCTTTAAGATTAATTTTTTGTTCATTTTCCTGCTTCTTCAGTTCAGTTAGGTCTTTGGTTTTAGCTCTTTCTTGCTTTTTTTTTTTTAAATTTTTATTGGGATTGTTCAGATACCATACAATTATCCAAAGATCCAAAGTGTAAAATCAGTTGCCCCTGGTACCCTCATACAGCTGTGCATCCATCATCGCACTTAATTTTTGTTCAATTTTTAGAAACTTTTCATTACTCCAGACAAGAAATAAAGTGAAAGATGAAGAAAGGGAAAAAAAAAAAAAAAAAAAAAAAAAAAAAGGAAACTCGAATCCTCCCATATCCCTAACCAACCCCCTCAATTGTTGACTCATAGTGTTGGTATAGTACATTTGTTACTATTTATGAAAGAATGTTGAAGTACTACTAACTGTAGTATATAGTTTGCAATAGGTATATATTTCTTCCCTATATGCCCCTCTATTAATCATGGATATTGCCCATCATAGGATTCAGTTTTATACAGTCCCATCTTTTGACCTCCAACTTTCCTTCTGGTGACATATATGACTCTGAGCTTCCCCTTTCCACCTCATTCATGCGCCATTCGGCACTGTTAGTTATTCTCACATCTTGCTACCGACACCTCTGTTCATTTCCAAACATTTAAGTTCATCCTAGTTGAACATTCTGCTCATACTAAGCAACCACTCCCCATTCTTAAGCCTCATCCTATATTTTGGTACCTTATATTTCATGTCTCTGAGTTTACATATTATAATTAGTTCTGATGTGAGACCCTATAATTTTTGTTCTTATATGTCTGGCTTATTTCACTCAGTATATTGCCCTTGAGGTTTTGTCATCAACCCATTTTTTTTTTAAGATGGTTTTGTTCACACGCCATACATTCCATCCTAAGTAAACAATCGATGGTTCTCTGTATGGTCACAAATTTATGTGTTCACCACCTTCACCACTATCTATATAAGGGCATCTACATTTCTTCCACAAGGCAGGAAGGAGAGTCAAAGAAGGTAGAGAGGCAAAAGAAAGAGGAAAAAAAATGACAGCTAGGAAGTAGCAAAAGGAAAAGTAACCTTAAATCTAAGTAAAGAGTCAGACACCACCACCAATGTCAAGTGTCTAACATGCCTCCCCTATCCCCCCCCTTATCTGCATTTACCTTGGTATATCTCCTTTGTTACATTAAAGGAAGCATAATACAATGATTCTGTTAGTTACAGTCTCTAGTTTACGTTGATTGCATCCCTCCCCCAGTGCCTCCCCATTTTTAACACCTTGCAAGGTTGACATTTGCTTGTTCTCCCTCGTAAAAGAACATATTTGTACATTTTATCACAATTGTTGAACACTCTAGATTTCACCAAGTTACACAGTCCCATTCTTTTATCTTTCCTCCTTTCTTGTGGTGTCTCACATGCTCCCAACCTTCCTCTCTCAACCGTATTCATAATTATCTTTGTTCAGTGTACTTACATTGCTGTGCTACCATCTCCCAAAATTGTGTTCCAAACCATGCACTCCTGTCTTCTCCTATCACTCTGTAGTGCTCCCTTTAGTATTTCCTGTAGGGCGGGTATCTTGTTCACAAAGTCTCTGATTGTCTGTTTGTCAGAAAATATTTTGAGTGCTCCCTCATATTTGAAGGACAGCTTTGCTGGATATAGGATTCTTGGTTGGCAGTTTTTCTCTTTCAGCATCTTAAATATATCACACCTTCTTGCCTCCATGGTTTCTGCTGAGAGATCTGCACATAGTCTTTATTAAGCTTCCTTTGTATGTGATGGATTGCTTTTCTCTTGCTGCTTTCAGGATTCTCTCTTTGTCTTTGACATTTGATAATCTGATTATTAAGTGTCTTGGCATAGGCCTAGTCAGATCTTTTCTGTTTGGAGTACAGTGCGCTTCTTGGATCTGTAATTTAATGTCTTTCATAAGAGATGGGAAATTTTCATTGATTATTTCCTCTATTATTGCCTCTGCCCCTTTTCCCTTTTCTTCTCCTTCTGGGACACCAGTGATACGTACATTCTTGTACTTTGTTTCATCCTCAAGTTCCTGGAGACGTTGCTCATATTTTTTCATTCTTTTCTCCATCTGCTCCTTTGTGTGTAGGCTTTCAGGTGTTTTGTTCTCCAGTTTTTGAGTGTTTTCTTCTGCCTCTTGAGATCTGCTGTTGTATGTTTCCATTGTTTCTTTCGTCTCTTGTCTTGTGCCTTTCATTTCCATAGATTCCACTAGTTGTTTTTTTGAACTTTCAATTTCTGCCTTATGTATACCCAGTGTTTTCTTTACAGCCTCTATCTCTTTTGCGAAATATTCTCTAAACTTTTTGCATTGATTTAGCATTAGTTGTTTAAATTCCTGTATCTCAGTTGAAGTGTACGTTTGTTCCTTTGACTGGGCCATAGCTTTGTTTTTCTTAGTGTAGGTTATAGTTTTCTGTTGTCTAGGCATATGACCTCCTAGGCCACCCCAGTCAGGTTTTCCCAGATGAGAACAGGCTCAGGTCACAGAAGGAGGAAATATTCAGTATCAGGTTTCCCTGATGGTTTTTCTTAGAGGATTGATACACCTGTGCTTTTCTGCCCAGCAGGTGCACCTGTCAGCCTGTCACTGGCTCGTCTAAGAAGGTGTGGCCTGTGGCTCTTCTCCCCCAGGCTTTGGGGTCTGGTTCTGGAAAGGCAGGCAGTAGAGTTGGGCCCCTCCCTTTCCTCTTGGGAAGCTATGCCCCCTCCAGAGAGGTCATTTGCATATCAATAAGTTCTTTGCTTCTCTGACTCTGCTGATCAAAGTGTTTTGATTTTAAAATGGCTGAGGCTATCTTTACTGCAAAGCTCTGTGAGCTGAAAACGGCTGAGGGTTTTCTCCACAGAGAGAGAAAGGGACAGAAAAGCTCCCAGGTTCACCTGTCAGCCAGAGATAGCACCCGATCCTCTGGGCTCCCTGTCCTTAGATAGATATGTCCCCTGACTCTCCCAAGGTCAGTTGTCACCAAAAGCCTCTGTCTGCTTGTTGGTGATTCGCTGTCTGTATTGAGCAGTTAACATTAAAACCCCACTTGGAGCTGGGCTGAGAGAGTGCTGTTCTCTAGCACCGTGAGGCTTCCGTGAGGGAGGGGCTCTCGGCTCTCAGCGCGGGTCCGCAGTTTTACTTACAGATTTTATACTGCAATCTTGGGCATTCCTCCCAATTCAGGTTGGTGGATGACGAGTGGACAGTCACTTTTGTCTACCTGCAGTTATTCCAGGTTATTTACTAATTTTTTGGTCATTTATGAATTGTTCCGGGGGGGGGGACTAACAGTCTTCCACTCCTCTCTATGCTGCCATCTTAGCTCCTCTCTTTCTTGCTTTTTGATGTATGCATTTAGAGCTATAAATTTCCCTCTCAGCACCGCCTTCATAGCATCCCATATGTTTTGTTCTAGTTTTCATTCATCTCTAGATATTTACCTATTTCTCTTGCAATTTCTTCTTTGACCCACTGATTGTTTCAGAGTGTGTTGTTTAATCTCCATATATTTGTGAAAGTTTTGGTTCTCTCATGGTTATTGATTTCCAGCTGCTTTCCATTGTGGTCAGAGAATGTGCTTCAAATAATTTCAGTCTTTTTAAATTTTTTGAGACTTGTTTTATGCACCAGAGAACATTCTGGAGAACATTCCATGAGTACTAGACAAGAAGGTGTATCCTGGTAATTTGGGATGCAACAATATGTATATGTCTGTTAAGTCTAATTAATTTATCACATTGTTTAGGTTCTTAGTTGCCTTATTTGTCCTCTTTCTAGTTGTTCTATCTGTAGAAGAGAGTGGTGTATTGGACTCCTCCACTACTATTGTAGGAACATCTATTTCTCCCTTCAGTTTTGCCAGTTTTTGTCTCGTACTTTGGAGCTCCTTGATTGGGTGCATAAACATTTAGGATTGTTGTTTCTTGTGGGTGGATTGTCCCATATATTAATTTATAGTGTTCTTCTTTGTCTCATATGATATCTTTGCATTTAGAATCTGTTTTGTCTGATATTAGTATAGCTACCCCTGCTTTCTTTTGACTGTAGCTTGTATGGAATATTTTTTTCCATCCTTTCACTTTAAGTTTCTTTGTGTTGCTTGGTCTTAGATGAGTTACTTGTAAACAGCATTATCAATGGATCATACTTTTTAGTCCATTCTACCAGTCTGTATCTTTTAATTGGAGAGTTTAATCCATTCACATCAAAGTTATTACTGTGAAAGGAGTTTTTAACCAGCCATCTTTCTTTTGGTTTTCATTTGTCAGATCTATTTTTTCCTTTTAAGTTACCCTTGCTAATATTCTTAAGTTCTATGCCCTTCTTTCTTTTTTCAGCCAGTAGAACTTCCTTTAATTTTTTGTTTCAGGGCAGGTCTCTTGTTAACAAATTCTCTCAGCATAAGATGTCGGGAAGTAAGACCCGCAGAAGGAACAAGGGTGGAGGAGTCTCTGCCCCAGACCCAGACCCCCAATTCTTGTTTGAAATGTGTACAACTTGGATACTAAAAGTTAATACAAACTGCAGACAGAAAGCTGCAGATTAATCTCTTACATTGATCACATCTCTCTTACTTTGATGCAAGATTCCAAATCAAATTTTAAATAGAATCCAACAGCACATTAAAATAATAATAATGCAGCATGACCAAGTAGAGTTTGTTCTAGAATGCAAGGTAGTTCCATATTAGGAAAATGAGAGGGAAAGTCACATGATCACTTCCACATATATTAAAAAGCCATTTGATAAAACTCAACAACCCTTCTTAATTAAAAAACGAAAACTCAAAATAAATAGGACTATATGAGCACTTCCTTAACATGACAAAATATATATTCTCAGCTCAGAAGTCAGAAGCGTCTTTACTGGGGAAAAACTGGAAGTGTTTTGCCAAAAATACTTGAGAAAAAGGTAAAGATAACTATGATCTGTTATTATATTACTGTATAAGAGGTATAAAGTAGTGAATTTAAACAAGAGAAATATATTAAAGGTATAAAAATTAGAAAAAAGGATGTATAACTATCACTCTTTGTAGATGATAAAATTGTTTTCTTGAAAATTTTAGAAAATCAAGTGAGAAACAACCAAAATAAGAAAATTCAGCAAGGTAGCACGGTACAAAATTAATATACACAAAACAGTAGCTTTTATTACATATATATAATAAATCACCAGTCAGTGGAAAAAAAATCTTGTTTATGATAACCATAAAAAAATATTTAGGATTGGCTGAAAGGAAATGTAGATCTACAAGAAGAAAATTTAGAAGCACTAATGAAGGACACAAATACAAAAAAGACCTGAAACAAATGCAGTGACATACCCTGTGCTGGTTTGGATGTATTATGTCCCCCAGGATGCCGTTATCTTTGGTGCAGTCTTGTGTGGGCAGGAAACTATTGGTGTTGATTGGGTTGCAGACTTTTGATTGGGTGTTTCTGTGGAGATGTGATCACTGAACGGTGAGCGAGATCTTTCATTGGATGATTTCCGTGGAGATGTGACCCTGCCCATTCAACATGGGCTTTGATTGGTTTACTGGAGCACTATATAAGCTCAGACAGAAGGAAACAGATTTGCTACAGCCAAGAGGGACACTTTGAAGAATGCACTGAAGCTGCAAATGAGAGACAGTTTGAAGACCGCTGTTGAAAGCAGACTCTTGCTCTGGAGAAGCTAAGAGAGGACAAATGCCCCAAGAGCAACTGAGAGTGACATTTTGAGGAGGAGCTGCAGCCTAGAGAGGAACATCCTGGGAGAAAGCCATTTTGAAACCAGAACTTAGAGCAGACACCAGCCACGTGGCTTCCCAGCTAACAAAGGTTTTCCAGATGCCAATGGCTATCCTCCAGTGAAGCTACCCTTTGTTGATGGACACTTTATGGCCTTAAGACTGTAACTGTGTAACCAAATAAACCCCCTTTATAAAAGCCAATCCATTTCTGGTGTTTTGCATCCCAGCAGCATTAGCAAACTAGAACATACCCAAATTATTGGATAAAAAGTTTCATAAATGTTAACTCTCCCTTATTTAAAATTTAATAATACCAATAAAAATGCCAAATTCTTTTTTTAAATAGACAAGCCAAATCTAAAGTTCATATGGAATAAAACAGACAATAGCCAGGAAAACTCTGAAAAAATAAGAGCAATGAAAGCGACAAGTCCTATCATATATTAAAATCTATTATAAAGTCTCAGTAAGTAAAACTGAGTGGTAGTGGCACATGAATAGATGAGATTCCAACAGAAAAGACCAGAAATTCCCAAAATTGACCAAAATGCACATGAAAAATTTTTTTTTTCTTGTTGTGTTACGTTTATTAAATAGGTCTCTACACGTGGCTTTTTAAATAATCCAGGCAAGGGGAGAGGGAGAGGAAGGCACACTTGGAGCTCCCCTCATCCCCCAATACATAAGTATTTGCATTTCTGCAACTGGACAATTCTTGCTCAGGAAGAGGCAGCAAGAATCTGCAAAAGTTGGAGAGAGGAGCCCCAGAAGAACAGACAGCAAGGCTTATTTATGTCTCCTATCCCAGAAACTACCCATTCACCTCATCCTAGTGTCTGATGCCCATCTCCCATTTCTTCCGAAGTTATGGAAGTAGGAAGAATAAGAGCACTTGGGATAACAATAGAGTCCCCTCACCAAAAAAAGAGCTCTGGGATAAGAATAGGGCTTTATCTCCCCCCAGAATATGCAACCCTGGGCTGGGGTAGCCAGGCAGCTGGACCAAACATGGAATGTGAACTTGGGGAAAGGGCCTCTTTGCCAAAATAAGAGTAGCTGGGGTACCAGGAGGAAAGCACCCTTGCTCAGGTAAGAGCATTTGAAGTTTATGCAGTGGTAGTAGGGCGGTGCCAGTGTAGGGGTTGCAACTTATTAGAGTAAGAATCCTGGGGCTTAGAATGGAAGTAATGTCAACCTAAAAAACAACATGATTAAAAGGAGAAGCAAAGAAACAGGAGACTACAGGTTCTGGGAAGAAGGCTTCTCAGCAGGACAGGGACAGAGACTGAACAGACTCAGCTTGTATTCTCTGACCCCTTATCCCCAATCCCTGTCCCCTAGTAACACTGGATTTTTAACAACCTGTAAAACCAGGCCAACAGATGTCCATCTCTCCCCTGTGGTATGGCCATGAGATGGCTACTCTGGCCATTGGGGGCCTGGCCAGGTTTAGGGCAGCAGGGGCCAGGCCAAGGGGGTAGAGTCCCCACTGGAGGCATTGAGGGGTACATCCCCATCTGGTGTCTGCATCCAGGGGTCCAGCAGGATCTCATCCAGTGAGGGTCAGGCAGAGGGCTTGGGGCCAGGCACCGGCGGATTAGGGCACAGCAGTCTGGGGAGACATGGGCAGGGAAGTGGAGCTCAGCCTCCAGAATCTCCTGGTCTCACTCAAAGGGAATGTTCCCACACACCATGTCATACAGGAGGATACCCAGTGACAAAATGCTGGCTGGCAGCACTTGGTACTGGTGTCTAGAGATCTACTCTGGGGGCTGTACACCCTTGTTCCATCAAAGTCAGTGTAGGGTTCATCATGAAGCAGGGCACCAGAACCAAAATCAATGAGTTTGCAACAGCCCCGTGGTGGTCCAGCAGGATGTTCTCATCCTTGATGTCACAGTGGACAACTCCATGGGCATGGCAAAGAGGCAGTGGCTTTGGTCCTTGCCCAGTGGGCCTCTCTCTGTGATATAGTCAAAGAGATCCTAGGCGGGCAAAGGCTGCTCGAGGACAAGCATGAAGTCCTCTGGTGTCTCAAACCAGTTGAGCAGGCTGATCACACCGGGTGCCCACCGCCTTCACCCACCTCCCATAGCAGTGCCACTTCAAGTGGGCATGAGGCTGAGTCTGGCAAGGGAGACCAGCCCAGCACGCAATTCCGGGGGATCACCTTGATGGCTACCTGGAGTCGGTCCGTGACACGATGTCCCACAAAGAGGGTGCCGAAGCCCCCCTTGCCCAGGAGGGGTCCGAGTCGGTATTCAGCTTCGAACACTTTGCAATCCTTGCCTCCTGGCGGCGGTGTGGGGGGCACCGGAGGCGCATGGAGACCCTGCAGAGGTTTGGTCAACATGGAGGAAGCGCTGCGCATATTGAGCCCGCTGAGCCCACAGGGCGGGGACGCCTAGGACAGCACGGCCGCTGAGCCAGGGCTTGGGGGGCACCAGGGTGGAAAGGAGGGAAACTGGTGACCCAGGTGCGCCCACAGACCACGCAAGGTCAGGATTCACCGCCAGCACCAGCCCCAAAGCTTCTGAGCCGGCTCGCATGGCCCAGGAGAGTCGCTCTGGGCGACTCCGTATGAAATTTTAATCTATCGTAAAGGTGTAGAAAAAAATTGATGATATTGGGACAATTAGATAGCCATCTTGAAAAAAAAAAGATTGAATCTACACCTCACATTGTACATCAGATAGCTCCAAATGAGTGTCGTCAAGAGACTCCTCTTAGACCCAAGGATAAAAATAGATTGAAAGTGAAAAGAAGGAAAAAAAATTCCACATGCACTATAACCAAAAGAAATCAGGAGTAGCTGTACTAATATCACACAAAATAGACTTTAAATGCAAAGATGTCATAAGAGACAAAGAAAGACAGTATATATTAGTAAAAGGGACAATTCACCAAGAAGAAATAATAATCATAAATGTATATGCACCCAATCAGGGAGCTCAAAAGTTCATGAGGCAAACATTGGCAAAACTGAAGGGAGCAATAGATGTTTGTACTATAATAGTGGGAGCCTTCAATACACCACTCTCTTCTATAGAAAGAACAACCAGACAGAGGATCAAGAAGGAAATAGAAAACCTAAACAATGTGATAAATGAATTAGACCTAATAGACATATATAGATCGTTGCATCCCCAAACACCAGGATATGCATTCTGTAGTGCTCTTAGAACATTTTCCAGGATAGATCATATGATGGAGCACAAAACAGATCTCAATAAATTTTAAAAGATTGAAATTATTCAAAGCACTTTCTCTGACCATAATGGAATGCAGCTGGAAATCAATAACCATGAGAGAACCAGATATGGAGGTTTAACAACACAGTCTTAAACAATCAGTGGATAACAAGAAATTGCAAGAGAAATTGGTAAATATCTAGAAATGAATGAAAACAAGAATACAACATATCAAAACCTATGGGATGCAGCAAAGCCAGTGCTGAGAGGGAAATTCGTAACTCTAAATGCCTACACTGAAAAGGAAGAAAGAGCTGAAACCAAAGACCTACCTGAACAACTGAAGAAGCTAGAGAAAGAACAACAAACTAACCCTAAAGCAAGTGGAAGAAAGGAAATAACAAAGATTAAAGCAGAAATAAATGAACTTGGAGAACAACAACAAAAAACAATAAGAGACAATCAGTAAAACCAAAAGTTGGTTCTTTGAGAAGATCAAGATTGGCAAATCCTTCGCTAGACTGACAAAGTCAAAAAGAGAGAAGATGCAAATAAGCAGAATCATAAATGAGAGAGGGGTTATTACTGTGGATCCTGAAGAAATGAAAACATTTTAATAGGATGCTATGAACAATTGTATGCCAACAAACTAGACAACTTAGAGGTAATGGACAATTTCCTAAAAACACATGAACAACATGTACTTATGAGAGAAGACATAGAAGACCTCAACAAAGCAGTCACAAATAAATTGTTGAATCAATTATCAAAAACCTTCCTACAAAGAAAAGCCTA
The DNA here is from genome assembly GCF_015220235.1 of Choloepus didactylus. Classification (NCBI taxonomy): domain Eukaryota; kingdom Metazoa; phylum Chordata; class Mammalia; order Pilosa; family Megalonychidae; genus Choloepus; species Choloepus didactylus. Next base: position 38,569,852 of record NC_051325.1, on the reverse strand, counting down.
GGGCTTTTCACAGGGGAATTTTACCAAACATTCCAAAAAGAATTAACACCATTACTGCACAAATTCTTCCAAAACGTTGAAGAAAAGAAACACTACCTAACTCATTTTATGAAGCTAATATCACTCAAATGCCAAACCAGATAAAGATACTAAAAGAAAGGAAAACTACAGGCCAATCTCCATAATGAATATAGTTGCAAAAATTCTCAACAAAATCTTTGCAAATTGAATCTAAAGGCACATTAAAAGAATTATACACTGCGACCAAGTGCATGCAAGAGTGGCTCCACATAAGAAAATCAATCAATGTAATACAATACATTAAGAAATCAAAAGGGAAAAATCACATGATCATCTCGATTCATGCTGAAAAAAGACCTACTAATGGAAGGTAGCTTCTTAGACCTTAAACCAAAAGCACAAGCAACAGAAGAAAAAAAATAGATAAATGGGACCTCCTCAAGATTGAGCACTTCTGTGCTTCAAAGAACTTTGTCAAAAAGGTGAAGAGACAGCCAACTCTATGGGAGAAAATATTTGGAAACCATGTATCTGATAAGGGTTTCATATCCCATAAATACAAAGAAATCCTACAACTTAGCAATAAAAGGACAAACAACCCAATTATAAAGTGGGCAAAGGATGTAAGTGGACATGTTTCCAAGGTGGAAATACAAATGGGTAAAAAGCACATGAAATGATGTTCATCTTCATTAGCTGTTAGGGAAATGCAAATCAAAACCACAATGAGTTATCATCTCACAGCTATAAGAATGGCTACCATTAAACAAGCAGAAAACTTCACATATTGGAGAGGATGTGGAAAAATAGGAATACATATTCACTGCTGGTGGGAATGTATAATGATATAGCCACTCTGAAAGATAGTTTGGCAATTCCTAGGAAAAGTAAATATTGAGTTTGCCTACGATCCAGCAATTTCACTGCTCGGTATATACCCAGTGGATCTGAAAGAGTGACATGAACAGACATTTGTACGCCGATATTCATAGCGGCATTATTCACAATTGCCAAAAGATGGAAACAATCCAAGTGTCCATCAACAGATGAGTGGATAAACAAAACATACCATAGTATATTATGCAGCCGTAAGAAGGAATGAGGACCCAGAGTATGCAACAGCAAAGATGACCCTTGAAGACATAATGCTGAGTGAAATAAGTGAGACACAAAAGGACAAATTTTATATGATTTCACTAATATGAAGTAACTAGAATATGTAAACTGAGTGTCTTAAAATGTAGAATACTGAGTACCTAGAGACAGACATAAGCTGGAGAATGGGGAGTGGTTACCTAATATGTTCTTAATTCTTAATGAGGTTGAACTTAAATATTTGATAATGAATAGATGTGTGATAGTAGCTTGTTATTGGAATTATAAATAATTGTGCTATATTGTAGGTGAATTTGATTGAAATGGGTTTTTTAAAGTCATGTATGTTACTGATTAGCACTGCAAATATAAACAAGTTGCATGAACTACTGTGAACATACAATTGTACAAAGAGTTAATAACAGAGTGGTATGTGGGGAAACATTACCTATTGCAAGCCATGGAGTATTTAATAGTAATACCTGAATATCCTTTCATCAGCAGTAACAGATGTACCACACCAGTACTAGGGGTCAGTAATGTTGGGGTGGGGGATAAGGGTTATGGGGTGTTTTAGGTTTTCCTTTTTTGTGTGTCTATCATTGTTTTTCCCTTTGGAGCAATGAAATTCTGTAAAATTGAGTGTGCTGATTGCACAACTAAGTGATTGATACTGTAAGACATTGATTGTATATTTTGGATGGAATATATGGTATGTATATAAATCTCAATAAACAGTTATAAAAATGGCTTTATCTTGAATTAAAAATAATCAAGGGATACTTTTTTCTCTAATGATTTTTTTTATTTTATTTTTTTTTAATCTTCATTTTATTGAGATATATTCACATACCATGCAGTCATACAAAACAAATCATACTTTTGATTGTTTACAGTACCATTACATAGTGGTACATTCATCACCCAAATCAATCCCTGACACCTTCATTAGCACACACACAAAAATAACAAGAATAATAATTAGAGTGAAAAAGAGCAATTGAAGTAAAAAAGAACACTGGGTACCTTTGTCTGTTTGTTTCCTTCCCCTATTTTTCTAGTCATCCATCCATAAACTAGACAAAGTGGAATGTGGTCCTTATGGCTTTCCCAATCCCATTGTCACCCCTCATAAGCTACATTTTTATACATCTAATGATTTTTTATTAACACTAGTATTTATATCCATCTCAGAATTTTAGAGTATAAAATCAATATTTGGCAATAATGTGAAATCATAACACCCAAGTTGCAGGTAGTGTAGACTGATACTATCTTGTTAAGTGGGAAATATTTTTCTGAATGCATGTCAAAATTATGTACTTTCCATGTATAATTTCTGTGTTAACAATAAAGATACTTTAAAACTTAAACTGAAAATGTAGTGAAAAATATAATATGTAGGTATTATAGCTAAACAGAAAAAACTTAAATATGTACTTCATGAAGTTTAAAAACTAATTTTGAAGTTGTTAGAAGTGGGTCTTCTATTTAGTGTATAAATAGTAGTTTGGCTTTGGGTCCAAATATCTAAATAGTATGATATGATGTTAATTCATTTTAATTCAGCAGATTTAGAAATGAAGTTATAGGGAAGTCTCCAAGCTTACTTGAAGCTGGAGTAAGTCCCTGATTTTGCTTCCATTCTCTTTGAATGCTTGCTGATGAATGGTTTAATATCTCAGAAAATGGTAGTTTTTTTAAACTTAATGAAAATTCTATCTTTAACATTCTCTAAAGATGCCTAAATTGACTCAATAATTTGTGATATTTGCATTGACGTTTGACTACTATTGCAAGGATAAGTCACTTTTGTAAAAACCGTAAGTATTGTGACTATATTTTTCTTTTTTAGAATTTTGATTGGCTGCTACCCTAAAATACAGGCCCTAAAAATGCCTGCTTGTTTGAACTTAGAAGATGACCTCAGTAAATGATAAAAATTAAGAAAGACATTTTGGTGAGTGAAACCCTGTTTTTTTCTTTTATTAGAGAAGTTGTAGGTTTACAGATAATTCATGCAGAAAATACGGAGTTACCATATACCCTCTTCACATAGGTATTGTTCCCTACTATTAACACTTTGCATTGGTGTATTAGTTTTGTTACAATTGATGACAGAATATTATTATGATTATACTATTAGCTATTGTTCTAGTTTGCTAATGCTGCAGAATGCAAAACACCAGAGATGGATTGGCTTTTATAAAAAGGGGGTTTATTTAGCTACACAGTTACAGTCTTAAGGCCATAAAGTGTCCAAGATAACACATCAGTAATCGGGTACCTTCACTGGAGGATGGCCAATGGCGTCCAGAAAACCTCTATTAGCTGGGAAGGCACATGGCTGGCGTCTGCTCCAAAGTTCTGGTTTCAAAATGGCTTTCTCCCAGGACGTTCCTCTCTAGCAAGCTTGCTCCTCTTCAAAATGTCACTCACAGCTGCACTCTGTTCAGTCTCTTTGAGTCAGCATGTTTATATGGCTCCCCTCATCAAGGCCCACCCTGAATGGGCAGGGCCATGCCTCCATGGGAGTATCCCACCAGAGTCACCACCCACAGCTGGGTGGGGCACATTCCAAGCAAATCTAATCAGCACCAAAAGTCTGTCTCACAAGACTACATCAAAGATAATGGCGTTTGGGGGACAAAATGCATTCAAACCGGCACAGCTATTCTCCATAGTTTATATTAGGGTTCATTGTTTCTGTTGTATAGTCCAACTTTGTTTTTATTTTTTATTCTAGTAACATATATATAGCTTAAAATTTCCTTTTAACCGCATTCAAATATATGATTTGGTGGTGGTAATTACATTCACAGTATAGTGCTACCATCACAACCATCCATTTCCATCACCCCAAGTAGAAACTCTATACCAATTTAGCATTAACTACCTTTCCCTACCCCAGTCTAGCCTCTGGTGACCTATATTCTATTATATGACTCTATGAATTTGCTTATTCTAATTATTTCATATCAGTGAGATAATAGAATGTTTGTCCATTTGTGTTTGGCTTATTTCACTCAACATGATGACTTCAAAGTTCAACCACATTGTTGTATGTATCTAAACTTCTTTCCTTTTTATGGCTGTATAATATTCTATTGTATGTGTATATCACATTTTCTTTATCCTTTCATTAGTTGATGGACACTTAGGTTGATTCAGTCTTTTAGCAATTGTGAATAATGTGGCTATGAACATCAGTGTTCAAATATCTGTTTGAGTTTCTGTTTTCAGTTCTTTTGGGTATATACCTAGCAATGGGATTTCCAGGTCATATAGTAATCTATAGTTTGCTTTCTGAGGAATTGCCAAACTGTTTCCCACGTGGCTACACCATTTTATATTCCCACCAACAATGAATGAGTGTTCCTGTTTCTCCATATCCTAACACTTAAAATATTCCATTTTTTTAAATAGTGGTCATTCTTGGGGGTGTGACATGTATCTCATTGTGATTTTGATTTGCATTTCCCTAATGGCTAATGATGTTTAGCATTTTTTTCATGTGCTTATTGGCCATTTGTATATCTTCCTTGGAGAAATCTCTATGCAAGTCTTTTTCCCATTTTGTAATTGGGTTGTTTGTATTTTTGTTCTCTAGTTTTAAGATTTCTTTATGTACTTGATATTAAATTCTTAGGAGATACATGGTTTCCGAATATTTTCTTCCATTTTATAGGTTGTCTTTACTGCCATGATAAAGTCTTTTGAGGCACCAAAGTTTTAAATTTTGATGACGTCCCTTTTATCTATTCTTTGTTTTGTTGTTTGTGCTTTGGGTATAAAGTTTAAGAAACCATTGTCTAATGCAAGGTCCCTATGCTTTCTTCTATAAGTTTTATAGTTTTGCCTCTCGTATTTAGATCTTTGATCCATTTGAGTTAATTTTTACATATGGTGTGAGGTAGGAACCCACATTCATATTTGGCACATGGACATGCAATTTTCCCAGCACCATTTGTTGGAGAGACTTTTCTTTCTCAACTGAGTGGACTTGGCACCCTTATCAAAAATGAATTGGGGAAAAAAAAGTCAATTGGCCATAAATGGGGGTCAGGGGTATTTCTGAACTCTCGGTTTGTTTCCATTGGTCTATTTGTCTGTCCTTGTGCCAGTACGATGCTGTTTTGAATACTGTAGGTTTGTAAAAAGTTTTAAAATTGGGAAGTGTGAGTTCTCCAACTTCATTCTTCTTTTTCAGGTTTGTTTTTTTTTAAGCCCAGATTAGCATATAATCGCATTAGCAGAGTAATTGAGTCAGGAGCTCAGCACTTTGGGTAATAGGGTTGCACCCTTCAAAGGGAGAATGAGAGAAAGTCCAAAATGTTTATTCATCCTTCTGTTTCAAATGCAGAGCAGGGGGCCCTGGGGCCAGATACCCTACAGTCATCCACAGTGTACAATCAGTTGTTCACATTACCATCATATAGTTGTGTATTCACCACCAAAATCAATTTTTGAACATTTTCATTCCTCCAAAATAAAAAAAATAGAATAGAATAAAATAAAATAAAATAAAAAAATACACAAGTAAAGAACATACAAAACATCCACCTCCATCCTCCCTATTATTCATTTAATTTTCCCATTTTTCTACACATCTGTTCCATACACTGGATAAGTGTGAGCCACAAGGTTTTCACAATCACACTGTCATGCCTGTAAGCCACATATACAGTCGTCTCCAGAAATCAAGGCTACTAGGTTGCAGTTCAACAGTTTCAGGTATTTCCTTCTAGCTATTGCAATATGCTATAAGTATAAGAATAACCTCCAGAATGACCTCTTGACTGTATTTGAAATCTCTCAACCACTGATAATTTATTTTGTTTCATTTCTCTTCCCCCTTTTGGTCAAGAAGACTTTCTCAATCCCATGATGCCAGGTCCAGGTTCATCCCCAGAAGTTACATCCCACATTGCTGGGGAGATATACACCCCTGGGAGTCATGTCCCACGTAGTGGGGAGGGCAGGGAATTTACCTGCTGAGTTGGCTTAGAGAGAGAGGCCACATATGACCAGCAAAAGAGGTTCTCTGGGGAAGACTCTTAGGCACAATTATAGGTAGGCTTAGCCTCTCCTTTGTAGTAACAAGTTTCATAAGGGCAAACCCCAAGATTGAGGGCTCAGCCTTCCAAATTGGTAGTCCCTAATTCTTTTCACAATGGTTTTGACTTTTCAGGGCCCCTTAACATGCCATATAAATTTCTAGTATAATACTACAGCCACTCTGGAAGACAGTTTGGCGGTTCTCAGAAAACTAGATATTGAATTACCCTATGATCCAGCAATTCCACTTCTCAGTATATAACCAGAAGATTTGAAAGCAGTGACATGAACAGACATTTGTACACCGATGTTCATAGCAGCATTGTTCACAATTGCCAAGAGATGGAGACAATCCAAGTGTCCTTCACAGATGAGTGGGTAAACAAAATGTGGTATATGCATACAATGGAATCCTATGCAGCAGTAAAAAGCAACAAGGTCTTGAAACATACAGCAACATGGATGAACCTTGAAAATATAATGCTGAGTGAAATAAATCAGACACAAAACGAGAGATATTGTATGTTACCACTTCTATGAACTATCTGAACAACGTAAAATCAATGTCTTATAATGTAGAGTATTGAGGACCTAGTGATAGACAGTAGCAGGTGAGAGGGAGTGATAATCTAGTATGTTCAGATATGTTAATGATAGTGAATTCAAAGGTATGGCAATGGATAGGAGTGATGATTGTTTGTTGATGGGATTATAAGTATCAGAACTGTATTGAAGGTGAATAGGATTAAAAGGGGTTGTTTAAAGGCATGTTTCTCACAGATCAGCACCACAAATATAGATAGGTGCTTGCATGATATACTTCTAAGGTATGACACTAGTGCAGAGAGTTGACAACAGAAGGGTATATGGGAAAAATCTACATATTGCATACTAGGGACTATAATCAATAGGAGTACCATACTGATATTACACAAATAACTAGGGACAAATAATTGAGGGCTGACAGGACCTAGGAGATGTTTTGGGTAATGAGAATTGTTTAAAATGGAAAGTGATGAGGATTATACAGCTAAGTGACAATAACTTGAGATATGGATGGATCATTGTGGACATACATATGCTTTGTGAACTTAGGAACCCCCCTGCTTTATAAGTCAAGCCCTCTATATTGAGGCTTGTTTGGGTGAAACTTACGGTTGTAAAAGGGAGACTGTGCCGGTTTGAATGTGTTATGTCTTCCAAAACGCCATTATCTTTGATGTAATCTTGTGTGGGCAGATGTGTCAGCCTTGATTAGATTATAATTCTTTGAGTGTTTCCTTGAGATGTGCCCCACCCAACTGTGGGTGATGGCTCTGATTGGATAATTTCCATGGAGGTGTTACCCCACCCATTCAGGGTGGGTCTAAATTACATCACTGGAGCCATATAAATGAGCTGACAAAGGGAAGGAACTCAGTGCAGCTGAGAGTGACACTTTGAAGAGCTTGCTACAGCCAAGAGGGACACTTTGAAGAATGCATAGGAGCTGAGAGAGGAACTGCAGTTTACAAAGACATTTTGGAGACAGCCTTTGAAAGCAGACTTTTGCTCCAGAGAAGCTAAGAGAGGACAAACGCCCCAAGAGCAACTGAGAGTGACATTTTAGAGAGAAGCTGAAGCCTAGGGAGGAGCATGCTGGGAGAAAGCCATTTTGAAACCAGAACTCCGGAGCAGATGCCAGCCATGTGCCTTCCCGGCTAACAGAGGTTTTCTGGACACCATTGGCCATCCTCCAGTGAAGGTTGTTGATGCACATTACCTTGGGCACTTTATGGCCTTAAGATTGTAACTGTGTAACCAAATAAACCCCCTTTATAAAAGCCAATCCATTTCTGGTGTTTTGCGTTCCGGCAGCATTAGCAAACCAAAACAGAGACTAAGCCCGCTTATAATTATGACTAGGAGTCACCTCCAGAGAACCTCTTTTGTTACTCAAATGTGGACTTTCTCTCTAAGCCTAACTGCAAATAAATTCATCACCCTCCCCTGATGCAGTACAGAACCCCCAAGATGAATGAGCCTTCCTGGAGAGGTGGGACATGGATTCTGGGAATGAGCCTGATCCTGGCGGCGGTGGTGGTGGTGGTGGGCGCTGAGAGTGCTTTTTTGACCAAGAAGGAGAAAAGAAAGGCAACAAAATAAGGTTTTAGTGGCTAAGAATGTTCACATACAGTCGAGCAGTTGTCCTGGAGGTTACTTCTATGCAAGCTGCACCTAGATATGCCAAATGACCACAGTATGACAAGCGCAAGTCAACAGTAGTCCCAAAAACCTTAAAGAATATCTGAATCCCTATGTGGGACTCTATAAAGGTTTCACTCACTAAGTTTATTCTTCAGAGACTAGTTTTCTGAGAAACCGCCAAACTGTCTTCCAGAGTGGCTGTACTATTAAATGGTCACACCGGCAATGAGTGTTCCAATTTCTCTGCATCCTCTCCAGCATTTGTAGTTTGCTATTTGTTTGATGGCAGCCATTCTTATTGGTGTGAGATGATATCTCATTGTGTTCTTGATTTGCATCTCCCTAATAGCTAGTGAAGATGAACATTTTTTCATGTGTTTTTTAGCCGTTTGTATTTCCTCTTCAGAGAAATGTTTTTTTCATATTATTTGCCCATTTTATAATTGGGCTGTTTGTACTATTGTCATTGAGTTGTAGGATTTCTTTATATTTGCAAGATATCAGTCTCTCATCAGATACATGGTTTCCAAATATTTTCTCCCATTGTGTTGTCTGCCTCTTTACCTTTTTGACAAATTCCTTTGAGGTAAAGAAGCTTTTGATTTTGAGGAGTTCCCATTTATCTATTTTTTCTTTTGTTACTTGTACTTTGGGTGTAAGGTCTAAGAAGCAACCTCCTAATACTAGGTCTTGAAGATGTTTCCCTATATTATCTTCTAGGCTTTTTATGGTACTTTCTCTGATATTGAGGTCTTTGTTCCACTTTGAGTTAATTTTTGCATAGTGTGAGGTAGGGGTCCTCTTTCATTCTTTTGGATATGACTATCCAGTTCTTGCAACCTAATTTGTTGAAGAGACTATTCAGTCCAAGTTCAGTGGATTTGGGGGCCTTATCAAAAATCAGTTGACTATATTATCTGGGGGTCTATTTCTAAACTCTCAATTCGATTCCATTGATCAATGTGTCTGTCTTTATGCCTGTACCATGCTGTTCTGACCACTGTAGCTTTATAGTAGGCTTCAAAGTTTGGAAGTGTAAGTCCTCCCACTTTTTTAGGATGTTTTTGGCAATTCGAGGCCCCTTTCCCTCCCAAGTAAATTTGATAGCTAGCTTCTCCAAGTCTGCAAAATAGGTTGTTGGAATTTTCATGGGAATTGTGTTGAATCTGTAGATCAGTTTGAGTAGAATTGACATCTTAACAATGTTTAGTCTTTCTGTCCATGAGCATGGAATATTTTTCCACCTATTTAGGTCCTTTTTTATTTCTTTTAGTAAAATTTTGTAGTTTTCTGTGTAGTCTTTTATGTCCTTGGTTAAATTTATTCCCAAGTACTTGATTTTTTTTTTTAGTTGCTGTTGTGAATGGGATTTTTTTCTTTTTATTGCCTCTTCAGTTAGGTCATTACTAGTGTCTAGGAACATTACCGACTTATGTGCATTAATCTTATATCCTGCCACTCTGCTGAATTTATTAGCTCAAGTAGCTTTATGGTTGAATTCTAAGGATTTTTCAAATATAAGATCATATCATCTGCAAATAATGATAGTTTTACGTCTTCCTTCCCAATTTGGATACCTTTTATATCTTTGTCCTGGCCAATTGCTCTGCCTAGAACTTCTCTAGCACAATGTTGAATAATAGATGTACAGTAGACATCCTTGTCTCGTTCCCAATCTTAGGGGGAAGGCTTTCAGCCTCTTACCATTGAGAATTAAGCTGGCTGTGGGCTTTTCATATATGCCCTTTGTCATATTGAGGAAGGTTCCTTCAATTCCTGCCCTTTGAAGTGTTTTTATTGAAAAGGGATGTTGAATTTTGTCAAATGCCTTTTCAGCGTCTGTTGAGATGATCATTTAATTTTTCCCTTTTGATTTGCTAATGTGTTGAATTACATTAATTGATTTTCTTATGTTGAACCACCCTTGCATGCCTGGCATGAACTCCACTTGGTTGTGGTGTATAATTCTTTTAATGTGCCTTTGGATTCGATTTGCAAGTATTTTGTTTAGGATTTTTTGCATCTCTATTCATTAGGGAGATTGGCCTATAGTTTTCCTTTTTGTAGTATCTTACCTGGTTTTGGTATCAGAGTGATATTAGTTTCATAAAATGAGTTAGGTAGTGTTCCTTTTTCTTCAGTTTTTAAAGAGTTTGAGCAGGAATGGTGTCAATTCTATTTGGAAAGTTTGGTAGAATTCCCCTGTGAAGCCATCTGTCCCTGGGCTTTTCTTTTTATGAAGATTTTTGATGGGTGATTGGATCTCTTTACTTGTGATTGGTTTGTTGAGTCTCTTTAATTCTTCTTGGGTCAGTCTGGATTGTTCATGTGTTTCCAGGAAATTGTCCACTTCCTCTAAATTGTCTAGCTTGTTGGCATGCAGTTGTTCATAGTATCCTCTTAAGAGTTTTTAAAATTTCTTCGGTATCTGTAGTTATTATCCCCTTCTCATTTCTGATTTTGTTTATTTGGGTCTTCTCTCTTTTTGACTTTGTCAGTCTAGCTAAGGGTCTGTTAATCTTGATGATCTCAAAGAACCAACTTTGATTTTATTTATTCTCTCTATTTTTTTTTTTTCTCCAGCTCATTTATTTCTGCTTTAATCTTTGTTATTTCTTTTTATCTACTTGCTTTAGGGTTAGTTTGCTGATCACTCTCTAGCCTCTTCAGCTGTTCAGTTAGGTCTTTAGTTTTAGCTCTTTCTTGCTTTTTGATATACGCATTTAGAGCTATAAAATTCCCTCTCAGCACTGCCTTTGCTGCATCCCACAGATTTTGATATATCTGTTCTCATTTTCATTCATCTCTAGATATTTACCAGTTTCTCTTGCAATTTATTTTTGACCCACTGATTGTTTAGGAGTGTGTTGTTTAACCTCCATGTATTTGGGAAAGCTCTGGTTCTTTGGTGGTTATAATTTCTAGTTGCATTCCTTTGTGGTCAGGGAATGTGCTTTAAATAATTTCAGTCTTTTCAATTTTATTAAGACTTGTTTTGTGCCCCAGCAGGTGATCTATCCTGGAAAATGTACCATGGGCACTAGAGAAGAATGTATATACTGGTACTTTGGGATGTAACAGTCTGTATATGTCTTTTAAGTCTAAGTCATTTATCATATTGTTTAGGTTCTCAGTTTCCTTATTGGTAATCTGTCTAGTTGTTCTATTTGTAGAAGAGAGTGGTGTACTGAAGTCTCCCTCTATTTTTGTAGATGTGTCTATTGTTCCCTTTAGTTTAGGCAGTGTTTTTCTTCACGTATTTTGGAGCTCCTTGATTGGGTGCATAAACATTTATGATTGTTATTTCTTCTTGGTGAATTATCCCTTTTAATAATACATAATGTTCTTCTTTGTCTCTTAGGGCATCTTTGCATTTAAAATCTATGTTGTCCAATATTAGTATAGCTATCCCAGCTTTCTTTTGATTGCAGTTTGCGTGGAATATTTTTTTCCAACCTTTCACTTTTAGTCTCTTTGTGTCTCAGGGTCTAACATGAGTCTCTTGTAAACAACATAGCAATGGTTCATATTTTTTAATCCATTCTACCAGCCTATATCTTTTAATTGGAGAGTTTAATACATCCACATTCAAAGTTATTACTTTGAAGGGAGTTCTTGAACCAGCCATCTTATCCTTTGGTTTTTAGTTTTTGGATCTATTTTCCCCCCTCCCTCTTTTTTTCCTTTAAGTTTCCCTTTTTAATAACTCTTCAGTTCTGTGCTCTTCTCCAGACCTCTCTCTCCTTTCTCTTTTTCTCAGCTGGTAGAGCTCCTTTTAGTATTTCTTGCAGGGCAGGTCTCCTGTTAACAATTTCTCTCAGCATTTGTTTGTGAAAATTTTAAACTCTCCCTCAGTTTTGAAGGCAAGCTTTGCTGGATAAAGAATTCTTGGCTGGTGATTTTTGTCTTTCAGAATCTTGAATATGATATACCACTGCCTTCTTGCCTGCATGGTGCCCACTGAGTAGTCAGTACTTAGTTGTATGTTGTTTCCCTTGTATGTGGTGAATCGCTTCTCTCATGCTGCTTTCAGAAGTTTCTCCTCCTTTTCAGCATTTGACAATCTAATCAGTATATGTCTCGGAGTAGGTTTATTTGGATTTCTTCTATTTAGAGTTCGTTGGACATCTTTGATTTGCATGTTTATATCATTTAGAAGGTTTTGGAAGTTTTCCTCCACTCTGTCTTGAAACACTCTTCCTAGCCCTTTGCCCTTTTCTTCTCCTTCTGGGACACCAATAATTCTTACATTTGTTCACTTCATGTTGTCCATCATTTCTCTGCGCTCCATTTCAAAGTTTTCAATTTTTTCCCCATTTGTTCTTTTGTGTGCTCGCATTCAATTAATCTGTCCTCAAATTCACTTATCCTTTCTTCTGCCTCTTCAAATATGCTATTGTGTGTTTCTAGTATATTTTTTATTTGAACCACAGTGTCTTTTATTTCCATAAGGTCTGCTAATTTTTAATTTACTCTTTTAAATTCTTCTTTATGCTCATGTAGAGCTTCTTGATTTCCTTTATGTCTTTAGCCATCTTTTTTAAGTTGTTTATGCTTCTTTAATTAATTGCTCCAAGTTTTGTGTCTCTTGCAGCTTTTTAATTTGTTCATTTGTCTTGTCCGTATCTTCTAGATGCTTCAAATGCTTTGTAATTTTCTGTTGGCTTCGGTGCATTTGCTTGTCTTGATAGGGTTATTTTTGGAAGTGCAGAATTATTTGAACATTTATATATAATTTGGTTTGCTGGAGTGCCGTTTCTCAATTCTACCAGCAGGTGGCACTCTTGAGTCACAGCTTGGTGAAGTGCAGTTTCCCTAAGCTACCAGCAGGTGGTGCTCTCATGTATGTCTTCCCCATACTTTTCCTGTGTGGTGGGTGGAGTCCAAACTGGATGGGGAACCAATCTTTGCACCAGATCTGTATGTGCACTGGGTAATGCCTATCCTGGCGCTGTCATATGTGCCCTGAGCAGGCAGACAGGGAGACCGATCAAGGGCACCCCACAGATGGAGCGTGGGCCCTGCCTTCCGATTCTCTGCCTGCCTTGCACCACGAACTGCTGCCCACTCCCTTGCCTGGCGGCAGCGGTTTTACTGCTGCCAGCCTGGGGGTCTGTGTGTGGGGGGCAGTCCAGACGGGGAACAAACTCTCCGTGTCCCTCTAGCTGCCGTCTCTCCTCTGTTTTTTGTCAGTGTCCCCTCCCCATACTGTGGGAGACCCTCTATGGCCAGTCATAGCCCGAAACCATGGTCCCTGATGTCCTCTGCCCCCTTTCTAGTTGCTTTCTCGAAGGAGGAGAAGCCCGTTCTGCCTCACCTATTCCTCCATCTTCCCAGAGTCTGTAAGGAGTTTTTAAACATTAGAAAAATTGAATGAGCTACTGATGTTTCCATGCCATTCTTGCTTAACACAAATGGATTAATATTTATTCATTTGCTTTTGGGCTTAAGTATGTGACATTCAGTCCTAAAGCTAATGGAGGAAATAACCACACTGTGTGATCTTTAAAACTTATATTCTTTGGTAGGCAGCATAACTGAAATAGCAGAAAATGTGACTTCTTTAGATCCAAAATTAAAAAAAATATGTAATAATTTAGTTCTATCCTGGCTCTTGGCCACAGTTTGTTTGTTTGTTTGTTTTTAAATACCCTATTATTATATTTTTTAAATTCAGTTTTATTGAGATATATTCACATACCATACAATCATCCATGGTGTACAATCAACTGATCACAGTACCATCATATAGTTGTGCATTCATCACCCCAATCTATTTTTGAACATTTTCCTTATACCAGAAAGAATCAGAATAAGAATAAAAAATAAAAATAAAAAAAGAACACTCAAATCACCCCCCTAATCCCACCCTATTTTTCATTTAGCTTTTGTCCCCATTTATCTACTCATCCATCCATACACTGGAAAAGGGAGTGCGATCCGCAAGATTTTCACAATCACACTGTCAGCCCTTGTAGTCTTCATTGTTGTACAGTCGTCTTCAAGAGCCAGGGCTACTGGATTGGAGTTTGGTAGTTTCAGGTATTTACTCCTAGCTATTCCAATGTATTAAAACCTAAAAAGTGTTATCTAAGTAGTGCATAAGAATGTCCACCAGAGTGACCTCTCGACTCCATTTGAAATCTCTCAGCCACTGAAGCTTTATTTTGTTTCATTTTGCATCCCCCTTTTGGTCAAGAAGATGTTCTCTATCCCACGATGCCGGTCCAGATTCATCCCCGGGAGTCATATCCTGTGTTGCCAGGGAGATTAACACCCCTGGGAGTCAGGTCCCACGTAGGGGGGAGGGCAGTAAGATCATCTGCCAAGGTGTTGGCCAGTTTTTTGCCTCCATAAACATGTTAGACACTTGTTTTCCTTTTATAAAATATTTAAAAATTTTTTGTTTTCTTTAGTAATCATTATTTTCAGCCATACCACTATTAGTAACCTTTTAAAAGTTGTTTAAAATGGTCTTCATAAAAGTCTTTAGAGTTTTAGGTAGTCCTTCAGATGCTTGTAGTCATATTAAGTTGTGCTTTGCAGGTTGGACAAAGGAGGGATTTAGAAACCTTGGCTCCTCCGATGCTTTTCTCAGGACAGGAGTATGGGAGCCTTGGGGAACTCCTTGCTCTGTGAGATCAACCAAAGTCTTATATAAATTGAATCTCGGAAAGTGCTTGTTCTGACCTTTCAGCCATTGCCACCCACACAGTCTGTGCTGCGTGTGAGAAAATGGGGCCTCAGCTAAATGTATCCAATTCCATAGATGTATTCTTTTGTATAAGCAGTACAGTACAAGAACAACAGGCATCATGACTGATGTCCATTGGTGATTCCTCCAGTTGCTGATGACTCCTGGAGTGCTAGAGAAATGGGATGTTAAGTCCTTGCTGAAGCATTTTTATAAGGTCTGTGACTGCAGTGCTCCTGTAGAGAAGTTGGAAGACTTTTTTTAACGGTGTTTAACAGTGTCTTGGAGTCCTTGTGTATTGAGATAAAGAAAGGAGTCCTAACAGATGGCAGGAGACCCAGCTACACACTGATGAATCTTGTAACTACATCAGTTTCCAAAATGATATTGGATTTTGCAGAGAATGAACTTGATCTGTTCACAAAAGTTTTGGGACTGATTTTTAACTCAGAAACTGGCTTTGCACCTTCCGTAAACATTTTAAACCTTAAAGGCAAGAAGATGAGGAATAAGGAAGCTGAACATATTACAAAATTTGTTCAGAACAAATGGCTGATTGAGAAAGAAGGGGAGCTCACCTGCACTGCTGGGCCATCTTGGAGATGGCGTGGTTTATCTGGGAGACTTACCCTGATGCCATAAAGATTTGCAACATCTGCCATAGCCTCCTTATCCAGGGTCAAAGCTGCAAAACCTGTGGGATTTGAATGCACTTACTGTGCATGGCCAAGTGCTTCCAGACTAATTCTGAATTGGGCTGCCCCCACTATCACAACTACTGGCCCCATGAGATAACAGAAGTCTTCGACCCTGAGAAAGAGGGGGATCTGTATCTCCAGATCGAACAAAAAGGCCTTGCAATGCAGACAGCACTAGCCAGTGTGTTCTGCTGAAAGGCTCACTGCCTTTGGGAAGAACGTCCAACGGCCCTGTCTGCAAGAAAGGAAATCATTGTTTTCCTTGAACATGACTCACCTTCCTTATTCTTTATGTTCTCTTACTCAAGGTTTGTAATAAAACTCTACTGAGGAAAACAAAGTACTCATCAGTTCTGCAGAAAGTTAAATAATTACCATATGACCTGGTGTGCCAGGTTGGATGTATTAGGTCCCCCAAAATGCCATGTTCTTTGATGCAGTCTTGTGAGGGGCATGTTGGTGTTGATTGGATTGGAATTATTTGATTGTTTCCATGGAGATGTGACTCAATCAACTGTGGGCGAGACCTTTCATTGGATAATTTCCTTGGAGGGTATTGCCCCACCCATTCAGGGTGGGTCTTAATTGGATCACTAGAGTGCTTTAAAAAGAACCACACTGCCCAGATGCTGGCACAGCTGTGAGTGACATTTTAGAGAACAACTGAGAGAGAAGCTACAGCCAACAGGGACACTTTGAAGAATGCACAGGAGCTGATAGAGTAGCTGGAACACAACCTGGGATCAGCAGATGCCAGCCATGTGCCTTCCCACCTAATAGAGGTTTTCCGGATGCCGTTGGTATAGTGAAGGTATACTTGTTGATGCCATAGCTTGGACACTTTTATGCCCTTAAGACTGTAACTTTGTGACCAAATAAACTCCCTTTATAAAAGCCAGTCCATTTCTGGTATTTTGCAAAAAGGCAGCGTTAGCAAACCAGAACACCTGGCAATCGCACTTCTAGTTATATACCCCAAAGAACTGAAAACAGGGACTTGAGCAGTTATTTTACACCAGTGTTCATAGCAGCATTATTCACAGTAGTCAACAGATGAATGTATAAACAAAATGTGGTATATATATATATATATATACAATGGAGTATTATAGCCATAAAAAGGAATGAAGCACTGATACATGCTACAGCATGGATGAATCTTGAAGATTTCATGCTGAGTGAATTAAGCCAGACACAAAAGGACAAATGTTCTATGATTTCGCTTACATGAAATACCTAGAATAAACAAATACATAGAGACTGAAAGTAGATTACAGGGATTGGGGGTGGTTTGGGTTGGGGGGAAATTGGGAGTTAATGCTTAATGGGTACAGAATTTATGTTTTTGTTGATGAAAAAGTTTTGGTAATGGATGTTGGTGAAGGCAGCACAACATTGTGAATGTAATTAATGCCATTGAATTGTACACATGAAAGTGGTTAAAATGGGAAATTTGTATTATATTTATATTACCACAATAAAGTGGATTTTTTTTAAGTATATGGTTTATTTTCTTGTTTGTTATGTCTTGTTCCCTCCTTCCAATAGTCTAGGCTTACAGAAAGGTAGCATGTGATATAATAAAGGGTACTTTATTTAAGGCTGGTTATTTTATATTTCTGGAATCTTTAAGAACTAATTATTATAGCGTATCTTTATTAAAATAATTTATCCTCTCTGTAATTTCTTAATTTTGATAGTACTTCCTTACTGCTTGGCAACTAGATTAGTTTTTGCAGAATACTGTACATTGCTGAACATATAAATGTGTATTATAATGCTCTTTTGTGTCTTTTCTTCTTTTCAAAGATTTTCTTATTTTCCATTGGCATATGCTTCTGGAATAATATTCATCATGGTTTTGGATGACCTTCCAAACTTAGAAGACATCTATACTTCCTTGTGTCCATCAACAGTAGAAGACTCAGAGATGGAATTTGACTCTGGACTAGAAGATGATGACATAAAAAGTGATAGTATTTTGGAGGATTCCACAATCTTTTTGGCGTTTAAAGGAAATATAGATGATAAAGACTTCAAATGGAAATTGGACACAATATTGGAGATTGTGCCCAATTTGTTACACATGGGTAATTTGCTTTAATTTTTTTCCTTATTGTTATTCTTTTTGAAGTGTTTGCCCTTCTATGGTTTTCTTGAGTTTTACCATAAAACTTTGCTAAACTGGATTGAAAGGCTGATTTTAGGTACAAAGTTTGAATTATAGGATTTTTTTAAAAAAAGAAACGCTGTTGTGTTTCTTTTAAGTATTTGGAATACCTGAACATAATAAAATATTGTTTAATGTAGAAATTCTTAAATAATCTGTATTTTGTCAATAGTGGATAGGAGTAATTCTGCATCTTGCTATGGTGGTTAGGAGTAATTCTAAAGACCCAAATTAATTTACTGTTTTTAACTCTCTGGTCTTTAGTTTCCTTACCTGTAAAATGAAGGGATTGGACTGAATCTTTAAGACTTCCTATTGCTTAAAAAATCTGTTACTCCATGGTTTTAATATACTTAAATTTTTTTAAATTTTAGATCAGAGGTCTCTAACTGACATCCTGCCAGATCCTGCCTGCAGCCATGTGTTATTTGACCCACTTTCATATTTGTTTTTTAATGTTTGAATTTAGTTGCCATTGTTTTTAAATTTAGGATATCTTATGTACAAATCCAGATTTTTGGATTTCTCTTAAAAAGTGAGAAGATATGATAAAATTGAGCTCCCCCTGTCTTCTGGTTATTACCTTATCTAATCTCTTCATACATAGTGCAAAGCCCAGATTTTAATCCTTTTATTACAAATCCTGATTTAATCAAGTGTTAATTAGCGTTTTTTATTTTTTTTTTGGTTTTGGTTGTTTTTTCTTTGACATTTGAAATCAGGAGAGAAGCTACTGTTTTTTCAAGGGCTTTTTTCCTGGGTTGTCAGTACTCTTTAGTTATGGATTTTCGTAGTATTAGAGAATTTTATGTGTTACAGTTATCATTATTTTTACTGTCATAATATATGATATTGTAAGGGCCTAGCAGGGCTTGAAATTGTTCATTGTTCTTAATGTGGGTACATTTTCATGTTGTTAAGTTGCTGAATCAGTTTACATACGGTTTTTAAATAACTTACTGAACCCAGATTCATGATTTTAGTGGATTATATTCTTAGTCCAAAAAATATTTTAAGTCCCATCTGCCCAAATATGATGGAGGTTACAAAAGGTTTTGATAAAATATAAACATGTCATAAACAAGATTTTTCTGCAACCCATCTCACAAGTAGATGATTCCAGAAGCAAATTTGATGTTTATCTTGACCATGTAGAAGATTCCAATACTCTTCAGATCGGGAAGAAGCCCAGTAGCATCGTCTATACTCTGTAGAACCAGGATCCCAAGCTTCCTGCTTGTTGCTGTTTGGAGGCCTGTTAAGGAAAGAAAACTGACCTGAGAATCAGAGTTGGATTGATGCTAGGTGTACCACAGGATTCTGACAAATCATTTACCCTCTCTAGGCCTTAGTTTCCTTACCTGTAAAATAGGTTTGGACAAAATGTTGCCTAGCCTTTCTAAAATTCTGTGATTGTTTTATTTCTTTGCTCCTAGCAAGTGGTCTCTTTTTTCTATGTTAGAACAAGTGAACTTCCCGTCTGGATAAGTTAGTATTCAAAATACAATGGTTTTAAAGCTGTAAGGGGCCTTGGGCAGTGTCTAGGTACTCTCCCCTATCCACAGATATTTCTAATTTTGAGAAGAGATATGCCTGTATAACCATTTTGTTAATATTGGAATGTGTAACTGATTAGAGGATACTGCAAGTCTAATTTAGCTGAGTTCATAATAAAAAGGAAGATTTTGTCTGAGATTGTATATAATGTTTTTTAATTGGGTAACTGTCTGGCTCTGGGATTTGCTTTCCAGACTGTAAAATGTAATTGCAAACAGTATTACCTCCCCAGTTAGTTAATTTTTATATCTTCTTTTTAAAAATGTTCTGAAGTTTGCACTGACTTTCAGACTTGCTGAAATGTAATGTTTGCATGTACTAACTAAAGCTTAGTTGTCAGATTTGTGTTATTTCCCCCCTCAGTTTAGTGTGCTGCAGTGGAAATTCTGTTCTTGTTTAAAGTAGAAAAATAATTTTAAAAAATCAAAGACATAAAGAATCAAAACTTAATTAAGCCCTCCTTAAATGGAAGCATTTGTTGCTTCCTGTGTCTATGAATGTCTTGCACAAAGATGCCCAGTGAATATTTAAGCATTTGAGGATTAAATATTTCACATATTTAATTTGAAGAGGTAAAATTGCTTACCATTTTATAAATCTACCCTTCTCCTTTTTAGTGCCCTTTCTTTAAATAAGTTTAATGGATTGTAGTTGCAGATGCCCTAATATTCTATAGTTGGCAATTCTACACCCAGTATTTTTGTAAGCTTTCACTTGAAGTTTGAGACTTGTATGTTCTCAGCTTCTCAGTTAACATACCATGAACTGTGCCCAGAAGTAAACATTATTCTATTAATTTGAACTTCTGTCTTCTTTTTTTCCTTACTCCATCTTAATGCTTTCCGTTTATTCACATCCTACTGCGTATCTAGGTAGTGTTCTAGGTTTTTTTGCATATATAATCTCATTTAGTACTGCCAGTCTCATGAAGTAGTTTTTTCATAGTTTTAAAAAGGAGAAAGGTATGTTTTAGAAGGGATTAATAATTTGTTTGTGGTACCCAGAAGCTGTGTGGCAAAGCTGGGATTAGATTTGAAATCTGTCTAAAGCCAAAGCGCATGCTCTCTCAGATATTCTAGACTGGTCCTCCACCTTATACTTTTACCTTTTTTGTTGTTAGTGGTGGTAGCCAAAAGATTACTAATATTATTCTTTTTCTTTCACAACCAAGAATCCAGCAAGCTAAAGGTGCAGAAGGTGGAGCCCTGGAACAGTGTGCGTGTGACATTCAACATCCCCCGGGAAGCAGCAGAGCGGCTGAGGATCCTGGCTCAGAGCAACAACCAGCAACTTCGGGATCTGGGGATTCTCTCCGTTCAGATTGAAGGTCTTTATTTTGCCATGTGCCCATCTGGACCGAAATTATAACAACAATAGATTATAGCATGATTTCCTATGCTGCTTATTCTGTTCTTTTCTCTTGTTACAGAATGCCAGGTGACTTACATAACCTGTGCTTCACATTGCAGCACCTTTGGATAAAGAGGAATTCAGGCTGTTAAGGCTGTTACTGGGTCCTGATGCTCTTAAGCATCTGTAGTCTCAGACTCCATACCTTCCTTGGCTGATTTTGGCCATTTGTCTCTCAGATTTTGATTTTACTGGCATCTTGACCAGGAACTGATTTGTCTTTTAAAAAATACCCAATTTCAATTGCTTCCTTCCACCAAGTAAGCCTTGGTACATTTTTCTTTATTCATCTAACGGAGATCAAGAGGCCCTGAGCAGTCCTCTTATAGCAATTATTCATTTTTCAAACATTTTTAGCCACAATGATTTTTTCAGAATGAAAATCAGCTCAACATATATTCGCACATCTGCATCCAGCTTAAAATCCTGATATTGTTTGCCGTTGTTCACAGGATAAAGACCATACGCCATACATGTTCTGACTTCTGCCTTCCTCATCTTGCCCTATCTTGCACAACTCAACTCCCTTGCTGTCTGTGGTCCAGCCTTTCCACAATTCTTTTGGTTTCTTGATCATGCAATTCTTCCTTCTGCCACCGGGATCTTTGCATTGATGTCTTCTCTATATAGAATGCTTTCCCTTACTTAACTTCTACTCAGTCTTCAAATATCAGCTTAAATGTTCTGGAGGATACATTTTCTGAACCTTCAAGCTAAGTCAGAGTCCTTTGTTATACATGCCCACAAAAGTCTGTTTCTTTCCCTCACATCATTTATCTCACATTTTCAGTAGAGCAATTATTTGATTATTGGTTTATTCTCTCAATAGACTGTAAGCTTCAGTAGGTCTAGGACCGTGTCTGGTTTTGCTTGCTTTGTGTCCCTGGCAAGAACCTGTATCTGTTAGGTTCTTGGTAAACATCTCTTGAATGAAAGAAAGGGAAACACATGTATAATTACACTGCTCTGCTTCAGCACTTGGAATACAAAGATGAGTAAAATATGGTCCTTGCCTTTATGAATTCAAAAGGAGATCATGACCTTGTGAAAAATGTAAGTACCTAGTGTGGGGATACAAAAAA
Source organism: Choloepus didactylus (assembly GCF_015220235.1). Lineage (NCBI taxonomy): Eukaryota > Metazoa > Chordata > Mammalia > Pilosa > Megalonychidae > Choloepus > Choloepus didactylus. The sequence goes on along the minus strand of NC_051325.1, from coordinate 38,547,880 downwards.
GGGTTCTATCTTTGGGAGCCCAGGGAGCTTGAACCCCCATATCCCCTCTTGTGTTGATGCAGAAAATGTGTCAACCAGGGATTCCAGCCTTCCCTTTCACTGGTGGTCTAAGCCCTCCTGATCCTATGCTTGCTTGGATTCCAAGTGTGCCACAAAACTCAGCAGAAGAGGAGGTTATCATTTCATATATAGGAGTGAGACAAATTTTACGCAGTCTAGGATTATAGGTTGCTGTACCCCCAAAGGGGCAATATAAATAGATAAGTACTTACTTATTTGTTTATTTAGAAGAGTTACATGTAGTTTGAGAATGGGGTTGAATCTTTTGAAAACGAGAGACAGGTGGCTTAAACGATCACTAGTTTATTATAAAGAATTTGTGTGATCTAAAACATTGATATAAAAACATAACATTAATCCATAATAATCCATAGGATGAACTGTTGGAAAAAGTGGGAACCAAACAATTATTGGATAAAATAGCAACATACTGATTGTTTATACATTTTGTAACATAGAAGTGGTTTCTTTAAAACCCCAGATGTTTAATAGACTTCATTAATTATTTAACTGAGTTAAGAGGGATTTGGGGCCTTAATTGGAAGGTGTTTTCAATTGCAGGAAGGAATCACCCAATTTCTTCTCTTAATCAGACCTGCTTCCTCCAAGTTCTTAAAAGGGTTAAATGTCAGTTCCCCTTTATTGTTACAGCCATGAATTAAAACATAAGTACCAGTGAGGAAGCTAAATAGATAGCATTTTAAGAAATTATAAAATTCACATGACAAAATTCACAAAATTCACAATACATTAAGAGGTGTTTTGTTGTTGTTGTTTGTTTGTTTTTTTAACTTTTAGGATATACACATCTCTCCCAGGAGATCTCCTTTTCTCTCTCTCCACACAGCAGTGAAAGTGGTGACAGCAGCTGTTGTTTTGTGAAAGTGGTGATGGGCTGGCACCTTTGTAAGGTGTTTCCACTGTCATATCTGCTGCAAGGGAGGAAGGACAGGTTTCCCCAATGTTTTGTTCTTCATTGAAGATTTCCTGTACCTTTCCTTTTTTGAGTTTTGGTCAGGGAGTTGGGGACACATCTTTTTTGAGGACATTTTGTGACCTTTCAGTAAATTCATGGAAATTTGAAGCAGGGGTCTGCAAGCTTTTTCAGTAAAAGGCCACATATTTTTGGCTTTTTTGGGGCCATACATTCTCAGTTACAAATACTCCACTCTGCCATTACAGAGTAGAAACAGCCATAGACAGTACATAAATGAATGCACATGGATGTGTTCCAGTTAAATTTCACATAAACAGCAAGCAAGCTGGACTTGGCCCACTGACCATAGTTTGCTTTGTCCTAATTGGCAAGTTTGGGAGCTAATACAGTGTTCTCTATAACGTCTGTTTCTTTGGCACCAATTAGCTTATATGCAGTTGCTAAATAAGGGACTGATATCAGTATAATGTGGAAATTATGTTTGTCCATTTGTGATTTCCTTGGCAGGGGGATCAGGAATAGTGGGAATAGAATTATAATTATCAAAGAAAAAGCTTTTTGCTCAGCTACTGAATAGGTGGTAATTCTTTTCAGCTCTATTTTAAGAAAATTAAGAGTGACAACTTGTGCTCAGGTACCTTCTTCAGTACCTTCCCAGCCTTGTATAGCTCTCATTTTGTGACAGGTTGCACTTCCTCCTGTGCCCACCTTAATGGCAGCCCCACTGGCTCAAAGTTCCACTGCGTCTGCATTGTCTCAGCACTTTAACCAGCCATTTCCACTTTATTCCTTCAGGATTTGTTGCCTCCACCAATTATTGTTTATGTTAGTGCTCTGGTTACAAAGCTGTGTAGGTTTTGAATCTGCCACAGTGCTGTTTTTCTCATAAAGCCTACTATTTTCAGTGTGGGATTTTACAGATTGTGAGGTTTTTCAGGAATGCATTTCTCATTTAGAAAAATACCTGTAATTATTTATGATAATATGAATATTCATCAAATAGTCCATAAATAGCTAGGGGTGCCTACCATGTGCCATCACTATTCTGTGTATAAAGAATATAATTGGAATTGTCATGTGATTTATCCTCTAATTAAGACACTTCAGAGAATGAAAGGGGTGCTGATAATAATTACATGGGGCAACATGTGTAAACCAGGCTGTCCTAGGAAAACTAGGGCAGACTGTACTTACCTGGTAGTGATGGGGGAGGTAGACAAAACAAGTAAATGAATAAGGAATTACAAAATGAGATGCACTGAATAAAATAACAACATGTTCTCATAAGGGTGACCTAACCTTGGATCAGACTTTTTGGGTATGTGTCACTTAAGCAAGCTTACATGAAATTTAAGAGGTTAGCTATGTGACGAGTGCAGGAGAACTGTTCTAGGGAGAGGAAGCAACATGTGCCAAGGCCTTGAGGCGAGAAGCAACTTTGTGTACCTAAGAAACTAAAAAATGTAACTGAGTCTGAATCCTTGTTAATGAGGGAGAAAATAACATGAGATAAGGTTGGCAAGGTAGGCAAGGGCTAAATCTGCCCTGTCCAGTATGATAGCCCTGAGCTGCATGTGGCTATGAGCACTGGAAATGAGGCAGCCCAAAATGATAAGCACTGTATGTGTAAAACATATACTTAGTATCCCCCCCCAAAGAATGTAAAATATCTGATTAATAATTTTATATTAATTGCATGTTGAAATAATACGTTGGTTGTATTGGATTAAATAAAATATACATATTGCAATTGATTTCACCTGCTTTATTTTTTTTTTTCACCTTCTTAATGTGGCTTCTAGAAAATTTAGTTATATTTGTGTTTTGTATTATATTTCTGTTGAATAGCATTGAACTAGATAGATCATTTGTGAAGATAGATAGATAGAAGCCTTATATGCCCTGTTAAGGAGTTTGGCTTTTATTTCTAAAACAGTGGGAAGCAATTTAACAGTTTTAAGCAGAGAAATGACATGATCTGATGATTGTTTCAAAAACAGTACTCTTTCTTCTTAGAATACCTTAGCAAGGTTCCTTCTCATCGGTGGAAACCCTCAAAACCTGTATTCTTTCTGTTTTTCTCCTGATTCTAATAAACAAGCGAGAGCATCATGTAGCCCCCAGTGATTTGTCCTTATGGTAAGATGTATGTTCCCTATAATCTGGTTAAAATATTTAACAGAAGGATTATCGAGATTAGTGACCAGACAGAGGAAACTGTTAACGACTTCATTAGCTTCTTGCTTTATCATCTGACTCTGTCAGCAAGACCCCATAGTAAGGAAGGACTCAGGTGAATGCAGTCTTTCAACTCCTAAGCCACAGGCAAGCTATACTTTCATCTGTCCACCAGGTGGTGGTGTCTCCCAAAGAAACAGAGGTCAAATTTTGTGTTAACGTGCAGGAAGCATTTTGAAACTTGTTCCAAAGACCTTTTTATCATTAGACCAAATAAGATTTAAATCACCTCAAAGTCTAGTATCTACTTTTTGGAACATTTCTAGTGACATTACCTACCAGGCTATTGTAAGGTTCCAATGAGATAAAATGTTGTAAACATTAGAAACTTTACACAATGTATTAGATTTCATAAGAAAATAACTGAAACTGTGAAACTGTAACCTATAATATTCTTTGGAATTTGCTAACTCCTTGTTAAATTGCACTTGGAAAATTATCACTTCTATGTACATGTGTTATTTTCTACAATAAAAAAAAAGATTAAAAAAAAAACTTTATATAAATGTTGGTTCTAGCAATCAGGTATCTCAAAGGTAGATTAGTAGCAACCTGTCTACCCTTTACTGCATGAATTTCTCTTCTGCAAATCTGTTTATGTTGAAATTACTAGAAGGAGGTAGTATTTTGAAACCTCTGCTTAGGGCTTCCCAATTTAAGCTTTTGCCTACAAGTATTACAGTTGTCCCCATACCATTATCTGTTTTTTTCTCCATCAAGCCTACTTATACTTCTCCCTTCTCTCAGAAAATTCTCAAGAGGATTTCTAGGATTTTGAAATTTTCTTGGACTATTTTTATCCTTCACAAGTACAAACACACAGAATTAGAGTTGAAAATAAATATTCAGAGTTCCAAGTTCTCTACTGATACTAAGACATCGTTAGATTTCCCTCTGCCATATTATAAGTTAGAATTCTTTATGGTGTTCTTCTTGCATGTCACGTAAGTAAACTTGCTTAGAGGGCATTTAAGAAAGACCCGTATAGTATTGAATCCTCCCTATTTGTGGTGGTAAATTTACTATAATTCTTCAAAAACATAGAAAATTAAGGCTCTTGTCTGTTTTTTGAACAAAATTTGCCTTGGTTTTTGTTATTGTGATGATTTCCTTTTTATAACTTGACTATTATTTTCAGGAGAAGGTGCTATCAACCTGGCTTTGGCTCAGAACCGAAGCCAAGATGTGAGAATGAATGGACCCATGGGAGCTGGAAGTTCAGTTAGGATGGAGGCAGGATTTCCCATGGCAGGTGGTCCAGGTGAGATTGCTCACTCAATTGTATGACATCTTGAAGTTTCCTTTTTTTGGCTTTATTTACTAATGTATGATTATTTGGGTCCTGGAAGATAGGCTGGAGCACATGAAACACCCACATCTCTATTTACTGGATCAGGAAAGCAAGAAATGAGTGAGTCACCTTCAGGGGGCTGGGGTCACTGAGCATGAAGCATGTAACTTTTATAGTCTTTTGAGCTCATGCTTAAAGCTATGTGAGCACTGAGCCGTGAAGTAAACATTTTATGTCAGTATCTAGGCTAAGTGTTGGAAATAAAAATGAATAAAACATTTTCTACTCTCAAGATGTTTACAGTATAGTGGAGAGTGTAGCTTTATAGCTCCCTACCACTTTCTCTGAGGCTGAGAATCTGTGAGCTGAGTGTTCTTGTGTGCTTATGTGGAATCTGCAGAAGTATTGGGGAGAATCTATATTTTTATGTATTTAGAATTTGAGTTATATTTAAAGTGTTTGCTTTCTTTTCTTATAATCCTGAAATTTCTTCTTCAGAGAATGAGCTCTATCTAGAATCACAAAATATTAGAATTGAGTTGGCTCTCCATTTAAAGCTAAGGAAGCTGTGGAGCCGACAGAAGGGAAGCAATTTGCCCAGGTCAAATAGTGAGCTAACATCACAGATCTCCTAACTCCTATTGCAGTACTTTTTTCATAACCGTAGATAGCTTTCAAACTTTTTCACCTGCAGGACCTTTTATTCGAATAAAGCAGAAAATAAGCACAGCTACTACCCTTCCCACCTACCATTGTAGCTTTTGAAGAAATGCAACAGAATGGAGGAGCTTGGTTTGTAAACCACTGTTTTGAACTGTAGCTGAAGACTTGACCATATAAAATTGGACAGAACTAAGTATGAATCCTGGCACTGTCAGTCAGTTGCTGGCTACCTCAGGCTAGTTATTGTACCTCCCTGAGCCACAGTTTCTTCATATATGCGAGGAGATAATGCCTACGGTCTTTTGAGATCATGCTTGAAGGTGGATGAGCTGTGAGATATGCAGCAAACATTTACTGAGTTCTGTTATGTCAGGACATATGCTATCGTGCTATTAGAGGGACCATATAATAGATGTAAAATACCCAAACTGGTGCCTTGTACAAACTAGGAATTCAACAGAAGGTAGTTTGTCACAGAATTCTGAGTACCTGATGTTAAGGAAGCTTGATGAGAGATTATAGGGGACACTATTGCCACTACTGGAAGAACCAGGTCCAGAAGCCTAGCCAAGTAAGAAATAGTAGAAGAAGGAATAGTCCTGGGATAAGAGTCAGGAAGTCTGACTCTCTGTCTCAACTCCTGGCTCTATAACTTATTAATTATAGGCCTTACTTGACTGTAAACATCTTTAATTATGTCCTGGAAACAGTGCTATAAATCTCTCCTAGCCTTAAAATGTTATGATTCTATGAAACTCTTTTCAACACACTAATTGCAAACTCTCCTAGACTCTTGTCTGGCAAATAGTAGGCATGTTTACTAAAACTCTCTGGGAGGAGAGTGTAAATTGTAATGATATAGTTCATTATCAACATAGGAAACTTAGAAACTTTAGGTTGAAGTTAGATTAGATTGCTATTTATTGAAGGACACTGACTGTGATAATATATACAGTATAAAATTCTAGGAGTAGTTTAGTAGTAATGATCTGTGGTCACAGTAACTTTGTTTTTTCTGACTTTATTATTTTTCTTTGTTAGAGAAGTTGTGGCTTTACAGAACAATCATGCATAAAATACAGGATTCCCATATACCACCCTATTATTAATATCTTGTATTGGTGTGGAACATTTGTTACAGTTGATGATAGCATTTTTATCATTGTGCTAATAACTTTGGTCCATGGTTTAACTTAGAGCTCACTGTTTGTGTAGTGTAGTTCCATGGATTATTTTTTTCTATTCTGTTAACATATATACAGTCTAACATATCTCTTTTTAATCACATTCAGATACATATTTCATTGCTGTTAATTACATTCATAATATGTGCTACCATCACCACCATCCATTACTTAAACATTTCCATCTTTCCAAATAGGAACCGTGTATATTTTAAGCCTTAATTTCCCCTTCCGTATCCTTACTCCATCCCCTGGTAACCTATAGTCTAGATTCTGACACTATGAGTTTGCTTACTCAAATTATGTCAAATCAGTGGGATCATACAATATTTGTCCTTTTGTGTCTGGCTTATTTCACACAGTAACATTTTAACCCCTAGGTAACTTTCTTTACTGCCAAGCATATTTTAGGAAGACTTTTCTCTTTTATCCATTGAGACTTAAAGGATGCAAACAAAATTTAATATTAGCTGAAACAGACAGAGAAGGTTTTTAGGAGAAGAGACTATACTCTCTAAAACAATTATAAATGACCTAGGAATTCTATATTTAGGTATCTTGGATTGCTAGTTATTCATAGTACTACTTTCTTCTATTAGCATTGGCAATAGAAAGTTGACTTGTAAGCAAAAAAAATTTTTTTTCGTTTAAAAATAAATCTTCAGTCTTTTTTTTTTTTCCCCATAAACTTATGGACTCCCAAGATTAGTGAAAATGTCATAACAGTCATTTAGACTAAAATTTCTCTACCTTGACACTGATGACATTTTGGGCCAATAATTCTTTGCTGTGGGGAGCTGTCCTGTGCATTGTGGGATGTTTACCACCATCCTGGGCTCTATCCACCAGATGCCAGTAGCACCAACACCCTTTCCCCCAGGTTTGCAAACCAAACGTCAGATATTGCCATATGTCCCCTGGGGAACAAAATCACCCCAAGTTGAGAACCACTGGTTTAGTCCAAATTCCCACCTAGTGCTGGAATGCATTTTATAGTGCTCCTACTGAGCATATAGTTAGCATGTACTTCCACATTTCTGGCGGTAGGAAGCTCATTGTGGACTAAAGAAATCTGTTTCTTCTTATGAGAATTTTCTTACTGTCTTTTTACCATCTTTGAAAAATGGGATGAGGTTCCTCAGAAACAAATCCATTTCAACATATAAGTATTTCCTCCCTGCCCTCTCGAACTAAAACATATCTAAAACTGCCTGATGAAATATTACTTTTAATGCATAGCTGGGTTTGTAAGAATGGAAGAGAAATCCCCACGGTAAAAAATAAGACAAGGAGGAAACTTTAGACGGAGCGGAAGGCAAATGAAATTCTGCAGAGGCCAAGGGATTTGAGTGTTAGTGGCCAAGAAGGGATAAAGATGAAGCAATGCCTTGAGTCCGCATGAAGAAAGAAGCTAGAATTTTCAGTGAAAGGTAGATTAGAAAAATATCACCCTCTGGGACAGAGAGACAAATGGAAAACTTGGCCTGGGCTCTGGTTATGAGGTGGGGAAAAAATGGTGGTTGTGGAACTGTCTTCTTTACCCTCATGCAAGTTGAGGATTTAATATACTATTGGAATGATCCTGGAATAGTCAAGATGAGTCATTAACAAAAGTGGTTCTAAGCTGGTAGTATTCTAGAACCTCTAGAGAAGTACATTCTTAACTATGCAGACTTTGCATAGCTTAGTCCTAAACTTTAGGATTAGTCTCCCTCCTTCAAGAATTTTAGATAATAGAATTATCAGGTAGACTATTAAAAAGGGGTCTTTAAAAGTATAAAATGATAAAAAGAGAGCAAGACACCATCAAAACATAAAGACAGAGGTTTGTGGAAAGATGGCAGGATATGAGGCTCCAGGAATCAGTCTCTCCACCAAAATAACTGTTGAACTGGCAAGAATGCTCTGAATCAATTGTTTGAAACTCTGGAGTCTAGTGAAACATTTGACAGCATGGACGTGAAAGGAAGAGCTAAATGAAGAGGCTGGTAAATTTCAGTAATTATCAGTGAATTTCATCTTCTGCATAGTGGCTGCTATGCCCCATCCTGCAAATGCGTGGCAGGAAACTGTGGGGGCTGCAGCCCACATTCTTTGCTAGGAGCCAGGGTGGGCAAAAAAGGACCTTGTCCTCCAAAAATGGGGAGGGGAGGAGTATGATCAACAAAATACCAAAAACCAAATCCAACAGTGTATTAAAAGGATTATACAGTATGAAGAAGTGAGATTTATTCCAGGAATATAAGGATGGTTCAACCTAAGAAAATCAATCAATATAATACACCACTTTAATAGAATGAAGGGGAAAAAAACACATGATCATATCCATTGATAAAGAAAAGGCATATGACAAAATTCAGCATCCTTACATGATAAAAACACTTAGAACTGGGAATAGAAGGGAGCTTTCTCAACATGATAAAATACATTTATGAAACACCCACAGCAAACATCTTATTCAATGTGAAACATTGAAAGCTTTCCCCGTAAGATGAGGAGCGAGACAAAGGATGTGTGTTGTCATCCCTGTTATTCAACAATGTTATGGAAGTTCTTTGCAGAATAATTAGTTAAGAAAAGAAATACCAGGCATCCAAATTGAAAAGGAAGAAGTAAAACTATCCCTATCTCTATGACATGATCCTGTATATAGAAAATCCCAGCATATACACAGAATGCTACTAGAACTAATAAATGAATTCAGCAAAGTTGCAGGGTACAAGATCAATTAAAAAAAATCAGCTGTGTTTCTGTATACCAGCAATGAACAATCCATAAAGGAAATTAATAACACAATTCCGTTTACAATAGCATCTAGTAGAATAAAATATATAGGAATAAATTTAATGAAGGAGGTGAAACTTGTACACTGAAAACTACAAGACATTGCTAAAAGCAGATTAAAGAAGACCCAGATAAATGGGAAAATATCACATGTTTATGCATTAGAAGACTTAATATTAAGAAGTCAATACTACCTAAAGTGATCTACAAAACAGTCCAGTCCCTAACAAGTAGACTTCTAAGTGAGTGTTTTAAAGAAAGTGAGATTTCAGCCCAGGAAAACATCTAACAGAATCCCAGTTGCCCTTTTTTTGTCTGCAGAAATGGAAAAGCCAGTCCTCAAATACATATGGAAGGGTAAGGGGCCCCAGATATCCAAAAAAGTCTTTAAAAAGAAGAATGAAGTTGAAGGATTCACATGTCCTGACTTAAAAACTTACTACATAGCTATAATAATTAAAACAGTGTGGTACTGGCTTAAGGACTGACTTATAAACAAATGTAATAGAAATGGTAGTACAGATGTAAACCCACACATCAACAGACAGTTGGTTTTTTTTTTTTATTATTGCAAATTTTATTTAGATATATTCACGTACCATAATATCCATCCAAAGTATATAATCAGTGTCTCACAGTATCATCACCTAATTGTGCAATCATCATCACAATGAATTTTAGAACATTTTCATTACTCTAAAAAGAAAAATAACAAATGGACATAAAAAGAAAACCCAAAACACCCAATACCCCTTATCCCCCCCATTATTGACCCCTAGTATTGATATGTTTGTTACTATTGATGAAAGAATATTACAATATTATTAACTATGGTCCATATTTGCAATAGGTACTCTTTTCCCATATACTCTTCTATTATTAACTCTATGTACCAGTGTCATACATTTGTAGTAGTTCATGAAAGAACTTATTTATATTTGCAGTTTTAAACATCATCCACCACAAGGTTCACTGTGTTATACAATCTCATATTTTAACCACTAGTTTTCTTTTTGATAACATATATGACTCTAAACAACCCCTGTCAATTATATTCACCTATAATTCAGCACTATTATAATCCCAGTAACAAGCTACTGTCAACTCTATCCATTACCAAATATTTAAGTTCATCCTCATTAAAAACTCTACATATTAGGCAACCGCTCCACATTCTCTAGCCTCATTCTGTCTCTTGGTAACCTGTATTCTATAAGTTTTATGATTATGAGTTTACATATTCTAATTCATATTAGTGAAATCATACATTATTTGCCCTTTTGCATGTCTGAATTAATTTCATTCAGCATTATGTCGTCAAGGTTCATCCATGTTGTGTGCTTCATGACTTCATTCCTTCTTACTGCCGAGTAATATTCTGTCATATGTATATACCACATTTTGTTTATCCATTCAATGGTTGATGGACACTGGGATTGTTTCCATCTTTTGGCAATTGTGAATAATGCTGCTTTGAACATCAGTGTGCAAATGTCTGTTCATGTCCCTGCTTTCAGATCTTCTGGGTATATAATGAGAGGCAGAATTGCCAGGTCATAGGGCAACTCAATATTCAGTGTTCTGAGGAACTGCCAAAACTGTCCTCCACAGCAGCTGTACCATTTTACATTCCCACCAGCAGTGAGTAAGTGTTCCTATTTTTCTACTTCCCCTCCAACACTTGTAGTTTCTTGATTAATAGTGGCCATTCTAATAGGCATGAGATGATATCTCATGATTTTGATTTGCTTTTCCCTAATAACTAGTGAAAATGAGCATCTTTTCATGTGCTTTTTAGCCATTTGTATATCCTCTTTGGAGAAATGTCTATTCATGTCTTTTGCCCATTTTATAATTGGATTGTTTGTCTTTTTATTGTTGAGTTGTAGGATTTCTTCATATATTCTGGATATCAAATCCTTACCAGATATGTGGTTACCAAATATTTTCTCCCTTTGAGTTAGCTGCTTTTTCACCCTTTTGACAAAGTCTCCTTTCAAACACCAAAGCATTCAATCTTGAGGAGGTCCCATTTCTCTATTTTTTTTCTTTTGTTGCTTGTGTTTTGGATATAAGGGCTAAGAAACTACCCCCATCACTAGGTCTTGAAGATGTTTCCATGTATTTTCTTCTAGCAGTTTCTTTACATATTAGGTAGTTTTATGGTACTGGCTCTTATATTTAGGTCTTTGATCCACTTTGCGTTAATTTTTGTATATGGTGTGAGGTAGAGATCCTTTTTTATTCCTTTGGATATAGTTATTCAGTTCTCCACCACTTGGTTTTTGACAAGGGTACCCATCCATTCACTGAGAAAAAATAGCCTCTTCAATAAATGTTGCTAGGACAAGCATAAATTCAAATGCAAAAAAAAAAAAAGAAAAAAGAATTTAGACCCTCCCTCCCTCACCGTGTACAAAAGTTCACTCAAAATTCATCAACAGCCTAAATATAATAGCTAATACTATAAAACTCATAAGAAAAAACATAAGGAATATCTTCACAATTTTGTATTAGGTAATGGATTCTTAGAGGTTACTTCAAAAGTACAACTAAAAAAAAACTGGACTTCATCAAAACTAAAAATTTTACTCTCAAAAGGATATTAGCAAGAAAGTGATAAGATTACCTACAGAATGGGAGAAAATATTTGGAAACCAGATACCTGATATGGCTTTAATAGCCAGAATATATAAAGAACACCTACCACTCAAATAACAAAAAGACAAATAACTCTATCTAAAAATGAGCAAAAGAATTGAATAGACAATTCTCCAAGATATGCAAATGGATAATAAGCACATGAAAAGGTGCTCAACATCATTAGCCATTAGGGAAATGTAGATCAAAACTAAGATAAGATATTAATACATATCCACTAGGATGGCTGCTATTAAAATAAAACCAAAAGTAAGTGTTAGTCCTAATGTAAACTATGGACTATAGTTAAAAGTAATATTTTAATATTCTTTCATCAGTTGTAACAAAGGTACCACACCAGTGCAAAGTGTCAACAATAGGGGTAGATACGGAATGTTGTATTTTTTACATGACTTTTATGTAAACCTAAAACTTCTCTAATTTACTCTTTTTGGAGTAATGAAAATGTTCTAAAACTGATCGTGGTGATGAATGCACAGCTCTGTGAATATACTAAAAGCCATTGATTGTACACTTTGGTTGGGTTGTATGTTATATAAATATATCTCAATAAAACTGATTTTAAAAAATGAAAAAAAAAAAAAAGTAAGTGTTAGTGTTAACAAGGATGCAGAGAAATTGGTACTCTTCTTCATTGTTGGTGGAAATATAAAACAGAGCAGCCAATGTGGAAAACAGTTTGTTGATTCCTCAGAAAGTTAGGCATAGAATTATCATATGGCCTGGAAAACCCACTTTTAAAAATATACCCCAAAGAATGAAAGCAGGGACTCAAACAGATATTTGTACACATTTATCATAGTATTATTCACAATAACAAAAAGGTGAAAGCATCTCAAGTGTCCGTCATGAGATGGACAGATAAACAAAGATGCAAGATGTGCATACAGTGAAATATTTTTCAGTCATAAAATGAAATGCAGTGCTGATACTTGCTACAACATAGATGAACCTTGAAGCCATCATATTGAGTGAAATAAACCAGCCAAAAAAAGGACAATTATTGAATTTCTCTTATATGTATTTCTCTTATATGAAATATTTAGAATAATAGTTTACCAGGGTTGGAGAGGGGTGAATTCTCAGTTATTGCTTACTAGGTATGACTTTCTGTTTGGGATGATGAAAATGTGCTGGAAATAGAGAATAGGGAAAGTTATGTAACATTTGCAGTATACTCAATGTCACAGAATTGTACACTTAAAAATGGCTAAAATAGAGGGAAAAAAAGAAGCTTGTGTTCACTGGTTTCTTAGCATAAACAATAAAAGCAAAAGATAAAATATATGAATTTCAGTTCATCAAAATGGAAAACTTATGCTTATTAAGACACTATCAAAGTACCCCAATTAAATGTGGGCAAGCAACTTAAATAGATATTTCTCTAAAGAAGATATACAAATGGTCAATAAGCACAAGGAAAGATGCTCTACATTATTGGTCATCAGGGAAAAGCAAATCAAAACTAAAATGAGATATCACTTCACATCCATTAGGGTGGCTATTATTTTTTCAAGCAAAAACAAAAACAAAGCTCAGAAAATACAGACTTCAGGTTGACAAAGAAGGAGACTTGGGGTCAACAAAAATGGTGACATACATGCTGCAGCATGCTCTTCCCCCACAGAATCTTTAACAACTATCAAAAACTGTCAGAGCCATCTTCCTCAAAATTCAGTAATAAAGTTGAAGTTTCCAGGAACTGAGCAAGTGCTGAATTAAGAAAATGCAGTTTGTGAACTTAATTAACAGCACTGAATTATCTATTTGAATGTAGTTAAAAAGGGAAAATTTTAGGTTGTAATTATGTTTCTAGGATAATTTTTTTTTTAATTCATGAAACTACACACCACAGATAGTGAATCCTAATGTAAGCCATAGACTATAGTTAATAGTAGAGTTATGAAAATGTGCTTTCATAGTTGTAATAAATGTACCACACCAATGCAAGTTGTTAATAATAGGGTGGTATATGGGAATCTTGTGTTTTATACATGATTGTTGTACAAACCCACAACTTCACTATTTAAGAAAAAAAAAAGTCAAAGAAAATACAGCTTTAAAAATAGTAGGGTAAGCTTGTGGCACCCTTGCTGGTTCCTCTCGCACTCCCTCTGCAGCACAATGTGGAGCCAGCCTGTGCTACCATTAGGGCTCCCTGGCTCTATTCTGGAGGGAGCAGAGTAACCCTTATGTGCATACTGTAGTTGCTTGTATGTCCCTGCCAGTCTATCATGTGGCAGCCTGAAAGAATGAAACAGGAAAATTGTCCTTGGATTGCCCTCCAACAACTTGACCTGCAGGCAGAAGCAGCTTGCGGACAGCTAAAGCAGTGTACAAAACGATCAAGTCAAAGCAGCTTAGGGCAAAGGATTACCAATTTATAGAGCATCCTCGGGGGGTGGGGGTGGAGGATTAATCTATTTCATAGGAGTGGAGGGGACATTCAGATTCCTGTAAACCTGGAGAAACCTAAAGCTACAATCGAACACAGGTTCAGAAAAGACAGAGAGGACTCTGCACGTCACTTTTGTCTTGGGCCAATCTTGATAAGATGACTAAATTCTAAAGGAGAGCACCAGCCACTGTAGACCCAGTGTGCAAAGACTATGATAGATGTTGTTTTTTTTTTTTTTTGCTGTAGTTTGTTTCTTTAGTTCCTGGCACTAAACTGTCATATCACTAGTTGAATACAGCCTCAAGGAATATACAACTCAGGGACTGAATCCAAAAGTTAAAACATTAAAATATTAAAATATGCACTATGCATCAAAAAAAAAAAATGCAAGAGTACCAGTAAAAAGTAAATGACAGTCTTATTGGGGATTAACAGCCCCAATCATCAGCTGATGATTATTTCTTGTCTAACTTATTTGAAATTTGGTTTGTATAGATTCAAACTCTTTGGTAAAGTAACATGTTAAGGATGACTAAAATAATTCCAAAGGAGCAATGCTAGAGTAGTTTTAGAGAATTGAATTCATGTTACATAAACCTTACAGTAAAATGGAAATTTCATGTAGCTGCAAAAGGTTTGAGTTTGAAAAACTAACTTAATTTCTTTGACATTAAATGCAAACATTGATAATAAAATAAGATGTTAATACTCTCCTATTTAAAAAAACAAAAGTAAACGACAGCCTATACAAAGGAACAAGATGAAAATTCAGAAGCTATGAATGTGGAAAACCCTATTTTGGATATATCACTAAAAGACTTTAAAAAAATCATCCTCAATATGTTCAAAGAGATTAAGGAAAACATGGAAAACAAATAAAGGATATCAGGAAAACAATGAATGAAAATATAAGAACCTCAATAAATAGAAATTTTATAAAGGAACCAACCAGAAATACTGGAATTGAAGACAACAATAACTGAAATGAATATTTCCCTAGAGGGTTTCAACAGCAGATTGGAGTGGGCAGAAGAAAGACTCAGTGAACCCGAAGACAAGACAAGTTAAATGATTTGGGCTGAAGAGCAGAAAGAAAAGAATGAAGAAACATGAACAAAGTCTGAGAGACCTGTGGGACACCAGAAAGCATATCAATATATACATTATGGGAGTCCCAAAAGGATAAGAAAGAAAGGGGAAGAAGGAATACCCAAAGAAATAATGGCAGAAAACTTCCCAAATTTAACAAAAGATAAAATACACACAATCAAGAAGTCCTGTGAACCCCAAACAGGATAAACTTAAAAAAAAGCCACACACAGACACATAGTAGTCAATTGTCCAATGCCAAGGACAGGGAAAGAGTTCTGAAAATCTCAAGAGAACAGCAACATATTAT
This sequence comes from Choloepus didactylus, assembly GCF_015220235.1. Taxonomy (NCBI): domain Eukaryota; kingdom Metazoa; phylum Chordata; class Mammalia; order Pilosa; family Megalonychidae; genus Choloepus; species Choloepus didactylus. Next base: position 38,532,265 of record NC_051325.1, on the reverse strand, counting down.
TTACAAGGGAGTCCCATTAAGATTAAGTGCCAAACTCTCATTAGAAACCATGGATGCAAGAAGACAGTGGATAAAATATTTAAAGTGCTGAAAGAGTTTATCACCAGTATTCCTGCTGAAGGAGGTATAGTAGTGAAGCTAGCTGTAGGAGTTTATCACCACTGTACCTGCCCTACAAGCAATGCTTGTAGGAGTTCTTCAGACTGAAAGGAAAGTACATAGACAATAGTTTGAACAAACATGAAGAAATAAAGATATTTGGTAAGGGTAACCATATGGATAATTTTAAATGCCTGTTCTATTGTCTTGTATTTTTTGGTATATAACTACAGGTTTTACTTCTTATAGGTTCTAAAATGAAATTTTATAAAAAGTAATGATAAATGTATGGTTTTGGACATACAGTGTACTAAGTTATAATTCATAAAAACCAACATAAAAAATAGGTGGACAGAAGGATATAGAACAGTGTGTATGCTTTTGAAGTTAAATTGGTATCAAATTGTTAGAGATTTAGGATATTAAATTTAAGCCTGGTGGTAACCACAAAGAAAATAACTGAAAAATATGTACAGAAGGAACTGAAAAGGACTCAAAATGGTACAGTACAAAAAAGCAAATAAATATGAAAGTAAGCAATAACAGAAGAATTGAGAGGCAAAAAAAGACCGAATAGCAAAATGGCAGAAGAAAATCCTGTATTATCAATCATTACTTTAAGTGTAAGTGGATTAAACACTCCAGTCAAAAGTCAGAGTTTGACAGAATGGATAAAAAAGCATGACCCAACTATGCTGTTAACAAGAGACCCACCTTAAATTAAAAGACACAAGTAGGTTGAAAGTAAAAGGATGGAAAAATATGCCATGCAAATGGCCACCAAATTAAACTGGGAGAGCTATACTAATATTAGATAAAATATACTTTAAGTCAAAAGCTGTTACAAGAAACAAAGTTGGTCACTATATAATGATAAAGGGCCAAAAAAGTCCCAAATATATGAAGCAGATATTGCCAAATTTGACAGATTTGAATGGAAAAATAGTTCTACACTAAAGAGACTTCAATACAGGACTTTCAGTAATGAATAGAACTTCTAGACAGAAGTTCAATAAGGAAATAGAAAACTTAAATGATACTATAGGCCAACTAGATCCAGCAGACATATGTTGAACATTTCACCCAACCACGGCAGGTTACACGTTCTACTCTAGGGTCCATGGGTCATTCTTCAGGATAGACCATATGTTCTGTCACAAAACAAGTCTGAATAAATTTTAAAAGATTGAAATCATACAATGTATCTTGTCTAAGCAAAATGGAATGAAGCTGGAAATCAAAAATAGAGGCAGAGCTGGAATATATACAAATATGTGGATATTAAAGAATGCAGTCTTAAACAGCCATTGGGTAAAAGAAGAAATCACAAGGGAAATCAAGAAACATTTTGAGGTGAATGAAGAGAAAAACACAGTGTACCAAAATCTGTGATGCAGCAAAGGCAGTGCTGGGAGAGAAATTTATAGCTCTCAATGCTTACATTAAAACAGAAGGAAGATGTCAAATCTGAAACCAAACCTCACACCTGGAGGAAATAGAAAAAGGAGAGCAAACTAAACCCAAAAAGAGAAGAAGGCAGGAAATAACAAAAGATAAAAGTGGAGATAAATGAAATAGAGAAGAAAAAAAGCAGAGAGAGAAATCGGTGACACCAGAAGCTGGTTTTTGAAAAGATCAAATCGACAAACCTTTAGTTAAACTGACAAAGAGGAAAAAGGGAAAAGATGCAAATCACTAGAATCAGCAATGAAAAGGAGGTCATCACTAGGTCCATGGGGTCATCACTACTGGCCCCATGGAAATAAGTAAAAAGGATTATGAGGATTTATAAACAACTGTGTGCCAACAAATTAGAAAACCTAGATGAAATGGACAAATTCTTAGAAACACCCAAACTACTTACCCTAACTCAAGTAAAAATAGGAGATCCCAACAGGCCAATAACAAGTAAAGAGATTGAATCAGGAATCAAAAAGCTCCCAACCACAAAAAAGAACAGGAACAGGCTTCATTGCTGAATTTTACCAAACATTTCAAGAATTACTAGTGCCAATCCTGCTCAAACTCTTCAAAAAAGTTGAAAAGGAGGGAACACTTCCTAACTCATCATTATCCTGCTAACAAAGCCAGATAAAGACACCACAAGAAAATGAAATTACAGATCAAATGTCCCTCATGAATATGGATGCAAAAATCCTTGACAAAATACTAGCAAACTGAATCCAATAGCACATTGTAAGTTATAGACCATGGTCAACTGGGATTTATCCCAAGTTTGGTAAGAGTGGTTCAACATAAGAAAGTCAATTAATGTAATAAACCACGTAAATGAAACGAAGGAAAAAGCCACGTGATCATTTCAGTTGACACAGAAAAGGCATGTGACAAATTACAGCTGCTCTTTGTGATAAAAACACTCAGAAAACTAGGTATATCAGGAAACATGCTTAACATGATAAAGAACATACATGATAAAACCACAGCTAATATCATACTAAACTGGTGAAAGATATAAAAGTTTCCCCCTAAGAACAGGGACAAGACAAGGATGCCCACTATAATCCACTTAATTGTACACTTTAAGTGGGTGAATATATGGTATATGGATTATATCTCAATAAATGTTACTAAATTTTTCAAAAAAACAAAGGGAGATTTTAGGAAAAAACAAGTTAATAGAAATTTAAAAATCATTGAAATTAAATTAGAGTTAGATTGGAAAGTGAATTTAAAGAAATTACCCAGAGTGCAGGAGAGAGAAAGAAATATGAAAGAGCTCAAGAAGTGTGAAGGATACAATAAGAAGGCTTGACATCCATCTGAAATGAGTTCTAGAAGAAGAGGATAAAGAAATTGGGGAGGGACAATAATCAGAGAAAAAGTGAAATTTTTTCAGAACTGGTGAAAGACATGAGTTCTCAGATTCAGAAACCAATCCTGAGCACTATAAAAATAAATTCACATCTGAAAACAATATTGTAAAACTTTACAGCATGAGACACAGAGTGGGAGTATAAATTGGTAAAACCACTATTGAGAGCAATTTTGCAATATCTAGTAAAATTAAAGATGCTTATGCTTTAAAACCTAGCAATTCTAAGTATATAGTCTGAAGATACACTCATATATATCCACAAGAATACCTGACATCTACACAGCATTGCAAAATTGTAAGAGTAAAAATTTAGGGGAATAAACATTATTCATTAGCAGGAGAATGGACATATGGTTCCTTAAAATGGAGCACTATTATATTAGTCAAAATGGATAAACTGGAATCTCAAAAACATCGAATTTGAAGAAGAATCCATATACATGATGCTACTTATACAAAGCTTAAAAGCATACAAAAAATAGTATGCACTTTTTATGCATTTTACATATATTTGTAACATGCATAGAAATGTAGGCCCCAATTATTAGATTAGAGGAAGGGTGTGTGGAGAGGGATTGGGAAGGAATAGAGGGGTTCTGCTGTATCTATGTATGTATCTGAAGAAGAGAAGAGCAAAATGTTTTAGATTTAAATAAGCTGGAAGATGGATATAGAAAATTTCCATATTTTCTCATATTCTTGAAATATTTTGTTAAAAAACAAAAATTGTGCAAAGTACTCTATTTTAGGGATTTTTTTCTTCTAGGATTAATAAGGATGACCAGCCCTGCCACTGTTATGATACCCCAGGGTGGAAACATGCCATCTTCCATGCTAGCACCAGGGCCCAGTCCAGAGCTGCAGCCCAGGACGACTCGCCCTGCTTCTCAGTCAGGTAAAAAAGGACTTCCAGTTTTGAGGATTGGAGAGACTGAACTCCTAGCATAGAGCATTACAAAATTCAGCTGTCTCTGATGCCAAATTCTTACCTGCCCAACTCAAATACCACCTTCTTTACAAAATCTGGCTTGATTTCTTCAAGCTAAATTAAGTCATTTTCTTCTTAGAATTTCCGTTATTCTTTCTTAGTTCTACTCCAACATTTGTAAAAATGTGTGCCTTAACATACTTAGTCCTGCAAGATACTCCACAATAGAGAATTTTGTAGTCATGTAAATTTGGGAAATGCAGCATAGTTTACCCTCCCTCCCCCAAATTCAAGATTAACATATTGTAGGCATCAAAAGTCCTACAGTGAAGAAAGCTTTATAAGGTTGGTAGGTCCAGTGTTTTCCCAAACCTAAAATTGACTATGTTTTGTTTTGTTTGTTTTATTTTGTTTCTTATATCATTAATTAACTTGGTTCCCAGAATATGCTTTGGAAAATACCATTCTCCATATTTTATGTTTGGCTCTTACATCAGCTATTTAGCCATAAGCTCTTTTTAGGCAGAATTCATCTTTCTATCATGTTGGCACATTGCTTTACACAAAGAAGGTGCTCATGAACGTTTTGTTGAATGGTATGAGCAGATTTTACTCTCTATCTGCACAATTGCCACGACCACTGCTCTAGGATATAGATTGTTATAGGTTAATTATTGCTTTGTTGTCTGTCTTTAAACAGATGCAATGGATCCACTTCTCTCTGGGCTTCACATACAGCAGCAAAGTCATCCCTCGGGATCTTTACCTACTCCACACCACCCAATGCAGCCTGTCCCTGTGAACAGACAAATGAACCCAGCTAATTTTCCCCAGTTGCAACAGCAGCAGCAGCAACACCAACAACCGCAGCAGCAACACCAACAACCACAGCAGCAGCAACAGTTACAGGCCAGACCCCCACAGCAGCATCAGCAGCAACAGCCACAGGGAATTCGACCCCAGTTTACTGCCCCAACTCAGGTGCCTGTTCCTCCAGGCTGGAACCAGCTGCCTTCTGGAGCCCTTCAGCCTCCTCCAGCCCAGGGTACTTTGGGCACAATGACTGCAAACCAAGGATGGAAGAAGGCTCCCCTGCCTGGCCCAATGCAACAGCAACTCCAGGCAAGACCATCCTTAGCCACGGTACAGACACCTTCTCACCCTCCCCCTCCATATCCCTTTGGCAGCCAGCAAGCTTCACAAGCCCATACAAACTTTCCTCAGATGAGCAACCCAGGCCAGTTCACAGCTCCTCAGATGAAGAGCTTGCAGGGAGGGCCCTCCAGAGTCCCGACCCCCCTGCAGCAGCCCCACCTCACCAACAAGTCTCCTGCCTCCTCACCCTCCTCCTTCCAGCAGGGATCCCCTGCATCGTCCCCAACGATTAATCAAACTCAGCAGCAGATGGGACCAAGGCCACCTCAAAATAACCCACTTCCCCAGGGATTTCAGCAGCCCATCAGCTCTCCAGGTCGGAATCCTATGGTTCAACAGGGAAACGTGCCACCTAACTTCATTGTCATGCAGCAGCAACCACCAAACCAGGGGCCACAGAGTTTACATCCAGGCCTGGGAGGTGAGGAACACTGAAGCTATTTGTATTGGTAAATTTGCAGGAGACAGATATTAGTAGAACTTCAATTTTTAGAGTCTAATGGAGGGAGTAAAATAAGGGTGTAATTGTTTTTGTGGCTATGATGGTGACATTTTATAACTTAGATCACTTGATACATTAGGTAGCAGCTTACTGGTAAAATTTAAGCTAGTCCTCTGGATAAAAGTACAGGTAAAATTCCGTATAGAGAGGGTTCATTTTGTTCTCCAAATTATTTTTGTTTGATCTTGTACTAATAAAATGTCCAGAAGAAACATGCATTTTATTAGCAACTTAAACTACTCAGCTATTGAAAAGATTAAGATTATTCAGTAGAACAAAAATGAGAAGATAAGTATAGGGTCTTTTTGGGAAAAAGGTCCTTCTAGTTATCAATTTTGATAATCCTTGTTAGTAAAAGAGTAAGCATGGTATTTGTTAAATTTGATTGAAGTACTAAAGGGGAATAAGTTCAGAAATTATTGACTTTTATAGTTTTTTAATGCCAATGCCTGCTCCTTAGAGAGAGATTCCACCAGTTATACCTAAAGGAGATTTATTTATTTATTTTGTAAGGTGCCTCTTGTATGAAGAAAAAGCAATGGAGCTTAATGTGTGAGAGGTAAAACGATTACAGTAGAACTTATCCATCTCCATGTTTGTTATTTATTCTTATTAATCATTGATAATGGTACACATGAGTGTGATTGGAGCTTTTCAGTAAGGTATTGAGAGTGTCAGTAATACTGTCATCTGATAAACATACCCCTCACCAAAAGACACCCATTACCTACCCAGAAAAACCCTTGCACCTCTAGCACAACATAGCAAAGGCATGTTCCCGTCGTTTCTGGTAAAATTAAGTTGCTCATCAGTCTTTTCACTCTCTTATAATTAATTTAGCTGACATGCAGGCTCTAACATTTGAATCCTAAGACATTTTTAGAAAAAAGTAAGTGTGTTTCAGCTCCAAACTTCACTGTCTGGGCATCTATTCCTAGATCAGTGGAAGCTGGGTAGTCCCTCTTGCAAATGTGATTACTGACTTAATTACAATGGAAGCATGCAAATGGGGACTTGTCACTGCTGAAAAAAGGACAAATGCATATTTGTCTACAAAAAGTGTTTTTTAGGGCATTATAAATTTGGCCCTTAAAAGAATAATAAATAGAATAATACAAGAAAATTTTAAATGAGCTTTAGGACTTGATGCTTTCATAGAGCAGATAGTGTGCTTACCTAGGTGATCTAGTCACATCAAGGCCTGTGAAACAATGAGTGGGTTCTGAGGTTCTCCTTATTAAGTATTTGTTTTCTGAAATTCGGCCTTCCTATACAAGAGAAGTAATACTATAGTAAGTTTCCATTAGAGCATGGTTTTTGGTACCATAGCTGTCAGAATTGCAGAAAATCTTGAGGGAAGGGCATAATGATAAATTTACTACAGCCCCACTTTGAAGCCCCAATGAACTGTTTCTAATCTGTCTTTCCAAAGAGACAAGCATAAATAATATTGGGAGGAAATTTTTTGCAGAGGAGATTGTCATTCATTTCTCTAAAAGTAAACAAACCACCTATCCTTCATTTCAGGACCCAGCTCTTTGTTATATAGTATGTATATCAGTTTGTTTGAGTATGAGAGCATTTAGTTTATTCCCCTGGTACCTGTGTTAAAGTGTGTAAAGTTTGGGGATCTCTTGTATTACAGAGAAAAGTGAGCCTTCAAACCTTGCTATGGTGTGGCCTCAGATCACAATTAGGGAGCAGATTGCCATCTTTTCCTTGGCATGTTCTGAGTGTAAATTTTTTAGTATTTCTTTTTTATTTTGACTCTGCTCATGTAGAAGATTGTGTTGATTTTTTTAACCATCTTTCCCAACCTTGTTATTAAAGATCCTACCTGTGTGATAGAGAGAGCTAAGCCAGTGGAGACTTCATGCAGCTCATCCTTCCTTATTCATTCCACAGCTAAGCAAGAGTATAAATTTACTAGGTAACTGCCTTACTCATTGTTTTCTATTAAGGAATGCCTAAACGCCTCCCACCTGGCTTCTCAGCAGGACAGGCCAATCCGAACTTTATGCAAGGTCAGGTGCCTTCGACTACAGCAGCCACCCCTGGGAATTCAGGAGCCCCTCAGCTGCAAGCAAATCAAAATGTCCAGCATGCAGGTTTGTATTCTGCCATTTATTCAGCCAACATTTATTGAGCATCGTGTGGTAGATACCCTGATAGGCAACAGGGATAAGTAAGTCCTGGTCCCTCTCCCTAATTTCAAACCTGTAAATAATTATTCTTTCAGGTCAATGATATATCCATTGTAGGTAAAATGTCTCAGGAACCTGGAAACATCTATGGAAAGGAGGTGAAATTTGAGTTAGTGCAGGGGGTCGGCAAATTTTTTTTGTAAAGGCCAGATAGTATATACTTTACATTTTGCAGGTTTTATTGTCTCTGTTTCAAAACTCACTCTGCAGTTGTAGTGTGAAAGCAGTCACAGACAGTATGTAAATGAGTGAGCAGTTCCAAACTCCGTTTATTTACAAACAGGCGATGGGCTGGATTTGGCCCATGGGCCCTAATGTTGCAACCCCTGAGTTAGGGCTTGCTCAGACAGTAAAAGGACAGTAGGCATTTCTGGTAAAAGAAGCCGTAGGTACAAAGGCATGGAGGCACGTGGGATGTTTGAATTGCAACTTTTAAAATCTCTATATAGTACATATTAGCTTTCTAATGCTGGACATCTGAATCCTTATTTACAGTGTGATATTAGAAAGGTCAAACTTGAATCAGTACAGATTTAATGTCAACAGTGTTCTGTATATAAGAAGAAATTTTAGAGGAGAGTGAGGTTAGGATGAAGCAGAATGGCTAAAAAGTATTTGTAATGCAGTGTTCTCTAAGCCCAGCCCTCATGTTTCCAGTTGCTAAGTTATCACATGATGATCCTCTTACCCTTTCATATTAAAGCAATTTGGACTTAAGTAGCCCAAACATTTTCTGAACTCCCATTCTCACTTGGAGTTAATTGAGTTGTGTGGTTCTGACTTTAACTGTGTATCACTAAGGAATGAGAGAAGTCCTGACATAATAAGAAAAGTTCAAACTACCTGTTGAAGGGTGAGAGAACAGTAGGGCTGTTTGACTTTCCCTATCTGCTAATGCAGAAAACCTCATTCCTAAGTTATGTTATATGAATTCGTGTTTTTTATAGGGAGTTTTAAAACAGTGAAAAAATCATAATTCATCTACCCTAGCAGAGCTATTTTGTATTTTTATATGGTACCTTCCTCATGAACGTATTGTTTTATTATATCCCCATTTATCCTATCTAAAATAGCCCCACTCTTGCCATTTTCTGTCTTCTTACTGTACTTTGTCTTCTTAGTTTTTACCAGTTCCTGAAAAGATACTTATCTATTTGTTTATTGTCTTTCTTGCCATCTAGATTGAAAGCTCCAAGGGGAGCCATGGTATGATCTATCTTGTTTATTGCTATTACCTCAGTACCAGAAGTGCCTTGTAAATATTGGGTACTCAAAAAATAATTATTAATTGAATGAATATACACTGAGATGAATAATTTTAAACAGTAGCCATGGCGTTCAAGTTTAAGAATTTATAAGGCTAGTAGAGAAAATCTTCCTTGGGGTTCAGGAAGAGTCTATACACGATAAACAAGGGACAGTTCACCTGCTTCACTGGCTGGAGCATCGACTGGCCTCATAACTTCATTGTGGATGCCACTTTCTAATCCCCCATTTAAAAGTGAAGAATAAAATGGAGATCAAATAAGCTAGATGATTATTGAATAAAAAGGGAGAGAGGGTGTAAGTAGCTATAGGAAAATCCCAAAGACTCAACTAAAAGTAAACACTGCAGCAAGCCAGGCAGTGTCCTTTGTCTAAATTAGAACTAAGTCAGAAAAATAGAACATGTCCCATTTGATCCCACCAGGAATTGCCACGGAGGAGGGTCACTGAAGTTTTAACATCTGTTGTTGACTGTCCTCTGTCTGCAAGCTTCTGTCAGTCAATTCCCACTAGAGGCTCAGCTTCCAGATCAGGATTAAATAATTTTTACCACATCCATAAGTGGTGACCTGTCCTTAGGAAGTATTAGGTGTTCCTTTCTTTAAGGTGCAGCATCCAGATATTACACACATAGCCTTTGAAAGTTACTAGTTTTCCAAGAAGCATTTTTAAATGTCTTCTCACAATTGTCAAGGTTTTCCTGAGAGGACATATCACATACTTTGTTTCCCTGACTCATCTAAAGCAGAGCTTAGTTCAGTAGCCTACAGTACTTTTAATTAATTTTCTTCATCATAAGATAGCCACAAGTCATTTTTAAACAATGAAATGCATCTTTCTCTTTTTTTAACCTGAAAGAAAGTTAACTTTATTGATCTGTGAAATATTATCTTTGTTACCAAATAGTAAAGGAACTGTTTACTCTTCTCTATTGCATAGTCATTAAGACTGTAAATGATTATGCAACAGTTACATCTCCATAGTTCAGAGTTCAAAACCCATAGAAAGCATGTCAAGCACAGCACATCTGTTTATGTTGGTCAGTACAGATATGAATGGTGGCTTTCTTTTTAATTAAGGTAATTTGGGTATTTAATGCCAATAAGATAATAGCATTTTTCTGAAACTGTACTTTTTTTTTTGAAGGTGGTCAAGGAGCTGGTCCTCCTCAAAACCAGATGCCGGTGTCCCATGGGCCACCAAATATGATGCAGCCCAGCCTTATGGGAATTCATGGCAACATGAACAATCAGCAGGCTGGTAGTTCTGGGGTTCCTCAGGTGAACCTGGGCAACATACAAAGCCAGCCCCAGCAGGGCCCACCATCTCAGCTGATGGGCATGCACCAGCAGATCGTGCCCTCCCAGGGCCAGATGGTCCAGCAACAAGGAACCTTGAACCCTCAGAACCCCATGATCCTCTCTAGGGCCCAGCTTATGCCCCAGGGCCAGATGATGGTGAACCCTCAGAACCAAAATCTTGGGCCCTCACCCCAAAGGATGACCCCACCCAAGCAGATGCTTCCCCAGCAGGGCCCACAAATAATGGCATCACATAACCAGATGATGGGGCCTCAGGGGCAGGTTTTGCTCCAACAAAACCCAATGATAGAGCAGATCATGACCAATCAGATGCAGGGGAATAAGCAGCAGTTTAATGCTCAGAACCAATCCAGTGTCATGCCGGGACCAGCACAGATAATGAGGGGACCAACTCCTAACATGCAAGGAAACATGGTGCAATTTACGGGACAGATGTCAGGACAGATGCTGCCCCAGCAAGGGCCTTTGAACAACAGTCCATCTCAGGTTATGGGGATTCAGGGGCAGGTCCTGCGGCCCCCAGGGCCCAGCCCACACGTGGCCCAGCAGCATGGTGATCCTGCTACCACAGCAAATAATGACGTCAGCCTGTCTCAGATGATGCCTGACGTTAGCATGCAACAAACCAACATGGTTCCCCCCCACGTGCAGGCCATGCAGGGAAGCAGTGCTTCAGGAAACCACTTCTCAGGCCATGGGATATCTTTCAATGCACCTTTCAGTGGAGCACCCAATGGAAATCAGATGTCCTGTGGTCAGAATCCAGGCTTCCCAGTCAATAAGGATGTCACGCTAACAAGTCCATTGTTGGTCAACTTATTGCAGAGTGACATCTCTGCAGGCCATTTTGGGGTAAACAATAAGCAGAATAATACCAGCGCAAATAAACCGAAGAAGAAGAAACCCCCTCGGAAGAAGAAAAATAGTCAGCAAGATCTAAAGTAGGTTGTGATAGTTTTGCATCAAATCTTATTCATTTGTTTCTGTGTGGACACCTTTTTTTGATGGAAAATTTTAAGCATATATAAAATTAGAATAGTATAATGAAATCCCCCTGCTTCAACAATTATTAACTCATTGCCTATCTTGCCTTCATCTTTGTTCTCCTCCACTGCCCTATTGATTATTTTAAAGTAAATTCACATTGTAAATATTTCAGTTTGTACTTGTAAACGATAAGAACTGTTTTTATATGGCCACATAATACCATTAGCGCACCTTTAAAAAGACTAATACTTCTTTAATATTCTTGTATCTGGACAGTGTTCAAATTTCCAAGATTGTCTCAAACTATTGTATTTTACAGTTTGCTTGTTCAAATAAGGATCCAAACAAGGTTCATGTTGTGGTTGGCTGACTTGTGTCTTAAATTTGTAGTCTCAAGGGTTATAGCACTCAGCTAGAAAAGTACCTAGTGCTACCACACTGCAACTCCACAAGGCACTTAGTTTCAGGCAAGTAATAGCTGTTGAGGAACCAAAGAGGAGCAGTGTGTTTGGGAAATGAAAACTGCTTAAGGAAACTTCCTGCTATTCTCTCAAATAGAAATGGTTTTTGCACAGGTGCCTTTCTTTTTAAGGCACTTTAACATCTCTGGACGCTTAAAAACCCACAGTAAGAATATTGGGCCTTTTAAATCAGTTATCCTTTCTGTAAAGGTTCTCCAGGTAAGTTCTTTTACAAGATCACAGTAGGAAGAGCAATTAACTAATTTATATTTCATTTCCTAAAGCTAAGTGTTAAGTCATTTTGGGCTCTGATAAAGTGTTTCCAGAAGGAATATTTATTGAGCTGGATTTTCTACCTTTAATCATAAAACTGAAATTCAGAAACATTTATTAACAGGGAATAGTAGCTAATGAATGTAAACAAGTTAGTTGAAATAAACTACTAGAGCTACAGAAAAAGAATAGAGGTGCTTTATTTAAACTAGCTTAAATGTGCAAAATAAAACCAACTATCTTTCTCTAGCCTTCCCATAACATTTCTTTGGTTGTACTCTAATATTATATCATACTCATTTGCTGCTTCTTTCATCTTATGCTTTAAAAGCCAGTCATTGTATATTAATTACCTATATTTTCCTGAATTCAGACTTAAGCCCTTTAATTATCTAACTTTTCTGGATGGCTCTTTCTCAGTTGAATCCTTTACTGCTGTCAACCTGTGGAAATAACATTTTTGTGGGGACAATACTGTTATTCTTCCAAGTAGTCTGGGAGTAAAAGTGTAAGGCTATTTAGTTTCTGTTAGTATTCATTGTTGATGTCTTCACCAGCTCTCAGGGTGATTGCTTATTTACGGAGTCTACAAATTGTGACAGCATCAGGGCTCCAAGGAAAGGGATGCAGTAGGTTTAATAGGAAGAGCACCTGCTCTAAGCTCTTCTACTAGCTTATTGTGGGATCTTGGGCCCATCTCTTATACCTCTCTGGGCCTTTGTTTCCTCTTCCATAACATGAGGGGGCTGGACCAGATTTCTGAGATTTTTTTTAGCTGTACAATTCTTTGAAAGTAAAGGATTCCACAGAATCCTTTCTTACAATTTGAAATGAGAGAAAAGTAATATAAGGAACAAGTTGGTAAAGGGATCTGGATATGCTAGGGATCTGCTTCACATTTTAAACTTCCACATGCTGAGGCTTTTTAAATGGATTTAACGGAATACAGTGAGAGAAAATAGAGCATAAAAGTGGGGTACCAAGATCAGGGCAAAGAGAAACAAAAGGTAGGAGAGAATGGTTAGCTAGGAGTAGATTACATACAAAATGTGGTATGTTAGCACTCTGATTCTTTGTGTGTAAGTAGATAACACTTTATTGAGTATAAATTCTTCCCTCCACCCCTTTTTCTACTAGAAATTCTAAGCCACACCCACATAAAAATGAAGGCACCCCAAAGCCAATGAGAGGTGTCTGCAAATATTTAATAATAATTAAATTAGTTAGTTTTGTTCTGTGGTCTCTGTCTTTCTTCTCAAATATCATTTCCATCACTGAACCTACAGCAACGTCTCGCCAGTTGTAATGAATTTGTAGCACCATGATTGTAATATCCACAAAAAAAGAAACACCCTGGACTCCTTTGTTGAATTTGATAGCTATGCACAGATAGTGTTGTTTTACAGGAACAGTAATTTATAATATTAATAACCCCAAACTGTGATCAGGTCTTAAAACATCTAAGGAGTGGGTGATTACATGAAAATCATTATGTTAGGAATTTGTGGAAAACACTTTGAGTAAACAGGCATGCTATTAGATTGAACGGATTTTAACATTTAATGAAATTGCCAGGTTATTTTTATGCCAAATATTGAATATTTTATCCAGACGAGAGATGTGACTAATGGAAAGGATTGATGATGCGAACAGATTTTAGTTCTTCAGAAATGGGGGAGGGATTAAGCTAGTTTCCTGCATATACTATACAGCTTACTCTCAAGTGTGTTATTTGTTTTTTAGCACCCCAGATAGTCGCCCAGCTGGTCTGGAGGAGGCTGATCAGCAGCCATTGCCTGGAGAACAAGGAATTAACTTGGACAACTCAGGCCCTAAACTGCCAGAATTTTCAAACCGGCCACCAGGTGATAAATGTTACCTAACAATTATATTCTTGTCACCATTTATACAGCATTGCAAAGTTTCCTTCTTTTCAAGGAAACTGTAGTGTTTTATTTTACCTACTAACTAGGCCACTTTAATGATTTAATGTGTCTAGTATTTGGAAGCCTTTTCTTGATATTAAATAAAAATTTCAAATATAAGTATATGTATATATATAGGCCTTTGGTCAAATTAGTCTTGGTTATTTTAAGTCCTTACAAAATCAGACTGAAACGTGAAGTTATTTTTTGTTCTTGTCAGTATCAAGATTCTAGTTGGCATCAAAATGGAATAAGGTTAAATGGAGAGATGTTTTTCACTCTTATTATGCTTGCCTACCATTCCTGCATCTGTTCCTACTGGATGTTTCTCAAAGCAAGAAACTACCCGGGTCTAAAACAATATTTTATATATATGTCTTTAAAATATAAAAAATATATATGAAGAATGATACAGTAGACCCCCTGTACCTGCCACCCAGCTTAATAAATAAATAAATAATACCAATATTGTTGAAGCCCCCTGTGTTGTATCCCTTTCTGACTGTAAAATAATATTATCCTCAAAATGTTGGGAAAACCTCCTAAAATTCATTTATTCCAACCTAGGTGTTACAGAGGCAAGGCCAGCTGCCACAATATCTCTAAACCTGGTTACTCTTTGCCTGAGCAGTAATTTGTAACCTTATTCTGTTGTGATACAATTGAAGACACACAAGCTCTTCACATTTAGGCCACTCTTTCCTGTACATACAAAAGATTATGTTTGAGTTTCTTTCCCACTAATTTATTCCACCTCCTTTTTGACATGTTGAGAGTGACATTATTTTAGGGATAAAAGTCAGTCCACTCTTAATTTATATATTTTTAAAGGGAATCCATGATGATGTAAATATTTTATGTTATTTATTAAAAATTGCTTAGGCACACCACACTTCCCATCAGTGACTTGCAGCAGCAGAATTAAGGCTGGAAGGTCAGCTGTCTTTGGCAGCTGTGTCCAAAAGGTATTATGAGCAAGAAGGTACTGTCTTCCCTCAGACACATCTGAACTCGACTGTTGTATGAATCCCAGAGTCCTCAGACTTCTGCAGATTGCAGATTGCATCCTGGGCACCTGCAAGTTGAATTTGACTTATAATACATTTGAATTGTCATGCAGTGTCTTAAATCAAACAAAAACTTGAATTCAGTTACCTTTAGACAGGACATCTGCTCTGCGGTTTGGTATTGTCCACAGGACCCCTACTACCTTATACCAGCCCACCTCACTTCTTTACTACTTACTTGGCCCATGAAGACATATGAGTTTCCATCTCTTGAATAATAAATTTGGGTTTTGATGGTGTTTTGAACTCTGTGTGTGTCTGGCTCCCTCCTTCCCCCATTCTGTCACGTCAACCCTTGTCTGTCTTCTTATCATTAGTGCCTTTTGGTATGCTGCCTCCAGCTTCTGGACTCTTTATAGCAGCCATTACTTTAACTGTTCCTTTCGAGAGGCTGCTGCATTGTCTGTGCTGCCCTCTTTGGTATTTACTGTGCTACTTATCTAGCGGGCTAATTTTAAAGACAACAAACACCTGTGATGTGGCTGTCACATCAAGGGTTTTTGCAGAAATCCCAATATTAACATGGGAACTTCAGACTATATCTGAAATATAAAAACCCACTGTGTTTGGTTATGTAGCTGAAGAGATAGTTAAACCTGTAGAAATGTCATATGCTGTTGGCTTTATAAAAGTAAAGAAGTTACTTGAGCTTAAAACAAAAGAGGATTTAAAAAAAAAAAAAAAAACAACCATCAAAACTGGATTCTGCACATTGTACTCATTGGTGCCATGGAAATCTTTGGCCAGAAGATATCATTTAGCTATTCAACACAAGGGTCTGACCCTGTGAGCCAGAGCAGCATTTGGTAGCTACTCTGAAAATCTTGAGCCAGCATTTCTTCGGACTGCCAGAACCAACCATCTTTACCCCTGTGCCTCCTTAAAACCTTCCTAATGTATTTTTCATGCAACAATGGAAGAAATCTAGTTTGCAAAATTGTGTCCCAGCTATATGCCCACTTTTTCCACTGAACCACCTTCATTCTTGGTTTAATTTGGTGGCTTTTCCATCCTTTCTGCTGATTGCATAAGGGTTTTGTTTCTAAAATGCCAAGCTAAATCTTCACACAAGAGAGAATCATTTGAGATGTTGCCCTCTGCAAATCTGTAAAGCATTGTCCCTTAGAGTTCCTTTCCCAGAAATGTTTTTTTTTTTCCTGAGGGCTATGCTTCTGGCTTATTTTCCAATTGTGGATTAATAGGAAATATTTCTCCAAATAGAGTTTTGCATGTAAAAAAGAAAATGGAAACTAATATCCATAAAAACTTCAGGCCCTCTTTTTTTTTTTCCAATTTGTTTATCAGCTTCCATTAGCACTTACTGCTAATTAAATTATTTATGTCAGAGGGGGCAGTTTAATTCAGTTGGATTCCCCCAAAGCATTGATCCTGAAGGATGCTGCTTAGTTTGTGGAGTAATTTTAATGGATTGGAGTCATTTTAAATTCCTTTTTTCTTAAGGAAGTGAATCCTAGGGTTTTATATTTTATTTCTACTGAAAGAATAAGAAGGCTATCTTCAATGCTGGCATTTTCAATAAAATCAACCCTTAAAAAAGTTAATTCTTTGTCAACAGAAAAAGTGAATTCTAAATGCTTCACTTCATTTACAAGTACAGTGAAATATTATGTTTGCATGAGACCACAAAGCTAGATGGTCAGCTGCTTGCTGTTGATGGAGTTTTTACTTGTTTCATCGAAATGTTGGCTGGTGTAGATTTGGCTGCTCTCAGTACATAGCACAGGGTGTCTGTTAGAGTCTAAGTGCAATAATGCCTCATTCAGATCTTGAAGACTGAGGAACTCCAGGTCCTTGCTGCTTTGTTTTTGCTTCCTTGACCAGTGCACTCCTTTGCTAATATTGAATAATGAGGGGCTGCCTCCCCAGGAGCAGGCATGCATGAGCTGTTTGTGCACAGTGTGTGCGGCCTAGATGAGTATTGCTTGGCTATACTCTAAAGGTAGCAAAACTTTTCATGTTGAAATCTAACTTCCCTGATTTGGTGGGCTTATTTTAGGTTATCCTTCTCAACCAGTTGAACAGAGGCCACTTCAGCAGATGCCTCCTCAGCTTATGCAGCATGTGGCACCCCCACCACAGCCACCACAGCAGCAGCCACAGCCACAACTGCCTCAACAGCAGCCACAGCCACCACCTCCCAGTCAGCCACAGTCTCAGCAGCAGCAGCAGCAGCAGCAACAGCAACAACAGCAGCAGCAGCAGCAACAACAACAAATGATGATGATGCTTATGATGCAACAGGATCCCAAATCAGTTAGACTTCCAGTCTCCCAAAATGTCCATCCCCAAAGGGGCCCCCTGAACCCAGACTCCCAGAGAATGCCCATGCAGCAGAGTGGCAGCATGCCTGTCATGGTCAGTTTGCAAGGAACTGCCTCTGTGCCACCATCACCTGATAAACAAAGAATGCCAATGCCTGTGAATACTCCTTTGGGAAGCAATTCAAGGAAAATGGTATACCAGGAGAACCCACAGAATCCTTCAAGCTCACCACTGGGAGAGGTGTCCTCCCTCCCTGAAGCAAGTGTCAATGAAGTACCATCTATCTCAGGAGGCCCAAATAACATGCCTTCACATTTAGTGGTTTCCCAGAATCAGTTAATGATGGCAGGGCCAAAACCTGGACCATCGCCCCTCTCAGCAACTCAAGGTGCATCTCCCCAGCAACCACCTGTAAATTCCTTGCCCAGCTCTCATGGCCACCACTTTCCAAATGTGGCTGCTCCAACCCAGACATCTAGGCCTAAAACACCAAACAGAGCCAGCCCCAGACCCTATTATCCTCAGACTCCCAACAACCGGCCTCCAAGCACAGAACCTTCAGAAATTAGTCTGTCACCAGAAAGACTCAATGCCTCCATAGCAGGACTCTTTCCCCCACAGATTAATATTCCTTTACCTCCTAGGCCAAATTTAAACAGGGGCTTCGATCAACAGGGCCTAAATCCAACAACTTTGAAGGCCATTGGGCAAGCACCCTCAAATCTTACCATGAATAATCCTTCCAATTTTGCTACCCCACAAACTCACAAGTTAGATTCTATGGTGGGAAATTGTGGAAAGCAGTCTAACTCGGGTGGAACAAAACGGGCAAGTCCAAGCAACAGTCGCAGGTCTAGTCCTGGGTCAAGTAGGAAAACCACCCCAAGTCCTGGGAGGCAAAATTCAAAAGCCCCTAAATTGACTATGGCCTCTCAAACAAATGCAGCGCTGTTACAGAATGTGGAGTTGCCAAGAAATGTATTGGTCAGTACCTGTCCTTTGGCCAATCCCCCTGTACCTGGGAACTTTCCTAACAACAGCGGGCTGAATCCTCAGAATCCCACCATGCATGTAGCCACAGTAGGCAGTGTTCTCGAGGATAACAAGGAGAGCTTGAATGTGCCTCAGGACAGTGATTGCCAGAATCCCCAGAGTAGGAAGGAGCAGGTAAATGTTGAGCTGAAAGCAATCCCAGCCCAAGAAGTTAAAATGGTGGTTCCAGAAGATCAATCCAAAAAGGATGGGCAACCTTTGGATCCTAACAAACTTCCCAGTGTTGAAGAGAACAAAAATTTGGTGTCTCCTGCTATGAGGGAAGCGCCAACATCATTAAGTCAACTTCTTGACAACTCTGGAGCTCCTAATGTGACCATTAAACCCCCTGGGCTTACAGATATGGAAGTTACACCTCCAGTAGTTTCTGGGGAGGACCTCAAAAAAGTATCTGTCATTCCCACACTGCAGGATCTGTCTTCTAAAGAACCCTCTAACTCTCTAAACTTACCTCACAGTAACGAGCTGTGTTCAACCCAGGTGCCTCCAGAATTGAGTGAGGTCAGTTCTAATGTTGCACCAAACATCCCTCCAGTAATGTCAAGGCCTGTCAGCTCTTCCTCCATTTCCACTCCTTTGCCCCCAAACCAGATAACTGTTTTTGTAACTTCCAATCCCATCACGACTTCAGCTAATACATCAGCAGCTCTGCCAACTCACCTGCAGTCTGCATTAATGTCAACAGTTGTCACAATGCCCAATGTGGGTAGCAAGGTTATGGTTTCTGAGGGACAGTCAGCCGCTCAGTCTAATGCCCGGCCTCAGTTTATTACACCTGTCTTTATCAATTCATCCTCAATAATTCAAGTTATGAAAGGATCACAGCCAAGCACAATTCCTGCAGCCCCACTGACATCCAATTCTGGCTTGATGCCTCCCTCCGTCACAGTTGTTGGCCCATTACACATACCTCAGAACATAAAATTTTCCTCTGCTCCTGTCCCTCCTAATGCCCCCTCCAGTAGTCCTGCTCCAAACATACAGACAGGTAGATCCCTGGTCCTTAACTCACGAACCACCCCTGTTCAGCTTCCTTCCCCCACTTGTTCAACTTCTCCAATTGTCCCTCCTCACCCCTCCGTCCAGCAAGTGAAAGAATTGAATCCAGATGAAGCTGCTTCTCAAGTTAGCATCTCAGCAGCAGATCAGAACACTCTGCCCTCTTCACAGTCAACTACGGTGGTTTCTCCCCTTTTGACCAATAGTCCAAGCTCCTCTGGCAACCGGCGAAGCCCTGTCTCATCTAGTAAGGGGAAAGGAAAGGTGGACAAAATCGGCCAGATTTTGCTGACCAAGGCATGTAAGAAAGTTACAGGCTCTCTCGAGAAAGGGGAAGAGCAATATGTTGCAGATGGAGAGACTGAAGGCCAAGGGCTAGAGACCACAGCTCCAGGGCTCATGGGAACAGAGCAGTTATCCACAGAGCTGGACAGTAAAACCCCAACACCCTCAGCACCCACTCTGCTAAAAATGACCTCTAGCCCCATGGGCTCAGGCTCCGCCTTACCAGGACCCAGCTTACCAGGTGGTGCTCTCCCCACCAGTGTACGCTCAATAGTAACCACTCTAGTATCCTCTGAGCTCATCTCCACGGCGCCGACCACAAAAAACAATCATGGTGGCACAGCATCTGAGCCACTTGCAGGTGGCCTAGTGGAAGAGAAGGTGGGATCCCATCCAGAGCCTCTACCCAGCATAGGTATGTACTCGGGGCCTGGCAACTTCTCATGTCAGAATTTTTTGGTGACCTGTCTGTCCCACAAGAGAAAGCATGACTTCTTTTCTACTTTGAGGAGGAAGAATGAGCTAAATGGCAATAGTGGTCGTTTTATTTATTGGTAGCACACTGGTAATATATACTTTTAAATCTTATGTCGCATTTACATTCATTAATATGATTGCAGTCTTTATGTTACATGGCTATGTAATGATAAACCTTGTATAAAAGTTTTTCAGTTTATAACAAAGCATTTTTTTAAAATTCAGTTTTATTGAGATATATTCACATACCATACAGTCTTCCACAGTGTACAATCAGTTGTTCACAGTATCATCATATAGTTGTGTATTCATCACCACAATCAATTTTGAACCTTTTCCTTACTCCAAAAAAAAGAAAAGAAAAGTAAAGAAAGAACACCTAAAACACTCCACCATCCACCATCACACCCCTACTTTTCATTTAATTTTTGTCCCCATTTTACTACTCATCTGTCCATATACTGGGTAAAGGGAATGTGAGCCATAGGGTTTTCACAATCACATGGTCACACCATGTAAACTACATAGTTATTCAATCGTCTTCAAGAATCAAGGCTACGGGGTTGTAGTTCCAACAGTTTGAGGTATTTTCTTCTAGCTATTCCAAAACACCGAAAACTAAAAAGGGATATCTATATAGCGCATAAGAATGCCCTCCAGAGTGACCTCTGGAGTCCATTTGAAATCTCTCAGCCACTGAAACTTTATTTTGTTTCATTTCTCTTCCCCTTTTTGGGCAAGGAGATTTTCTCAATCCCACGATACTAGGTCTAAGCTCATCCCCGGGAGTCACATCCCACATTGCCAGGGAGATTTATACCCTTGGGAGTCATGTCCCATGTAGGGGGGAGGGCAGTGAGTTTACCTGCCTCATGGGCTTAAAGAAAGAGAGGCCACATCTGAGAAACAAAGAGGTTCTCTGGGGGAGACTTTTAGGCACAATTGTAAGTAGACTTAGCCTCTCCAACAAAGCATTTTTGCAACATTGTTTCACATCATCTTCATACCAACCATGTCAGGTAGTCTTAACTCCATCCTAAGGATGAGAAAATTGAAGCTCAGAGAAGTTTCATAATTTGTTCGAAGTCTGAACTGTGAACCTCCAGTTTGACACTGTCACTTAAATGTAAACAGCAGCCTCTGCAGGTTCTCCTTACCATGATGAAGACTTGCTCTCAACTCTTTCAGAGCAACATTTTCCCACCTTTACAGTACATGGGAAATAACCTGAACTAGATATAACTGTACTGTACTTTCCTCATTTTTACTCTATTCCAGGGACCAATCCTGTTCTGTCTGTGCTACCCCCAAGGAGAGCTTTCCAGAAAAGTAGGTGTCAGGATAATAGACACAGGAGGAGCAGAATGATTAAGAGCTCAGAGTCTAGAGTCAGATAGGCTTGGGTTGGTATCACAGCACCAGGATTTGCCAGCTGCATGTGCTTGGGCAAGTTGCTTGGCCACTCCAAATTTCAGTTTCCTCCTTTCTAATAAGGAGAAAATAGTGATTGTAAGAATTCAACAGAATAATGCATATAATGTGCTTAACACAGGGCCTAGAACATAGTAATTGTTCAGTAAATGGTAAAAATTGTTTTTACCAGTTGCTTTTTGATGCAGTCTTTGTAAATTGGTCCATTCCATTCATGTATATCTAGGGGGTTCAGGTAATTTCCTTTGTACTGTTAAGTGAGCTAATGATGGAAGTTTAGAGTGCCCTTATACCTCCCCTCTTTCCTTCTCCCGCCCAATGTCCCTCATTCTGTGAAGCTTAGGTGGTGTATAAGCTCTTGTTTCCCCAAAGTGAAATAAAGCACATACTGCTAGAGCTAAGAAGGACTTTGCATTATCCTCGGCCAGCCAGTAGTGCCTGGCTTTTTTATGTAGCTAAAATGCTTTGAGTGCCTGTCATGCATTAGGCACTGTGTTAAGTACCCAGGATGGGTAAAAAGAACATAAAAGAGCAGGGTAAGATCAGATTCAAATTCTAGATCCACTGGTTACCAACTGCACTTGCATCAATGCCTTAACTTCTTCTAAGCCATGTACTTTGCCTTTAAAATGGAGATTATATTTCTGCCTCCCAGAATTTATACAAGGATTCATTGAGAGGACTTAACATAAAGTGGCCAGCACACTGCCTCAGACAGAGTTCTGGCAAGGTTAATTCCCCTTCTCTTCTCTGTCTCTACCTCAGCGCTAGAAGTACTGGGAGGGATAAAGACCCTCAAGGAGTTCACTGCTCTTGCAAGAGACAGACTTCACATGAAGTTGCAGGGCAGAGGTTATGTGTTTCTGGTTCTAGTTCTCTTGATGTAAGTGAACCCTAAGAATTAAAGAGAAAACTGGTGTGACTTAAATATATTCTCTGCTGTGATATGTTTCCATTTCTGCTTCCTTTCAGTGAACTTTTCCCTCAGACACCAAGAGAATAATGATGAAACAATTAGAAAATGTTATCTGGATTGTATGTAATAATAGGGAAATATGTAAGCCTTGGGAAGATGAAGCCAGCAGTTGGAAAAAAATTCTCCATTTTAGTTAGGCCACCCATTTTGCTTATAGTGAGTGCTTCCATTCTTTTTCAAGGGGCTTCTGTGCTTTTTACCTTGAAAAGTAAGAAACCATTATGGAAATTAAAAGTAGAAGTTGAGGTGTAGTTTTGTTTTATCAGAAAAGCATGCAAAATGACTTCTTAACACAAATAACATTGTTGACTGCTTTACTAAGCAAAGAGAGAAATCTACAAAAATTCATTTTCCACAAGTGGGTTAAAACTTATGTTACAGTTTATCTAAAGGTATTAGACTGAAGTGCCAGAGTGGAAAGAGATACCAATGAGAGACTGTGGTATATCTGTGCCCTTTTCTTAATCTTTACCTTATCATCCAGGAAGGTTGAGTTCTGGAGTACGTTATATACTCTACTCCATTCCTTTTCAAGGGCCTAATTTATCTCTGTCCTTCAAAGCCAATTCTGATGCTTCTCCCTTGAATATTCCTTCAGATTTTTCAATCTAGAATTGATCTCCTTTCCTTTGGACTCCCACACACTTCATATTTTTGTATCTCCTTCATATGACATCATAGTGCTCTCCAATGTACTGTGTATATACCTTATTTTTAATACTAGGCTGAGTCCCTGACAGCAAAGAAGATGTAATTTGGTCTCTGAAGGTGCCTGGCACAGTGTCTTGCTGCTACTAAGTTCTTAGTAACTACTTGTTAGATAATTAAATAACATAAAATTGATTTATTCCATAAATGTGAATTGAAAACCTTCTTTAAGCCCACCACTCTTGCTAGTTGCTATAGAAAAATGCAAAATAAGTTATATGATTGATTTCTGCTCTCAAGGAATATAGTCTTTGGAGAGTTGAGACAGAATAAAAATTAAATGCTAAGGCAAATGGTGTAATCATTCCTCTGAAATTGGTTTGTGCTGCCCACTAAGTCACAACTTGACCCCAAGAAGAAAAAAATTGGGGTGCTCTTGTCCTCATTGCCATTTCTTTCCCTCATCTTTGTACACTGAAGAGGAATACAAATACCCTAAGTGCTCGTCTTTGTTAGAATGTAAAGGTAGTTAATTCTTTAAGTAGGTTTTGAAATGTAATTTCAAGTCCAGTTTCACATACTGCCCTTCACTTCAGAGTATATGTGTTTCAGTAGTTACTTAACCCTTGATTTAGTCAGTGTACTCTGTTTTGTTTAGAAAAGAAAGTAAAAGGCCTGTATTTTTTTGTCTTGCCTTAGCCTCTACGCAGAGTTTAGTCCCAAAGGAAACTCCAGCCACTGCACTGCAGGGGTCTATTGCCAGGCCAGGTAAGGTGCACCTTGGAAAAACTTCTCAGAGTGGATGGGATTTGCATGTGAAGGAATTGCTACTGTCCTCTTTGCCACATGTTCTTATGCCAGGAAGTGGTTGGAACCATATTGTCTGTTTGCTTCAGAGCAGACTTCACTTGAGCGGCAGAGCTGGTACAGTACTATTTGAGGTTTTCTCCTGACCTGCTTGCTCTGTCATGCATTCCTGGTGTGAGCCAGTGAACTCAAGAAGGGCACCTCAGTGCCCATTATTTGTTTGCCACTCAGCATGGGCAGTTTTTGTTGTAGATGCCCTGTTCCATGTCCTGGATGTATGGCTGGCAGCTGCCTGGCTGGCATATGGTAATTCACTGGGTGGCAGTGTTAATGCACTAAGATGGTAATTGCATTACCTTGACAGGAGTGGAGGTTTGTTCAGAGAACCTCTGCTGCAGTGAGGTAGCCATTCCCCAGGGAGACATAGAGTCATTTCAGTTATCTCGAGATGGCATTAAGTTTCTCCCCATGACCAAGATTTTGTAAATAGCACTAGGGATGGTGTTTCTGGAAGAAGTTCATGGTAATCTGACAAATACTGCTATGGGATGCTGAGTCAGCTCTGAACGCAGTAGGATCTTGATAGCAGTAATATCACTATTTCTGCCTTCATACATTGGACTCCCTAAGCAGATTAGTATCATAGACATAATACAGTTTAGTCTTGCCTGACTCTTTGTCATTGAAAGTTACAAAAACAAGTATAATTGCTTCCCACAAGGAGATTAGACTCTTGTTGTCGACTCAATTGCTTGACAAAAGTGGTAGGAAAAAAACAACAATACAACCATGTTTAATTTTGTGAATCTAAGCTAGTGAAAGTAAGATATAACTTGTGATTATTTTAAAACCTGCTTCAGGGCGCTATGTCCTATTGATGGATAGGACTTTCTACTGCATACTGAGTAAAATTAGGCCTCTTGAGTAGAACATATGAGCAAAAAACACTTCAGCCACACACTTCTTTTTTGCTAACAACTGCCCACATGATGACTGACATTGTGCTGGACATTTGGGAGGGGTGGGAATGGAGCAGATTGTTCAGAGAAGGAGCACATGCGGTAAAACTCATTTCTGGTGAGAAAAGGAACAACTACAAAGGGGAAGGGACTTTACTTTTCTGCCACTAATGTTTACTCCAGAAAACAGGCTTTCCCATATCTTGTGCCCTCCTCAGAGTAATTGTTCAAAGAATTTCATTTCTTTTAAAATTTTGACTTAAATTAATTTTCTTGAAGTAGCCCCCAAAACCACTGACTGCCTCCACCCAAACTCTTTGATCTCTACTTATATGAACTAGCAGTGATAATGTTAAAATTCTCAAAAGCATTGAATTTTGTTTTGTTTCAAAAGAGAAAGCTAATCAAGGTTAGCGTCTTTTCTAACTTGGGCCATTTTTATTTTTGAGCATCCTTTACCTAAGTGTATGCTCCAGTCTAACTAGCAAGGTAGGAGGAGGACTCTAGCATGGTGTCTATTTTCTATAGAGATGTTCCCAGGTTTTATGGGTATTATATGGGGAGCTAAGCAGCAAATGACAAGCAAGGATTCCCTTCTGCCAGCATCTTGTGTGGAAGGCAGAGTAGTCCAGCTTCCTCACATGGAAGGCTACATCAACCTGATTATGAAAAAAAATAATAATGTTTCGTGATTACCAAGTACTAATTTTAGTACTGTACTAAAATTTTTATATGTGT
Source organism: Choloepus didactylus (assembly GCF_015220235.1). NCBI lineage: Eukaryota > Metazoa > Chordata > Mammalia > Pilosa > Megalonychidae > Choloepus > Choloepus didactylus. The sequence continues at coordinate 38,506,584 of NC_051325.1, read as the reverse complement.
TATTTAATCTTCTTTACTTTGAAGTGGATAAAGTAGATGTCTCCATTTTTCAGATGAGGCATTGAGCACAGAGAGCACAATAATTTTCCAGAGTCACATGGCTAAGAGCAATATAGTCAAAACTTGAACCGAGGCACTCTGACTTCACTGCATTCAAGGAGATTGTCATGTGATCAGTAGAGGAAGTTACACATGGCACACAATCTTTAGACATGTAAACAGTCTTAACACTGAGTGTGAAGTACTGAAGGCCCTTAAGAGGGGAGACAGGTACAGGACTGTGAGAGGCCAGTGGCAGGAAAGATTTCTACTATAGTGCATCAGGAAAGGCTTTTTGGAAAAAATGGAACTACCAAAAGGCATATAGTGGAGAAAGAAAATATTTTTCTCCTGGTACAGAGAAAAAAGTGTCTGGTAAACCCAGAGAGAGCTGATTTGTGCAAAACCCTGCTAGACAAATCGTTAAGTTTTTCCTTTTTTAGAAGGCATTGCAGGGTGGTTGAGGAAGAGAGAAACATAATGGGTTCTTTAGGAGATAGTTCAAAGCAAAGCAGTCTGCCCTCTTAAACTCAGAGAGGAAATCTTTTAGAGAAGAGTGCATCCTTAATAGATGTTCAAGTCATATTTGAAGATTGCTATCATAAAAAAAAAAGGTGCCAGGAGGGTAGAGATATTTTAAGAATGCAAACAGTCTCTTCTGCATGAGAGGAAGAGGCTTGTTTTATTAACCTAGTTGTATCTAGGGGAAATATGATCCCAGAAGTGTGAATTTAGTTCTCTTGATTCAAACAGGGTAATTGCACGGTATGGAGTAGAAATAAAAATAGACCAAATGTCATATGTTCCAGTTGTGTCTATGTCAATTCTGTCTCTGTACCATGCAGAGTAGAATCCTGCTGGGCACTGAGACACTTCAGCCTAAATAGGGCATTGAAATGCTTGTAGACACATAACTTTTCCCTACGGACATGTACACTAGCAGCTTTCACATCTCATTTCTGTCCTCCTTTGTATTTTTTACAGAACTCGAGGCAAATTCTACCATCGCCCCTGGGCAAAGGTAAAATGATCATTTCTGATACTTAGCATCAATACGGTTTATAAACCTCTGACAGGTTTCAGCTTTCTCAGTCTTTAAACCTCTCCTTACCTTGTCCTTTTCCTTCACTTTTTCATGACAGTAGGAAACTGTCATGAGGAGTCTTAACCCGTCAGAGAAAACATTTATCTTAATAAAACTTAGTGGTGTTTCTACCTTTTATGATTGTTTTGAAAACTGAATGAGATAACATATTCAGCACTCAACATGGTAAATATTAAGTGCTCAGTAAATGGGAGCTATTGTTAGCACTGTCAATAATAATAGTCCTTGCTACTACTTTCTGAAGTATAGCTATTTCATCTGCATTTTACAAATGAGAGAGGCAAGGGGAAAGAGAGCGAGACTGGAAAGCAGGTAGGGTCTGTTCCCCAAAGCTTCATGCTCTTTCTGTTATACTGTGCTGCCCCATATAATCTAACAAAATGAAATACAGTTGTGGTTTCAACTTCATCAACCACACAGAGAGGGTATTATAGTTTTCCAAAAGTTATTCTTTTTTGTTTATTTGTTTTCTTGTTTTAATTCTTATTGTGGTACTATATATACAACATAACATCCCATTTTAATCACTTTCAAGTGTACAATTCAATGATGTTTATTACATTCACAATGTTGTGCCATCATCACCACCATTCATTATCAAAACTTTCTTTACTCCAAACAGAAACTTTGTATCAATTAAACATTAACTTCTCAATCCCTGCCTTGTAATCTACTTTCTGTCTCTATGAATTTGCATATTCTGATTATTTCCTATAAGTGAGTTCATACAATATATGTCCTTTTGTGTCTGGCTTATCTGACTCAGCATGATGTCTTCAAGGTTCATCCATGTTCTCATGTATATCAGGACTGCATTCCTTTTTACAACTGAATAATACTCCATTTTATGTATATACCACATTATTTATCCATTCTTCTGTTTATGGACCCTTTGGTTGCTTCCGTCTTTTGGCAACTGTGAATAATTCTGCTATGAACATTGGTAAACAGATACCTGTCTGAGTCCCTGTTTTCCATTTTTTTGAGTATATATCTAGAAGTGGAATTGCCAGTTCATAATGGTAATTCTACATTTAACTTTCTGAGGAACTGCCAAACTGTTTTACATAGCACCACACCATTTTACATTCCCACCAATAGTGTACGAGGTTTCCTGTTTCTCCACAAGCTCACCAACATTTGTTATTCTCTCAATTTTTTTTAAATAATAGCCATCCTAGTGGATGTGAAGAGGTATCTCATTGTGGTTTTGATTTACATTTCCTTAATGGCTTATGATATTGAGCATCTTTTCATGTGCTTATTGGCCATTAATACATCTTCTTTGGAGAAATGTCTATTCAAGTCTTTTGCCCTTTTTTGAATTGGGTTTTTTTGTCTTTTTGTTGTTGAGTTCTAGGAGTTCTTTATATATTCTGGGTATTAAACCCTTATTGTATATGTGGTTTTCAAATACTTCCTCCCATTCTGTAAGTTGTCTTTTCACTCTCTTGATAATGTCCTTTGATGCACAAAAGTTTTTCAATTTGATGGAGTTCAATTTATCTTTTCTTTTGTTTCTCATGCTTTTGGTGTAAAATCTAAGAATCCATTGCCTACCACAAGGTCCTGAAAATGTTCCCCTGTTTTCTTCTAGGAGTTTTATAGTTGTAGTTTTTATATTTAGGTCCTTGATCAATTTTGAGTAAATTTTTGTGGATGATGTGAAGTAGGGGTCCACTATCAGTTTTTTGCTTGTGGATATCCAGTTTTCCCAGCGCCATTTGATGAAAAGACTATTCTTTCTGCGTTGAGTGTACTTGGTACCCTTGTCAAAAATTAACTGGCCATAGGTGTGAAGTCATCCCTTTTATAGTAGGAATGTACTAGGTAGCATTACTGTGGCTTTTGTTCTGCCAAGAGAAAAAGGTACCTCCGTTAGGAGTCTTCTTCAAAGGATTTGACAATTTTCTGGGCTCCCAGCCAGAAAGCCATCCCCCTAACTTGTAATTCCACCCCAGTTCTAGCCTCGTCTCTACTTTGACTTGCCTTGGCTTATTGTTAGGTGTGGGGCAGCTGTTATACAGAAAGCTCGGTTAGTGAACAGAGTGGCTAAATTCCCAGCCATAGTGCTACAAAGGATCCTCCTGCTAAGAGTGAACAGTGGAGGTTCGGGGTAATTGATAGTTGGGTCAGACCTGTTCATCCCTTAAAGAGAAACAACTCCACTTGGGGAATGAGGTCATGGAAGACTTCCCAAAACAGGTACACCAGAATTATTTTTTTTTTGGCATTATATTTGTTTTGGTTCTATGCACTGCAAATATATTTAGTTAACTTTTTTTCTTTTTTCCCTAAAGGTTTTTAAATATTATCTTTTTTTTTTAATCATCATTTTATTGAGATATATTCACATACCACGCAGTCATACAAAACAAATTGTACTTTCGATTGTTTACAGTACCATTACATAGTTGTACATTCATCACCTAAATCAATCCCTGACACCTTCATTAGCACACACACAAAAATAACAAGAATAATAATTAGAGTGAAAAAGAGCAATTGAAGTAAAAAAGAACACTGGGTACCTTTGTCTGTTTGTTTCCTTCCCCTACTTTTCTACACATCCATCCATAAACTAGACAAAGTGGAGTTTGGTCCTTATGGCATTCCCAATCCCACTTGTCACCCCTCATAAGCTACATTTTTATACAACTGTCTTCGAGATTCATGGGTTCTGGGTTGTAGTTTGATAGTTTCAGGTATCCACCACCAGCTACCCCAATTCTTTAGAACCTAAAAAGGGTTGTCTAAAGTGTGCGTAAGAGTGCCCACCAGAGTGATCTCTCGGCTCGTTTTGGAATCTCTCTGCCACTGAAGCTTATTTCATTTCCTTTCACATCCCCCTTTTGGTCAAGAAGATGTTATCCGTCCCACGATGCCGGGTCTACATTCCTCCCCGGGAGTCATATTCCACGTTGCCAGGGAGATTCACTCCCCTGGGTGTCTGATCCCATGTAGAGGGGAGGGCAGTGATTTCACCTTTCAAGTTGGCTTAGCCAGAGAGAGAGGGCCACATCTGAGCAACAAAGAGGCATTCAGGAGGAGACTCTTAGGCACAAATATAGGGAGGCCTAGCCTCTCCTTTGCAGCAACCGTCTTCCCAAGGGTAAAACTTATGGTAGAGGGCTCAACCCATCAAACCACCAGTCCCCTATGTCTGTGGTCATGTTAGCAACCATGGAGGTGGGGTAGGCGAATACCCCTGCATTCTCCACAGGCTCCTCAAGGGGGCACTACATCTTTTTTTTTCCTTGTTTTTCTTTTTTTTTTTTTAACTTTCCCTTCTTTTTTAAATCAACTGTATGAAAAAAAAGTTAAAAAGAAAACAAACATACAATAAAAGAGCATTTCAAAGAGACCATAACAAGGCAGTAAGAAAAAGACAACTAACCTAAGATAACTGCTTAACTTCCAACATGTTCCTACTTTACCCCAACAAAGTTACATAATATAGCAACATTTCTGTGAACTTGTTCCTACTATATCCATCAGAAATTAACAGACCATAGTCATTTCTGGGCATCCCCAGAACGTTAAATAGCTTATCTGTTCTTCTTGGATTATTGTTCCCCCTTCCTTAATTGCTCTCTACTGCTAGTTCCCCTACATTCTACATTATAAACCATTTGTTTTACATTTTTCAAAGTTCACATTAGTGGTAGCATATAATATTTCTCTTTTTGTGCCTGGCTTATTTCGCTCAGCATTATGTCTTCAAGGTTCATCCATGTTGTCATATGTTTCACGAGATCGTTCCTTCTTACTGCCGCGTAGTATTCCATCGTGTGTATATACCACATTTTATTTATCCACTCATCTGTTGAAGGACATTTGGGTTGTTTCCATCTCTTGGCAATTGTGAATAATGCTGCTATGAACATTGGCGTGCAGATATCTGTTCGTGTCACTGCTTTCCGATCTTCCGGGTATATACCGAGAAGTGCAATCGCTGGATCGAATGGTAGCTCTATATCTAGTTTTCTAAGGAACTGCCAGACTGACTTCCAGAGTGGCTGAACCATTATACAGTCCCACCAACAATGAATAAGAGTTCCAATTTCTCCACATCCACTCCAGCATTTGTAGTTTCCTGTTTGTTTAATGGCAGCCATTCTAACCGGTGTTAGATGGTATCTCATTGTGGTCTTAATTTGCATCTCTCTAATAGCTAGTGAAGCTGAACATTTTTTCATGTGTTTCTTGGCCATTTGTATTTCCTCTTCAGAGAACTGTCTTTTCATATCTTTTGCCCATTTTATAATTGGGCTGTCTGTACTATTGTCATTGAGTTGTAGGATTTCTTTATATATGCAAGATATCAGTCTTTTGTCAGATACATGGTTTCCAAAAATTTTTTCCCATTGAGTTGGCTGCCTCTTTACCTTTTTGACAAATTCCTTTGAGGTGCAGAAACTTCTAAGCTTGAGGAGTTCCCATTTATCTATTTTCTCTTTTGTTGCTTGTGCTTTGGGTGTAAAGTCTAGGAAGTGGCCTCCTAATACAAGGTCTTGAAGATGTTTTCCTACATTATCTTCTAGGAGTTTTACGGTACTTTCTTTTATATTGAGATCTTTGGTCCATTTTGAGTTAATTTTTGTGTAGGGGGTGAGGTAGGGGTCCTCTTTCATTCTTTTGGATATGGATATCCAACTCTCCCAGCCCCATTTGTTGAAAAGACCATTATGGGTCAGTTCGGTGACTTTGGGGGCCTTATCAAAGATCAGTCGGCCATAGATCTGAGGGTCTATCTCCGAATTCTCAATTCGATTCCATTGATCTATATGTCTATCTTTGTGCCAGTACCATGCTGTTTTGGCAACTGTGGCTTTATAATAAGCTTCAAAGTCAGGGAGTGTAAGTCCTCCCACTTCGTTTTTCTTTTTTAGAGTGTCTTTAGCAATTCGAGGCATCTTCCCTTTCCAAATAAATTTGATAACTAGCTTTTCCAAGTCTGCAAAGTAGGTTGTTGGAATTTTGATTGGGATTGCATTGAATTTGTAGATGAGTTTGGGTAGAATTGACATCTTAATGACATTTAGCCTTCCTATCCATGAACATGGAATATTTTTCCATCTTTTAAGGTCCCCTTCTATTTCTTTTAGTAGAGTTATGTAGTTTTCTTTGTATAGGTCTTTTACATCTTTGGTTAAGTTTATTCCTAGGTACTTGATTTTTTTAGTTGCTATTGAAAATGGTATCTTTTTCTTGAGTGTCTCTTCAGTTTGTTCATTTCTAGCATATAGAAACATTACTGACTTATGTGCATTAATCTTGTATCCCGCTACTTTGCTAAATTTGTTTATTAGCTCTAGTAGCTGTATCGTCGATTTCTCAGGGTTTTCTAGATATAAGATCATATCATCTGCAAACAATGACAGTTTTACTTCTTCTTTTCCAATTTGGATGCCTTTTATTTCTTTGTCTTGCCGGATTGCCCTGGCTAGCACTTCCAGCACAATGTTGAATAACAGTGGTGACAGCGGGCATCCTTGTCTTGTTCCTGATCTTAGAGGGAAGGCTTTCAGTCTCTCACCATTGAGTACTATGCTGGCTGTGGGTTTTTCATATATGCTCTTTATCATGTTGAGGAAGTTTCCTTCAATTCCTACCTTTTGAAGTGTTTTTATCAAAGAGGGATGTTGGATTTTGTCAAATGCTTTTTCAGCATCTATTGAGATGATCAATTGATTTTTCGCTTTCGAGTTTTTAATGTGTTGTAATACATTGATTGTTTTTCTTATGTTGAACCATCCTTGCATGCCTGGAATAAACCCCACTTGGTCATGGTGTATGATTTTTTTAATGTGTCTTTCGATTCGATTTGCAAGTATTTTGTTGAGGATTTTTGCATCTATATTCATTAGGGAGATTGGCCGGTGGTTTTCCTTTTTTGTAGCATTTTTGCCTGGTTTTGGTATTAGATTGATGTTAGCTTCATAAAATGAGTTAGGTAGTATTCCATTTTCTTCAATGTTTTGAAAGAGTTTGAGTAAGATTGGTGTCAGTTCTTTCTGAAAAGTTTGGTAGAATTCCCCTGTGAAGCCATCTGGCCCTGGGCATTTATTTGTGGAAAGATTTTTGATGACTGATTGGATCTCTTTGCTTGTGATGGGTTGGTTGAGGTCTTCTATTTCTTCTCTGGTCAGTCTAGGTTGTTCATATGTTTCCAGGAAATTGTCCATTTCTTCTACATTATCCAGTTTGTTGCCATACAGTTGTTCATAATATCCTCTTATAATTTTTTTAATTTCTTCAGGATCTGCAGTTATGTCACCTTTTTCATTCATTATTTTGTTTATATGGGTCTTCTCTCTTTTTGATTTTGTCAGTCTAGCTAGGGGCTTGTCAATCTTGTTGATCTTCTCAAAGAACCAACTTTTGGTGATATTTATCCTCTCTATTGTTTTTTTGTTCTCTATGTCATTTATTTCTGCTTTAATCCTTGTTATTTCTTTTCTTGTACTTGGTTTAGGATTGGTTTGCTGTTCATTTTCTAGCTTCTTCAGTTGATCCATTAGTTCTTTGATTTTGGCTCTTTCTTCCTTTTTAATATATGCGTTTAGTGCTATAAATTTCCCCCTTAGCACTGCTTTTGCTGCATCCCATAGGTTTTGGTATGTGGTGTTCTCATTTTCATTCAGTCTCTATATATTTAGCAATTTCTCTTGCTATTTCTTCTTTTAACCCACTGATTGTTTAGGAGTGCTGTTGTTTAACCTCCAGGTATTTGTGAATTTTCTAAGTCTCTGATGGTTATTGACTTCTAATTGTATTCCATTGTGGTCAGAGAATGTGCTTTGAATAATTTCAATCTTTTTAAATTTATTGAGGCTTGTTTTATGTCCCAGCATATGATCTATTCTGGAGAAAGTTCCATGAGCACTAGAAAGTATGTGTATCCTGGTGATTTGGGATGTAATGTCCTGTAGTATGTCTGTTAAATCTAATTCATTTATCAGATTGTTTAGGTTTTCAAGTTTCCTTATTGGTCTTCTGTCTGGTTGATCTATCTATAGGAGAGAGTGAATGTGTTGAAGTCTCCCACAATTATTGTGGAAACATCAATTGCTTCCTTTAGTTTTGCCAGTGTTTCTCTCATGTATTTTGTGGCACCTTGATTGGGTGCATAGACATTTACGATTGTTATTTCTTCTTGCTGAATTGCCCCTTTTATTAGTATGTAGTGGCCTTCTTTGTCTCTCAAAACATCCCTGCATTTGAAGTCTATTTTATCTGAGATTAATATTGCTACACCTGCTTTCTTTTGGCTGTAGCTTGCATGAAATATTTTTTTCCATCCTTTCACTTTCAGTTTCTTTGTGTCCCTGTGTCTAAGATGAGTCTCTTGTATGCAACATATTGATGGTTCATTTTTTTTGATCCATTCTGCGAATCTATATCTTTTAATTGGCGAGTTTAATCCATTTACATTCAACGTTATAACCATGAAGGCATTTCTTGAATCGGCCATCTTATCCTTTGGTTTATGTTTGCCATATTTTTCCCTCTCTCTGTTAATATCCTTTATTGTACCCATACCGAATCTCTTTAGTACTGAACCTTTCTCCAAGTCTCTCTGTCCTGTCTTTGTTTCTCTGTCTGTAGGGCTCCCTTTAGTATCTCCAGTAGGGCAGGTCTCTTGTTAGCAAATTCTCTCAGCATTTCTTTGTCTGTGAAAAATTTAAGCTCTCCCTCAAATTTGAAGGAGAGCTTTGCTGGATAAAGTATTCTTGGCTGGAAATTCCTCTCACTCAGAATTTTAAATATATCGTGCCACTGCCTTCTTGCCTCCATGGTGGCTGCTGAATAGTCACTACTTAGTCTTATGCTGTTTCCTTTGTATGTGGTGAATTGCTTTTCTCTTGCTGCTTTCAGAACTTGCTCCTTCTCTTCTATGTTTGACAGTGTGATCAGTATATGTCTTGGAGTGGGTTTATTTGGATTTATTCTATTTGGAGTTCGCTGAGCATTTATGATTTGTGTATTTATGTTGTTTAGAAGATTTGGGAAGTTTTCCCCAACAATTTCTTTGAATACTCTTCCTAGACCTTTACCCTTTTCTTCCCCTTCTGGGACACCAATGAGTCTTATATTCGGACGTTTCATATTATCTATCATATCCCTGAGGTCCATTTCGATTTTTTCAGTTTTTTTCCCCATTCTTTCTTTTATGCTTTCATTTTCCATTCTGTCATCTTCGAGGTCACTGATTCGTTGTTCAACTTCCTCTAGTCTTGTACTATGAGTGTCCAGAATCTTTTTAATTTGGTCAACAGTTTCTTTAATTTCCATAAGATCATCCATTTTTTTATTTAGTCTTGCAATGTCTTCTTTATGCTCTTCTAGAGTCTTCTTGATTTCCTTCATATCCCGTGCTATGGTCTTATTGTTCATCTTTAGTTCTTTGAGTAGCTGCTCTAGGTGCTGTGTCTCTTCTGACCTTTTGATTTGGGTGCTTGGGCTTGGGTTATCCATATCGTCTGGTTTTTTCATATGCTTTATAATTTTCTGTTGTTTTTGGCCTCGTGGCATTTGCTGAACTTGATAGGGTTCTTTTAGGGTTTGTAGACCTATTGAAGTCTTTATCTCTAATTTATCAGATCTACAGCTTCGTGGAGTACACTTTCTCTAACTAACCAGCAGGTGGCGTCCACGAGCCACCTGTTCTCCACAAGCCAGTTCTCCCCTGCTTAGCCTGTTTGGTGAGTGGGGGAGTGAGTCTTGTGGGGCCCAATTGGTGTACCAAGCTTGCGTGTGTAGTTGGTGTTGCCTGCCCTGTATGTGGGGCGTGTTTCTGGGCAGTCGGGGAGGGGGGGTGGCCCTAACAATCAAATCTCCCTGATGATCCTAGAGTTTTAAAGCTGCTGCAATAGTCTAATCCTTCAGTTCAGTCCTGCCACAGTTTGTCTCTGCCACTGACCCACAAGTCTTTGGTATTGGCGTATGGCTCCTGAGACTTGCAAGTGGGCCCCTCTTCCAGGCTGTGCACCCCGGGTCCTCTGTTGAGGGATGACTGTGCTATGTCACAGTTGAGTGCCGTCCCCCCAGGGCAGTTCTGGGTTGCTGGGCTGTGTAGGGAGGCTCCCAGTCTGCTCAAATGATGGCTGAATGGGGCTTTGTTAATTCACACTGCTCCACCTTCCCAGCTCTGGGACATTCAGCTGAGATTGCAGGGAAGGCTAATGTCCACGCCCAGTTTTGTGGTGTGTGCCTGTTATTTGAAGCACTTCCGTCACACTGGGTTGTCTGGGGCAGCTCTGGGCTATGGGGCTGGCGATGGGCAGGAGTGTTTCCTGTCCACCAGGATGGTGGCTGTGAGCGGACACCCCCCTTTTCTTGGGAAGTTGTGTTGTTTAGTGAATTTTCTTAGCCACTGGATTATTGCCTTTTGTCTCAGAGCTCTCTTAGTTCTGCTCTTGACTTGACGTGCCCAAATTGCAATTCTTTGAAGTTTTCTGTATTGGGCTTCTTAGAGTAATTGTTTTAGAAAAAGAAAAAAGGATTTAAAAAAAAAAAAAAAAAAAAAAAAAGGGCCCTCCTCAGAGATCTAATGGGTTATTGAAATGCTAATAGACAAAGCAACCAGGGCCATTAAGGAAAGGTCCACAGGGCAGAGAGATCAGCTTTTCTTTGGGATTTGCATATGCGCCTCAAGGCCTGAGCTCCGCCCTTCCCCTTTCTGTGTTCACCAGAAGTCCAAAAATCCTCTGCTTTTATTTTGGAGTTTTTCGTGTTGTTTTTTTTCTATGCCTGTCTCCTCTCTGCTGGGCTGGCTGCTCTCAGATTCTCTGGTGTCTGGTCTCAGTCTATTTATGGTTGGAGTTTGAATCAGTAGAATGAGTTTCCGATAAGGACTACCACTGCAGTTCTTCCTTCTCCTTCCCGGAGCTGACAGCCCCTCCTCCCACGGGACCGAGCCTGGCAGGGAAGGGCACGGATCCCCCGGCTGCAAAAACTCACAGATTTCGCTGATCTCAGCAGTTCGACACCTTCATGAGTGTTGTATGAAGTATGCCCAAAGACAGATTGCTCTGTGGTGTCCAGTCCACGCAGTTCCTGGCTTTTTACCTACTTTCCTGGAGGAGTAACTAAAACTTACAGCTCACCAGTCTGCCATCTTGCCCCGCCTCCTCTAAATATTATCTTTAAAAGACCTTTTTTTAATTTAATTTTTTTGTTAGAGACGTTGTAGATTTACAGAAGAATCATGCCAAAATTACTGAGTTATCGTGTATCCCCCCCCCTTACATGCAGTTTTCCTTATTATTAACACTTTGTATTAGTGTGGTACCTATGTTAAAATTGATAAAACAATATTATTATAATTAGTGTGTTAACTATAGTCCATAGATTACATTAGGGTTCACTGTTTCTGTTGTATAATACTATGGTTTTTTTCCTTTTTTAATTTTTTGCTAGTAACATATATAGAACCTAAAATTTCCTCTTTGAACCACCTTCAAATATATAACCCAGTGGTGTTATTTTCACAATGTTGTACTGCCTTGCCACCATCATTAACAAAAGGTTTCCATCATCTGCAAACAAAAACTCTGTACCAACTAGGATTTACTCCTGTTCCCTACCCTCACCCCAGCCTCTGGTAACCTGTATCCTAGTTTCTGGCTCTATGAATTTGCCTACTCTAATAATTTCATATCAGTGAGATCATAATAATGTTTGTCCTTTTGTGTCTGGCTTATTTCACTCAAGATTATGTCTTCAAGTTTTATTCCTGTTGTAGCATGTATCAGAACTTCATTCCTTTTTATGGCTGAATAATACTCCATTATATGTATATACCACATTATGTTTATCCATTCATCTGTTGATGGACATTTGGGTTGCTTCTATCTTTTGGCAATTGTGAATAATGTAGCTGTGAACATCAGTGTTCAAGTATCTGTTTGAGTTGCTGCTTTCAGTTATTTTGGGTGTATACTTAGAAGTGAGAATGCCAGGTCATATGATAATTCTATATTTAGGTTTCTGAGGAATTGCAAACCATTTTCCACAGTGGCTACATCATTTTTTATTCCCACCGACAATGAACAAGTGTTCCTGTTTCTCTCTGTTCTCTCTAACACTCGTAATTTTCTATTTTTTTAATAGTGGCCATTGTAGTGGGTGAGAAACGATATCTCATTGTGGTTTTGATTTGCATTTCCCTATTGGCTAATAATGTTGGGCATCATTATTGGTCATTTGTATATCTTCTTTGGAGAAATGTCTATTCAAGTCTTTTGCCCATTTTTTAATTGTGTTGTTTGTCTTTTTCTTGTCGAGTTATAGGGTTTCTTTATATACTCTCAATATTAAACCCTTTTGGATATGTGATTTCCAAGCATTTTCTCCCTTTCTGTAGGTTGTCTTTATACTTTCTGATAAAGTCCTTTGTGCAAAAGTTTTTTTTTATTCAATTTTGTTGAGATATATTCACATACCATACAGTCATCCAAAGTATACAATCAATTGTTCACATTTCTATCGTATAGTTGTTCATTCATCACCCTGATCTATTTTTTGAACATTTTCCTTGCACCAAAAAAAGTGAAAATAAGAATTAAAAAAAAATAAGAGTAAAAAAAGAACACCCAAATCGCCCCCCCCATTTTCCTTTAGTTTTTTTACCCCATTTTTCTACTCATCCATCCATACACCAGATAAAGAGGAGTGTGATCCACAAGGCTTTCACAATCACATTGTCACCCCTTGTAAGCTACATTGTTATACATACATCTTCAAGAGTCAAGGCTACTGGGTTGCAGTTTGATAGTTTCAAGTATTTACTTCTAGCTATTCCAATACATTAAAACCTAAAAAGGATTATCTATATAGTGCGTAAGAATGCCCACCGGAGTGACTTCTTGACTCCATTTGTAATCTCTTAGCCACTGAAACGTTATTACATTTCATTTTGCATCCCCCTTTTGGACAAGATGTTCTCAATCCCACGATGTTGGGTCCAGATGCATCCCCTGGAGTCATATCCCGCGTTGCCAGGGAGATTTACACCCCTGGGAGTCAGATCCCACGTAGAGGGGAGGGCAGTGATTTCACCCACCAAGTTGGCTTAGCTAAGAGAAAGGGTCACATCTGTGCAACAAAAGGTATTCAGGGGGAGACTCTTAGGCACAGTTATAAGCAGGCCTCACCTCTCTTTTGCAGTAACAAGCTTCATAAGGGCAAGTCCCGAGATAGAGGGCTCGGCACATCAAACCGCTAGTCCTCAATGTTTGTGAGGACATCAGCAACCATCCAGGTTAGGATGCCCAACACCTCTTCATTTTCCCCCAGTTCCTCAAGGGGGCTCTGCATATTTTTTTTTCATTTTTTAAAAAATAAACTTTATCAAAAAATTTAAAAAAAACAGACAATAAAAAGACAACATTTAAAACAAAACCAAAACAAAGGTATAAGAAAAAAACAGCCTAAAATAACTACATTACTTCCAGCATGTTCCTACTCTACCCCAAGAAAATAAACAGACTATAACCCAGCAAAGGAATAAGAAAAACAAATAACCTAAAATAACTACATTTCTGCTATTTGTTCCTACCAGATCCCCCGGAAGTTAACTAACCACAGTCATTCTTGAGCATTCCCAGAACATTAAATTTACCCACAATAACTTATTGTTCTTATTAGATTATCGTTCCCCCTTCACTATTTGCTATCGCTAGGTCCCCTACATTCTACAATATAAACCATTTATTTTACATTTTTCAGTGTTCACATTAGTAATAACATACAATATTTCTCTTTTTGTGCCTGGCTTATTTCGCTCAACATTATGTCTTCAGGATTCATCCATGTTGTCATATGTTTCACGACCTTGTTCCTTCTTACTGTTGCATAGTATTCCATCGCGTGTATATACCACATTTTGTTTATCCACTGGTCTGCTGAAGGACATTTGAATTGTTTCCATCTCTTGGCAATTGTGAACAATGCTGCTGTGAACATCGGTGTACAAAAGTCTGTTCGTGTCACTGCTTTCAGATCTGGGTATATACCGAAAAGTGCAATTGCTGGATCAAAGGGTAACTCTATATCTAGTATTTTAAGGAACTGCCAGACTGACTTCCAGAGTGTCTGAACCATTATACAGTCCCACCAACAATGAATAAGAGTTCCAATTTCTCCACATCCCCTCCAGCATTTGTAGTTTCCTGTTTGTTTAATGGCAGCCAATCTAATTGGTGTGAGATGATATCTTATTGTGGTCTTAATTTGCATCTCCCTAATATCTAGTGAAGCTAAACATTTTTTCATGTGTTTTTTGGCCATTTGTATTTCCTCTTCAGAGAAATGTCTTTTCATGTCTTTTGCACATTTTATAATTGGGCTATCTGTACTATTGCCTTTGAGTTGTAGGATTTCTTTATATATGCAAGATATAAGTCTTTTGTCAGATACATGGTTTCCAAATATTTTTTCCCATTGAGTTGGCTGCCTCTTCACCTTTTTAACAAATTCCTTTGAGGTACAGAGGCTTTTAAGTTTCAGGAGTTCCCATTTATCTATTGTTTCTTTTGTTGCTTATGCTTGGGTGCAAGATCTAGGAAGTGACCTCCTAATACAAGGTCTTGAAGATGTTTCCCTACATTATCTTCTAGGAGTTTTATGCTACTGTCTCTTATGTTGAGGTCTTTAATCCATTTTGAGTTAATTTTTGTGTAGGGTGTGAGGTAGGGGTCCTCTTTCATTCTTTTGGTTATAGATATCCAGGTCTCCCAGCCCCATTTGTTGAAAAGACTGTCATGTCCCAGTTCAGTGGTTTGGGGGGCCTTATCAAAGATCAGTCAACCATAGATCTGGCAGTCTATTTCCGAATTCTCGATTCAATTCCATTGACTAGTAGGTCTTATCTTTGTGCCAGTACCATGCTGTTTTGACTACTGTGGCTTTATAATAAGCTTCAAAGTCAGGGAGTGTAAGTCCTCCCACTTCGTTTTTCTTTTTTAGAATGTTTTTGGCAATTTGAAGCATCTTCTCCTTCCAAATAAATTTGATAACTAGCTTTTCCAAGTCTGCAAAGTAGGTTGTTGGAATTTTGATAGGAATTGCATTGAATCTGTAAATGAATTTGGGTAGAATTGACATCTTAATGACATTTAGCCTTCCTATCCATTGAACAAGGAATATTTTTCCATCTTTTTCGGTCACTTTTTATTTCTTTTAGTAAAGTTATGTAGTTTTCTGTGTAGAGGCCCTTTAGATCTTTGGTTAAGTTTATTTCTAGGTACTTGATTTTTTTCTAGTTGCTATTGAGAATGGTATCTTTCTTGAGTGTCTCTTCAGTTTGGTCATTTTTAGTGTACAGGAACATTACTGACTTATGTGCAGTAATCTTATATCCTGCTACTTTGCTAAATTTGTTTATTAGTCCAAGTAGCTGTGTCATTGATTTCTCACAGTTTTCCAGATATAAGATCATATCATCTGCAAATAATGACAGTTTTACTTCTTCCTTTCCAATTTGGATGACTTTTATTTCTTTATCTTGCTAGATTGCTCTGGCTAGCACTTCTAGCACAATGTTGAATAACAGTGGTGATAGCGGGCATTCTTGTCTCATTCCTGATCTTAGAGGAAAATTTTTTAGTCTCTTGCCATTGAGTACTATGCTGGCTGTGGGTTTTTCACGTATGCCCTTTATCATATTGAGGAAGTTTCCTTCAATTCCTTCCTTTTGAAGTGTTTTTCTCAAAAACGGAGGTTGGATTTTGTCTAATGCTTTTTCAGCATCTATTGAGATGATCATTTGATTTTTCCCTTTTGATTTGTTAATGTGTTGTATTACCTTGATTAATTTTCTTATGTTGAACCATCCTTTACATGCCTGGAATGATGTATGGAATCCAATGTCTCTTTGGATTCCATTTGCAAGTATTTTGTTGAGAATTTTTGCATCTATATTCATTAGGGAGATTGGCCTGTAGTTTTCCTTTTTTGTAGCATCTTTGCCTGGTTTTGGTATTAGATTGATGTTAGCTTCATAAAATATGTTGGGTAGTATTCCATTTTCTTTGATGTTTTGAAAGAGTTTAAGTAAGATTGGTGTCAGTTCTTTTTGGAAAGTTTGGTAGAATTCCCCTGTGAAGTCATCTGGCCCTGGGCATTTATTTGTGGGAAGATTTTTGATGACTGATTGGATCTCTTTGCTTGTGATTGGTTGGTTGAGGTCTTCTGTTTTTCTCTGGTCAGTCTAGGTTGTTCATATGTTTCCAGGAAATTGTCTATTTCCTCTACATTATCCAGTTTGTTGCCATACAGTTGTTCATAGTATCCTCTTATAATTTTTTTAATTTCTTTGGAATCTGCAGTAATGTTGCCTCTCTCATTAATTATTTTCTTTATTTGGGTTTTCTCTCTTTTTGATTTTGTCAGTTTAGCTAGGGACTTGTCAGTCTTGTTGATCTTCTCAAAGAACCAACTTTTGGTGTTATTTATCCTCTCTATTGTTTTTTTGTTCTCTATGTCATTTATTTCTGCTTTAATCCTTGTTATTTCTTTTCTTCTACTTGGTTTAGGATTAGTTTGCTGTTCATTTTCTAGCTTCTTCAGTTGCTCCACTAGTTCTTTGATTTTAGCTCTTTCTTCCTTTTTAATGTATGCATTTAGAGCTATAAATTTCCCCCTCAATACCACGTTTCCTGCATCCTATAAGTTTTGAGATGTTGTGTTCTCATTTTCATTCGTTCTATATATTTAGCCATTTCTCTTGCTGTTCCGTCTTTAACCCACTGATTGTTTAGGAGTGTGTTGTTTAACCTCCAGATATTTGTGAATTTTCTAAGTCTCTGTTGGTGATTGATTTCTAATTGTATTTCAATGTGATCTGAGCATGTCCTTTGAATAATTTAAATCTTTTTAAATTTGTTGAGGCCTGTTTTATGGCCCAGCATATGGTCTATTCTGGAGAAAGTCCGTGAGCACTAGAGAAGAATGTGTATAAAAATAAGCAATGCTTCACGAATTTACATGTCATCCTTGCACAGGGGCCATGTTAATCTTGTCTGTATCATTCCAATTTTATTATATGTGCTGCCGAAGCAAGCAGTGTGAAAAGTTTTAATTTTGATGAAGTCCCATCTATCTGTTTGTTCTTTTGTTGCTTGTGCTTTTGATGTAAAGTCCAAAAAACTGTGCCTAATGTAAGGTCCTGAAGATAATTCCTTATGTTTTCTTCTAGGAGCTTTTTAGTTTTGCTTCTTGTAGTTAGGCCTTTTGTCCATTTTGAGTTCACTTTTGTATTGATGTGAGGTAGAATTCCACCTTCATTCTTTGTCATATGGATATGCAATTTTCCCAGGACCATTTGTTGAAGAGACTATTTTTTCTCAATTGAGTAGATTTGGTAACTTTGTCAAAAATCGACTGACCATAAATGGGTGTGGAGGAGTATTTCTGAACTTTCAGTTTGTTTCCATGGTCTGTATGTCTGTCCTTGTGCTGGTACCATGCTCTTTTGATTAGTGTAGCATTGTAATAAGTGTTAAAATTGGGTAATGTGAGTCTCCCAACTTCATTCTTTTTCAAAATGGTTTTGGTATTTGTGGCCCCTTACCCTTCTGTATAAATTTGATGATTGGCTTCTCTATTTCCACAGAGACGGCTGTTGGAATTTTGACTGGGATTGCATGGAATCTGTAAATCTCTTTGGGTAGAACTGAAATCTTAACAATATTTCAGCTTCAAATCCATGAACATGGAATGCCCTTCCATTTATTTTGGTCTTCTTTCATTTCTTTTTTTTTTTTATTTGTGGAATATAACATATTTACATAGAAATGATAACTTGCCAAGTACAATTTAACAAGTAGTTGGAGAGCAAATTTCAAAGAATGTTATGGTTTACAGTTCCACAGTTTGAGTTATTTCCTTATTGAACTATAATCTATATACAAAAAGATAATAACTTTCACAGTATAATTTACCAAGTAGTTATGTAAAGAAATTTCCAAAAATGTTGAGTTACAGTACCATAGTTTTAGGTATTTCCTTATTGTGAGATATACAAAAAGGTGATAACTTTAAAATTACAATTTAACAAGTAGCTATGTAACAAATTTCAAAGAATGTTACGGCTTACTGTTCTACCATTTCATTTCTTTCCTTCTAGCTATTCCAATAGCCCAGCAACTAAGAAAAATAAAATTTATATAGAGATTCAGACTTCGTAATCCTTTGTTAAATTCCATCTTTTCTGTTGCTACCCCTTCCTCTAGTTTAATCACATTGCTGATCTTCAGGGATGTCTAGGCTGTGACCACCCTAACCTGTTCATGTTGAAAAGGGGTGTCGACATTTATGGGAAAGGGGGACACATCTGGTTGGTATTCTTGAAGAGGCTATTGCCTCTGTGTTTTGGGACTTAGCTTGCATAGGAGTGCTGTAAAGGATTTAAGTTTCTGAAGAATAAACTTAGTGAGTAAAAGTTTTATAGAGTCTCAGATAGCAATCCAGGTATTCCTTAAGGTTTTCAGGACTACTTAGGCTTATCATGCTGTGGCCATTTGACATACCTAGCTGAAGCTTGCATAGGAGTAACCTCCAGGACAGCCTGTTGACTCTGTTTGAAATCTCTTAGCCACTGACACCTTATTTTATTGCTTTTCTTTTCCCCCTTTTTGTCAAAAAGGCATTCTCAGTGCCTTGATGCCAGGGTCAGGCTCATTCCCAGAATCTGTGTCACACATAGCCACATAGCCAGAGACACTCATTCACCTGGGCGGTCCTGTCCCATGTCGGGGGGAGGGTGATGAATTTATTTGCAGAGTTGGGCTCAAAGAGAGAAAGTCCATATTTGAGCAACAAAAGAGGTTCTCTGAAGGTGACTCCTAGGCAAAATTATAGGTGGGCTTAGCTTTAAGATTGAGGGCTTGACTTGTAAAGTAGGGGGCTTCCAAGTTCACAAAGCATGTGTTTTGTCCATGAAATCCATCCGTATTTCATGTCATGACTTAGTTGTTCAATCTTCATCACTCTCGATTTTAAACAATTCTCATGACCCAAAACAACCCATAGCTCTATTTAGCCCTTAAGTATTTGTCCCTAGTATTTCTGTGGTCCTAGTAAGGTATTCCTATTAATTATAGTCCCTAATATGCAACAGGTAGATTTTTCCCATATGCCATTCTGTTGTCAACTCTCTGTATCAGCATCATACCTTAGAAGTTTGTCATGCAAGCACTTATCTATATTTGTAGTGCTGATCTGTGGGATACATGCCTTTAAATAACCCCTTTCAATCCTATTTGCCTTCAATACAGCTCTGATACTTATAATCCCTTTAACAAACAGTCATCACCCTATTCATTCCCATGCCTTTGAATTCACCCTCATTAACATATCTGAACATACGAGATTGTCATTCCCTCTTCACTAGCTTCTGTCTATCACTAGGTCCTCAATATTCTATATTATAAGACATTGATTTTGCATTGTTCAGGCTGTTCATAGTAGTGGTAACATACAATATCTCTCCTTTTGTGTCTGACTTATTTCACTCAGCGTTGTATCTTCAAGAGTCATCCATGTTGCCATATGTTTTAGGACCTTGTTCCTTCTATTGCTGCATAGTATTCCATCATATGTATATACCACATTGTGCTTATCCACTTGTCCATTGAAGGACATCTGGATTATTTCTGTCTCTTGGCAATTGTGAACAATGCTGCTGTGGACATTGGTATACAAATATCTGTTCTTGTCACTGTTCTCGGATCTTCTGTGTATATACCGAGAGGTGGAATTGCTGGATTGTAGGGTAATTTGATATCTAGTTTTCTGAGAAACCACCAAACTGTCTTCCACAGCAGCTGTACCATTATACATTCCCACCAGCAATGAATAAGAGTTCCAGTTTCTCCACATCCTCTCCAGCATTTATTGTTTCCTGTTTTTTTAATGGTGGCCATTCTTATTGGTTTGAGGTGGTATCTCATTGTGGTTGATTTGCATTTCCCTAATAGCTAGTGAAGAAGAACATTTTTCATATGTTTTTTAGCCATTTGTATTTCCTCTTCAGAAAAATGCCTTTTCATATCTTTTGCCAGTTTTATAATTGAGCTGTTTCTACAATTGTTGTTGAATTGTAGGATTTCTTTTTATGTGCAGTATATCAGTCTCTTATCAGATATATGTTTTCGAAGTATTAGTTGGCTGCCTCTTCAGCTTTTTGACGTCTTTTGAGTCTCAGAAGCTTTTGCTTTTGAGGAGTTCCCATTTATCTGTTTTTTTCTTTTGTTGTTTGTGCTTTGAGAGTAGGTCCAAGAAGCTTCCTCCTATAACTAGATCTTGAAGATGATGCCCTGTATTATCTTCTAAGAATTTTGTTGTCCTGTCTCTTATTGAGGTCTTTAATCCACTTTGAGTTAATTTTTGTATAGGGTGTGAGGTAGGGGTCCTCTTTCATTCTTTTGGTTATGGATATCCAGTTCTCCCAGCCGCATTTGTTGAAGAGATTATTCTGTCCCAGTTCAGTGGTTTTGGGGGCCTTATCAAAAATTAGTCGACCATAGAGCTGGGGGTCTATTTCCAGACTCTCAATTCGATTCCATTGAACAATATGTCTATCTTTGTGCCATTGCCATGCTGTTTTGACCATTGTTGCTTTGTAGTAGGCTTCAACGTCTGGAAGTGTATGCCCTCCCACTTTGTTCTTCTTTTTAAGGATGTTTTTGGCAATTTGAGGCCCCTTTTCCCTTCCAAATAAATTTGATAACTAGCTTTTCCAAGTCTGCAAAGTAGGTTGTTGGAATTTTGATTGGAATTACACTGACTCTGTAGATTAGTTTGGGTAGAATTGACATCTTAACGATATTTAGCCTTCCAATCCATAAGCATGGAAAATCTTTCCACCTATTTAGGTCCTTTTTTTATTTCTTTTAGTAATGTTTTGTAATATTTTGCATAGAGGTCTTTTACATCCTTGGTTAGTATTATTCCTAAGTACTTAATTTTTTTAGTTGCTATTGTGAATGGAATTTTTTTTATTGCCTCTTCAGTTAGGTCTTACTAGTGTATACGAACATTACTGACTTATGTGCATTAATTTTATATCCTGCCACTCTGCTGAATTTATTAGCTCAAGTAGCTTTGTCATCGATTTCTCAGGATTTTCCAATATGAGATCATATCATCTGCAAATAATTACAGTTTTATGTCTTCTTTTCCAACTTAGATACCTTTTATTTCTTTGTCTTCGTGAATGGTTCTGGTTAAAACTTCTGGCACAATGTTGAATAATAGAGGTAACAGTGGGCATCCTAGTCTTGCTCCCAATATTAGGAGGAAGGCTTTCAGCCTCTCACCATTCAGAACTATTCTGGATGTGGGTTTTTCATATATGCCTGTAGTCATATTGAGGAAGTTTCCTTCAATTCCTACACTTTGAAGTGTTTTTATCAAAAAAAGATGTTGAATTTTGTGAAATGCTTTTTCAGTGTCTATCGAGGTGATCATTTGAATTTTTTCTTTTGAGTTGTTAATGTATTGTATTACATTGATTGATTTTCATATGTTGAACCATCCTTGCATGCCTGGAATGAACCCCACTTGGTCATGGTGTGTAATTTTTTTATTGTGCCATTGGGTTCAATTTGTAATTATTTTGTTGAATATTTTTGAATCTATCTTCATTAGGGAGATTGGCCTGTAGTTTCCTTTCTTGTAGTATCTTTATCTGGTATTGTATTAGAGTGATATTACCCTCATAAAATGAGTTGGGTAGTGTTCCTTTTTTTTCAGTTTTTTGAAAGAGTTTGAGCAGGAATGGAGTCAATTCTTTTTGGAAACCTTGGTAAAATTCCCCTGTGGAGCCATCTTGCCCTGGGCTTTTCTTCTTAGAAAGATTTTTGATGACTGATTGGCTCTGTTTACTTGTGGTTGGTTTGTTGAGGTCTTCTATTTCGTCTTGGGTCAGTCTAGGTTGTTCATGTGCTTCCAGGAAATTTTCCATTTCCTCCAGGTTGTCTAGTTTCCTGGTGTACAGTTGTTCATAGTATCCTTTTATGATTTTTTTATTTCTTTGGGATCCGTAGTAATTACCCCACTCTCATTTCTGATTCTGTTTATTGGGTCTTCTCTCTTTTTGACTCTGTCAGTCTAGCTAAGGGACTGTCAATCTTGATGGTCTTCTTAAAGAACCAATTTTTGGTTTTATTTTTTCTCTCTATTAGTTTTTTGTTCTTCAGTTCTTTTATTTCTGCTTTAATCTTTGTTATTTCTTTTCTTCTGATTGCTTTAGGGTTAGTTTTATTGATCATTCTCTAGATGCTTCTTGCTTTTTGATATATGCATTTAGAGCTATAAATTTCCCTCTCAGCACCACCTTCACGGCATCCCATAGGTTTTGTATGTTGTGTTCTCATTTTCATTCATCTCTTAATATTTACCTATCTCTCTTGCAGTTTTTTCTTTGACCCACTGGTTGTTTAGGGGTGTGTTATTTAACCTCCATATATTTTGAAAGATATGGTTCTTTGCTGGTTATGATTTCTAGTTGCATTCCATTATGGTCAGAGAATGTGCTTTGAATAATTTCAGTCTTTTTAAATTTATTAAGACTTGTTTTTTGCCCCAGCATATGATCTGTCCTGCAGGACGTTCCATGGGCACTAAGGTACTTTGGGATGTAACAATCTATTTATGTCTGTTAAGTCTAATTTATTTATCATATTGTTCAGGTTTTCAATTTCCTTATTGGTCATCTGTCTAGTTCTATCTGTAGAAGAAAATGGTATATTGAAGTCTCCCATTATTATTGTAAACATGTCTATTGTTCCCTTTGGTTTAGCCAGTGTTTATTTCATGTACTTTGGAGCTCCTTGATTGGGTGCATAAACATTTATGATTGTTATTTCTTCTTAATGAATTGTCCCTTTTATTAATATATACTGTCCTTCTTTGTCTCTTATAAAATCTTTGCATTTAAAGTCTATTTTGTCTGATTTTAGTGTAGGTACCCCTGCTTTCTTTTGGTTGCAGCTTGTGTAGAATATTTTTTTCCATCCTTTCATTTTGTCTCTTTGTGACACAGGATCTAAGATGAGTCTCTTGTAAACAACATAATAGATGGGTCACATTTTTCAATCCATTCTACCAGTCTGTATCTTTTAATTGGAGCGTTTAATCCACTCACATTCAAAGTTAATACTGTGAAGGGAGTTTGTTTTTTTTTTTTTTTTTAACCGTAAGTTTCACAAGAGCAAGCCTCAAGATTGAGATCTTGACTTATAAAGTAGCATATGTTATGTCCACAATAATCCATCCATATCTCACATTATGATCACTAGGTTGTACAATCCTCATTACTCTCCATTTTAACAATCCTCATGACCCAAAACACCTCATAGCTCTTTTCAGCTCTTATTTTTCCCTAGTATTTGTGTGGTACTAGTATGCTATTCCTATTAGTTATATTCCCTAATATGCAATAGGCAGATTTTTCCAATATACTGTTCCATTGTCAACTCTCTGTACTAGTGTCTATAACTGAGAGTTCTTGAACCAGTCATCTTATCCTTTGTTTCTTAGTTGTCAGATCTATTTTTCCCCCTCTCTTTTTATCCTTTGTGTTACCCTTACTAATATTCTTCAATTCTGTGCCCTTCTCCAGAATTATGTCTCTTTTCTTTATTTCTCAGCTGGTAGAGCTTCCTTTAGCATTTCTTGCAGGGCTGATCTCTTATTAACAGATTCTCTCAGCATTTGTCTGTGAAAATTTTAAACTCTCCCTCAATTTTGAAGGAGAGCTTTGCTGGATAAAGAATTTTTGGCTGGCAATTTTTCTCTTTCAGAATCTTAAATATGTCATACCACTGCCTTCTCACCTCCATGGTGCCCACTGAGTAGTCAGTACTTAGTCTTATGTTGTTTCCCTTGTATGTGGTGAATTGCTTCTCTCTTGCTGCTTTTAGAACTTTGTCCTTCTCTTCAGCATTTGACAGTCTGATCAGTATATGTCTCGGAGTGGGTTTATTTGGATTTATTCTGTTTGGAGTTCGTTGAGCATCTTTGATTTGTGTATTTATGTCATTCAGAAGGGTTGGGAAGTTTTACTCAACTATGTCTTGAAACATTCTTCCTAGCCCTTTACTCTTTTCTTCTCCTTCTGGGACACTAATTATTCTTACATTTGTTCGCTTCAAGTTATCCATCATTACCCTGAGATCCTTTTCAAATTTTTCTTTTTTTTTCACCATTTGTTCTTTTGTGTGCTCACATTCAATTGCTTTGTCCTCAAATTTACTTAATCTTTCTTCTGCCTCTTCAAATCTGCTATTGTGTGTCTCTGGTATATTTTTAATTTGATCAACAGTAGCTTTAATTTCCATTAGGTTTGCTATTTTTTAATTACTCTTTTAAATTCTTCTTTATGCTCTTTTAGAGTCTTCTTGATGTCCTTTATGTCTTTAGCCTTCTCGTTGAAATTGTTTTGGAGATTTGTTTGTACTTGAATTAGTTGCTCCACATTTTGTGACTCTTCTGGCTTTTTAATTTATTTGTTTGACTTGTCCATGTCTTGTAAATTCTTCAAGTGCTTTATGATTTTCTGTTGGCTTCAGGGCATTTCCTTGTCTTAATAAGACTATTTGGGGAAATGCAGGCTTATTTGAGTATTTATATATAAGTTGGCAGAGCTATGGCTTCTGAGGTGCAGTTTCCCTATCCTACCAGCAGGTGGCGCTCTTGAGCCACCTTTTACTCTTAAGCTGGTCTTCCTCGAACTTTTCCTATGAGGTGGACAGAGTCCAGACCAGGTGAAGATCTAATCAGTGCATCAGTTCTCCAGGTGCACTGGGGACTGCCTGCCCCAGGGCTGCGATGTGGGCCCTGTGCAGTTTGGCAGGGAGTCCACTCAAGAGCACACTCCAGCACCCATGTGCCCCACTCCCTGCCTGCCGTGTGCCCACAAGCATCTGGGGTTTGGGAGGGGCTCCTAATGCATGTGTATGACACCCTCTCCTATCCCTGCTTCTTGTCAGAACTTCTGTTGAGGGAGAGTAAATGCTACCTCCTGGGTTCCCTAATGGGAGCTCCTGACCATATGAATGTGGTGGATCACCTTCCCAGCTAACTGCCAAGGTGGGTGCACTGGAGTGGAGAGCTGCTGCTCACTCCCTTGCCCCGGCAGCTGTCTCTCCGCATTTTTGTCTGAGTCCCCACCACATATTTTATTTTATTTTATTTTATTTTATTTTATTTTATTTTATTTTATTTATTTTATTTTATTTTATTTATTTTATTTTTTTATTTATTTTATTTTATTTTATATTTTATTTTTTTATTTTATTTTGTTTTATTTTATTTTATTTATTTATTTTTTATTTATTTATTTTTTTTAACTGTGAAAACAGCATTCATTTTATTGCTCAACTTCAGCAAGGGCAAATACAGTTAATTTTTAAAAACCATTTATACAGATGTCATTGATAAAGCTCATGTAACAACTGAATACCAAAGAATACCAAAGCTAAAACACTCCTTAGTAAACACAAAGAAATGTAAATGATAAAATTTTGCTTTTAAAGTCAGATTGAAAAAAGGAAGAATATTATATAAAGTGAACTAATTACATATAGAAACAAAACAACTCAGCATTTGGTACAATCATCATCCTAACATAAGAATGTTAAATCCCACAAGTGGCATGCATTGGCAGAGGAGCTGCTCTACCAAGCTGCCCACCACATATTTTAGAGTACCCTCTGTGGCCAGTTACACCCTGAAACCATGGTCCCAGGCATCCTCCAGCCCCTCTCTAGTTTCTTTCATGGAGGAGAAACCCACTCCATCTCACCCACTCTGCCATCTTCCCAGAAGTCCCTTCTTTGATTTCTTTTAGCAGTGTTTTGTAGTTTTCCATGTATAAGTCCTTTACATTCTTAAATTTATTCCTAGATATTTGATTATTTTAGTGGCTACTGTAAATGGAATTTTGTTTCTTGATTTCCTTTTCAAATTGTGCATGACTAGTGTATAGAAACACTACTGATTTTTGCATGTTGATCTTTTACTCCACCACTTTGTTTAATTTGTTTATTAGCTCTAGGAGCTTTGTTGTGGATTTTTCAGGATTTTCTATGCATAAGATCATGTCGTCTATAAATAGGGAAAGTTTCAGTACTTCTTTTCCAGTTTGTATGTCTATTATGTCTTTTTCTTGCCTAATTGTTCTGGGTAGAACTTGCAGTACAGTGTTGAGTAACAGTAATACAGTGGGCATCCTTGTCTTATTCCTGATCTTAGAGGGAAAGCTTTCAATCTTTTCCATTGTGTATGATATTAGCAGTGGGTTTTTCATACATGCCTTTCACCATTTTGAGGAAATTTTCTTTTGTTCCTAGTTTCCCAAGTGTTTTTATCAAGAAGAGATTCTAGATTTTTTAAAATGCCTTTTCGGCATCAATTGAGATGATCATGTATTTTTCTTCGTTCTATTAATATGGTGTGTTACATTAATTGATTTTGTTATGTTGAACCACCATTGCACACCTAGAATAAATCCTACTTCATCATAATATATAATTCTTTTAACCTGCTGTTGGGTTAGGTTTGCTGCTATTTTTTTGAGGAACATAATGATTTTAACATGCATTTTTTTAAATGCTGAAAGTAGTAAAAAGTTTATTAATGAAAACATGAAATTCAAAGAAGCACAAGGTAGAAAATCACTCACCAGAGTCCAGTATTCCTACAACTTAATAATATCCAATGTATATATTCCACTGTGTATGTTTTAGTTCTTCTTCCAGTCCTTTTCTCAGAGTATAAGTACATAATAAAGATATAGTGTCAGATTTATATATATATATTTCACACCTACACATTAATATGTGGTTACATATATACTCATTATGTATTATGATGAAAATGGGATCATACTATTCATACTGCTGGTAACTCTTCCCACTTAATGTATCATGAACAGTTTTTATCATTAAATAATCTTCTACGACATGATTTTTCATGACCTCTTATGGGATATGCCACAATTTAGTTAACTAATCTAGGCATTTAGGCCTCCTGTTCTCACTGGTATGAATGAAATGCTTTGACAACCTTGTGTATAATCAGCCATCCTTTTGTATAATCAGAGCTCTGTCAGATTTATTTCCTTAGGCAAATAGAATTGCTGATTTTAGAAGATTATATCAAGGTTTCTCAGTCTCAGTATTATTGACCTTTTGGACCAGATAATTTTTGGTTGTGGGAGGCCATCTTATGAATTTATTCCAGGTATGCAAGGATGTTTAGGGTCATCCCTGGCTTATACCCACTAGGTCTCAGTATTACACACATCCCCATTTGTGACGATCAAAAATGTCTCCAGACATTGCCAAATGTCCCCAGAGAGGCAAAATTACCCCCTGTTGAGAACCACTGATCTACACCAATTTCACCTCCAATGGTGTGCGAAAATATCTTTGTGTCTCTGTACCCTCTATAACTGAATATTTCCAATATAAGTTAATATTACCAATTTTCAGTCTTTGCATACTAAAAAAAAAGGGATTGGAATGGTTGATTACTATACCTAGCAATGTATTGTGAATATATTCCCATTTATAATTCCTCCATAACATGACTTGAAATATGCCATGATATGACTATACCAGGCTCATAGTAAATGCCAGTGTATCTTAGTAATTTCTTAGTTTGTAGATACTATTTTGAGTTAATGGCAGTTTTCAAATATCTTATATTAAACACTTTTTTCATGGCTCTAAAATATTATATAATCCAGAATCTTGTAATTTGAAGGGGTATATTATTACCTTGGGAAAATGAGTGACATCCTTTGAAGATTTTTGTTTGAAGTTCCTTGTGTCTCTTACCTTTTTTTCCACAATTTCACCAGCATTATGCTTTGGTATTTTATTTTACTAATGTAACAGGCTAAAGCCACTTTTAAATTCTCAGTAATGTAGACAGTGATTATGCTTATTGTCCCAGGGTTGAATGGGAATATTTTCTCTCCAGAATGACTGTCTTTCAATATGATTCCTAATCTCCTGCCTTATGAATGAAACTGTTTGAACAGCCCCTTTTTGTGTGACTTAATTTCCTTACCTCCTTAGAAACTTGTGCTTCCCTCTGTCAGCAGTGAGCCCAAAGAGACAGTTGAAAAGTCTAAAACTCCAAGCCGAAGAAACTCCCGAACTGAAGAGCCAACTGTGGCTTCTGAAAGTGTGGAAAATGGACATCGTAAACGATCCTCTCGGCCTGCTTCAGCCTCCAGCTCTACTAAAGGTTAGCAGTGGGATGCGGCGGGGGATGGGGTGGGGTTGAGGGTCAAGTAGAGGAATGGGATGTTTTTCACAGCAGCAGAGAACTTTATCCTTCATCTTTGCTTATATTCCTTAAATTTGGAAAGTTACTTTGACTTCTATTTGTTTAGTCCTTCCTTTGTTTATTAGTTCATTTAACTACTTGTTTTCTGTTTGTATACATAAGAGCAGCAAGCACTGTTGGAAAAAAGAACATAACGGCCAATTGATTTTACTTTAACTTCATGATCACCTACTTCAAACAGGTTCTCAACATGGCTCTGCCATCTTTCTGTTTTTGTGGTCCACTCTCTCCTCCTCTCTACTTTTTTTAAACCTCTGGCCTCTACTTTCTCCGCTCCCTCTTGGCAGAGACCTTCCCCTCTTCACAATTACACTATCAGTTCTCTCTTCTCTGTTGACTACTGTCTCCCTTTTGAATTAACTCTTCCCTTGGTTTCTGTGACCCAGAGTTCTGCCTCTGTAGCTGCTCCTTCTCAGTCTCTCTATCCAGCCATTAGATGCTGACCTTCCTCAAACATCATTTCTGAGTCGTCTTCAGTATTTCCTTCCTAAGTTGGGATCTTATTCATGCCACTCTTCTTTAGTTACAGCCATTCGCATAAAGATGTATTTCTAGTACAGACCTCTAGAGACCTTATAAAACTGCATATGTGTCTTAACAGGACCTCCCATTCAACATGTCTGAAACTACCTTGTGATTTTCACCCCCGAAGTCAGGTCTTCTTCCATTGTTCCACATCTCAATATGTGGCACCACCAGAAGTGCAGGAATCCTCCTTGACATCTCTCTCTCTTGTCGTCACATCTAATCCATCACAAAGGGCTGCTGATTTTATCTCAGGTGTCCCAAATTCATCTACACTTTTTCCATCCTCACTTCAACTTACTAGTTTAAAATCCTTCAGTGATTTACCATTGTAATTAGGATTAAAGTCTAAAAGCCTTACCTTGTGCTCTGGCTTGTCAACATCTCCCAGCCTCATCTTTTCTTTTCTTTTCTTTTTTAAATAATTCAGTTTTATTGAGGTATATTCACATACCATGCAGTCACACAAAGTGTACAATCAGTTGTTCACAGTACCACCATATAGTTGTGCGTCCATCACCAAATTAATTTTTGAACATTTTCATTATCACACACCCAAAAACAATAAGAATAAAAATTAAAGTGAAAAAGAACAATTAAAGTAAAAGAGAACACTGGATGCTTTTTTTTTTTTTTTTTTGCCCCCATTTTTCTACTCATCCATCCATACACTGGACAAAGGGGAGTGTGATCCACATGGCTTTCCCAATCACATTGTCACCCCTCATAAGCTACATGTTTATACAATTGTCTTCAAGATTCAGGGGTTCTGGGTAGTAGTTTGATAGTTTCAGGTATTTACTGCTAGCTATTCCAATTCATTAAAACTTAAAAAGGGTTATCTATATTGTGCATAAGAGTGCCCACCAGAGTGACCTCTCGGCTCCTTTTGGAATTTCTCTGCCACTGAAACTTATTTCATTTTGTTTCACATGCCCCTTTTGGTCAAGAAGATGTTCTCCATCCCACGATGCTGGGTGTAGATTCCTCCCTGGGAGTCATATTCCATGTTGCCAGGGGTATTTACACCCCTAGGAGTCAGATCCCACATAGCAGGGAGGGCAGTGATTTCATCTGCCAAGTTGGCTTAGCTAGAGAGAGAGGGCCACATCTGAGCAACAAAGAGGCATTCAGGAGGAGACACTTAGGCACAATTATAAGCAGGCTTAGCCTCTCCTTTGCAGTAACAGTCTTCCCAAGGGCAAGTCCCGTGATTGAGGGCTCAGTGCATCAAACCACCAGTCCCCAATGTCTGTGAGCACATCAGCAACCATTGAGGTGGGGAAGCTCAACACCCCTGCATTCTCCCCCAGCAATGTTCACATTAGTGGTAGCATATAATATTTCTCTTTTTGTGCATGGCTTATTTCACCCAGCATTATGTCTCTAAGGTTCATCCAAGTTGTCATATGTTTCACAACATCATTCCTTCTTACTGCTGCATAGTATTCCATTGTGTGTATATACCACATTTTATGTATCCACTCATCTGTTGAAGGACATTTGGGTTGTTTCCATCTCTTGGCAATTGTGAATAAAGCTGCTATGAACATTGTCTCCCAGCCTCATCTTAACCTCCTTTGGCAACTTGTACGCATTGTCCTCATCCTTCTCATTACAAGGCCTATGTACATGTTGCAGCTACTATAGTAAATTCTCTTCTCTCTACTCTCTCCTTATTAGTTCTCCTGTTCTTTCTGCTTATTTTGCTCATTTGTCACTGCTATGAGGAATCAGCACCATGTTCTTCTTCACAGTACCACAGTTGTAACTTTATGTTTATTTGTGTGATATGTAATTAATATGTGTGCTCTATTATGTCAGGAGATTGTGTCTGGTTTTGTTCACCATTATATCCCTAGTGCCTAGTATGATACCTAATACAGAGAGGTTTGCGGTCAGTTAGCTACTAAATGAGTAACCATCTATCAAATATGTAATAAATTACTGAACTACATGTCAGGTCCTGGAGATATAATAGTGAAAAGACAGATACAGAGTCTTTGTTTTCACCACATTGATTATAGGCTAGTGGGAAAGACAGACACTTTCTAATATAATATGTTAAATGTTAAATACTATGATAGCAAAATTACATGGTACTATAGGAGCAAATAGCTGGGATGCCTTGCCCTTCTGCCAGGTCTCTGATGTTTTAGCTGAGCTCTGAAGAATGAGGAGGCATTAACCAGGCCATAGGAGTTGGATGGGAATATTCTAGGCAAAAGGTAAACATGTACATGGGCCCATCCTCTTAGGAAATGTACTGTGCTTGAGCAGCTCAGGTTGGGCTGGGGTCCTGGCTGAGTGCCTTATATCAGCAAGGCAGCTGAACAGATGGTCAAATGCCATGGGATGCCAGCCTAAAGACAGGGTAAGGTCTAGTGCACCAACTCCAGACACCAGACTCTGACCTGAGAATTCACTTATCATTGGCAGGTCATGTTTCTGCACAGGAATGGCATGATGACTCACAAGAGACCCTGAGAGTAGGCCACAGGTCTTTAGGTCATACAGTTAAAGCAGAGGTATAGAAAGTACCATTATCTTACCTTAGCCTGCTAGAGAGTAAGGGGAGAAGTTGGGGGCCTCCTTCTTTCCCTTCCAGGCATACAATGTGCACCACAGGTAGGGTCCTCTTAGGTATCCCCACGTTAGATGCAGAAATGGAGCCAACAACTTTCTTCTTCCCTGAGAATCATCTCCTAGACTGAAACTTGTTTGAAAGGAAGCATGCCTTTCAGTATATTAAAGTACTAAACTTAAAGCATGAAAGGATCCTGAAGTTTTCTGGAAAAAATCTGCTTCTCCTCAGTTCTTCAAGTTCTTGTAGTCCCTCCCTTTCCCAAAGGATCAGAGTCTTCTAGGCTGTAGTATATGGTGTGTAATTAGCTTTAAAGAAAGAAAAGGGGGTTGGCCTTTAGAGATATTACACATCAGAGTTTTGGAACCTTGACCTGAGCCCAGAACCTCAAAATACTAAAGGTGTCATTTACAGTATACCAGAAGAATTAATATAAGGAGCAGGAGGACAGTTAAGAAGAGATGCCCAGATTAGAGCCACTCTACCAGCCAAGAAAAGATTGAAAGCTGGAGTCTAATTTACAGGAAGGTGTGGAATGGGCCTGAACACTTAAAGTGGACATTGTCATACAGTGGTGGTAGTCATGTTGGAATGCCTACCCTATGCATGATGCTTTAAGGTTTAGCAGATGGCTTAGGATAAGCCATAAGTCTTGCCGGCTTTGTGATCTTGCAAGGAGGGATGGTAGAACTCTGTCTAAACCCCAGTAATCACATTGATGTATAGATCTCCAACCCAACCTCAAACATCCAGGCTATCATTCTCTAACTGTACAGGGTAAGTTGCCTTTTAATTCAGAAATGAGCACTATAGTTCTTTTTTTTTTAATTCAATTTTATTGAGATATATTCACATACCATACAGTCATCCAAAATGGACGATCAGTTGTTCACAGTACCATCATATAGTTGTGCATTCATCACCCCATTCTATTTTTTTAACATTTTCCTTGTACCAGAACTAGTGAAAATAAGAATAAAAAATAAAAGTAGAGAAGAACACCGAAAACACCCCCCCACACCCTATTTTTCATTTAGTTTTTTTGGTCCCCATTTTTCTACTCATCTATCCATACACTGGATAAAGGGAGTGTGGTCCATAAGGCTTTCACAATCATACTGTCACCTCTTGTAAGCTACATTGCTATACAATCATCTTCAAGAGTCAAGGCTCCTGGGTTGGAGTTTGATAGTTTCAGGTATTTACTTCTAGCTATTCCAATGCATTAAAACCTAAAAAGGGTTATCTATATAGTGCATAAGAATGCCCACCAGAGTGACTCTCGGCTCCATCTGGAATCTCTCAGCCACTGAAACTTTATTTGGTTTCATTTTGCATCCCTCTTTTGGTCAAGAATATGTTCTCAGTCCCTCGATGTCAGGTCCAGATTCATCCCCTGGAGTCATATCCCACGTTGCCAGGGAAATTTACACCCCTGAGAGTCAGATCCCACATAGGGGGGGAGGGCAGTGAGTTCACCCGCTGAGTTGGCTTAGCTGGAGAGAGAGGGCCACATCCTAGCAGCAAAGAGGTACTCAGGGGGAGACTCAGGCACAATTATAAGCAGGTTTAGCCTCTCCTTTGCAGTGACAAGCTTCCTAAGGGAAAGTCCTGTGATAGAGGGCTCGGCACATCAAACTGCCAGTCCTCAATGTTTGGAGCACTATAGTTCTTTTGATTTTAAGTGTAGTGTCAGGGTCCTTGGACCCAAATTCAAGAATAAAGATGCATATTATTTGGCCTTCTACATTGGATCCAAAAATGTTAATCAAAGTCTTAAAATAACATTCTGCAATTTTATTTGAACCCATACCCAGGGGGAGAGTGATCACAAAATAAATACAAGCTGGTTTCTAAAATTTTTGCATCTCAAAAGACAGAGTGAGATGCTTCAGGATTCTGTCTCCCCTCAAAAGCTTTGAACAACCAGCAAGAATTGGCAGAAACATCTTTCTAAAACCTCCATAAAACAGTTAAAAAACTGCAGTAACAGGATAAGCAGCAAATCAAGAAAAAGGCCACTTAAAAGCAATAGGATCTCTTGGCACCCTGGCTGGTCCCTCCCTCACCCCCCACCCCTCCCACTGGCTCAGCTTGGAGCTGTCCCATGCTTCCAGTGCAGATCCCTGGTCCCAGTTCTGGAGGGAGCAGAGTAACCATCATGCATATACTGGGAGCATGTGTGTCTCAGTCTGTCCGGTGGTGGCCTGAGGAACTCATTGTCCCAGAACTTGCCCTGCAGCTCACAGACATCTCATACAAAACAATAGGGAAGAGCAGTCAAGTGACTTCCTGGGGCAAGGATAGATGGCTGAAGGATATACGCAGCAGTACCTGGAACTGTGAAGAAACTGTTTCCTAGGAAGAGGGGACATTTGGGACTGTATAAACAGGAGATTTCCTTGGGCCATATGCACATGCCCAAGACAAGATGTATGTTGAGAAAGGATCAGGATGGTCCCTAAACTTTGGCCTTGAGCTAAACTCATTGTATAGATAAGCTCTGAGGGAGAACACTCGCATAGGTCAATCTCCAAACACTGGGAAAAGAGTTTTCTTTTTCCTTTTTTTTTTTTTTTAAATTAGATCCTGGCATTCAAGAAAAGCTTCGTTATAACACCAGCTAGATTCCAGAAATAACATATTAAAATATCAAAATGTCCAGGTTACAATACATACAGAAAACAAACAAACAAACAAACAAACAAAAAAAGAAACAGGAAGTGATAGTCCAGGCAAAGGGAAAAAATTAAAGCATTAGAAACCACCAATGAGGAGGATCAGAAATGGGACATACTAGACAAAGATGTTTTTTTAAATGGTTCTAAAGATGCTCAAAGAGCTAAAGGAAAACATAGACAAAGAACTAAGAAAAATCTGGAAAACAATCGATAA
This sequence comes from Choloepus didactylus, assembly GCF_015220235.1. Taxonomy (NCBI): domain Eukaryota; kingdom Metazoa; phylum Chordata; class Mammalia; order Pilosa; family Megalonychidae; genus Choloepus; species Choloepus didactylus. The sequence continues at coordinate 38,472,064 of NC_051325.1, read as the reverse complement.
ACACAAAGAATATGTTGAGATGGAAATTATGAAAAGGAACCAAACAGAGCTGAAGACCATAGAAATAGAAATTAAACATTCCTTAGAAAGGTTCAACAATAGGTTGGAAATGGCAAAAGAATGAATTAGAGGACTTGAAGATAAGACCATTCAAATCATCTAGTCTAAGGAGCAGAAAGAGGGAAAAATGAAGAAAAGTGAACAAAGCCTAAAGAACATGTTGATTGCCATCAAACATACCAGTATTTGCATTGCGGGAGTCCCAGAAAGAAAGAAGGGGACAGAGAGAATATTCAAAGAAATAATGGCTGAAATCTTCTCAAATTTAATAAAAGACATGAATATGCATTCCCAAGATGCAAAACGAACTCCAAACAGGATAAACCCAAACAGATGCACACCACACCATGTTAAGATCAAACTGTTGAATGCCAGAGATAAAAAGAGAATTCTGAAAACCTCAGAAGAAAAGCAAGGTGTCACATACAAGAAAGCCTCAATAAGATTAAGTTCCATTTCTCATCAGTGAACAAGGAGGCAAGATGACAGTGGAGTGACATGTTTAAATTGCCAAGAGAAAAAAAAAAATGCCTCCCAAGAATTCTGTATTTGTTAAAACTGTCTTTCAACAAAGAAGGAGAGAAGATTGTGGGAAAATGGCAGATTAGGAAGCTCCAGGAATCAGTCCCTCCACCAAAGCAACTATAAAACCAGCAAGGATTGTCTAAATCAACTATTTAAGAACTCTAGCATCTAGTGAAACACTGTGCAGCATCCAGGGAAGAGCTGTAGGATGAGGCCTGTAAAATGCAGTATGTATCAGTGAATTTCACCCTCCATGCAATAGCTACCATCCCCATCCCCCAACCCCTACCCCCTAGTTGCATGGCAGGCTGCAGTGGGGATGGCAGTCTGGGTTCCTGGTGCAGATTGTTAGTGCCGGGTTGGGTAATAAGGGCCTAGTCCCCCCAAACATGGGGGTGTATGGTGTCATTGCTGATCACAGGTTTTGATCAGGTACTTCAGATTGCTGCAGGGCCAACTCTGAGGGCTGCTGATATTCCAACCCTGCTCAGGCAGAAGCAGCAGAGAAGTCTTAAAAAGGTAGTACCTATTTTTTTTTTTCTCTTTTCTCTTTCCATTCTCCATTTGGGAGCAAAAAATAGTTTGAAAAAGTCACAAATTGACAGCTCCAGCCCTCAACAACAACAACAAAAGAAAATACTAGCAATCCCAGAGGAGTGAGAGAACTATATTTCCATACTTATAACATTCTTAACATTCAGAATGTCCTGTGCTCAACAACAAAAAATTGCAAGACATAGGAAGAAACAGCAAAGTGTGGCCCATTCACACACAAAAGAAGAATTTCCCAGAAACAATCCTGAGGAAGCTCGTACATAGGTAAAGATATTAAATCAACCATCTTAAATATTTTCAGAGAGCTAAAGGAATCCATTTACAAAGAACTTAGAGAAACTTGTCCAGAAGAAAAAAAAGAGAGATGGAAATGATAAAAAGGAACCAGACAAATTTTCGAGCTGCATAGTACAGTAATTGATATAAAAACTTATCAGATAGATTTAACAGCAGATTTGAAAAGGCAAAAGAAACGATTAGTGGACTTGAAGACAAGACAATTGAAATTATCCATTGTGAAGAGCAGAAAGAAAAAATAATGAACAGAACCAGAGGGATCTGTAGCACACTGCATTATAGTACCAGAAGGACAAGAGAGATTAAAAAGGACACAAAAGTATTTATAGAAATAATGGCCAAAATCTCTTCTAATATGATGAAAGACCTGAATATACACACCAGGAAGCTCAGCAACCTCCAAACAGGATAGACTCTAAGGTATGTACTCCAAGACCCATTATAGCAAAATTGTCAAAATTCAGAGACAGAGAGGATTTTGCAAACAGCAAGAGAGATATGACTTGTCACATAGACGGGATCCCCAGTAAGATTAACAGCAGATTTCTCATCAGAAACCATGAAGACCAAAAGACAGTTGGATGACATATTTAAAGTCCCTTAAAAAAAAACAGACAAAAACTGTCAGTCAAGTATATTATATCTGGAAAAAATTATCCTTCAAAAATGAAGCAGAAATTAAGACATTGACAGATAACCAACAGCTGAAAGAGTTCATTGCCAGAAGCCCTGCCTGATAAGAAATCCTAAGAGAGTCCTTCAGGCTGAAATAAAGGAAACTAGACAGTAACATTGAGCCATAAGAAGAAATAAAGAACGTTGGTAAAGATAACTACATAGGAAAATATAAAATCCTATATTAGTGTACTTTTGGTTTGTACCTGCCTCTTTCCCCCCATATGACTTATCAGGGAAATGTGTAAAAAAAAAAATGCTTAAAATATATGTTAATGGGTATACAGTGTATACAGATGTAAGCTGAAGCAATGACAAAATGAAGAGGGAGAAACAGAGGTATGTAAGAATAGACAGTTTATATACTACTGAAACCTGAAACTAGGGTGGTCCTAGTCAAACTCTGTTGTTGTTAGTTTAAGATGTTGATGGTAATTACAAGGGTAACCAAAAAAAAAATAACTAAAAAATACAGAGAAAATGAAGAAGGAAGGAAATCAAAACTGTAGACTACAAAACAACTAAATTTTTAAAAGGCAATATGGAGTAATTGAAGAACAAAAATATTCAATACATACAGAAAACTAATAGCTAAATGGCAGAAGTAAATCCTTCCTTCTTGGTTATTAACTTAAATGTCAATATATAAAAGGCAGAGGTTGGTAGATTGGGTGAAAAAGCATGATCCACGTATATGCTGTCTCTAAGAGGCTTGTTTTATGTACAAAGACACAGAGAGGTTGAAATTAAAAGGGTGGAAGGAGATATTCCATGCAAACAGTAATCAAAAGAGAACCGGTCCGTCAGTAGATGAATGGATAAACAAAATGTGGTATCTACATACATGAAATATTTTTCAGCAGTAAGAAGCAATGAGCTGCGGCTGAGCTCTGGCTGCCTCTCACACCAGTCTTGGGCTTGTTGTGGAGGCTTACCCCCTACGTGGGACGTGACTCTGGGGGGAGTGAATCTCCCTGGCAACATGGGACACGACTCCCAGAAATGAGCCTGGTCCTGGCACTGAGGGATTGAAAATGCCTCATTGACCAAAAGAGGGAAAAAAACTGTTGAACTATATGAAATTGCGAATATCATTTTGATCGATAGAAATACTTCACTAAGCAGTATATAGCCCAAAAATAGGATTTGGAGATTGATTGGATGAGAGCCTGACTGGAAGGAGAGCTGTTTATTTCCCAGGGCTTCTGGCCTGAATAACTGGGTTAGATCAGAGTGCCAATACTGTTAACCAAAATGGTGAAAATTGAGAGGTTACTGTACTACTTTTAAACAGTGTTCCCAAGTGGATCACCCTTGCAATTGTTACCATTGCTACCATCTTGAAAAGTTATTTTGCTGCAGTCTTCCATCTGGGGCATACTCTGCCTGCCTCATCACTCCAACCCCCAGTTTCTTTGAATTGAAGCTTTGTAGGGCACTGTTCCAAAGTGAAACAGACTTCAGATTCTCACTACCCTTGGATGCTGCTGTTGGCATGGAGAAGACTGATGCTGCTAGGTATAGACACATCAAAGACTCTACAGGCAGCAAAAGGCAGCTTGGTTGTTCCAATGGATCAATCAGAATATATGATAAAGAAATGTTAAACATACTACAAGAATTTAGTGGGCATCCTGGTCTTCTTAATGGAGTCAGGTTTGAAAATTCCTGTGATAGTGTGTATATTCAGCAGGTATTGATGACATTGTAAAATGTTGGGATGCTCGATTGGCCAGTGAAAAACCTGTCCAGCTATTCAAGGTCTACCTTTCCAATATATTTATCAGTTTTGATATCAGCTGCAATGATCCTGTCATTTGTGCTAGTACAGAAAAAGTTGATGATGATGCATTGTTTATATTTTGGGAAGCAAGAATTAATTCTCAAGATTTGTCTACCACTGAAAACCCACTTGGTGCATATTCAGAGGTGCATAGTGATGACATCACTCAAGTATGTTTTCATCCCAGCAATCCTAACATGGTAATGTCAGGTTCAACTGATGGCCTGGTAAATGTATTTGATATTAGTGTTGATAATGAAGAGGATGCACAGGTTACAACCTGTAATTCAGTTTCACCAGTAAGTTATATTGTTTGGTCTGGGAAAGATTTACTGCATGACACATGATGAAGGATTTTGTTGGTGGGATCTTAATCATCTGGCACCAATGAACCAATCACATGTTTGAACATCCAGGACATTAGAGAAGTGATTGATGTGAAAGAAGGTACTTTGGACTATTTGATTGGTGGCCTGTATCATGAAACGGTGGACAAATTGTTTGTTGTTGGAGGAACACAGGAAGGATTCATTTAATGATCTATACCACATCAGCATTGATCCATGCGACCAGCCTTCAGGTCCATTCTTTCTGATGGAATATGCAGGATAATTCTTTGCTGACTGGGGAAGAAGAGGCACAATTGTTGCTTTGGAAATCTGGAGCTACAGAGAAGACCTTTACCAAGAAGGATAGCATGAAAATAGCATCCTCTGTGTACCAGCAAGTTCATGTTCACAGTAATGATTCTTACAAGATGAGGAAAATACAGTTATGTTAAATTGAGAGTTAACTTGGTAGGTTTTATAGTTTCAGATAATCATTTCTTGTACTGCCTATGGTAGGCATGTTTACAGCTTATATATAAAAACAAGCCAGTTAGCATACAGTCCTGAAAAATGTTGAGAATGGTTTAATTCAGGTCTTCACACATTCTAAAATTGCTTTTTTTAAAGCTAATAGTTGAGTGTGAAATCAGCAAGTTGGAAGTAAAATTATGTTCTTCATTTTAAAGCCCATCTGTTGAGTTAGTAAATGTTGGGTTTAAAGAAATAGCTCTGATAAGGACTTTTTAGAAGTAGACAGCTTGTGAGGTATAATAAAACACATGGTTTTGGCTATGTTTTTTTAAGCTCAATTTATTACATTTTAAATGATCTTCACTGTTCATAAAGCCAAATCAGACTGTTTTCTTCATTTAAGCAGCTGCTTCTTAATATACAAAGATTACATTGGAGTATTTAAATATAAATATCTAAAGTCTAGAATTAAACTTTAGGAATAAAGTTAGGCATCTATCCAAAATAAAAATATATTTAGTAAATATTTATGTCTATATTTTAATATTGGTTAAACAGTAAACGGGTGTTTAGCTGGTGAAAAGGAAATTATCTTGCAAAGCTCATGTTTGAGGCTCAAAATATATAAAAATGAAAATATCTATAATAGCAGAATGACTTTTTATTTAAAAATCTTCTTTTAATAATATTGTGATAAATTTTCCTTCATAGTGGTTCATCCATTATTTTGAAACTTGAATTATTCTTCACTGCTAATTTTTAATACTTTTAAGTATTTCTCTAAAGAATCTTAATACAAGAAGTTGATCTATATAAAAAAGAAAAAAAAGAAATTAAGTCCTGAAGCACGTGACAACATGGATGAACCATGAGGACATTATGTGAAATAAGTGAAATCAGACACAAAAGGACAAAAATTGTATGATCACACTGATATGAACTAATTATAATATGTAAACTCATAGACTTTATAAAATATAGAATATAGGTTACCAGGATATAGAATGAGGCTAAAGAATGGGGAATGATTGCTTAATATGTGCAGAATGTTTAACCAGGATGAACTTAAACATTTGGAAATGAACAGAGGTGACAGTAGCAAGTTATTATGAGAATAATCGACAGTGCTGAATGGTGGAAAGGGGAAGTTTAGAGTCATGTATGTCACCAGAAGGAAAGTTGGAGGTTAAAATACAGGAATGTATCATACAGTGAATCTTATGGTGGAAAATGTCCATGATTAACTGTACAAATATAAAAAAGTTCTTTCATGAACTAGAGCAAATATATGACCCTATTACAAGGAATTAATAATAGAGTGGTAATGGAAAAAATGTACCTATAGCACACTATGAACTATAACTAACAGTAATATTTTAATTCTCCACCCACAGTAAAAAGTGTCCCACACCAATACTATGGACAGTAATAGAGGGGGAGATAAGGGGCATGGGAGGATTTGGTTTTCTTTTTTCTTTTTATTTATTTGCTGGAGCAATGAAAATGTTCTTAAGTTGATCATGAGGATGTATGCACAACCATGTGATGATACTGTGAGCCAGTGATTGTATACTTCAGATGGTCTGTATGTTGTGTGAATATATCTCAATAAAACTGCATTAAAACAAAAAAGGAAAAAAGGAAAAAAAAAAAAAAGAGAGAGAGCAAGAGAGAGCCAGAGTGGCTATATTATTGTGAGACAAAATAGACTTTACTTAAAAAAACGATTATAGGAAATAAAGAGGGATATTATATATTGATAAAAATATTCAATCCAGCAAGAAGATATAACAATTATAAACTTATATGCACCTCACAGCAAAGCCCCAAAATATCTGAAGCAAAAATTCACAGAATTTAAAGGAGAAATAGATAATTCTACAACAATAGTTGGAGACCTCAATACACCACTTTCAATAATGGGTAGAACCTCTAGACAGAAGATCAGTTAGGAAATAGAGAACTTAACACTATCAACCGATTAGACCTAATGGACATATATGGAACATTCCACCCAACAACAGTAAAATTCACATTCTTCTCAAGTGCACATGGAACATTTTCCAGGATAGACCACAAGTTAGGCTACAAATCATATCTTCATAAATTTAACAATATTGAAATCATACACTGTATCTTATTTTACCACAATGGGATAAAGCTGAAAGTCAATAACAGAAGGAAAACTGGAAATTTTACAAATATGTGGAAATTAAACAACAATGGGTCAAAGAAAAATCACAAAGAAATTAGGAAATATCTTGAGACAAATGAAAACGAAAACACAACATACCAAAACTTATGGGAAGCACCAAAGATAATGCTCAAGGGGAAATTTATAGCTCTTAAATGCCTATATTAGAGGAAAGGTCACAAATCAATAACGTAACTTCACACCTAAAAAAATTACAACAAGAAGAGCAAACTAAACACAAAGTTAGTAAAAGGAAACAAATAGTAAAGATGAGAACAGAGAGACCCAAAGTTCTTTTTTTAAAATATCAATAAAATTGACAAACCCTTAGACTGACAAAGAAAAAGAGAGAGAAGGCATATATAACAAAAATGAGAAATGAAAGTAGGGACATTACTACTGACCTTACAGAAATAAAAAGGACTTTAAGAGGGTGCTATGAACAATTATATGCCAACAAATTAGAAAAAAAAGTAGATAAAATAGATTCCTAGAAATCTACATATTACCTAATCTGACACAAGAAAAAATAAAAATCCCAACAAACCTATAATGAGTAAGGAGATTGAATTAGTAATCAGAAACCTCCCAAGAAAAAAAAAAGGTTCAAGACTGGGTGGTTTCACTGCCAAAATCTACCAAACATTTAATGACTGTTTAACACCAATCTTTGTCAAACTCTTCCAAAAAATTGAAGAGAAAGGAACACTTCCCAACTCATTTTATGAAGCCAGCATGAATGTGATACCAAAGCCAGATAAAGGCAGTGCAAGAAAAGAAAATTACAAATCAATATCCCTTAAAATATAGATGCAGAAATTCTCAACAAAATACTGGCAAACTAAATCCAATAGTATATTAACAGAATTATACACCATGACCAAGTAGGAATTTTTTCCAGGAATGGGAGGATGGTTCAATATTTTAAAAATCAGTCCTTCTGTTGCCATTAATAAGAGGCATGTATCAGCTCTTTAAAATAGAGATGGGACTCCTTGACTAACAAAAACATTACGTTTATCCAAATTCTTTTAGGAAGTATCATTATTAAGTTATAAAGGACCCTTCTTAAAGGAAAAATACTTTAGTATTTTTCCAGATATCAGAAAGGGCAATTAATTCATCCTTATCACTGAGCATCTTGAAGAAGTAGAATGAAATGGGAGGTATCACACTTCCTGACTTTAAAGCATATTATAAAGCCACAGTGGTCAAAACAGCATGGTACTGGCATAAAGATAGACATATTGATCAATGGAATTGAATTGAGAGCTCAGAAATACACCCTCAGTTCTATGGTCAGTTGATTTTTTATCATATTTTTTGTTGTAGAACATAACATGTATATATACATAACTTTCCAAGTGCAATTTAACAAGTAGTTAGCAAATTTCAAAGAATAGTATGTTACAATTCCACAGTTTCAGTTGTTTCCTTATTATGAAATATAACCTATATACAAAAGGTAATATCTTTCAAAGTATGATTTAACAAGTAGATATATAGGAAATTTCCAAAGTTATTATGAGTTATAGTACCATAGTTTCAGTTATTTCCTTATTGTGAAAGAAGTATGGCTTTCAAATTACAATTTAACAAGTTGCTATAGAATAAATTTCAAAGGATGCTATGTGTTACTGTTCCACCATTTCAATTCTCTAGTACCCTAGCAACTAAGAAAAAATTATATAAAGATCCAGTATTCATAATCCTTTGTTAAATTCCATCTTGTCTGTAACTACCCCTTCCTCTAGTTTAATCACATTTCTGATCTTAAGGGATGTCTAGGCCATGACCACCCTAACTGTTCATGCTGAAAGGGGTGTCGACTTTATGAGCAAAGGGGACACGTCTAGTTGGTGTTCTTCAAGAGGCTTTTGCCTCCGGGTTTGGGGACTTAGCTGGCATAAGATTTAAGTGTCTGAAGAATTAGTGAGTGAAACTTTAAGAGTCTCAGATAGGGATCTGGGTATCGTTTAAGGTTTTGGGGACTACTATTGACTTGGGCTTATCATATTGTGGTCATTTGGCATATCTAGGTAAAGCTTGCATAGGAGTAATCTCCAGGACAACCTCTTGACTCTACTGGAATTCTCTTCGCCACTAAAACCTTATTTTGTTGCCTTTCTTTTCCCCCTTTGGTCAAAAAGGCATTTTCAATGCCTCGATGCCAGGGTCAGGCTCATTCCTGGGATCTATGTCCCACATCACTAGGAAGGCTCATTCATCTTGGGGGTCCTGTCCCATGTTGGGGGAGGGCGATGAATTTATTTGCAGAGTTAGGCTTAGAGAGAGAAAGACTGCATTTGAGCAAAAAATTTAGAGGTTCTCTGGAGGTGACTCCTCGGCATAATTACAGGTGGGCTCAGCCTCCTCTTTACAACCATAAGTTTCATGTGAGCAAGCCTCAGCTTCACAGGCCAACTTATAAAGTAGGAATTCCTAAGTTCACATCCATTCTTTCTCACACTGTCATCACTCAGTTGTACAATCCTCATCACTCTCCATTTTAAATAATTCTCATGACCCAAAACATCTTGCAGCTCTTGTCAGCCCCCAATTATTTGTCCCTAGTATTTGTGTAATACAATATGGTATTCCTATTAATTATAGTCCCTAGTATGCAATGTGTAGATTTTTCCCATGTACCGTTCTCTTGTCAACTCTCTGTGCAAGTGTCATACCTTAGAAGTATATTGTGCAAGCACCTATCTATATTTTTGGTGCTAATCTGTGGGAAACATGCCTTTAAACAACCCCTTTCATTCCTATTCACCTTCTACAGCTCTGATACTTATAATCCCATTAACAAACAATCGTCACCCCTATCCATTTCCACAACCTTGAATTCATCATCATTAACATATCTGAACATATTAGATTATCATTCCCCCTCACCTGCTACTGTCTATCACAAGGTCTCCAATATTCTTACATTATAAGACATTGATTTTACATTGTTCAGATAGTTCATAGAAGTGGTAACATAAAATATCTCTTCTTTTGCATCTGAGTTATTTCACTCAGCATTATATCTTCAAGGTTCATCCATGTTGCCGTATGTTTCAAGACCTCGTTGCTTCTTACTGCTGCATAGTATTCCATCACATGTATATACCACATTTTGTTTGTCCACTGGTCTGCTGAAGGACGTTTGGATTGTTTCCATCTCTTGGCAATTGTGAACAATGCTGCTATAAACATGAGTGTACAAATGTCTGTTCGTGTCACTGCTTTCAGATCTTCTGGGTATATACCGAGAAGTGGAATTGTTGGAGCATAGGGTAATTCAATATCTAATTTTCTGAGAAACTGCCAAACTGTCTTCCAGAGTGGCTGTACCAATATACAGTCCCACCAGCAATGAATAAGAGTTCCAATTTCTCTATATCCTCTCCAGCATTTGTAGTTTCCTTTTTATTTGATGGCAGCCATTCTTATTGCTGTGAGATGATATCTCATTGTGGCCTTGGTTTGCATCTCCCTAATAGCTAGTGAAGATGAACATTTTTTCATGTGTTTTTTAGCCATTTGTATTTCTTCTTTGGAAAAATGCCTTTTCATATCTTTTGCCCATTTTATAATTGGGCTGTTTGGACTGTTGTCGTTGAATTGTAGGATTTCTTTATATATGCAAGATATTAGTCTCTTATTAGATACATGGTTTCCAAATATTTTCTCCCATTGAGTTGACTGCCTTTTCACCTTTTTGACAAATTCTTTTGAGGTACAGAAGTTTTTGATTTTGAGGAGTTCCCATTTATCTATTGTTTTTTTCATTGCTTGTGGTTTGGGTGTAAGGTCTAAGTAGCAGCCTCCTAATACTAGGTCTTGAAGGTGTTTCCCTACTTCCAGTTGATTTTTGGTAAGGCTCCCAAGCCACTCCACTGGGACAGAACAGTGTTTTCAAAAAATAAATGGTGTTGGGAAAACTGGATATCCATAACCACAAGAATGAAAGAGGACCCCTCTGTCACACCCTATTCAAAAATTAACTCAAAATGGATCAAAGACCTAAATATAAGAACCAGTAGCATAAAATTCCTAGAAGAAATTGTAGGGAAACATCTTCAGGATCTAGTGATATGTGGTAGTTTCTTAGACTTTATACCCAAAACACAAGCAATAAAAGAAAAAATAAATGGGAGCTCCTCAAAATCGAACACTTCAGTGCTTCAAAGGACTTTGTCAAAAGGGTGAAAAGGCAACCAACCCAATGGGAGAAAATATTTGGAAACCACATTTCTGATAAGGCTTTGATATCCAGTACATATAAATAAATCCTACAACTCAACATTAAAAAGAGTACCCAATTTAAAAATGGGCAAAGGAAAATGCAATCCAAAACCCCAGTGAGATACCATCTCACACCTACTACAATGGCCACTATTAAACAAACAGGCAACTACAAGTGTTGGAGAGGATGTGGAGAAATTGGAACACTTATTCACTGCTCGTGGGAATGTAAAATGATAAAGTTGCTTTGGAGGATGTTTTGGCAGTTCCTCAGGAAGCTAAGTATAGAGTTGCTTTACCACCCGGCAATCCTGCTACTTGGGATATACCCAGAAGATCTGAAAGCAGGGACACGAACAGACATTTGCACACCAATGTTTATAGTGGCATTATTCACAACTGCCAAAAGATGGAAACAACCTAAGTGTCCATCAACAGAAAAAATGGATAAACAAAATGGGGCATATATATATGATGGAGTATTATTCAGCAGTAAGAAGGAATGAAGTCCTGAAGCATGTGACAACTTGGATGAACCATGAGGACATTATGTCAAGTGAAATAAGTCAGACATGAAAGGACAAGTATTGTATGATCTCACTGATATGAACTAATTATAATATGTAAACTCATAGACATAAAATATAGACTATAGGTACCAGGATAAAGAATGAGGAGCGATTGCTTAATATGTGCAGAATGTTTAACTAAGGTGAACTTAAACGTTTGGAAATGGACAGAGTTGACGGTAGCATGTTATTTTGAGAATAATTAACAGTGCTGAATGATGTGTGAGTGTGGTGGAAAGGGAAAGTTTAGAGTCATGTATGTCACCAGAAGGAAAGTTGAAGGTTAAAAAAATAAGAATGTGTACTACAATGAAGCTTGTGGTGGACAATGTCCATAATTCACTGTACAAACATAAATAAGTTCTTTCATGAACTGGAGCAGATCTATGACACTATTACAAGGAGTTAATAATAGAGGGGTATATGCGAAAAAATAGTCCTATGGCAAACTATGGACTATAGTTAACAGTAATGTTTTAATACTCTTTCATCAAGAGTAATAAATGTACCACACCAGTACTGTGGGTCAAGAATATGGGAGTGTAGGAGGATTAGGTTTTCTTTTTTCTTTTTATTTCTTTTCTGGAGTAATGAAAATGTCCTAAATTTGATCATGGGGCTGTATGCACAACATGTGATGATAGTGTGAACCAGTGATTGTATACCTTGGATGGTTTCTCTGCTGTGTGAATACATCTCAAAAAAATTGCATTAAAAGAAGATATTCAGATGGCCAGTCAGTATATGAAAACATGCTCAACATCAGTTGCCATTAAAGAAATGTAAATTAAAACTACAATGAGACACTACTTCACTCCCATTAGGATGGCTATTATTTAAAAACCTGAAGAAAAAAACTCAAGTGTTGGCAAGGATTTGGAGAAAGTGGAACCTCATACATTGTTGATGGGAATGTAAAATGGAGCAGCCACTGTGGAAAACAAATGGCAGTTCCTCAGAAAATTTAACATAGAATTACTGTATGACAAATCAGTTCCACTCCTAGGTATATATCCAAAAGAAACGAAAGCAGGGACTCAGTCAGATATTTGAACACCAATGTTCATCACAGCATTATTCACAATAGCCAAAAAGTGGAAGGCTACCCAAGTGTCCATTAACAGATGAATGGATAAACAAAATGTAGTATAGGCACACAATGGAATATTATTCAGCCATATAAAGAAATGTGTTGGTACAGTCTCCAACATAATACATTATATGAAGACATAGTATTGAGTGAAATAAGCCAAACACAAAAGGGGTATATTATATGATTTCCCTTAAATGAAATACTTAGAATAAGCAAATTCATAGAGACAGAAAGCAGAATAGTGGTTACCAGGGGTGGCAGAGGGGAAATGGGGATTTATAACTAAATGAGTATGAGTTTTGCTTTGGGATGATGTAAATAGTCTGGAAATAGATATTGTTGAAAATTACACAGTATTGTCAGTGTACTTAATGTCAGTTGTACACTAAAAATGATTTAAATGATTTTTATGTATATCACAATTTAAAAAAAATTTAAGTAGAAGAAAACACGAGGAAAAGATTAAGGTATTTTCAGAGAAACAGGCTGATGGAGTTCTTCACCCCTAGACTGGCCCTATAAGAGATGCTAAAGAAGGTTTTAGAGGTTGAAAGGAAAGGACACTAGATAATAGATCAAAGCTGCCTGAAGAAATAAGGCTTTCCAGTAAGGCTAATGAGATGGGTAAATATGAATGCCCGTAGTATTGTATTTTTGGATTGTAAAGCCACTTTTAACTTCATATAAGATCTTGAAGGCAAATGCATAGAATGTAATACTAAGTCAGTATTTTGAACACATAATGTATAAACATGTAATTTGTGACAAGAACTGCATAAAGGTGGGGAGGTGAAGGGGTATAGGAACAGGAGTTTGCGTATACCATTGAGGTTAAGTTGGTATCCAAGCAAAGAGTATGTTTTAGATATAGGATTTAAATTTAAGCCCCATGGTAACTAAAAAGAAAATATCATAGCGTATGCAATCTCATAGATATTCAAATTAGAATAGAGGTTTCCAGGAACTGGGAGACAGGGGGAATGGGAGTTGTTTGGGGAGGTGGCAAAGTTTTAGTAATGAAAGATGGTGAGGGCACTGCACCACTGTAAATATGAGTAATATTCACTGAATAGTATGCTTGGGAGTGGTTGAGATGGGGACATTTATGTTGTATATATGTTCCCATAATGAAAAAGAATGCGTAAGAAGACAATGACAATTAAATGCAATACATGATCCTGGGTGGAATCTATGAAGGGAGGAGAAAATGCTCAAAAGGCTTTTACTGGGGACCTAAGAAAAAATTGGTATAAAGAATATGTTTTATATCAGTATTAAATTTTTTGAACTTGAGAACTGCACTTCAGGTGGTTACATAAGTGAATATTCTTGTTCTTAGGAAACGTACATGGCAGTATTATGTTCAAGGAACGTGATGTATATAACCTGTACTCATGTGTTCAGAAAATGGACTGATATATAGACAGATGGATAGATGGATTGATAGATTGATGTATAGATAGAATGATACAGCAAATGTGACAAAATGTGAAAGTTGGTGGTTCTGGGTCTCTGTGGGGATAGAAGTATGTTGGAGTTCTCTATATGGGATTTGTATTATTTTTGTAAATGTTCTGTAAGTTTGAAAGTATATCAAAATAAAAAGTTTAAAAAATATAATACAGAGACACAAGGCTGGAAAAAAAATGCCCTTATTCAATTACAAATTTAATGTTTCCCAATGACCTATATGGACAACTACCTGAAAGACTGTTACTGATCTGATTCATGTTATACATTTATGTTTTAGATGGGAAACTTTTTTTTCCTTGATGGGGAGTAATTTTAAACATTGTTTTCATATTAAAACCAAAATATCTATTATGGAGCAGCATAAAAAATAAGGGTGAATTTTTAAGATCAAGATGAAATTTTAAAGAAATATTTACATTTAGAGAACTTTAGGCTATTTGTTGTACTCTGGCATAGAGGAACTTTGTATAGAAGAGTTTTTAAGAAGCATAGTCTAAATCAGAGATAAGATTGAGTAGATTGATTTAAGACACCAATATTTTAAGAGAAATTAAAGGAATTCAAACACACTCAATTCCCTTTATGTCATGGACACCCTGTGTATAAATCACTCCACTCCCACCTCTTCCATGAAGCCCTCAGACTCAAGGCTCTGAATTGCTTTCAAGCTTGTATGTATCCACAACCTTGATATAGATATAAATGGCTGGCCCAGGGTAGACACTTGTTGACCAACGGTCATAGTTTTGAGACTTTGACTATAGCTTGTCAAGAAAAATTCTTGCTGCAAAACAAGAGTTTTGCTCCAAAAGACTAGTTTTTTGCATGTTAGCACAATTTACTCGCTTGTGGCATCACTCATTGGTTTTTCTCCAAAAAACTCTATTCATCATTTCACTGAGTGATGGAAACTGGTGAGGATGATTGCAGGGTTTCTTACCCAGCTAAGAAAGCCCACATTTCCCCAGTTGCCAGGCCTAGTATACACTGTTGTATCCTCTTTCTTCATAAGTCACCAGTCAAAGCCTAACACTCTTTCCATACCCACTGAGTGCCCCCTTTGAAGGCCTTAGACTGATTTAGAGTTCAGTAGGGTTCCACTTCAGTGTTCGCTAGTTCTTGTGGCTTGCCTAAAGGGCACTTCTCTAAAGAGTTATGTCAGTTGAACATGTCCTTCCTTTCCCCCCACAGACATAACCAGTGCGGTGCAATCCAAGCGAAGAAAATCCAAGTAAACAAACTGGACGACGACTTGATACTGTAAATGTGTGAATTTTACAAAGAGCAATTTTGAGCTGTGACTTTTTTAAATCCATTTCTGTACAGTTAGTCATTTTAATAATGTTGCCCTTTTCCTAGTCCCTGCAACCTGTTTCGTAAAGTGCAATGGGGAAAACAGAATTGTTGAGCCGTTTTGGTGTTGCAAGATGAATTTCAAGATTTCTAAAACGTTTCCATGTATTGAGAGGAGCTAATGCCATTATAAATGTTATTCGTTTTCACATTTCCTAAACAGCCTAGAGTACAGGGTGAACATTTTTAGATCTTTTAATGATGTATCGTGCTGTGGAAATACAGTGTGTGAATAGCAGTAGTGGGGACAAAAGCAATCTTCTCATTTGGAAATGTAAATAATTTTATTATATAGTGTTTTGGATGTATTTGTTGTAGAAATGGACCAGTGGAATAAAGAGAATCTAAGGGTTTATATAATGTGAAATATTGAATGTGTTAAATAAATGTCATTGTCCTTAAAGGCATGTTATTGGTAGGGGATTATTGGGTTATCAGGCTTTTTCTTCTGACCATAAATGAATAAGTTAGGCTTTCTTAGATTTTAGATTCCCATCCTATCTTCATTGCACTAAGACTCTCACCTGGCAAGTTGAAGCAAATGCACATACTTGGTCACCCAACTCATTCTTGGCTTTGAAGAAACCAGCCCTATTCAGCGCTATACTGCACTTTGACATATGTGGCCAAATATATTTTGGTTGCAAATAACAGAACCCACTTAGAGAGGATCCAAGGCCACCCAGGTTTTTCTAGGGACAGGAAAGCCATCAGTAACCCAGGTAGCACTTTTTCTCCACCTCCTACTCCTGCTTCTCCATGCACGTGTACTGCTAAATAACAACTGTATTTACATCTCCTCCATTCAAGAGATAAGCCCAGGCTGATCAGCAAGATTCTTTGTACTAGTATCAAGAATCTAGCCCAATTTGGGTCAGATTTCTCCCTTTAGTCCAGTTCTTTGGTTAGATGGGCTGCTCTCAAATAAAAGGAGTCATTTTGTGGTGTTTACTTCAAAGATGTCCAATCATTCCACCTCTTTGGCTGTCCTGTTTCTCATCTCCATCAGGCCCAGGGGTGATTTCTCATCAACATACCCAGGTTTTTCCTTTTCCTTGCTCAATTCTTAAACCTTAAAATTTTACACTCAGCTGTTTTCTGCCCCAGTGTATCGCCAACCTTCAGAGGACTCTGCTGCTTGGGGCTCTGTCCTTGTCTAGGCCTGGCCTCAGCTTTTTGCTGTATCTACTAGGGCTAGACTTATACTCCATCCCTTCCCCTCCATTGCCTCCTTGCCCTTACCATAACCCAATGCCTGAGACCAAAAGAATAAGTCATTGATTCTGTCATGCTCTTATTTTCATCTTTCTTTCAACTGTCTATATATATATATGTGTCTTGAATTATAAGGATCCTCTAAAAGTAGATCTTTATGAGTCAGACTCCACATTGTCTGGCTCTGTTCTACAGCAAGCTCATCTAACCTCTTCCTTTCCTGTATGACACACATGATCAGAACCAAAGCCAGCTTAATAATAATACTCTATGCCAATACTGTGCTTGAGATTGCAAAGTGCTTCCCATACTTTAGCTCAACTCAGGCAGAAAGCATAATGTACTTTAAATAGATTTTTATTTGTTTTTCTTTATATTAATTTTTTTTTCTCCCATAGAGGAACAGCTTTACAGTCTAACAATCAGAATCCTGTTACACACATACACAGGCATGCCACATGACCAGGTCAAAGTGGTTGTGTCCTTGAGTCTGTCTACACATCAAACATGGTCAACCAAAGTCTCATTTCATCCAGCCTCAGCACAAAACACCCACAGGAATGCACTCAACTTGTTGGTTCCATTTGGAACTAGGTGGCAGGGCAAAAGGGAAGGTATTAGAAGTGGGCCATATGTATGCATTCAGTCCCCTCATGTAAAGCCACACAGATCTGGGGAGGCATCCAAGAGCTCTGGTGGGTCCTTGTTGCACCTAAGACATAATGGTTAAGAGCATGTTGATCCAGGCAGAGGATTGGGGAGCAGGCATATTCCAAAACAGCACCAAACCACATTCATACATAATGTGGTGCCCTGCCGGGGTCAGACTGGGGGAGGCTTAAAAGTGACAGCTTGAGGGTAGCACTCAGACTTACGGGGAATAACTGGAAGTTGCCCTTTGATGTAATCAGGACTCACTCTTCTAGAAACAGGGGCTTCAATGGCATACTCGGCCATTCTCTGGCAAAATGCTGGTAGTGTTGACATTAGTTAATACAAACTGGAACAAACTTCTCTAGGGTCTCTGAAAACAGGAGACAAGACAGACTAACCCTTTCCAGTCTAAGGTTGCATAGGACTTTATGAATTCTGGTTCCCTCATGTATTCAAGTTCTGTGTTTAAAAAAAAAATCCTGAAGCATGTTCAAGGTGAAAGGCACATACACAGTCAATACAGTATGACAAGGTCTGATGCTTCAGGAGTCAGATTAGCGGGAGACTGAGTAGTGTTGGTTCTTAGAAATCTATACACAATTAAAATATTGCCACACAATTAAAATGCTACAGAATATATAGGATCTTAGAAAAAAATATGTTTTCCAACCAGCCAGGTGATGAGATTGGAAGGTTTTAGATCTATAGGAGCCTCCAGAAATATGAGGGCAGGGCCTTTTGAAGTTTGAGCCAAATGCCCTATAACTCAAACTCCTCCATCAAGAGGATCATGAACACTGCCCAGGACTGAGTCTAGGCCCCACCTGGCAGTGAAGGAGTAGGCAGGAAAGGTTAGAGGGAGTTTCAGCTCTTGGAAGTGCTGAAGACCCTAACCTGGCTGTGAGGTGATCAAGGAGCCACTGGAAGAATAAAAGTGACTAGGTTGTGACCGAAGGAGAACCTTGGCGAGAGGAGCCCTTGTGAGCTGGAGTGGGGACTTTGATCTGCTTTTAGTGTAAATTTGACCTACTCCCGGAGATAGGAGACACCAACAGAGCTTCCTCTGTCCCCATCCTGGCATCCATGGGGCTACCCCCTCCCTTCACCACATCCCCCCACAAGAGGCCTGGGGCTATAGGGTCAGGGAGGACAGCTGCCTTTGCCCTCATGGAAATCCAGAGTTTCTCCAAGTCTCAGCTTGGCTATGAAGCCTGGAAACCTGAAATTGAGGTGAGGGGGAAGACCTATGTTAGTATGTAACAGGAAATCTTAACAAGTTCAAAGAGAGAGAGCACACACGAGAAAAGGACAGCTAGAAAGGAAAGGGGAAGCAACTCAGGGCATCCCAAGAGGCTGTTGCTGGTGTCTGAGCCCAATATTCTATACCACCACAAGAAGGGAAAGCTTGCTGCCTGTCCCCTCTGTGTCATGAAGGGATTCTGGTTCCCTCCTCCACTACTGGAGAGAAGGGGAGGGCACCATAGGGTACACGTTTGTCTCCAGCAGCCTAGTAAGGGAGAGAGTTCTGGGGGCGAAAATGAGGAGAGGCCCCCTGAAGGCCTGAACCTGGTTAGGGACTATTTTGCAATTGGGACAGTGGGACTCCTGGCCTCCTATCTAAGAGTGTTTGTTAGCCATACTGGGTGTGAAATCCCAGGTCAGAGGCAAGGTGGGTGCCAAACTGTCAGTCTTGGGATAGCTTCACCCCAGAGCTTGTTTTCCCCAGCATCACTGCTCTGGATTCTTACCCTGAGGTGTGCCCTTTCCCTGCCTAGAAGCCCTCTGGCCTGCTTCACCCCTAAGCTAATTCTAGCACCTTGGGCATGTGGACAGATGGCCAGGACTGTGGGGCCATGCCCAGCCTCTACTTCTGGGGTGACATGTTGGGGTAGGGCAGCAAGGTACTAATTAAGCCCTTCAGACCCAGGGGCCTGCAGAAGGGTGAACTCCCTAGATTAAACAGATTTGGGAGGAAGGATTATAGGGAAGGAAAATGGGAGCAGACTCCAGGCCTCCAAACTAAGAGCAGGGCTTGGCCTCTATGAACAAGCACAGTGCCAGTTCCCATGGTACCCTGCTCCCTACGGCTTCTCAACCTCTGGGTCCTACATCTCCAATAAACTACTACTTTCTCTCAATTCCCTCCACCTTCTCCCTCAACTCACATCTCACAGTCCTCTTCCACATACTTTACTTTTCCAGGCCTAAGCAGCTCCAAGGAGCCCAGCCCCCAGGAAAGAGGGAAGTGGGGTGGGAACACAGGAAGAGCCCTGAGCCAGAGCCCTTACAGGTTGTACTTGATCAGAGCTGGGCTCAGGGTCGTCCCACGGCTCCCCCCACCTCACCCCCCTCCATTTGGGAGGAACTACAATTGGGAATGAATAATAAGGAAACCAGAGTGAGTATCAAGTCAAGCATGGGGTAGGGTGAGGAGTGTAAAGTGGGAGGTGAAGGTGAGAAATGAGCAAGATCAGGGACAGAAGAGGCTCTCAGAAATAGGGATGGGCTCGAGGTAGAAAGGGGAATGTCAGGGCACAGACAGGGAGGGGGACCAGAGAAGAAAGGATTAGAGTCGGGATGAGAGGATGGAGGAGTAGATGCTGGGCATGAGGACTAGAAGGAGGGAGAGGAATGGAGGCGGGAGGAGGTTCAGAGGCGGATTAGAGGATCAGAGATGGGGAAATCGAGGGAGTCTAGGTGGGAGGAGCTATCACTCCGCACACATGGAAAGAGGAGGGAGGGTGTGGTGTCCAGCTCGCGGTCGGCGCAGCTGTCCCTCCGGCAGCACACTGGCTGCGGCGGAGGGGCCGACGAGGGTCGGTGAGGGGTTCCTGGCGCGGCCAGCAGACGGTCAGTAGTTGAACTGGCGCTGGCACGGCTGGTAGACGAAGCTGCCCTGGTGCTTGGGCCGGCGCGGGCGGCTCTCGCGGGCGCGGTTCTGCCGCTGCACCACCTTGGCGCTCAGCGCGTGGCGCTCGGCCCGCTGCCGGGCCCGCTGCAGCCGCCGCGCCTGGCCGGCCTTCTCCAGCAGCGCAGGCCGCGCCGGCCGCGGGGCGGCGGCGTGAAGCAGGGCCCGGGGCTCGCGGCGGGCGGGCGCCAACTCCCTGCGGGAACAGGCAGGGTTCGGTCACGACCGGACAAGCCTGGGGACTGCTGGCATCTCCCATCTTATCCCCCACTCCCTCTTCCTGGCGCATCGCTGTCTCTGCTCATAGGGTGGCGCCTTACGCCCTTCTTACAAGTACAGACCCTTCCCCAAGCGGAGATGCTTCCTTGGTTCTAGCCCTTGTGACAGGTAGCCGGAACCCCGGAAGGCGCGACCCCAACCTTCAATTCCGCCCTCACTCTCTGGACGAGCTTCAAGAAACCCCACCTCCTCGGCGCTCTGGCCTAGCCCCGCAGGCCTCCAAACCCGTCCCAGGCCAAGCCGCTCCGGATTTCTAAGTCCTGCCCCCCGACCACGAAGTCACGCCTCTCCTGGTCTCAAAGCCACGCCCCTTCATCTTCAGACCTGCTCCGAGTCTGGTCTCCCACAGGCCCCGCCCCTTGCCTCCTAGACGCGCCTCTCAAGGGCCTGGCCCTTCAGTGCCAGTTAGGCTGCTAGCCCTGTTCCCCCTCTCTCCAGGCCCGTAGCCTGGACTCCAAGACACACCTCTCTAGGCCTCCAGGCTCCGCCCCCGGCCCGCTCACCCGTCGCTAAGGTCACCATCTGGCAGGGCAGCGTCGGCGTGCGGGGAAGGGGGCCCAGGCTCCAGTACTATGGTGCTGCCGGTGACGTAAACGGACATGCTGGGGTGCTCGATGAGGAGATCCTCCAGGGGGCTGCTCTGGAGGCGGGCGGGCCCAAGTCCGGGCCCCTCTGCAGTAAAACAGGCGGGAGGGGTAACAAACCAGCTCTCGTCCATCAAGGAGGGCGCCGGCGGGGGGCGGCCCGCCTGGGCGGGGGCAGCCTCGGGGCTGGGTGGAGCAGTGTAGCTGTCTACGGGGCGCGGGAGGGGGAGCCATGCGGAGGAGGGGGTGCGCAGCGGGGAGGGAGCGACACACACACACCGGACACGGGGTGGGCAGAGAGAGAAACGGCATAGTTAGTCAGAACTGCAGGCCCGCTCGCCGCGCCCAGGGGGCACCCACGGGCCAGGAGTTTCGACCTGCTGCCCTCCGGTGTGGGCCCTAGCACTGCGCCCCTAGGAGACGGCCCAGGTTTGCTTGGGGGGGGGGGGGCGAGGATAGTTACCCCCTTCCAGGTTCAATGCCTCAACCCCAGTTTGCCCTGTAAGTTGGGGGAACTCCCCAGTCCCCTAGCAGCTCCTTTCCCTCCCCTGCTGGGCCTTGTCTTCACGATGACTTCACAGGTCCAAAAGTCAAGGAGTCCCGGCCCCCGACTCAGGCCTCACCCGCGAGGTCAATGATGAGCCAGCCGTCCACGTCATCATCCTGCGAGACGAAGGCGCGGGGGCAGTCGGGGTCGTCAGGGGGCGGGGGAGCACTGAAGAAGAGGCTGGTGAGGCGCTGGAACATGATGGGGGCTGGGGAATGAAGCAGCCTCAGGGGAGCGCCCTTTAGCAGTGCGGAAACCTACGAGGGAAAAAGTGGAGTCAGAGCCACCACTGAAGTTCACTCCCACTCCTGGCCTGGGACAGAGGGCAGGGGATACCACTGCCCAGGGCAGTGCTGCAAGTACACCAGGGATGTGTGAGGAGGCTACAGGACAGACGTAAAGTGGGAGCTTTCTGGTAAGTCTGCCTGCTTTCAAATACAGGCTATTCAATCTCCTATGTGACCTTAGTATGCCTTAGTTTTCTTATCTGTTAAATGACAATGATAATAATAATGCCTTCCTCTGGGCTTTTTTAAGAATTAAATAAGCTAAACTCTTGTAAAGTGCTTAGAATAGTGCCTGGCATGTATAAGCACTCAATAGTGCTTATTGTTATAGGGGGCTTGAGAAACTTGGGAGGAGTGATGTATATGACCAGGCTTTGTCAAAGAAGGTCTCCTAGAGGGTCAGACATCCGAGCTGGACCTTGAAGGGTGAATGGGAGTTCTAACAGGCAGGGAAGGAATTGTCCCATATTGTTATTATTATAATAATATAGATAACATGTGCCAGAAACTATACTAAGCAGCTTTACCTATATTGTCTTGTGTAATCCCCACAACTCCAAGAAGTAAGTAATTCTTATCCCCCTTTCACAAGTAAAGAAATAAGGATCAGAGAGATAAGGTATCTTGCCCAAAGTCTCACAAGTGGTAAGAAACAGAGATGGGATTTGAACCCATGCAATCAGATTCTAGAGGCAGCACCTATAATCACTATATTCCATTGCTTTTGCTGGGTGTCTGTATGGATTAGGTAGGCATTTAACCTTGTAGCCTGTGGCCATGATCCACATCAGG
The DNA here is from genome assembly GCF_015220235.1 of Choloepus didactylus. NCBI lineage: Eukaryota > Metazoa > Chordata > Mammalia > Pilosa > Megalonychidae > Choloepus > Choloepus didactylus. The sequence goes on along the minus strand of NC_051325.1, from coordinate 38,449,185 downwards.
CCTAAAATTGCCCTGTAACATGCTATGTGAGCCCTTACACATGACCATGTATTCCTGGGAAGAAGGACCTTGGTTTTCCCCGTGATTTCCTGAACAGCAGTCCTTGACTCCAGAGATTAAGAACCACTACTCAGGCCTGTGTGTTTTCATAAATGCTGGCTGGCAGAAATCCCGCACTGCTGCTACCATCTCACTATGTGATTGGGCAGTACCTGGTAGTGTCTCTCAGATGAGGTGTGAAGGTTCTGTTCCCACAGGCCCTTCCTCCCTCGCCCTCTTCTCATGCTCCTACTCAAGGGCTGTATCCCTGGGTAGGAGGAAGATTGGGTTACCTGGCCCTAGGGAGAGGGCAGGTCAACTAGAGGTGATGATGGAAGGCAGAAGCTGTCAGATCCCAGGAGCCCTTAACGACAAGCATTGAGGGTTGGACCAGCCCCTACCCAGTCCTTCCCTGCGTGAAGATAAGGAAGGAGGCCCCCTGCTCCAGGAATAGAGACATGGTGGCTGTAAATCTGCCTCTCTCCCTCCCCAACCCAGCCTACCTCAGGATGAGACCTGGGCGGGGGTGAGGATGGGGGTGAAGGGAGTCTGCTTGCAAGGCCCCTGGGATGTCCCTAGAGCCTGACCTTCCAAGTCCATCCCTAAGGATAATCAACATTTTTGCTCCCGAGCCACTTGTCACCATCCTCTAGGATGTTCCCACATCTGCTGCAGAATCCCTGGGGGCAGGTCCACTTTTACTGCTAACCCACCTGGAGTGTTTTCACACTTGTTGCCACCTTCCCATTCCCTAGGAATGTTTTCACATTTGCCAGAGACTCACCTAAACTCCATATCCTAAAAGTATTTCCACACTTGCAGACCCACACTGGGTGCTGGCTTCCCTGGTGGGATGGGGGTGGGAGATCTACCTGGGTTATGAAGGGTGGGGCAATCCCAACTAGTGCCTGCCCTGCACAATCCACATATCCTTGCCCATCTGTAACCACAAGAAGTTAGTGACTCAGTTTCCAAAAATGCAGAGTTTGGCCCCTCTTGAAGGCAAGATTGGGGCCTTCAGGTACCCCCTCCTTCCAGGAACCTACCACTACATTGAGAAGATGAAACGGAATTTAAGAGCTGTTTCAGGGACCATCATATTCACCTGGCCCATTGCACAACCTAAGTATCAAAGAGAGGACATAAATCTATCCAAAGACACATAGCTAGATGGTGGTGGGACAGACCTGGTCCCAAGTCACTGAGCATCCTGTTCAGAGTGTACAGTGTCAGAAAAGCCACAGCAAACAATGCCCAAAAAGATAATGGTGTCAGGGGAACAGGGAGGTCAGACAGGGAACTTGTTGGAGTCACTTCCCTCTCAAGGCCTCTCAGCGAAGTACATAAAAAGATCTGAAGCTCCTGGCACCAAGAATCATCATGCATTTGCCAGAGCACCCACTGCACACCATGCCCTGTGCTGGGCCTCCTCAAATTTGAAATAGATTGAGGTAAGGGAGGTTCAGGGGGGAATCTCCCTGCCCGAAGTCACACACCAAGTCAGTGACAGGGCGGGAATGACAGTAGCACCAGCCAGCCAATGCCCGCCCCCTCTCCTGACCACTGGGGGAGCCTCCCAGATTTTCTTTCCCAGCCCCACTAGCTTCCTGGTTCTCACATTCCCAGTGTCTGCTCCAGGGAGAACCATTCCCTTTAATAACTACAGTAGCTGTGTCCAGAATAGCACTTGAGCCGAAGCCACCCCTACTCCAGCCTATCCTAGAGCAAAACTCAAGCTGGGAGGGGTCTCCTGGTCCAGCCTCTAGGTCCTCTTGAGAGTCAGAAGCTCTCCTCCTACCCATGTGAGCAGAGAGGGTCAGCACAACCCTTGCAATCACCAGCCCTAGGCAAGGTCACGTCCCTCCTAGCTGAAAACTCTGGGGATTGGGGGAGGTGATGGAAGGCCAAATTGAGGGAAACCTCACCCCCAAGGTCAGCCCTGGAGACACCCTGCGGGCAGCCAGTGACTCACCTTTCTGTGGTTCATAACAGCTGGGAGGAGGCAATTTTATTGGATTCTGGGCCTCTAAGTACAAAGTGAGGACAAGGAAGGTTCAGGTCACAAAAGGGGACCCAAACTCTAGAGACCCCTGGAAAAAGGTCGAGTGAGGAAACCTAGCTCATCAGATCGAGATGGTGCTGAGCCCAAGGCAGGGTCGGGCCCCGGATGTGTAGCTCGTTGCTTGTACTGAGCACCTACCACGTATATGCCCATAATTAATACAACTGTCACTCAGTGGGCATGACTCAAATTGGCTGCGTGATCTCGAGTAAGCCACTTCCTCTTCCTGGGCCTCAGTTTCCCCATCCGTAAAATGGTGTCTTATCCCTGTTTTGGGACTGGGGCTGACGTCAGCTAAAGGGCCGCACACATGTCAGGGATTAGGAGGATGTTATTATGTTAGTCCGGGGGGGGGCGGGGCCTGGAGCCGGAGGGAGAGAATTCCGCCTCCATCTGGCGTCTCCCTCCCCCACACCCCGCCTGTCCCCCGCTGACCTGGAGCGGGAGGCCGCCCTGAACTCGGTACGACTTCCCAGCCTAGACACAGCAGCGCCATCCGGCCCCCTCTCAAGTCGCAAGGAGAAAGTAGGTGATCAGGGAGCCTGACCCCGAACCTTCGAATTAGCCCAGAAAACCACCGAGCCCCTACCGCCCCGCTGCCTTTCAACGTCCCTCACCCTTAGACGCAGCCCCGACCCCGCGCCCACGGGGTCACGGGAGGACATGCGACCCGAGCCGGTGGGGAGGTGGTGCCGGCCTTGGTGACGTCTCAATGTCATATGCAAATAGAGCAACGTCATAGTATACCGGGCGAGCGGCAGCCAATCGGCAGCAGGGTGCGCAGCCCCGGCAGCCGCCGACGGAGACAGACAAAGGCCGGGGAGCAGGGGGCGCGGGGCGTGTCCTGGGAGCCCCCGGGCTAGAGCTGGTCCAACTCACCTGAGGGAGGAGCGGTGCGACGAGCGGGGGGCGGTGCTGAGGTAGTTGTGCGGCGGGGCGTCCCGGGGTCAGCAGCTGCTCAGAGGTGCATCGCGCGGTTGGGTGGGGGAGGCGGCGGGACTGCGGGTCAGATGCTCCAGGCTGTTGCGCTCGCCCGCGGGGCTCTGAGTCTGTGCGGCAGCTGCGGCTGGGCTCGGGGCACAAATTGGAACGTTCAAACAGCTGATTGTGATGTCACAAAGGAGCCCGCCCGCCTGGCGTCACTGGCCGGCGGAGCGGCAGCCAATCCCAGGCCGCGGATCCCCCCCCTCCCTGCCCCCTCCAGGGTTCTCCGGTTTGTAGCTTCTGTAAAGCAGCCCGACTCCAAGCCTCGGGGGCTTCCGCGAGAGGCAGCTCTGGGAGCTTGGAACCCCCTGCCCCACGGCGACCCGCAGACTGCTTAATGAGGAGGATCCCCACCCCTCCCGACGGGATCCCCATTTTCCTGCACCCTCTCCACGCTGTCTCAGAGCCCTTACTCCTCCCACTGCCCTCATATCCTTTTACCTGCACCTTATATCCAAGCCCCCTCATCTGCACACTTTCCTGACTGCACACGTCGGTGCGTTTCCATTCCCTCCACCACCCTTCTCCATTCTGTTCTTTTCTGGTTAATCTCCTCACCGTTACATTTTTCTGTGCTTTCCACCCCATTTTTCCTATGCTCAACAGGCTTGAAAGAAGGGGGACATCCCCTCTTCCCTTGTTCTGGGGAAGCACCAGGGGTGTAGGGGAGTTGGACAGACTGATGGAAATTTTGCAAAGAGCAGGGTCTGGAGAGGAACTACTTTGGACTGAATAAACATTGACTTAGAGTGCTCTATGCTGGAACCTTCCCAGACCTTTCTACCGTGGCTGAACGAAAGAGTTACAAAACAGGGATTGATTATTAGTCTCGTTTTACACATGGGTAAACTGAGACTTACAGGTCTCACTGTTGCATGTAGATTCATATTCAATAATAAATTGGACAAATACCACTGCCAGACCGCTAGCTGACACTGAATGATATTTATGCCAGGCTTTTTATTTTTTTATGCATTATATGCTTTTCATTTTTTTCATTTTCATAAACAACCCCAAAAAGTGGGTATAATCCCCATTTTCAAGTTGAAGAAACAGACTCAGAGAGCCTAAGTGACTTTCCAAGGGCACAAAGTTAGTAAATGGCAGAGCCAGGATTTAAATCTATAGCTCCCTCTCCATTCTCTTGTATTTATCAGATTGTCCAAATATCAAGGTGCTTCAGCCCCTCCAGGGAGACCTAGGTACATTCTGACTATGCTGCGTGACCTAAAGCAAATCATGTTACCTCTCTGAGCTTCAGTTTCTTTATATGTCAAACTTACCCTATCTGAGCTTCCTTGTAGAGCTGACATTCTAAGATTCTTCCAAATTGGTTGGGAAGGAATTCACCCCAATCTGATGCTCTAGGAGATGCCTGATGAGAGACCACAAATACACACTCTAAGAATCTCCATAGCCAGGAGTCCTGGACCCTCTGTCCGTAGAGAGGGGCTGGTGGGGGAGGATCTGAGCTGCTTGTCAGGCACAAGAGGAGGCAGAGAGGCAGCAGGTCAGAGGTTCATGCTCTGATGATAAAACCCTGCCCTGACCCCAGTCTGAAATCCCTGAGGGACTCCTCAGCCTAGCACCTAGGGGAAGGAGCCAGGAAGTAATACCTAGAGGCCTGGGGGAAGTGGGGCTCATTTTGGCCTTTGGAGTGGTTTCCTCAATGTGTCCTCATTCCATGCAACCCTTGAACTCCTGCCCATCACATCTACTTCCTGCTAACCTCACACCCTCTCTTGACCTCCCTGCTGATTTAAACTAAATAATCCCGACCACGCCTCTGTCACCCCACTTGCCTGTTCTAAAAGCTTCTGCATCTCCAGAAGCACCACACTCATTCATGGCCCTCCATGATCTCACCCCAGTTCTTGTCTCCAGCTTCATCTCCCCTTCTTCTCCTACGGGCACCTTGTGATGAGATCAAACTCCTCATTGTCTCTTCAACACTCTCCCACCTCCACACTTTTGCTCAAGCTGTTTCCCTACATGGGATGCCCTCTTCTAGCCTTTCTGATATCCAGATCTTTCCTGTCTTCGAGATTCTACTTACCCCTCCTTCCCTGTAACCTTTCTTGTCTCTACCCATGTGTCAAAGGCTACTTTGATGGACAGTCATTTATTTGTTCAATAAACAGTAAGTAATGATGACTAATGGTGTGTGTATGTGTGTATCTTCCCGAGTGGATGGTGGCGTCCCAAGGGAAAGGTCTTTGTCCGTGTACTATCCCACCTCCAGCCTGTGCTGGGCCTGGCATGAAGTAGACTGTAATCAAAGTTGGCTGAAGGGCTGCTTGAGGGGCTGAGGCCCAGTAGTTACAAACTGAAGCCCAAAAAGGGTGGCTGTTACAGGTGTCTCCACCTGGACCTTCTACCCTGGTACAGGAGGCATTCTGTCAGGCACAGGGCTCTGGTTCCCCAAGCCCAGGGAAGGGAGCATTTGGCATACACTCTAATATCCTAAGTGACCTGAATTCTCCTTCCATTTTTACCTGAACCCCATGTCCAGGCTGCTCGGTCAGATTCCACCTCTCCATTTGTCTGCAGAATCAGAGGTACCCCTGGAGGTTGGGGGCTGGAGCCCAGGGGTGTTCTCTCCTGAAACTCCCTAGATGGGTCCCTCCTCTCTGCTGCAGGTAGACTTACTTTCAGGGCTGGAGGAGACTTCAGACTTCAACTCATCCAAACCTCTCATTGTATAGGTGGGGAAACTGAGGCTTAAAGAGATCGAGCTACTTACTTAAGATTATACAGCAGCAGAGCCATCTACTGATCTTGGGCCCAGGGAATAGGCTTAGTATTCTGGAACCAGGGCCTGGGCCTAGGAACTGTAAAAAGAGGCAGTGAGCACCATGCTGAGGGCAATCCTGGAGTCTCATTCCCAAGTAGACATAGGGTGCCACTCCAGTGTACACATGTGGACATGCATGTGCATCTATGGACAACATACACACATGTGCACATGAGCTTACATCCATGGGGTTCACAGATGCCCATGCCCTTCTAACTCCTGCCCAGGTATAAGCACCTGACCAATTTTATGGGCCCCAGGTCTGGAGGTCAAGAGGTCACCCTTCTATTCCTGGAATGGCCTTGGGCTTGCCCTCACCACCCCCTGGGGGCTCCCCACTGGCTTGGGGCCTCCACTTCAAAAAGCAGAGCTGTGTCAGTCTAGGTGTGTCCCTCATGGGACCTTGTGTGTGCTCACAGGTATGCACCAGTTTGTGTGCCAGGCGGAAGAACTGGCTCACCACTCCTCACCCCCCTCCCCACGCTAGAAACAGAGGGTGAAGCTGGGACGAAGCCTTGTGGGTAGTTTGGAATCCGAGTCAAAACCAGTCAAGCCCTGATCACTGTAGAAGCAAAGCCCATCCCCCCTCCCTCCCACTTGCCCCATATCCACCAAGGGTTGATCAAATAATAGTGATGACATTATTGAGATTTCTCCGTGCCAGGCACTGCTCTAAGTCCTTCCCTGTGTTGATAATTCATTTAATCTTAATAATTCTCTGATGTAGATATTATTCTCCCTATTTTACTGATGAATAAACAGAAAGAGAAGGGAAGAAATTTAATTGGTAAAGCCAGCTAGGGCAGACATGATCCACACCCTCCACAAGCTCCCGCATCAGGCAGGCCTACACCTTAGAAAGGGGCCATATCTGCAGAACTTCTACTCGAAAAGCTTTGTTGTTCAGCCCAGAGATGTCTGAATTTGAGGGCAACTGTGTGTGTGTTTGCATGTGGATATGTGTATACCATGAAAAAGACCCTGGCCTGATTGCCAGTAAACCCAGATTGCAGTCCGGACTCTGTCCTAGACTTGCTACCTGCCCCTGGGCAAGTCACTTCCCTTCTCTGGGCCTCAGTTTCCCCACCTCAAAATGGCTGGTTCCAGGTTCCCTAAACAGTACCTCCCAGCCCCAAGTTCCAGACACCTGGGTTTGTTTGTATGAAGTGCACTTAATCCTCCGTTAGTGGGGAGATGACGGTCAGGGCAGGAGTCACTTCAGGAAGGGAAGGCAGGTGGCAGGAAGCCAAAAGCCCAGCTTATTTTTTAGTCTGTCTGCCCGTGGTGTGAGGGTGGAGCAATGACTTCGGGGTTCTGTGGATATGTTTGTGAGCTCCTACTCAGTGAAGTGCTCTGGTGTGAGTGCCCAGCATGAATTCCCACTTTTAGAACTTTTGAAGGGAAATATTTGCATCCCTTGCTACTCATGGATGGTTTGAAGAGAGCTTTGGGACCTCACAGGAGCATGAGGAAAGGAACTGCAGTCTGCGGTTACACCCTCTGTCTTCTTGCCCAGGCAAGGCCAGGTTCTGTACCTCCCTCCTGGGACTCTTCTTGGGAACTGGGTCTCCAGCAGGCTTTGAGGCTCAGGAGAGTAGGGTAGATAGTGGTGTTCTCCTCTGTTAAGCCAGCCTCTTTCTAGGAACAAACAGACCTCCTGAAGCTCAGACCACTTCTTTCTCCAGCTCACAGCTCTTCCTTGGCTCCCTACCACCTCCATGCTGAAATTCATACTCCTTGACCTGGCATTCAAGGACCCCTCACGGTGCTTTCAGAGCAGGCATCTAGTAAATACTGGCTGAGGGGAATGAATAAAGCTGCACTCACCACTCTTTAGCCTTCTCTGTCAATACACACACACACACACACACACTCACACACAATGCAAATGATCATACTCCAAACTGCCACCAGCTTTCCTCTTGCCAGGACTTTGTTCATACAGTTTCTTTCTCCCCCGAACTCTGCCCCCTCCCCACCCAATTTTCTTGTGTCTAGACCCTCTCTATTCTTCAGAACTAATATCATCAGCAGCTTATATTTATTAAGCATTTACTGTGTGCCAGTAATACCCTGAGGAAGGCACTGTTCGTTATCCCCATTTTATAGATGAAGACATTAAGACTGATTGCCAAGGAAACTTGCCCGAGATTACAAGGCTAATAAGAGGCAGTGCATGTTTCTGGGTATTCTGAATACAGAAATATTGCATGTGTATATCTGCCATAATAAAGAGCATAAAAATTATAAAGCTCACATGTATAAGATGTACAGTGTGTTTATCTAACATAATATCACTTTCTCAAGTAACAGACACTCCTCTCTTGACCTGGAAGGAAGAAACTGCCATGCTGTGGAGAGGGCCATGTGGCAAGGACCCCGGAGCGGCCTCTAGGAGCTGAGAGGGATCCTCAGCCAATAAATAGCAAGAAAATGAGGACCTCATTCTCATGGCCCCAAGAACATGAATTCTGCCAGCAATTCATTATTTTTAGTCCGTCTGCCCATGGCATGAGGGTGGAGCAGTGACTTTGGGGTTCCGTGGATATGTTTGTGAGCTCCTATTCTGGTAGGAGGGAGCTTCAAAGCTGATCTTTTCCTATTTGCGTCTCCAGATGAGGACAGAGCTGGCCTTGATTTCAGCGTTGTGAGACCCTGAGCAGAGAACCCAGTTGATCAGTTCAGGACTTCTGAGCTAGTAAATGGGTGTTGTCTTGACCCACTAAGTTTGTTGGAGGTTTGTTACATTGCAATAGAAAATGAATACAAACATGTTGAAAAGCAGTTTTGCAGTAACCTTGGATGACAATTAAGAAGCGGCTCGAGTGAAAATATTTTTGTGAGACTCATAATAAATATGTAAATTATAATTGGAAAAAATAATTTTCTCTTTTTCTTTCACTAGTCACAGTTGAAACTGAGTAATTTGAATATATGGAATATAACTCCAGGTATATATCAGCCAAATAATACTTCCTCCAGGAAGCTCCCCCAGATTGCTTCAGAAGGAATTAACCTCTCTCTCTTCAGAGTCCCCAGAATGCATTCTCTGCCTGCCTGTTACAGCACTGCACATTTTCAATTCACCAAGCACCCAGAAATGCCTAGTCACTTTCTGGGGAGGCAAATACCTCTGCTATACTTGACAATCTCATTCAGTGTAAACAGGTATAAAACCAGAGACATTTTAATGCGGGGAAGTAAGGGCTGGAACAGTGAGTAGGAATAAGTGCTAGGGGAATCCAGAAAAAGGGAGTCCAGGGAAGGCTTCTTGGAAGATAAAACAGCTGATCTAGGCTTTGAAAGATGAGTAGGAGCTGGCCTTGGGGAGAATGGGTGAAAAGTCTAGAACAGTATTTTGAGTCAGGAACCCTTACCCTGGTCTTGACTCTGCTGCTGTTTTGCTACAAGACTTTGGGTGACTCTCTGACCCTCCAGAGGCCTCTGTTTGCCTATCTATGCAATGGAGAGGTGCTGGGGGTCCCTCAGCTTGCTAATTTTTTGTCGGTCCATGGCTTTCTAAGGAGAGTTCTGTCTTGAACGGTCTGCTTTCTAAGCATTTAAGATACGGAAGTGGGATAACAGGGTGACAGAGGCAAAAGGGAGAGATGAGAGGAAAGAGGGAAGGAAAGAATTTTTTTTTTTTTTTTTTTTTTTTTTTTTTTTTTAATCATCATTTTATTGAGATATATTCACATACCACGCAGTCATACAAAACAAATTGTACTTTCGATTGTTTACAGTACCATTACATAGTTGTACATTCATCACCTAAATCAATCCCTGACACCTTCATTAGCACACACACAAAAATAACAAGAATAATAATTAGAGTGAAAAAGAGCAATTGAAGTAAAAAAGAACACTGGGTACCTTTGTCTGTTTGTTTCCTTCCCCTACTTTTCTACACATCCATCCATAAACTAGACAAAGTGGTGTTTGGTCCTTATGGCTTTCCCAATCCCATTGTCACCCCTCATAAGCTACATTTTTATACAACTGTCTTCGAGATTCATGGGTTCTGGGTTGTAGTTTGATAGTTTCAGGTATCCACCACCAGCTACCCCAATTCTTTAGAACCTAAAAAGGGTTGTCTAAAGTGTGCATAAGAGTGCCCACCAGAGTGACCTCTCGGCTCCTTTTGGAATCTCTCTGCCACTGAAGGGGAAGGAAAGAATTTAAAAAATCAAGGCTTGTGAGCTTTTTGATGGAGAATGCCAATTTTGGTGAGTGAAGGACACTGAGAGGCAGCAGTGCGGTGGGAGAGGATTGATGAGAAGAGGGGATTCTAAAAAGTGTTGGATTGGAGGCTCTTTGATTTTTTTTGATGTTACAAATAAAGATTAGAGTCATTTTTTAATTACTTTTGGGTGTTTGACTATTGTTCTTGGTTTTAAGGTATTTTTTTAATATTCATTTTATTGAGATATATTCACATACCACGCAGTCATACAAAACAAATCATACATTCGATTGTTCACAGTACCATTACATAGTTGTACATTCATCACCTAAATCAATCCCTGACACCTTTGCCACATACACAAAAATAACAAGAATAATAATTAAAGTGAAAAAGAGCAATTAAAGTAAAAAAGAACACTGGGTGCCTTTGTCTGTTTGTTTGTTTCCTTTCCCTATTTTTCTTCTCATCCATCCATAAACTAGACAAAGGGGAGTGTGGTCCTTATGGCTTTCCCAATCCCTTTGTCACCCCTCATAAGCTACATTTTTATACAGTTGTCTTCAAGATTCATGGGTTCTGGGTTGTAGTTTGATAGTTTCAGGTATCTACCACCAGCTACCCCAATTCATTAGAATCTAAAAAGCGTTGTCTATATTGTGCGTAAGAGTGCCCACCAGAGTGACCTCTCGGCTGCTTTTGGAATCTCTCTGCTGCTGAAGTTTATTTCATTTCCATTCACATCCCCTTTTGGTCAAGAAGATGTTCTCCATCTCACGATGCCAGATCTACATTCCTCCCTGGGAGTCATATTCCACGTTGCCAGGGAGATTCACTCCCCTGGGTGTCTGATCCCACGTAGTGGGGAGGGCAGTGATTTCACCTTCCAAGTTGGCTTAGCTAGAGAGAGAGGGCCACATCTGAGCAACAAAGAGGCATTCGGGAGGAGGCTCTTAGGCACAATTATAGGGAGGCCTAGCCTCTCCGTTGCAGCAACCATCTTCCCAAGGGTAAAACCTTTGGTAGAGGGCTCAACCCATCAAACCACCAGTCCCCTATGTCTGTGGGCATGTTAGCAACCATAGCGGTGGGGCAGGCCAATACCCCTGCATTCTCCACAGGCTCCTCAAGGGGGCTCTGCATGTTTTTTCCTTGTTTTTTTTTTTTTTTTTTTTTTTTAATAACTTTTTTTTTAAATCAACTGTATGAAAAATAAAAAAAAATTAAAAAAAACATACAATAAAAGAACATTTCAAAGAGACCATAACAAGGGAGTAAGAAAAAGACAACTAACCTAAGCTAACTACTTTACTTCCAACGTATTCCTACTCTACCCCAAGAAAGTAACCTAATATAGCAACATTTCTGTGAACTTGTTCCTACTGTACCCATCAGAAATTAACAGACCATAGTCATGCCTGGGCATTCCCAGAATGTTAAATTTACCCACGATAGCTTATCTGTTCTTCTTGGATTATTGTTCCCCCTTTCTTAATTACTCTCTATCGCTAGTTCCCCTACATTCTACATTACAAGCCTTTTGTTTTACATTTTGCAAAGTTCACATTAGTGGTAGCATATAATATTTGTCTTTTTGTGCCTGGCTTATTTCACTCAGCATTATGTCTTCAAGGTTCATCCATGTTGTCATATGTTTCACTACATCGTTCCTTCTTACTGCCGTGTAGTATTCCATCGTGTGTATATACCACATTTTATTTATCCACTCATCTGTTGAAGGACATTTGGGTTGTTTCCATCTCTTGGGAATTGTGAATAATGCTGCTATGAACATTGGCGTGTAGATATCTATTCATGTCACTGCTTTCCGATCTTCCGGGTATATACCAAGAAGTGCAATCGCTGGATTGAATGGTAACTCTATATCTAGTTTTCTAAGGAACTGCCAGACTGACTTCCAGAGTGGCTGAACCATTATACAGTCCCACCAACAATGAATAAGAGTTCCAATTTCTCCACATCCCCTCCAGCATTTGTAGTTTCCTGTTTGTTTAATGGCAGCCATTCTAATTGGTGTGAGATGGTATCTCATTGTGGTCTTAATTTGCATCTCTCTAATAGCTAGTGAAGCTGAACATTTTTTCATGTGTTTCTTGGCCATTTGTATTTCCTCTTCAGAGAAGTGTCTTTTCATATCTTTTGCCCATTTTATAATTGGGCTGTCTGAACTATCGTCATTGAGTTGTAGGATTTCTTTATATATGCAAGGTATCAGTCTTTTGTCAGATACATGGTTTCCAAAAATTTTTTCCCATTGAGTTGGCTACCTCTTTACCTTTTTGACAAATTCCTTTGAGGTACAGAAACTTCTAAGTTTGAGGAGTTCCCATTTATCTATTTTTTCTTTTGTTGCTTGTGCTTTGGGTGTAAAGTCTAGGAAGTGTCAGCCTAATACAAGGTCTTGAAGATGTTTTCCTACATTATCTTCTAGGAGTTTTATGGTACTTTCTTTTATATTGAGATCTTTGGTCCATTTTGAGTTAATTTTTGTGTAGGGTGTGAGGTAGGGGTCCTCTTTCATTCTTTTGGATATGGATATCCAACTCTCCCAGCCCCATTTGTTGAAAAGATCATTATGACCCAGTTCAGTGACTTTGGGGGCCTTATCAAAGGTCAGTCGGCCATAGATCTGGGGGTCTATCTCCAAATTCTCAATTTGATTCCATTGATCTATATGTCTATCTTTGTGCCAGTACCATGCTGTTTTGACAACTGTGGCTTTATAATAAGCTTCAAAGTCAGGGAGTGTAAGTCCTCCTACTTCATTTTTCTGTTTTAGAGTGTCTTTAGCAATTCGAGGCATCTTCCCTTTCCAAACAAATTTGATAACTAGCTTTTCCAAGTCTGCAAAGTAGGTTGTTGGAGTTTTGCTTGGGATTGCATTGAATCTGTAGATGAGTTTGGGTAGAATTGACATCTTAATGACATTTAGCCTTCCTATCCATGAACATGGAATATTTTTCCATCTTTTAAGGTCCCCTTCTATTTCTTTTAGTAGAGTTATGTAGTTTTCTTTGTATAGGTCTTTTATATCTTTGGTTAAGTTTATTCCTAGGTACTTGATTTTTTAGTTGCTATTGGAAATGGTATCTTTTTCTTGAGTGTCTCTTCAGTTTGTTCATTTCTAGCATATAGAAACATTACTGACTTATGTGCATTAATCTTGTATCCTGCTACTTTGCTAAATTTGTTTATTAGCTCTAGTAGCTGTATCATCGATTTCTCGGGGTTTTCCAGATATAAGATCATATCATCTGCAAACAATGACAGTTTTACTTCTTGCTTTCCAATTTGGATGCCTTTTATTTCTTTGTCTTGCCGGATTGCCCTGGCTAGCACTTCCAGCACAATGTTGAATAACAGTGGTGATAGCGGGCATCTTAAGGTATTTTTACTCATTTTTTAAAGTAGGTTAAAATGCTCATGATCCAAAATTCCAAAGAACATAAGGATATAGGTTTCCTTCCCATTTCTACCCCCCATTACCCTTCTCTTTCACTCCCTCAAGGTGGCTGCTCTTACCAGTTTCTTGTGTGAATTTTCAGAAAAATTGTCTGCATATACAAGTATGTATCTGTGTATATAATCCTCCCTTTTTGAACACAAATAACAGCACACTTTTTACACTGATCTGAAATTTGCTTTTTTAACTTAATGAAACTTGAAGATCAGTGCCTAATAGGGGATATAGAGCTCATAATATTTCATTGTATTGTAGTCAGAATGGATTAATTTATTCAACCAGTCCACTGTAGCTGGAAATTTAGTTTGTTCTTAACAATTTGCTCTTTATACTTTAATTCTTGAATGTGACATGGTGCTGAGCCCCGGCCATGTGGGGCCCTAGGATTTATTTGAATTTGGGGGCTATCTGATCCATTTTCTGAACCAAGCTCTTCCCCAGTTTCCTTTCACTTACTCCCATGGTTCTAACCACCCTACCCTCTGGATCCCCGAGTAGCAGTGTCAGCCCTTCAACACAGCTCACTCCTACTCCATAAAATCCTCTTGGCCTGACTTCCTTGATCCTGCCAGGCATTTTGGGGAGAAAAGCCAGGGATAGAAACACTGAATATGGTGTAAATATTTACTGATCAATTCCTGGACCTTCCTGGGTCCGCCTTCCTGCCTATTTCCCACCCATCTGCTTGTCTGGTTGCCTGTGGATTTTACCATCCCTTCCTGCCAGAGGAATTGACTGGTTCTGCCTTAAGCTCCAGGGAGCAGGGCTTTACCTTGGAGGGTTCACAAATGTCTTCTTGAAGGAGAAGAAACCCTTTCACCAGGAATGGAATAGCTTAGAAAGTTTATTTAGAGGTTATCTAGTCCAGCCCCTCTCAGTTTGCAGATGGAGGAACTGAAAGCTGGAAGAGGGGAAATAACTTCCCAAGGGTCACAAAATGAGTGAGTGAAAGAGACAGAACTGGAACTTGGGGTTCCTACCTCCAGTCCTTACCTCTCTACCATCTCCTGCTAGCATTCAAACTTAGTTAACCTTTATTCTCTCAAAATCTAGTGTGTAAAGTTAACAAATTTTAGTACATTCATACAGTGGACTACTTCTCAGCAATAAAAAGGAAAGAATTACTAATACCTTCAAAAATATAGATAAACCTTAAAAAAATTATGCAGAGAAAAAGAAGCTAGCTAGTCACAAAAGAGTGCATACTGTATGATTCCATTTATATGGAATTCAAGAACATGCAAAACCAAGAATATATACTAACAGAAAGCAAATCAATACAAAGGGACATGAGGGGACTTTCCGGGGTGATGCAGATGTTCTATATTTTGATTGTGGTGTTGGTTACATGGAGTATATACTTGTCAAAACTCATTATGCTTCAATAGAGTTAATTTTAAAAATAAAAAGAGTCAACATTAAAATAGACTTACACAATTTAGAAATGTGTGAGTTAAGAAAATGCAATGGACTTACCCAAAAATCAGTATTGACCAACCAGTGACCAATTCTTTTGAAAAAAGACAAGTTCAGAAGCTCATAACTTCCAGGTCAGATCTTTACCATCTTTGAAATGAAGTGCTCACAGATTTTGGTCAGAACATCGTTTTCCTTCTACTTTTGTTCAAGGGCATCCTCTTTTGTGACAATCATTCCTATCTTGTATTGGACTGGAAAGCCAGTGACTAATACCTCTTTGCTCTGGACCTATGTGATTTATTCGCTTGCCAGATTTAACTTTCCTTCTGCAGGAGCCTTCAAAGCTTTTTAGTTCTGTGCTTAAAAAAAAATAAAAAAAAAGTAATTTCAAAAGTATAACTAATCATGGCTAACAGTTACTGATTGCTTTCTATGTTCCAGAAGTGTGCTAAGGCCTTTTCATTTAGCATCTCATTACAACTACACAGCAATCCTTTGAGGGGGGTTCTCTTACTATCCCCATCTTACAGATTTGGAAACTGAGGCACAGAGAGTTTAAATTATCTGCCCAATGTTAGACAGCTGCTAACTGGCCAACTGGGATATGAACGCTGTCAGTCTAGCTCCAGAGCCCACATTCTTAAGCTCTATATGGCATTGCCCATCAACATGACTTAAGGGTTATAGCAAAGCCCTTTTGCTTCCGGATCCTGTTTTAGTTTGCAAGGCTGCTCAAAGAAGATGCCATGAAATGGCTTGGCATAGCAATGGGAATTTATTAGTTTACAGTTTTGAGGCTGAGAAATTGTCCAAATCAAGGCATTGTTGAGGTGATGCTTTTTTCCTGAAGACTGATTGCCGGCGATCCTTGACTCCTCTGCCACAAGGTGAGCCCATGGTGGCATTTGCTGGCCTCTCCCTTCTCTTTTGGGTTCATTGCTTTCAGCTTCTGAATTCTTTGGCTTCTTCTCTTTTTGTCTGAATATCATTTTCTTATAAAGGACCCCAGTAAGAGGATTAAGACCCACCCTGGCCATGACTTAGCTGAAGTAACCTCATGTAAAGGTCCTACTTTGGACTTCCAGGTGAGATGGCAGAGTAGGGAGCTCCAGGACTCAGTCTCTCCACCAAAACAACTATTAAACAGGCAGGAACTGTCTGAAACAACTGTTTTTGAAACTCCAGAGGCCAGAAGAACACTGTACAGCATCCAGGGAAGAGTGAGAGGAAGAGGCTGATAAATCATAGTAAAGGACTGTAAATTGCTCTCCCTGAGGGGTGGCTACTGGCACCCATACCCCACCCTCACAGCAGGCCGCCATGGGATCCTTGGCTAGCAGCTGGTGACAGAAAGGGATGTAAAAATCCTCTTCCCCACGAACAGGGATGGGCCCAGCCAATCACTGATCATGGCTTTTGATCAGCGAATTTAGATGGCTGGGTCCTGGCTCTAAGGGCAGCTTTTGTTTCAACCCTTCCCAGACAAGGGTGGAGGTGGTGGAGAGTTAAAGATGCAGTACTTCCTCAGGGCTGCCGGGGCAGTTAGCTGAAGGGCTGCATTTGCTAAACAGGCTAGGAAAGCTGAGCTTTGGGGAACCATTGGAGAAGCTTTGGGAGCCCTTCCTGATCCTTCCACAGAGCACTTTAGAGCTGGTCTCTGCCCCCTTTGTGGGTCCCTGGCACTCTTTTGGCTGGGAAAGACCAACTTGGGAAAGTCCTCCGGGGGTGACCCTCTCCCAGAATTTGCTCTCCAGACGAAAGCAGTATGAGACAAGGAATGTTAAAAAAACAGATGCGGAGAGGCTGGGACAAAAGCTTGCCAGCTTCAAATACCCAGGAAAGGGAGGTTTGTTCCCCAGAAACAGCGGGAACAACCAAACTCCTATAAACAGGGGAACTCCAAAACAACTAACAAAAGCCTAGGACGAGTCAGAAATTCAAGGAAAATGCTGCATACTGCATTTGCCTCAGGCAGACCTTCCTGATAGGAGAGCTGAAGCTCAAGAAAAACTCTGTCTTCTCACCAGCTGGTTACAAAACCAAGAACCCAGACAGCCCAGGGTCTAAATCCCAGAATTAACATTTTAAAATATTAAAATAGAGTACAAGACAAACAACAATACAGGAAACGATGGTCAGCCAAAGAAAAAGGATTGAAAATACTGAAAACACCAACAAAAAAGATGAGAATGTGGACATACTGAACAAAGTATTTTTAAAAAATTATCTGAAAAAATGCTCAAAGAAATGAAGGAAACTACAAAGAACTAAAGGATATCAGGAAAACAATGAATGAACAATGTTGAGAGTCTAAGTAAAGAGACAGAATTTTATAAAGGAACCAAACAGAACTACTGGAGTTGGAGAAAACAATAACTGAAATGAAAAATGCCCAGGAGGGTTTCAGGAGCAGATTGGAGCTGGCAGAAGAAAGGATCAGTGAACTTGAAGATAAGATATTTGAAATAAGTCAGACTGAGGAACAGAAAGAAAAAATAAATTTTAAAAGTGAAAATAGCCTAAGGCAGCTATAGGACACCATCAGGCATACCAATGTACACATTATGGGAGTCCCAGAAGGAAAAGAAAGAAAGGGGAAAAAGGAATAGTCAAAGAAATAATGACAGAGAACTTCTGAAACTTAGCAAAAGGTGTGAATATGCAAATCCAAGAATCTGAGAGATACCAAACAGGATAAACATGATAAATATACACATCATTTATTGATTACATAATCAAATGCAAAGGACAAGGAGAGAGTTCTGAAGATGCAAGAGAAAAGTAATGTTATGTACAAGGGAGCACTATTAAATTGAGTGCCAGTTTCTCATCAGAAACCATAGAGGCAAGAAGGCAGTGAGCTGAAATACTTAAAGTGCTGAAAGAAATCAACGGCCAGCTAGGAATTTTATATCTAGCAAGAATCTCTTTTAATAATGAGGGAGAGATTAAGACAGTCTCAGATCAACAAAAGCAGAAGGAGTTCATCACCACTAGATCTGCCCTACTACTAATGCTAAAAGGTGGTCTTCATACTGAAATGAAAGGATATTAGACAGTGGTTCAAAGCAGCCTGAAGAAATAAAAACCTGCAGTAAAGATAACTGTGCTGGTTTGAAGCTGTTATGTACTCCAGAATAGGCCATATTTTTTTTTTTCAAAGATAGAAAGAGTTTATTGTTAGGCACAAAGCAGGAAAACAGATGGTCCAAAATCTGTCTCCCCAAACTGCCATAATTCTAATGGTTTTATAGCATCAAAAGATGGGCAGATTTTAGGATAATGAGTACAATGACCCCAGATGATGTAATTAGAAGTGATCTAATTATTGAGCATGTGTAGATTGATTACATGCTTAGTCACAGAATGTATGTAAGAAAATGGCAGCCTTAATTTGATGATGGATGTGATTTTTAGTATTATAATGAGGTATAGGTGACTTGTAGGTTAAAGTCTAAGCTACTGCGCAAGTCAGGAGGGCCTATTTTGCTTAGATCCAGCTTCGGTTATCAAGATAACTTTGGACTTGGGGTGGGTTAGTTCTGGGCTGACCCAAGTCCCTTCATTAATAAATATTGGGGGCTGACTTTAGTGATCATAAGACTTTAAGTTGAGAAACTGGAAAAATGGGTACAAGTGAAGGTTAATCACAAGGTTTTTATAATCACAAGGGCACAAGATAAAGGCTACACAATCATTATCAGAGATCAAGACAGCTGCATTACATTTAAGGTTTCAAGTATTTCCCTCTGTCTACTCAAATATACCAGAAAGTAAAAAGGGATATCTATTTAACGATTCAGTAATCATAATCAGTCCTTAAATCCTAACTTCTTGGTTACAAGTCCTCTCTTTCATTTGATAATTTTCCCTCAATCTTAGGGATATCTAGGCAATGACTCTTCTAACTGCTTCATGCTGAAAAGGGGTGTTGACAGTATGGGGCAGAGGGATGAAACCGGTTGTTGTTCTTTCTTGGAGAGACCTGTACTTCTGGGTTTCAGCACTTATCTGGCATAGGAACAATCCGGAGGCTTTAAGTATCTGAAAAACAAACTCAGTAAGTAAAACTTAAGCCATATGCTTTTTTTTTTTTTTTTTAAGTTTGATATCACATTTATTTTCACAATTTGGAGGATCTGAGCTCACATTCAAATTGAGCTATACTTTTAATCATTTTTGGATTTTCCTAATTCATGTTGATTATGGTCACTTTTAGTTTCATAAAATTGTGTAGTTTTTTTTTTATTCAGTTTTTTTGAGAAATATTCACATACCATACAATCATCCATGGTATACAATCAGCTGTTCACAGTACCATCATATAGTTGTACATTCATCACCCCAATCTATTTTTGAACATTTTCCTTATACCAGAAAGAATCAGAAACAGAATAAAAAATAAAAATAAAAAAAGAACACCCAAATCACCCCCCCATCCCACCCTATTTTTCATTTAGGTTTTGTCCCCATTTTTTCTAGTCATCCATCCATACACTGGATAAAGAGAGTGCAATCCACAGGGTTTTCCAATCACACTGTCACCCCTTGTAAGCTACATTGTTATACAGTCATTTTCAAGAGTCAAGGCTACTGGGTTGGAGTTTGGCAGTTTCAGGTATTTACTTCCAGCTATTCCAATATATTAAAACCTAAAAAGTGTTATCTATATAGTGCATAAGAATGTCCACTAGGGTGACCTCTTGACTCCATTTGAAATCTCTCAGTTACTGAAGCTTTATTTCGTTCATTTCGCATCCCCCTTTTGGTCAAGAAGATGTTCTCAATCCCACAATGCTGGGTCCAGATTCATCCCTGGGAGTCATATCCTGCATTGCCAGGGAGATTTACACCCCTGGGAGTCATATTCCACGTAGCGGGGAGGGCAGTGAGGTCACCCGCCAAGGTTTAAGCCATATTTTTTAATCCATTCCTGTGGGTGCAGACCTGTTGTGGGTGGGAACTTTGGTTAGGTTATTTCAATCAAGATGCGACACCCCCCCATTCAATGTGTGTCTTAATCCTGTTACTGGAGTCCTTTATGAAAAGATAAAAGGCAGAAAAAGCTGTGACAACTTAGAGAGAAAAGCCTCAGAGATGCTAAGAGAGGACCCACAGAAGCTCAGACAGGAGGACACTGAAACCAGGAGCTGAAAGCAATGAAACCTGGGAGTGAAGGACCAACAGATGCCAGCCATGTGCCTTCCCTGTGACAGAGGAACCCAGATACCAGCAGCTTTTCTTCAGAGAAAGGCTCTTGTTGCCTTAATTTGGACATTTTCACAGCCTGAGAACTGTAAATTTGTAAGCTAAAAATTCCCCATTGTAAAAGCCAGCCTATTTCTGGTATATTGCATTTCAGCAGCTTTGGCAAACTGAAATAGTAACCATTTGGGTAATTATAAATGCCGGTATTATTGTATTGTATTGTTTGGTATGTAACTCCACCTCTTACTTCCTACTGGTGCTAAAATGCAAATGCCTAAAAATAATGATAAATCTAGGTTTTTGGACATACAATGTACAAAGATATAAGTGGTAACAAGTACAAAAAATGATGGGGGGACAGAGAGGAATAGGAAAAGTATATGTGCATGCTATTGAAGTTAAGTTGGTATCAAACCAAATATAATTGTTATATATTTAGGATGCTAAATTTTAACCCCATAGTAACCACAAGGAAAACAGATGAAAAATATATCCAGACAGAAATGAGAAGCACTCAATATGGTACAACACAAAAAAACCAAATAAATATAAAAGTGGATTTTAACAGAAGTGAGGGACAAAAAAGGTATAAAACTTACAAAGGCTAAATAGCAAAATGGCAGAAGAAAGTCCTGTATTATCAGTAGTGACTTTAAATGTAAATGGATTAAGTTTTCCAGCCAAAAGGCAGAGATTGATAGAATGAATAAAAAGCATGTCCCCACTAAATGCTGTCTGCAAGAGACTCTCACCTTAAAGTCAAAGATGCAAGTAGGTTGAGGATGAAAGGAAGGAAATAAATATATACCATGTGTTCCAGTTTGCTAATGCTGCCATTACGCAAAATACCAGAAATGGATTGGCTTTTATAAAAGGTGTCTATTTGGTTACAGACTTACAGTCTGAAGGCCATGAAAATGTCCAAATTAAGGCATCAACATGAGTATAACTTTACTGAAGGAAGGCCAGTGGTGTCTGGAAAACCTCTATTAGCTGGGAAGGCACATTGCTGGCATCTATTGATCCCAGGTTGTGTTCCAGCTCCTCTCTCATCTCCTGTGATTTCTTCAAAATGTTGCTCTTGGGGCATTTTGTTGTCTCTTAGCTTCTCCAGAGCGAACATTGGGATAGCATCCCCAAAATGTCAGCAAAAGTCTGCTTTCAGTGGCTTTCTCCAAAATGTCCCTCTCAGCTGCTCTCATCTCCTTCTGTCTGTGAACTCTTTTATAGGACTTCAGTGGTTAAATCAAGACCTATCCTGAATGGGCAGGGTCCATATCTGCATGGAAATTATCCAATCAAACTTTTCACTCACAGTTGATTGAGTCACATCTCCATGGAAACACTCAAAGGATTCCAACCTAATCAACACTAATACATCTGTCCCCATGAGATTGCATTAAAGATCATGGTGTTTTGGGGGACATGATACATCCAAACCAGCACACCATGTAAGTAGCAACCAAAAGAAAGCTGGGGGTGGCTATTCTAATACTGGATAAAGTAGACTTTAAGTCAAAAACAGTTACAAGAGACAAAAATGGTCATTACATACTGATAAAGGGAACAATTCAACAGGAAGATGTAACAATTATAAATATATAAATATATATGCACCTAACAGCAGAGCCCAAAAATACATGAAGCAAATACTGACAGATTTGAAGGAAGAAATTGACAGTTCTACATTAATAGTAGGAGACTTTAACATGCCACTCTCAGTAATGGATATAACATCTCATCAGAAGATCAATAAGGAAGTATAGGACTTGAATGATACACTAACCCAACTAGACCTAACAGACATATATAGAACACTGCACCCAATGAAAACATAATACACATTCTTCTCAAGTGCACATGGATCATTCTCCAGGATAGACCATATGTTGGGTCACAAAACAAGTCTAAAATTCAAAAATATTGAAATTATACAATGTATATTGTACAAGGGAGAAAGGAAAAGTTCAAATATGTGGAAATTAAACAACATACTCTTAAACAACCAATGGGTTAAAGAGGAACTCTGAAATGAAAGTGGAAAATATCTTGGGGTGAATGAAAATGAAAATACAACATAACAAAACGTATGGGATACAGCAAAGGCAGTGCTGAAAGGGAAATTTATAGCTCTAAATGCTTACATTAAAAAAGAAGAAAGACGTCAAATCAGAGACTTAACCTCAAAACTGGGAGAACTAAAAAAGAAGAGCAAACTAAACCCAAAGTGAACAAAAGGAAGGAAATAAAGATTACAGCAGAGTTAAATGAAATAGAAAACAAACAATAGAGAGAATCAACAAAATCAAAAATTGGTTCTTTGAAAATATATATAAAAAATTGACAAATCTTTAGCTAGACTGACAAAGAAAAATAGAGAGAGGATACACATAAAAAAAATCAGAAATGAAAAGGGCGATGTTACTACTACCCAGCTGAAATAAAAAGGACTGTAAGTGGATACTATGAACAACCATATGCCAATAAATTAGATAACCCTAGATTAAATGGACAAATTCTTAGAAACACACAAACTACCTGCATCTATTTCTTCAAGAAGAAATAGAAGATCTCAACAAAACAATTATGAGTAATAAGATTGAATCATTAATCAGAAACCTCCCAACAAAGTAAAGCCTAGGACCAGATGGCTTCACAAGGGAATTCTACCAAACATTCCTAGAAGATTTAACTCCATTTCTGCTCAAACTCTTCCAAAATATTGAAGAGGAAGGATCACTCCATAACTCATTCTGCAAGGCCAACATCACCCTCATACCAAAGCCAAATAAAGATACCACAGGAAAAGAAAACTACAGACCAATATCTCTTATGAATATATATGAAAAATCCTCAACAAAATACTAGCAAGCAGAATCCAGTATCTTAAAAGAATTATACACCATGATCAAGTAGGATTTATCCATGATATGCAAGGTTGGTTCAATATAAGAAAATCAATTTATGTAATACATCACATAAATAGAATGAAGGGAAAAAAACACATGTTCATCTCAATCAATGCAGAAAAAGCATTTGACATAATACAGCACCCTTTCTTGATAAAAATACTTAGAACACTAGGAATAGAAGGAAACTTCCTCAACATAATAAAGGATGTATATGAAAAGCCCACAGCTTACATCCTACTTAAGGTGAAAGACTGAAAACTTTCCCTCTAAGATCAGGAAAAAGACAATGATGCCCATTGTCACCACTGTTATTTAACATTGAACTGGAAGTTCTTGCCAGAGTAATTAGGTAAGAAAAAGAAATAAAAGGCATCTAAATTGGAAGGAAAGAAGTAAAACTTTCCCTATTTATGGATGATATGATCCAATATACAGAAAAACTGAAAAATCCACAACAAAGCTCCTAGAGCTAATACCTGAATTCAGCAAA
The DNA here is from genome assembly GCF_015220235.1 of Choloepus didactylus. Taxonomy (NCBI): domain Eukaryota; kingdom Metazoa; phylum Chordata; class Mammalia; order Pilosa; family Megalonychidae; genus Choloepus; species Choloepus didactylus. The sequence goes on along the minus strand of NC_051325.1, from coordinate 38,425,610 downwards.
GTGACAGGGTACACAATCAACACCCACAAATCAGTAGTGTTTCTATATACAAGCAATTAAAAATTGGAAGAAGAAATTGAGAAAAAAATTCCATTCACAATAGCAACTAAAAGAATCTAATATCTAGGAATAAATATAACCAATGACGTAAAGGACCTAAACACAGAAAACTACACAACACTGCTGAAATAAATCAAAGAAGACCTAAATAAATGGAAGGACATTCCATGTCCATGGATTGGAAGACTAAATATTAAGATGTCAATTATACACAAAGTGATTTACAGATTCAAGGCAAGAAAAATTCTAACAACCTTCTTTGCAGAAATGGAAAAGCCAAACATCAGATTTATATGGAAGAGTAAAGGGTCCCAAATAGCTAAAGCCATCTTGAAAAAGAAGAATGAAGTTGGAGGACTCAAAAAGCCATAGTAATCAAAACAGCATGGTACAGGCACAAGGACAGACATATAGATCAATGGACTAGAATTGAGAGCTCAGAAATCATCTCTCACACTTAAGGCCAACTGATTTTTAAGAAGGTGCAAAGACCACTCAACTGGGAAAGAATAGTCTCTTCGACAAAGATGCTGGGAAAACTGCATCTCCATTTGCAAATAAAAAAGAAGAAGAAGGAGGAGGAGGAGGACCCCTACCTGACACCATTAAAAAAATCAACTCAAAATGGTTCAAGAGCTAAATATAAGAGCTAGAACTATCAAACTCCTAGAAGACAAGGTTGGGAAGCATCATCAGGCTCTTATGTTAGGCAATGGTTTCTTAGACTTTATACCCAAAGCAGAAACAACAAAAGAAAAAAATTGATAAATGAGACCTCATTAAAATTAAAAACTTGAGTTCCTCAGGACTTTATCAAAAAGTAAAAAGACAAGCTACCCAGTGGGAGAAAATAATTGGTAACCACAAATCCAATAAAGGATTAATATCAAGTATATATAAATAAATCCTTCAATGTAACAACAAAAAGACACAGACACACACACACACACACACACACCAATTTAAAAATGGGCAAATGACTTGAATAGACATCTTCCCAAAGAAGATATACAAACGGCCAGAAATCACATGAAAAGATGCTCAACATCATTAGCTATGGGGAAATGCAAATCAAAATCACAATGAAATGCCATTTCACACCCATTAGAATGACTGCTATTAAAAATATGGAAAATAACAACTGTTGGAGAGCATGTGGAGAAATAGGAACACTCAAATTCTTAGCTAACAGCAACGTAAAATTGTGCAGCAACTGTGGAAGACAGTTTGGCAGTTCCTCAGAAAGCTAACTATAGAACTACCTTGTGACCTGGCAATCCCACTGCTAGGTATATACCCAAAAGAATTGAAAGTAGGGACTTGAACAAATATTTGCTCAGCGATGTTCATAGTAGCATTGTTCACAATTGCAAAAATATGGAAGCAACCCAAGTATCCATCAGCCTATGAATGGATAAATAAAATATGATATGTACATACAATGAAATATCCAGCCATAAAAAGGAATGAGGTCCTAATACATGTGACAACATGGATGAACTTGGAAGACATCATGTTGAGTGAAATAAGCCAGACACAATAGAACAAATATTGTATGATTGAATTGACTTGAAACAAGTGGAATAAACAAACTCATAGAGTCAGAAGCTAGAATATAGGTTACCAGGGGATGGAGTGGGTATAGGGAATAGGAAGTTAAGACTTAAAATGTACAGGGTTCCTATTTGGAAATATTTTGGTAATGGATAGTGGTGATGGTAACACAACACTATGAACACAGTTAACAGCATTGAAATATGTATCTGAATATGATTAAAAGGGGAAATGTTAGATTGTATATATGTGTAACAGAATAAAAAATTTAACAAAAATCCATGGAACTACCCTCCCAAATACTGGACTTTAATTAATAGTGCAATTATAAAAATATGCTATCATCAGTGTAACAAATGTTTCACACAAATGCAAGGTGTTAACGATATGATGGTATGTGGGAATCTCATACATAAGATTGTTCTGTAAACCACCAACTTCTCTAATAAAGAAAAAAGAAATTTTAAAAAGGTCCTACTTACAATAGGTTTACACCCACAGGAATGGATTAGCTTTAAGAACATGAATTTCTGGGGTACATACAGTTCCAAATCACCACAGATCCCTTCCTACGCAGGGTCAAAAATTCCACCATTATTTTATCTTCCCTCATAGTTAAGCATTACCCTTTTTAGATGCTTCCTAAAATACAACTAGTCAAGAGAGGGGGAACACTAAATCCCTACACATGTAGGCCAATGAGTTTTTCAGATGCATTCTCTCCACTGAGTGGATGAGGGAGAAATATGGTCTGGGGAGTGGGAAGGGAGTGGCAGGGCATTGAATGGGAAGCACAGGGTGGTGAGGGTTAGGAGCCAGATGTCCCAATTTTCCTGGACTGACCCTGCCCAACCTTGCATTGATGGGTCTTCTGGAGTGGTGGCCCTATCATCAGCCAGCTTTGGCTCCCAGTCCAGAGTGTTGGCTACAGGGAGCCAAGTGGATGAGAGGTAACAGGTGAGACTCTTTGGAACGATTCTGGGAGTAGCCCAGTTGCCCCCTCTGAGCCAACTGGGGAGGCAGGTGGGCTAAAGGGCACTGTCTACTTCCTTCCCTCAGAAGGAGGAGGGTCAGCTTCATTCCTTTGCCAGGGGTATGGTTGCAGTCTATCCACCTCAAGCCTATTTTAAAAAAAATTAAAGTGTATTTTAAATGATGCGACAATTTACACGAACATTATATAAAATTCTAGCAATCTTTATTAAAATTTTTAAAATTCATAAACATAAAATCCAAGCAATCCGAATAAAGTCAAGATCACCCTTGACCACCCCTCATCCAATTCCAGAGAACTTCCACCGCTGCCACCAATACCTTTTTCTACACAACATACGCATATATAAAAATGTATATGAAATATTTGTTTTGTAGAGTTTATTTTATGTCTAGTTTTAGAATTATGCTTTAGCTTTTTAAATTTAATTACTTTATTGCATTGACATGGTTCAAGTTCCAAAGGTTCAAAAGGGAATAATGCAGTGGAAAACATATGTCCCTCCTCCCCATCCCCCAACCATCCAGTTTTCCTTGGAGGCAAACACCAATTCCAGTTTCCTGTGATTCCTTCCAGAAATGTCCTATGCATTTAAAATCCAAGGCATATATACACATATGCATTTTCATACAAATGGACACACTGTTCTGCACCTTGTTTTTTTTTTTTTTTCATTTTATAGTTTATCTGACAAACCTTTCCTTATCATTATGAAGAGCATTGGCATAGTATCCCATAGTAGGGAGGTGCTATATTTATCCAGTCCCCTATGAAAAGCAAGATTGTTTCTAATATTTTGCTATTAAAAAACAATGCTGTGATTAATATTTCTTCCTCATTATTTTGATGTTATCTGTAAAATAAATATCTACTAGTGGGGTTTAGTCAGTTGAGGTTATCCGCATTTGAAAAGTTGATAGGTATTGCCAAATGCCTCTCATGATGTAACATTATACACCTCTTGTAGGTTGGTTTGTTTTTAACCTAAATATATCATATTATACCCTCTATCCTGCAGATTCACATGTTTCACTCAGTTATGTCTTGGAGTTCAACCTTTGTCAATACACATAGATCTACCTCATTAAAAAAATTGCCTCATAGAGTCCTATTATATGGCTGTAGAGCATTTATTTAGCCAATCACTTATTGACGCACATTTAGGTGGTTTTTTCAATTTTTTGCTGCATCAAACAATGCTAAAGTATCTATTCTTGTATGTATAGAATTGATTTAGAGAAGTAAATTGCAGGATTGATAGGTATGTGTGTTTCAAATTTCAATAGATGGTGTCAAATCGTTCTCCCAAAATGTGCCAGTTTAGAATTCCACTAACAGTGCATGAGAACATTAGGTTTACTTCTGGAACTAACCTATGTGCTTTCTCCTGAGTCAAAACCCAAAGCCCCAGATATCACTGGGATAGTCCAGGTCCTCAGCCCCCCTCAGGGTGGGGCTGCTGAAAATCTGGATAAGCGAGCTGAGTCTTTGGAAGGATGAATGCACACTGTATCCTAGTAGCCAGGTGGCCATCCAGGTAACCTACACCCTCTTCAGAGTAAAAAGGCCTTCTGGGGAGAGGTGTCTAAATGGAATATACAAGGAAACAGTCCACCATAAGTAAGGTCAGTACACACAACAAACATAAGAATCAGAGTCCCAAGAACTTCAGATAGTGATCATCAAGTACCAGGTTAGAGGCAGCTCCTAAATGCTGCGCATGCACAGAGGAAGAACTGACTCCTTGTTAAGAATGGGTCCTAAAGGATAAGGAGGACTTTGCCAGATGAGGACAGGTGATATTGGGCATGGGGGATATACAAAGCAGAATTTACAAATGGAATGATTGGATAGTTTTTTTTTTTTTTCTCTCAGGTACAAATGAGGCAGAGGAGTGAGAGATGGGACAAGAGAGTTAGGTAGGGGTCATAGTTCATAATGGGTGTCAGGCACTGCTGAGGCATGGGGAAAGAGTTGGAGAATGAAGAGTGGCAGCAGAAGACCAGTTAGGAGAGTATATACACTTCTACCTAGGTGAGAAATGGTATTGGCTTAGACCAGGGTGGTGGTGTTGAAGATGGAGAGAAGTAGATGGATTTGAGTGACGTTGAGGCCAAAACTTGAAGGTGGATTGTATATGCAGGATGAGGGAGAGAGAGGTGTCAAAACTGATGCCCAGGTTTTTGACTGAGCGACTGAGAGATTATTGGTGTCATTCACGGAGATAAGGAATTAAGGAGGAAGCGTGAACTGTTGGAAGGAAGATCGTGAGCTCAGAGTTAGATATTTTGAATTTGAAGTAACTTTGGGATATTCAAATGGAGTCAGATACACATGTCTGAATTTCAGCAAGAGAGGTCTGGGCTGGAAATAAATATCTGAGAGTCATTGACATATAAATGGTAATTGAAGCCAGGGAAGTGTATGAGAGTCACTTGGGAGGCTGAGTTCTATCTCCTGTTGTATTGATTAAGATACGTTTGGTTGCAAAAAACTAAAGACCCAACTCAAACTGTATGAAACCATGAAAGAAATTTGGTTGAAAAGTTCATCAATAACTGCCTTCAGGCAAGGCTTGATCCAGTGGCTCAAATAATGAGACTAAGAACTAGTCTTTTCTCATTTCTCCAGTCCACTTCCTAGGAGTTGCTTAATTCTCAACGTGCTCTTTCTTTGTGACCACATAATGGTGTAGGGGAATGGCTCTACCACAGTGACCTGGTGACCCTGCACATATCCACCTAGTCTGTGTGGGCAAAGGCTTGAACTGCAACTCATCTGAGTCTTGGCAGATGAGCCTTGTAGTGCTCCAAGAACACGAGGAGACGGGAGGCTTGTGAAGAGTGAGGCCATCTCCCACTTGCCTCCCTATTTCCCTGGGAGGCTCTGAGAGTTTTTCATCACTTTCTGGGTTCTGATGAGGAATGAGGCTTTCTCTCCCACCCTCCTCAGGACAGAGCTGTAGAATGGAAAACCACTTAGCTGCATTCTGGAATTGGCGCCTCAACAACAGGTTATACCACAACTCATGTGGCAGTAATCCAGCCCCTTTTGTTTCCATGTCATCCTTTTTGGTGCATGGAATAAAGATTACATGGAGTTTATTCTTCTTGCCCCCCAGTAGAAAACAGTCAGGTCTTGGCCTTGTCTCGTATGTGTAAGCTTGACAGATGGCTGCCAACAGCTCCTCAGATTGTGTGCTTCCAAGGTCAAACCCAGTAGGAAAGAAAAACCATTTCTCCAGTGGCTCAATCCAAAGTCTTATTGAGTCTTGTTGGCTATGCTTGGCCTGATTTGGGTTGTATCTTCATCCCGGAACCAATCGCTGTTGGCCAGAGGTTTGGCATGCATTGATTAGTGTAAACCATTTAGGGCCCATCCTGGAAATGAGGGTGAGGACAATCTAACTCAAATCACGTGGCTGAGAAATTCAGAGTCCTGTGAGGAAAGGGGAAAGAGAGAATGAATGCCAGAGAAGGAACAAGGAAAGCCCACCAAACCTGTCTCTTTTCCTAGAGCAGAAAAGTGTATGTGTGTTTGGCTAGGAGAGCCTGAAGGACTTGGAGGTGTGGCTGTGCCTGGGGTGAGAAAGGGGTTCAGGCAGAGGTAGGGGAGCCAATCTACAGCCTACCTAGTTCACATCTTGGCCTTGTTTTCCTAATAGAAAAGTGGGTTTTGTAATCATGGGCATTTGTGGGTAGGGGACAGGAAGGAAATTGGGAGAGCTGGTGGCTCTGGGTCCGGAAACCTGTCTTCAGGACATTTTGTAAAATCGGCTTTCTGGTTCCTTTTAGGCCCTTACAATACTTGGGGCTGAGAGTTGACAAGGGTGTTGACATGGATCTCCCAGTGGGCCTCAACAAAGACCCAGCCCAGAAACAGCAGGTAGCCAGTGTAGGAGACAGTGATAAGAACCTTGGTTTCTGGGTCCACTGCCACTGCTGACTTACTGTGTTCTTGGGTCTGGGAGCCATTTCTCACTGGGCCTTAGCTTTTTCAGTATGTGCAATAAACTAGATCAGGCCCATCCTACTTTTCAATCTCTAGGATACTTTTAATTATTTTTCCCTAAATGTCATTGCTTTCTACACCCCCTGCCCCAACTTGGTTGAATTGTTATTAGTTATTTTTAAGTTTTTATAGTTTATAATCTGGTGAAAAATATGTATAGTTACCGCAGATGAAGCCATTGCTGTATCTTTGATCCTTCCTTTCGCTTTTATAGCAACTCTGACTTTTTCCACTCCGTTTTTGAGGCCTTTTTCTTCTCATCCAGGCCATGTCTTGCAAATCTAAGTTTGGGTTGATTTCTCTTTGCATAACTCCAGGAATCAAAAGTTATTGTCCAAGACTGTTGCCTTCTCACCATCAAAGTGGGCTCAAATCTGAAGACAAAGATAATATCTGGTGTGTTCTTGTACATTTTGGTTAGTTTTTCTCGAATTAGTGACTTAGGTACTGTTGCCTTCCCAAAATAAAGGATATCTCTGACCAGTGGTTTCTGCTGAAGTGGTGGGGATGTAATGAACTTCCTACCCTGGGTAGTTATTTGTGTCATTCATAATGGTGGCTGGTTATCAGGCAGCCAGGGAGGGAAAAACCCCAATTGTTTTTAAAGATTCTGTGTACTTGTCAGTCTGATTGTTGTTCTAATTTACTTTCTCTTGAATTTTTATTAATGAAAGTCTCAGAGAACCATCCATCAGGCCTTTACAGGAATCTAAGAGTCTGGGACAAGATGAACAGGGATCTGAGAAGTGCTTTGATCAATGCTACCTCCAAAATATCTCTTGAATCCACTCACTTCTCTCCTTCATTGCCACCAGCTTGGTCCGAGTCACCAACTTCTCTTACCTGGACTGGATGACTGCAGCAGCCTCCTCACTGGTCTCCTTTCTGCCACCCTTGCCCCCTCTAATCCGTTCTCCACTCAATAGCCAGAGGGATATTTTAAAAAGCTAAATTTTGATCATGCTTGAAACACTTTAGAAGGCTTCCCATTACTCTTAGAACAAAAATCAAACTTAGCATCATGGCCCACAAGGATCATCTGCTCCTTGCCTACTTCTTCTCCAGTCTCACCTCTTGCTTACTTCACTCTGACTACACTGGCTTTCCTCACTGCAAGTTCACTGTAACTTCAATCTCATTCTCCCACTCACATACCACTGGCAACTCTTTCCATCACCACTGGCCTCTTCTCATCCTTCAGGTCTTCGCTTAAATATCATCTCCTCAGACAGGCTTTCCTTGACCACCCAACCCAACCTAACGTAGGTCCCAGCTTATATATTATCATTACTTCTGGCCTATTGCCCTCATAAATTTAATCACAATTTCAAATGATTTTATGTGTCTGACACCTTTATTTTCTATTATTCCCTTGCTAGACTATAAGCTCCAATAGAGCAGCAACTGTGTTGATCTTGCTTACCACTATGATTTGCGAGCATCTGTCTTAAAAAAAAGAAAAAAATCCAGCATCCAATCACCCTTACTAACACTACCCAATTGCCTTCTGGGTGTGCTGTCCTAAAGCAAGCACGGTGAATTCATCATTTGACTTCCCATTGATTCTTTTCTCTTGCTGCCCTACATGCAGCCAAGAGGCACAGGGCGTAATCTCAATCAATCACTTGCTCTTTCCAAGAACTCTGACTCTTGAATGGCATGATGCAAGGTCATTAAAAACTGGTTGGAGTTCACTCATTCCGGTGGTGGCTACTGGTTGACCTGAACAGGTGGTTTCTGCTACTCAGGCCTTGGGTCATTGCCTCCCTTGGTCCTGACTATTCTGCGTCTGGTTATCCAGCCTTCTCTTGGACTGTGTAAGCTGCCTCATGGCTTTCTAATTACTTTCTTTTATACTTAAGATGGCCAGAATCAATTTCTGTTATTTGGAATCAAAGATACAACTGTATCTCCAGAGCCTAGCACAGGACCTTGCAAATAGTAGGTGCTGAATAAATGTTAAAAGGAAAAACTATGCAAATGTGTGACTTTAAGCAGATTACTTAATTTCTCAGAGCCTCAATTTCTTCCCCTGTAGGAAATCCACGTTATCTGGGATCTCTAGTTTTTCTGGAGAGAAATCACCTGACTAATTCCTTTATTATCTCCTTTTCTATTCTCTACTTTTATCAGTGACAACAACAAAACAAGCCAACCCAACTCAACTCAACCCAAATTCCTCTCATTTTCTCAGGCAGAGAAACTTAACCACAATATCTGGAGCTAACATTCAAAATCTCATTCTGCCAATTTCTAGCTGTGTGACCTTAGACAAATCACTAAACCTCTTTTTCCTCATCTGCATGTGGTGATGGGGAAAATAATAGTGCATAACCTTACATGTTATGAGAATTAATACATGTAAAGCACTTATAATAGTACCTAGCACTTCGTAAGCACTCAATCAGTGTTAGCTATTATTACTATTCTCATCTGTTTGTTGCATAAGCCATTTGACTTCTGAGTAATGTTTTTCTAAGTCTGGCTTCTGAACCACCAGCATCAGAATTACCTGGACAGATTGTTAAGAATGCAGTTGCCTGGGCTCCACTCCAGACCTGGTGAATCATAATCTCCAAGGCAGAACTAGGAAATCTACATTTTATGACTGTATCTCCCAAGTGAAATCTGATGCACACATATTTTTAAAAGATATTGAGATACAATTCACACACTATAAAATTCACTCATTTAGTGTATAGTTCAGTGGTTCTCAGTACATTGTGCAACTATCACCACAATCTAATTTCAGAATATTTTTATCACCCCAAGAAGAAACCCTATACCCATTAGCAGTCATTCCCCATTCCTGACTCCCCCTCTGTCTAGCCCCAGGTAACCACTAATCTACTTTTTGACTCTAGATTTTTCTATTCTGGACATTTTGTATAAATGGAGTCATGTAATATGTGGTCTTTTGTGACTGGCTTCTTTCACTTAGAATGATGTTTGTTTTCAAGGTTCATCCATCCCTGTTGTAGCATGTGTCAGTACTTCACTCCTTTTTACGTTGGAACAATGTTCCATTATATGGAAATACTGCTTTTTGTTTATCCACATTCATAGGCAAACAAAATGGACATTTGGGTTGTTTCCAGTTGTTGGCTATTTTTCATAATGCGGTTATAAACATTTGTGTGCAAGTTTTTTGTCTGGACATTATGTTTTCATTTCTCTTGGGTATATATATATAGCTAGCAGTGGAATTGCTGGGCCATATGGTAACCCTAAGTTTAACTTTTTAGGAACTGAAAGTATTTTCCAAAGTGGCTAGAGCATTTTACATTCCCACCAGCAATATATAAGGATTCCATTTGTTCCATATCCTCACCAACACTTGTTATCTGTCTTTTTAATTATAGCTTTAATTATAGCTATCCTTGTGGTTATGAAGTGGCTTCTCATTGTGGTTTTGATTTGCATTTCCCTGGTGGCTTTTTTGTACTTATCGGCCATTTCCGTATCTTCTTTGGAGAAATATTTATTCAAATTCTTTGCATATTTTTAAATTGGGTTATTTTTCTTTTTATTATTGAGTTATAAGAGTTCTTTATATATTCTGGATAAAATCCCCAGTTGGATATATGATTTACAGGTATTTTCTCCCATTCTATGGGTTGTCTTTTCACTTTCTTGATGGTGTCCTTTGAAGCACAAAAGTTTCAGTTTAGATGAAATCCAGCTTATCTATTTATTCTTTTGTTGCTTGTGCTTTTGATGTTGTATCTAAAAAAAACATTGCCTAATTCAAGGTCATGAATATTTACTCCTGTTTTCTTCTAGGAATTTTATAGTTTCAGTTCTTATATTTAGGACTATGGCTCATGTAGACTCATGTTTGGATCACACCTTCTATCCCAAATGGCTAATCACTGTTTTTTCTGTTTTTTTTTTTCCCCCAAAGACAATTGTCAACCTAAGAAAAATTTTCAAGTCATCTATTAGGATGTTAATAATAATATAACAAGTAATTAATATATATTGTGCTAAGTGTTTCATTTTGCATTATCTTGTTCAGTCGCTACTTTTCAGGTGAGGAAACAGGTTCGGAGAGGTTAAGCAACCTTCTAAAAGTGAAAGCAAGGAACTGGTAAAGGTCAGATTGAAACATTTAAACACTGTCTGACTCCAGAGTCAGTGTTCTTAACCTCCCTTTGCTACACTGGCTCTAAGGTAATGTAGTACATATATCACTTCCTTTATGTAAAAGGGGATACCAACACCTACATTTTTAGGAAAGAAGGTTATGTAAACTAAATGAGCTCAAGTATGGCATACTGCTTGGCACAGAGAGAGCCGGGCTCAGCAAATGAGAGTGCCCCCTCCGTTCTTCATAATCCTCTATCACCTAAAGAAACTGCCCCTCCTACTGGTCCAGAAAGCTATCATCCTGAGGCTGATAGTTCTATTCTCCTAGCATCCTGCTCCCTTTTCCTTCTCTGATCATTGTTTGTGATTTTACTTTTACTTGTGTCGTTCATTGACAATGCATCTTTTCTACTACTATACAGGTTCTATAAAGCCAGGGTGTGCAATGTTGTCGCTTTAGTATTTCCCGACAGCCATCATAGGGCCTGGGGATATAGTGATCTTTTAAAAAGACACACCTGACCACATCACTTTCTGATTTAGAATTCTGTAATAGCTCAATGGGTTGCACTTTGAGTAAAACCCAAATTCCTAACCAGGGCCAACAGGTCCCTACATGCCTCTCTACCCACATCTTCTACCACTCTCTCCTTTGGTCATTCCCACTTGGGCCATACTTGTTTCCTGATTCTCAAATGTACTTTGCTGTTTCCTTTTTCAGGGCCAGTTCCTCCACTTGGAAGTTCTGATTAGATCCTCAAACTTTAGGTCTCAGCTCAAATGTCACCTCTTCTCAGAGCCTTTTCTGACCACCTTGTCCAGTTTTACCACTGCCTTTCCACCGATAGTTATTCTCTATCTTGCACCAGTTCATTTTCTTCACAGATCTGAAATTTCTTTGTACATTTATTTACCATTAATTATTATAGCTATTATATGAGCACTTACCATAAGCACTTTTCATACATTAACTAATGAAGTGGTGGGCTCCTTAATGCTTATCAACCAGCTCTCCAAACCCCAAGGCACTGATTTGTAGTTGCAGATTTCTGTGGTATAAATATTCTCAAGCAGGGTGGATTTCAAGCTACTAACCTGATGTCACTGAAAACAGACTTGGGGAGAAAAGGATATTAGCACACCACTGTGTAGTATTTCTGCTATACAGACACAGTGGTGGTAAATAACCTCAAGAGCACAGATAAAACTTAAGTGTGATTAAATAATTAGGAAGTGATGAGTTTGGGGTATTTATTTTCTTTATTTTTAATATAATAATTTTAAGCTAACATTTTAATTTTTAATAATAACCGTGTGTATTTTAATAACAACTGTAGGAAAATTTCTAAGCATTTCTCGGTCATCTCAAGCAAAGTGTTTATGAGCCAACTCCAGCACATTTTTCAGATGAGGAAGCTGAGGAACAGAAAGATTAAGAACTGGTTGAAGGTCACAGAGCTGATAAGTCTATCTTCTACTCCAAAAGATATCCTCAGAACCCAATATAGTGGCTGGCATACAGTTGTTGTTCAATAAACTGTAAAATAAGTAAATCTCTTTAAAACCATAAAAGGAAAGCATTAATTTTAAAGCATGAGATTAAAAAACATTCAAATAAGAGTGAAAGGAATATAGTTTTTTAAAAAAATCATTTTTATTGAAATATATTCACATACCATACAATCATCTGAAGTGTACAATCAATTGTTCACAGAACCATCATATAGTTGTGCATTCATCATCCCAATCTATTTTTTGAACATTTTCCTTGTACCAGAAAAAGTGAAAACAAGAAAAAGTAAAAACAAACACCGAAATCATCCCCCCCACCCTATTTTTCATTTAGTTTTTTGTCGCCATTTTTCTACTCATCCATCCATACACTGAATAAAAAGACTGCGAGCCACAAGGCTTTCACAATCACACTGTCACCCCTTGTAAGCTGCACTGCTGTTACAATGGTCTTCAAGAGTCAAGGCTACTGGGTTGCAGTTTGATAGTTTCACGTTATTTTACTTATAGCTATTCCAATGCATTAAAACCTAAAAAGGGTTATATGTATATAGTGCATAAGAGTGCCCACCAGAGTGACTTCTCAGATCCATTTGGAATCTCTCAGCCACTGAAACTTTATTTCCCTTCATTTCGCATCCCCCCTTTGGTCAAAAAAGATGTTCTCAATCCCATGGTGTCTGGTCCAGATTCATCCCCGGGACCCATATCCCACGTTGCCAGGAAGATTTACACCCCTGGGAGTCAGATCCCACGTTGGGGGTGGGAGGGCAGTGAGTTCCCCCGCTGAGTTGGCTGAGCTAGAGAGAGAGGGCCACATCTGAGCAACAAAGAGGTACTCAGGAGACTCCAGGCACAATTATAAGCAGGTTTAGCCTCTCCTTTGCAGTAAGGAGCGTCATAAGGTCAAGTGAAAGGAATATCTTTTTTTTTTTTTTAATCTTCATTTTATTGAGATATATTCATATACCACGCAGTCATACAAAACAAATCGTACTTTTGATTGTTCACAGTACCATTACATAGTTGTACATTCATCACCAAAATCAATCCCTGACACCTTCATTAGCACACACACAAAAATAACAAGAATAATAATTAGAGTGAAAAAGAGCAATTGAAGTAAAAAAGAACACTGGGTACTTTTGTCTGTTTGTTTGTTTCCTTCCCCTATTTTTCTACTCATCCATCCATAAACTAGACAAAGTGGAGTGTGGTCCTTATGGCTTTCCCAATCCCATTGTCACCCCTCATAAGCTACATTTTTATACAACTGTCTTCAAGATTCATGGGTTCTGGGTTGTAGTTTGATAGTTTCAGGTATCAACCACCAGCTACCCCAATTCTTTAGAACCTAAAAAGGGTTGTCTAAAGTGTGAGTAAGAGTGCCCACCAGAGTGACCTCTCGGCTCCTTTTGGAATCTCTCTGCTACTGAAGCTTATTTCATTTCCTTTCACATCCCCCTTTTGGTCAAGAAGATGTTCTCCGTCCCACGATGCCAGGTCTGCATTCCTCCCCGGGAGTCATATTCCACGTTGCCAGGGAGATTCACTCCCCTGGGTGTCTGATCCCACGTAGGGGGGAGGGCAGTGATTTCACCTTTCAAGTTGGCTTAGCCAGAGAGAGAGGGCCACATCTGAGCAACAAAGAGGCATTCGGGAGGAGGCTCTTAGGCACAACCATAGGGAGGCCTAGCCTCTCCTTTGCAGCAACCGTCTTCCCAAAGGTAAGACCTATGGTAGAGGGCTCAACCCATCAAACCACCAGTCCCCTATGTCTGTGGTCATGTTAGCAACCATGGAGGTGGGGTAGGCGAATACCCCTGCATTCTCCACAGGCTCCTCAAGGGGGCACTACATCTTTTTTCCCTTGTTTTTCTTTTTTTTTTTTTTTAACTTTCCCTTCTTTTTTAAATCAACTGTATGAAAAAAAAGTTAAAAAGAAAACAAAAATACAATAAAAGAACATTTCAAAGAGACCATAACAAGGGAGTAAGAAAAAGACAACTAACCTAAGATAACTGCTTAACTTCCAACATGTTCCTACTTTACCCCAAGAAAGTTACCTAATATAGCAACATTTCTGTGAACTTGCTCCTACTATATCCATCAGAAATTAACATACTATAGTCATTCCTGGGCATCCCCAGAACGTTAAATAGCTTATCTGTCCTTCTTGGATTGTTGTTCCCCCTTCCTTAATTGCTCTCTATTGCTAGTTCCCCTACATTCTACATTATAAGCCATTTGTTTTACATTTTTCAAAGTTCACATTAGTGGTAGCATATAATATTTCTCTTTTTATGCCTGGCTTATTTCGCTCAGCATTATGTCTTCAAGGTTCATCCATGTTGTAATATGTTTCACGAGATCGTTCCTTCTTACTGCCGCGTAGTATTCCATCGTGTGTATATACCACATTTTATTTATCCACTCATCTGTTGAAGGACATTTGGGTTGTTTCCATCTCTTGGCAATTGTGAATAATGCTGCTATGAACATTGGCGTGCAGATATCTGTTCGTGTCACTGCTTTCCGATCTTCCGGGTATATACCGAGAAGTGTAATCGCTCGATCGAATGGTAACTCTATATCTAGTTTTCTAAGGAACTGCCAGACTGACTTCCAGAGTGGCTGAACCATTATACAGTCCCACCAACAATGAATAAGAGTTCCAATTTCTCCACATCCCCTCCAGCATTTGTAGTTTCCTGTTTGTTTAATGGCAGCCATTAGGAATATCTTTTTAAACTCGCTCACAATCCTAGGAGGATAAGTACTCTGGCTGTTTTGTCTGTTTTCAGCAGCAATTCAGTCCTCGCGCAACTTTGCAATTCAGCCACTCTGGGAGAAGGCGTCACCCAATGCTTAACTACAACGTTGACTCGCCCCGCTCTCCATCCTCCTGGGCCGTCTCACCGCAATGCTTCCTGGGAGCAGTAGTTCTAGAAAACTGGTAGTTCAGGCAGCAGAAGCGGCGCGCACTCGACCATGGAACTACAGGGAGTGGCGCGCAGGCCTCGAGGTTCTTCCGCGTCGCCTTTCCCTCCCCGCCTGAGCGCCCGCCCCAGCTATCATGGCGGCTCCCTTGGCCCTGGTGCTGGTGGTGGCCGTGACCGTGCGGGCGGCCTTGTTCCGCTCCAGCCTGGCAGAGTTCATTTCCGAGAGGGTGGAGGTGGTGTCCCCACTGAGCTCTTGGAAGAGAGGTGAGGCCAGTGGCTCGAGTAGGCGGCCCAGCCCCGCTTGCGCTGTCCCAGCCTCTGTGAATGAGAGCCGGGGGCAGAGACCGAGAGTGAGGGAACTGACCTGCTCTTGGGGTCTTCATGGACGGCGGGGAGGGCGGGGTCTGAGGGCGGGGCTGCTGCGGAGAGGGAGGGTGGGGTGGGGGTGACATTAAGTGAGGTGAAAGCCCTGGGGGCCGAATCACCAGTGGGTGGGGATCTGAGGGGGCGTGTCCCACTGAAGGTTCTGAACCGATGGGCGTGGCCCGAGGAAGGGTTGAGATGAGGAGTGGGTACAGGGTGGGATTGGATTTACGGAAGGGATTGGGATTTGGTTTGGGAGCGCGGGTGTTTCTTCCAGAGGTAAAGGGAGGCCGGGGTGAGTGGAACAGACTTTGCCTACGCGAGGAGGGTGTCTATGAAGTGTTTACGTGTTTGTGTTTAGACGCCTCTTCTCAGTCCGGAGCTTGCAGTTAAATTTCTCCTACTTTTCCTTCTTATTTCTTTAGTTCTTCCTCAAACATTGTTTTGGGCTAGCACCTAAACAATGAAACACAGCCCTTGAGCTGCAGGAGCCGCAGGCTAGTTGGGGAGACACACAAGCAGATAGTTATGATCATGTATGAAAAGTGTATTTCCTGTGTCCATCCAGTTCCTTACTGTCTCTGACCCTGAATAAACTGCCTCTTCCTTTTCTACCTTCTTAAGGATGCGGAATTTGAGCTGACTCTTGAAGAAAGTAGGTTTTGGAAAGGGAGATTACATAGAGAGGGAGTTCCTGGTAGCAGAAGATAAGCAGGATCAAGAAATGTTCAGGGAATGAAACATTTGTCTTGAGTAGGGGAGTAACGGGGTGGGGGTGGGGGATTGAGTTGGGGCCAGAGCTTGAAGGTTTGTTTGTTTTTTTTTAAACCATTTTGCTGAATTACGCTATGCATACAAGCATATATAATAAACGTAGAGCTCAGTGAATTTTTACAAATTGAACACAACTGTGTAGCCAGCACCCAGATCAAGAAACAGAACATTGCCAGTTTCCTTAATGTCTGTGAAGGGCTTTAAATGCTAGAGTTTTGATGTTTTCCCATAGATGTTTTGGAATGGGGAATGGCATAATTTATGGATGTTTTATTCATAATTTTTTTTTTTTTTTATTCATAATTTTTAATCATAAAAAAAAAAACTCTAATTATTCATAAAATTAGAGTTAAGATTTTAAAACTACAGTACTTACTTACTAAACAGGTCTGTGGTAAATATTTTGTGTACCTTTTCTCATTTAATCTTCACAGTAATCCTATGAGATAGATGGTGTTATTTTCCCCATTTTACAGACAAGAAACTTAAGATTTAGAGAAGTTAAGCAACTTGTCCAGGTTTCCCAATTGGCAACTGGTAATAAAGGTAGTGGTAATTCATGTGTAAGATGATAAATGCTTGGACTTGCTATTTTTGCATAAATTATTTGTTGAACTGAACTGAAGCCACTTGGTTCCTGCTTTCTTCTAGATACTGTAGACCCATGGCAATGGTAGGTCCTCCTCTGCTCTAATAGCACTTCATACATGCCTCTATTAAGATCATTTCTTGCCTTAAATCGTAATTATTTGTTTATATCTGGTTTCTCCCCTGAACTAAGAGCTTTTTGAAGGCCAGGGTTGTATTTTATTCATTCCTGAATCCTTTGTGCCTGGCATAGAGTAGATGCATAGCAACTGTTGAATAACTATTGAAGAAAAAGGATAAGATTTCATGACTTACTGGATAAACAGAGTAAGGGATCTAAAGTTAAGACAATGTAATGTGGTGATTAAGACCACAGGGTCTGGAATCTCAGAAAGGGTTTGAATACTGGCTCTTGCCACTTACTAGCTGTGTGACCTCTAACATCTGTTTTCTCATCTGTAAAACAAAGTTGTTATGTACCCCATCAAATAAGATAATCCATGTTGAACTTTTAGTACATTCCCTGGCACTCAATAATAGAAGACAAAATGGCTAATTCTGAGATTTGGAGTTTAGATTATAGGGAGAGCAATGGTGACTTTGGCTGAATGGTGAGTCAGAAAGGACAGAGCAATAAGTGTTTAGTGTATATAAGGTGATACTATGATATTCAGATTTAGGTCTAGTGCTTGGACCCAATGTCAAGGCTGAACAGAAAGATTTGGTAATCACTCATCTAAATCTATTTAAGTCTGGATAATTATTTTTCCATTTTGAGGGGGTGGAGTTTACAACATCTGTAAGTATCACTTATTTCAGAGTTTACTTTAAAGTGGGATATTTATAATGACAGGTGACAGTAGTTAGTATTTTTGAAAATACTAAAGTTGGAACCCTTCTGGTTTCACATGAAATTTTGAGTGCTTTGAGTGACCAGTTCTTTGGGTAAAGGGCCCTGGATCCAAAAAAATTTTGAGTGGGTGTAATTATGAACTGATTTTTAAAGGGAATAGGGGAGAAACTGTATACTTGGAGGGGGTGATTGCTATTTTCAGTTGTCTAAAGGATTTAAAATTGGTGTATGTTCTGGTTTCCTGATGCTGCCTTATGCAAAGTATCAGAAATGGATTGGCTTTTATAGAGGGGGTTTATTTGGTTACAAACTTACAGTCTTCTGGCCATAAAAATGTCCAAACCAAGGCATAAACATGAGTATACCTTCACTGGAGAAATCCCATTGGCATCTGGAAAATCTCTATTAGCTGGGAAGGCATGTGGCTTCTGGCCATAAAAATGTCCAAACCAAGGCATAAACATGAGTATACCTTCACTGGAGAAATCCCATTGGCATCTGGAAAATCTCTATTAGCTGGGAAGGCATGTGGCTGGCGTCTGCTTGCTCCTGATGGTATTCTCCAAAATGTCTCTCTAAGCTGCAGCTGCTCTGAGGTCCTTCTGTTTGTGAGCTTTTATAGGGCTCCAGTAAACTAATCAAGACCCATGCTGAATGGATGGAGTCACACCTCCATGGAAATAATCCAATCAGAGTTATCACCTACAGTTGGGTGGGTCACATCTCCATGGAAACAACCTAATCCAAAGATTCCAACCTAATCGACACTAATATGTCTTCTCCACAAGATTTCATTAAAAAAATGTGGTGTTTTGGGGGACAGAATACATCCAACCAGCACAGTATATTCTCAATTCTCTCATATGCATATGACAGAATCCCAATTCAACTGGCCAAATTATAATAAAAAATGAACTTGTTGGCTTATTGTGCTGGTTTGAATGTATTCTGTCCCCCAGAAAAAACCATATTCTTTGATGCAGTCTTGTGGGGCAGACATATTAGTGGGGATTAAGTTGAAACCTTTGGATTAGGTTGTTTCCATGGAAATGTGCCCCACCCAACTGTAGGTGATAACTCTGATAAGATAATTTCCTTGGAGGCATGGCCCCACCCATTCAGTGAATGGGCCTTGATCAGTCAAGCCATATAAATGAGCTGACAAACAGAAGGAACTCAGTGCAGCTGTGACATTTTGAAGAGGAGCTACAGCCAAGAGGGACACTTTGAAGAAAGCACAGGAGTTGCAGATGAGAGACAGTTTGAAGATGGCCATTGAGGGCGAACTCTTGCTCCGGAGAAGCTGAGCGAGGACAAATATCCCAGGTGCGATTAAGAGTGACATTTTTGAGGAGCTGCGGCCTGGAGAGGAACGTCCTGGGAGAAAGCCATTTTGAAGCCATAACTTTGGAGCGGACAGCAGCCAGTTGCCTTCCTAGCTG
The DNA here is from genome assembly GCF_015220235.1 of Choloepus didactylus. NCBI lineage: Eukaryota > Metazoa > Chordata > Mammalia > Pilosa > Megalonychidae > Choloepus > Choloepus didactylus. The sequence goes on along the minus strand of NC_051325.1, from coordinate 38,406,428 downwards.
GCAGAGGTTTTCTGGACACCATTGGCCATCCTCCACTGAAGGTGCCCAATTGCTGGTGTGTTACCTTGGACACTATATGGCGTTAAGACTGTAACTGTGTAACCAAATAAACCCCCCCCCCTTTTTTTTTTTATTAAATTCAGTTTTATTGAAATACATTCACACACCATACAATCATCCATGATATACAATCCACTGTCCACAGTATGATAACATAGTTATGCGTTCATCACCACAATCTATCTCTGAACATTTTCCTTACATCAGAAAGAACCAGAACAAGAATAAAAAATAAAAGTGAAAAAAGAACACCCAAATCATCCCCCCATCCCACCCCATTTGTCCTTTAGTTTTTATCCCCATTCCTCCACTCATCCATACACTAGCTAAAGGGGGTGTGATCCACAAGGTCTTCACAATCACACTGTCACCCCTTGTAATCTACATTATTATATAATTGTCTTCAGGAGTCCAGACTGCTGGGTTGGAGTTTGGTAGCTTCAGGTATTTACTTCTAGCAATAAACCCCCTTTTATAAAAGCCAGTCCATCTCTGGTGTTTTGCATCCTGGCAGGATTAGCAAACGAGAACACTTATATAAGTGAACAATCTAAGGGTAGATCCTGGCTTCAGACCTAGCTGGAGCCACAGACTCAATGCTCTCAACAGGATTTATTCTCTATCTATCTTGGCATTGGGTACTGTTATGTGTTGAATTGTGTGTCCCCAAAAGATATGTTCAGAAGCTAACCCCTGGTCCCATAAATGTGACCTTATTTGGAAATAGGGTCTTTGAAGATGTGATTAGTTAAAATGAGGCCAAACTGGATTAGGGTGAGCTCTAAACCAACATAAGAAGAGAAAAATTTGACCACAAACATAGACAGACATGAGGGGAGAATGTCATATAATGACTGAGGCAGAGACTGAAGTGCTGCAAGTCAAGGAATGCCAAGGCTGGCCGACAAACCATCAGAAGCTAGCAAGAGGCAAGGAAGGTTTCAGAGGGAGCTTGACCCTACTGACACCTTGATTTTGGACTTCTAGCCTCCAGAACTGTGAGACAATAAATTTCTGTTGTTTTAAGCCACTCAGTCGTTTGTTACAGCAGCCTTAAGAAACTGAGACAGGTGTATTCAGGCAGACTCTTCCCATGTGTTGATAAAATGACCAAGAGTAGGCTCTGATTTATGTCCTCCCAGTGTCAAGTCCAGAGGAAAAAGTTGCTTTACTTCAATGAGTTCAACCAAAGCCCTGGAATTGAGTCACATTGAACTGATCTGGATCAGGTGCTACTTCTTCACCCAGTTACCATGGTCAGCCCGAGTCATGTATCTACCAATTTGGAGAGGGGGCAATCTCACCCCAACCTTGGAAGAGGCAGGTATCCCATAGGAAAACTAGGGTGCTGTTAGAGGATGAGAGGGAAATTGATACTAGACAGGCAAAAATAACATATCCATTATAATAAGAAAGAGGTGTTTTCTATGTCAACCATTTCTACAGATCCATCAGTTTATTTGACAGTCCAATTAAAATGTATACCAGTTTCCTGCTTGATAAAATGCAAGTATAGGCTTCTCAAGCCAATCAAATAATAATAATCACTAACACTAATACTTTCTATATGCCAAGGACTGTTTTAAGCACTTTAGGTATGTTAATAAACTAATGATCCTATGATGTAGATACTTTTATCAACATTTTATAGATGACAAAATTGAGGTAGAGAGAGAGAAGTCACTTGCCCAAGGCCACATAGCTAATAATGTCTTTTTTTGGGGGTGGTGGATTATGAATAGACTTTATTAACAATGCACATTTAATCAAGAACAAATAAGAATCATAAGATGGGGTTGGTATTGGATACAAAGAATGATTTTCAAAAATTGTTTTCTTTAATTATTAATTTTTATTTACATTCTATACTGACTGTGATGATTTGAAATTGTATGTACCGCAGAAAAACGTTCTCAAATTTAATCCGTTCCTGTGGTTGTGGACCCATTGTAAGTAAAATGTTTTGATGAGGATACTTCAGTTAAGGTGTATGTGGCCCAACCCAATCAGGATGTGTCTTAATCCTATTACTGGAGTCGTTTATAAGTGGAATGAATTCAGACATGAAAGAAAGAAAGCAGCGTATACATGACATATACATGTCATCTGCAAATAGAGATAGTTTACTTCTTGCTTTCTAATCTGGTTACCTTTTCTTTCGTTTTCTTGCCTAATTTCTCTTGCTAGAATTTCTGGAGCAATGTTGAATAATAATTGTAGAAGCAGGTATCCTTGTTTATTCCTGATCTTAGGGAATAAACTTTCAATCTTCCACTATTGAGAGTGATGTTAGCTGTGGAGTTTTCATAAATGACTTTTATCATTTTGAGAAAGTTTCCTTCTATTCCTAGTTTTCTGAATTTTTTTTTTAGTTTTCATTGATTGTATTTCCCCCCCCAATCCCACCCTATTTTTAACACCTTGCAATGTTGACATTCATTTGTTCTACCTCATGTAAATACATATTTGTACCTTTTATTACAATTGTTGAGCACCCTAGATTTCCCTGAGTTACACAGTTTCAGTCTTTATCGTTTGTCTTTTGTTCTGGTGTCCCACATGGTCCCAGCCTTCCTCTTTCAACCACATTCGCAGTCATCTTTGTTCAGTGTACTTACATTGCTGTGCTACTATCTCCCAGAATTGTTTTCCAAACCTCTCACTCCTGTCTTTTCCTTTCTGTCTGCAGTGCTTCCTTCAGTGTTTCCTGTAGAGCAGGTATCTTGTTCACAAACTCTGTCATTGTCTGTCAGAGAATATTTTAAGCTCTCCCTCGTATGTGAAGGATAGTTTTGCTGGATATAGAATTCTTTGCTTGTGGTTTTTCTCTTTCAGTATCTTAACTATATCACCCCACTTCCTTCATGCCTCCATGGTTTCTATTGAGAAATCCGCACATAGTCTTATCAAGCTTCCTTTGTATGTGATAGATCGCTTTTCTCTTGCTGCTTTCAGGATTCTCTCATTATCTTTGATGTTTGATAATCTGATTATTAAGTGTCTTGGCATAGGCCTATTCAGATCTATTCTGTTTGGGGTATGTTGCGCTTCTTGGATCCGTAATTTTATGTCTTTCACAAGAGATGGGAAATTTTCATTGATTATTTCCTCTATTATTGCTTCTGCCCCTTTTCCCTTCTCTTCTCCTTTTAGGACACCAATGACACATAAGTTCTTGCTTTTTGTTTTGTCCTTAAGTTCCCAGAGACGTTGCTCATATTTTTCCATTCTTTTTCTGTTTTTATCAATAAAGGATGCTGGATTTTTTCAAATGCTTTTATTGTTCTATTGAGATAATCATATGTATGTTTTTTCCATTGTTCTATTTATGTAGCATATAATATTTATTTTTTTAATTAAATTTTGTTGAGATATATTCACCTACCATGCAGTCATACAAAGCGTACAATCAGTTGTTCACAGTACCATTATATAGTTGTATGTTCATCACCAAAATTAATTTTTGAACATTTTCATTACCACACTCACAAAAATAATAAGAATAAAAATTAAAGTGAAAAAGAACAATTAAAGTAAAAAAGAACACTGGTTTTTTTACTTCCTGTGTCAGAGGGATCCCACAGCCCTGCTTCTCTGCAGCCTTCAGCAAAGTCTCTCTTTGCTTTTCGGAGGGAAGGCATTGTTCCCTCGGTGCAGCGTCACTCACTGAGGAGAGGAGACGCCAAAAGAAATGCTGATAATAATTACAACCGACAGCAGGAGTAAGCTGGTACTGTCCCAGGGAAACTGGACTATATGGGCACCTTGGTTAAAACTGTCCTCCATAGAACAGGTGTGACAGGCCAAGAATACTTGGACCCCCAACTCTTTTATAGAGCAGAGATTGCATGCCAGGAGAGGCAAGCTGAGAAGATCGGAGGCTACTGCCCCAGGCAGCACCAGGAATATTGACTCACAGATTTTGCCAAAGGGGAAGGGCAATCCATAAGATCAGAGAGCTCCAATGCTCTCCTCAGAGAAACTGACTTTACTTGAAACAGTGTGGCAAAGTTCAAGCCCTTGGGTACACTCAAAAGCAATGGAGATTTTAATAGAAATCAAATAAGAATAGGCCAATAGTTCCTCTTAATGAAGAGCAACAAGCTAAAAGATAGGCCAGCTAGTTTTACAGAGAGAATGAGAGAAATACATATCTAAGGAGAGACTCCTGGGATCAAAAAAGGTATTCAAACACTGGCCTCAAAAATAACACACTCCTGAATAACAAAGATATCACAAGGGGAATTAGAAAATACTTTGAAATGAATGAAAATGAAGATACAACATCCCCAAACGCATGGTATACAATGAAAGCAGACTTAATGGGAAACTTATGACTGTAAATGCCAATTATTAAAAAAAGGAGACACCTGAGCTGGACCTCAGAGGGACTGAACCTGGCCTTACGGGCTGAGAAGAAAGCCCAAGTAATTGCAGTAATGAATACTGTGGAAGAAAACCAGGTATCCGAGGAGTCTTGGAAGGTAGAGGAGGCCAGCTCTCCTGCTGTGTAGCAGCCCACTGATCCCAAATGCCCCACTGTGGGGGCCAAAGTAGGGGACAAGAATGCCACCAAGGTGATGATGAACTGGAGCTCGAGGACAGCCAGGGCTTTGGCACTGGAGGGTGGTGTGGGGAAAACTGCAGGGTTCTCCTAGTGGTTGCATTGTATCTTGGAGGGTGATGGGCCGGAGCTGAGCAGCTGAAGGCATTCGCTGGGTCATGTGGTTCAGAAACGGCAAGTTCTCAGTGGTGTGTGTTGAGAAGCTGATGCCGCTGAGCTCCTTTTGCAGTGCATTCCACCAGGCCACCTACCACAAGCAGCCTGTGTACTGCAAAGCCATTGATGAAGTCCTACAGGTGTCCAGCAGGCTTGCAGGAAGGCTGCTTCCGATGTGCCACAACAACAAGAGTGACACTGCCAAGACTGTGGAGATATAGAACAAACAGATGGTCGAATGGGCACTCGGGGGCTTCCAGCCCTCTGGCCCCAAGGGATTGGAGCCCCCAGAAGAGGAGAAGAATCCCTACAAAGAAGTTTAATAACAGACACATGTGTTGAACTCGAGGCAGCTGCCTTTGCAACACCCCCACCAGCCTAAAAGCCCTGAAAGAGCACAACTGAGAAGCCCAAGGTCAAGGAGGTTATGGATGAACGCACAAGAGAATGCACAGACATGCCGGAACATCGAGGACATTTGCATCACTTGTGGGAGTCTCAATGTCACCCTAGAACACCCTCTCTTCATCGGAGCAATGTGCCAAAATTGCAAGAACTGCTTCCTGGAGCGTGCATACCAGTACAATGACGACGGCCATCAGTCTTACTGCACCATGTGCTGTGGGAGGGCTCAAGGTGCTCCTGTGCAGGAACAATTGCTGTAGCTGCTTTTTTTTTTTTTTTTAATTCAGTTTTATTGAGCTATGTTCACATGCCATACAGTCATCCATGGTGTACAGTCGACTGTTCATGGTAGCATTGTATAGTTGTGCATTCATCACCCCAATCTATTTTTGAACATTTTCCTTTCACCAGAAAGAAAAAAAAATAAATAAATAAAAATAAAAAAAAACCACCCAAATAAAAAAACACACACACACACACACACACTGGGTGCCTTTTTTTTTTTTTTTTTGCCCCTGTTTTCTACTCATCCATCCATACACTAGACAAAGGGGAGTGTGATCCACATGGCTTTCCCAATCACATTGGCACCTCTCATAAGCTACATTGTTATACAGTCGTCTTCAAGATTCAAGGGTTCTGGGTTGTAGTTTGATAGTTTCAGGTATTTACTGCAAGCTGTTCCAAATCAGCTAATAATGTCTTATGTGAATAGCTAAGCACTTTTAGGCATGGCTGTTCCACAGACTACGTTTTATGTACTATCTTATGTGGAAATCTGCCAGAATCAGTCTGCCATTATTTTTTGTCTTTTCTCAGCCTTTTACTGTAAGATTAGGAATTTGTAAGGGCTTAGCTTCTTGAGTTTAGGGTACAGCCCGGCTAATGATATTATCTAGAAACCCACCCCCAATTCTCTATGAGAGGCAGGGTTAGGAGAAACGCTTCTGATACCACTACTTTTAAAAAAATGTTTTGTTATAAAGTAAATACAGAATCAAAAACCCATAGACAAAAGTGTATTGCTCAATAAATTATTATAAGGCAAACACTTTTGTAACAATCATCCAAGACAAGAATCAGAACTTTGCCACCCATTCCAGAAGCCCCTTCCACGTGTTCCGTTCTAGTCCTGGCCCCTTCCTTTTCCCTCATAAGAAAAACTATTACCCTGACTTTTATAGTAATGATGTCTTTGCATTTTATTTTTAGTGTATCATCCAAGTAAGCATCCCTAGATACTATAGTGTAGTGTTACCCTTAAAAATTTTTTTAAAGTCTTTTAAAAATAATTAATTTAATTTTAATTGTGGTACAATATAACATAAAAATCATTTTAACCATTTTAAGTGGACAGTTCTTTGACATTAAGTACATTTACAATACTGTGTAACTTTCACCAGTATTTCCAGACTATTTTCATCATTTCAAAGCAAAACTCATACTCATTTAGCATTAACTCCCTACTCCTCCCTCCCCCTACCACTGGTAACCACTATTCTGCTTTCTGTCTCTATGAATTTGCTTATTCTAAATATTTAACGTAAGAGAAATCATACAATATCTGTACTTTTGTATCTGACTTAATTCACTCAATGTGATGTCTTAAAGGTTCATCCATGTCGTAGCATGTACCAGCACTTCACATCTTTTTACTGCTGAATAATATTCCATAGTACGGGTATACTGCATTTTGTTTGTCCACTTATCTGTTGATGAACACTTGAGTTTTGGCTATTGTGAATAATGCTGTGATGAACATTGGTATAAAAATAATCTGAGTCCCTGCTTTTGATTCTTTTGGGAATGAACCTAGGAGTGGAATTACTGGTTCGAATGATAATTCTGTGTTTAATTTTCTGAGGAACTGCCAAACAGTTTTCCACAGCGACTGCAGCATTTTATGTTCCCACCAACAATGCACGAGGGTTCCCATTTCTCCACATCCTTATCAACACTTGTTATTTTCATTAAAAAAAAAAATAATAGCCATCCTGGTGGGTGTGAAGTGTTATTTCATTATGGTTTTGATTTGCATTTCTCTAAGGACTCATGATGTTGAACATCTTTTCTTGTGCTTATTGGCCATTTGTATATCTTCTTTGAAGAAATGTCTTTAAGTTCTTTGTTCAATTTTTTTTTTAATGTGGCCACTCAATAAATTTTTTGAGAACTGAATGTAATTGTGGGAGTCATGATTAGAATCCTGGTTGCCCCACTCCCAATTCACACTACTCTTGGACATTGTTATTATTACCCAGAGACTATTTTCTTGCCTTTAGATGTGGGAGTTTCATTTATATTATGGTTCTTCACACTTACAGAGAATATTCTTTGTCACACTCCTTTCTGTCAATAGTGTTTACACTCCTAAAATTAGGATTCTCAACATAATCGATTACTATAAAGAATAGGAGATAAAACATATAGTTATTTTTATTTAATTACAAGATCCCACTAGAAATAGACATTATTGGGCTGAACAGAGTTTTACAGAATGGTTTAATTCTTAAGAATTTTGAAAGCTGGTTAAGTGATACTTTTTTATTTTTAAGAATTACAAAAGTAATATATGAATACATCTTAATGGTTAAAAAATTCTAACACAAAAATATGTACAGTAAAAAGTGAAAGTCTTTCAAATTCCTTCTTTCCCAGTATCATTTCTTCCCCATGGGTACCACTAATAACAATTTAGTATCATCCAAATATATGGACATAGTTATTGACATAGATATAGACATTTTAGGTGACAATTTTAGTTCATTTACTAGAGAGAAAAAAGGTAAGAGCATGTGAAGCTCTAGGTTCTTCTGTCATTAAGTATAAACATATAAATCATTTAACTAGATGAGTGGACCAATACCCAGCATATTGGATGTTTATATGCTAACAATAACATTTTTATTTTGCTTTGGAACAGATCATGATGGAATGCGTTGGTGAGGTTCATAATGATTAGGAAAGAATGGGTAATTAACAGTGATTTTAATGCCAAAAAAATAGTAATACCTTTTGCTTAAGTATTTATATAAAGTCATTATTCTGTCAAGTGCTTTGCCCATTTTTTTAATTGTCTTGTCTTTTTGTTGTTGAGCTGTAGGAGTTCTTTATATATTCTGGATATTAAACCATTATCAGATATATAGTTTCCAAATATTCTTCTCCCATCCTGTAGGTTTTCTTTTCACTTTCTTGATAATGTCCGTTGATGTGCAAAAGTTTTTAATTTTGATGACGTCCACTTTATCTATTTTTTCTTTTGTTGCTTGCACTTTTGGTGTAAAGTCTAATTGTTCATTGTCCAGTATAAGGTCTTGAAGATATTTTCCTATGTTTTCTTCTAAGAGTTTTATAGTTTTAGTTTTTATGTTTAGGTTGATCCATTTTGAGTTAATTTTTTTTTCTTTCACTCTTTATAAAAAATTCCTCTTTTTAAAAAAAAATTCAGTTTTATTAAGATATATTCACATATCATACAGTCATCCGTGGTGTACAATCAGCTGTTCACAGTACCATCATATAGTTGTGCATTTATCACCCCAATCTATTTTTTGAACATTTTCCTTATACCAGAAAAAGTAAAAATAAGAATAAAAAATAAAAGTAAAAAAGAACACCCAAATCACCCCCCCCCACTCTATTTTTCATTTAGTTTTTGTCCCCATTTTTCTACTCATCCATACACTGGATAAAGGGAATATGATCCACAAGGCTTTCACAATCACACTGTCACCTCTTGTAAGCCACATTGTTATACAATTGTCTTCAAGGGTCAAGGAATACTGGGTTGCATTTGATAGTTTCAGATTTTTTCTTCTAGGTATTCCAATACATTAAAACCTGAAAAGGGTTATTTATATATTGCATAAGAGTGCCCACCCAAGTGACTTCTTGACTCCATTTGGAATCTCTCAGCCACTGAACCTTTATTTTGCATTCCCCTTTTGGTCAAGAAGATGTTCCATTTTGAATTATTTGGATATTAGTCATTATCAGATATATAGTTTCCAAATATTCTTCTCCCATTCTGTAGGTTTTCTTTTCACTTTCTTGATAATGTCCTTTGATGTGCAAAAGTTTGGAATCTCTCAGCCACTGAAACTTTATTTTGCATCCCCCTTTTGGTCAAGAAGATGTTCCATTTTGAGTTATTTGGATATTAAACCATTATCAGATATATAGTTTCCAAATATTCTTCTCCCATTCTGTAGGTTTTCTTTTCACTTTCTTGATAATATCCTTTGATGTGCAAAAGTTTTTAATTTTGATGAAGTCCACTTTATCTGTTTTTTCTTTTGTAGGGGTCCATTTTATTCTTTTGTATGTGGATATCCAGTTCTCCCAGCACCATTTGTTGAAGAAACTACTCTTTCCCCATTGAATGACTTGGCATCCTTGTAAAAAATCATTTGACCATAGGTTTTTGGGTTTATTTCTGAACTCTCAATTCGATTCCATTGGTCTGTATGTCTGTCCTTGTGCTGGTACAACATTGTTTTTATTACTGTAGCTTTATAATAAGTTTTTAAATTGTGAAATGAGTATCCTCCAATTTTGTTCTTTTTCAAGATTGTTTTGGCTCTTCAGGGCCCCTCCTGTTTCTTTTTAATAATTATAAAAAATTACGGGATCATTGCTAAAGATTCAGTAAATACAGAAAACATCAAAGAAACTGAAAGTCTCCTGTAATTTTATCTCTCAGAGATGGTCACTGTTAGCATCTTTGTCTTTATTTTTCCAGGCATTTCTCATTGAAAAAATATTCATTGTCTTTCTCTCAAATAACTGAATGAATGAATGCTTATAAACACTTAAAATAAAAACTATCATATTTTACATGCTTTTTTATGACCTGCTTTTCCACTTAAGAATATTTCATGGACATCTTCAGTAAATATAGATCTGTAGTATACTATTTTATTTCAATTCTTTATTTTGAAATAACTTTAGATTTTCAAAACAGTTACAAAAATGGTACACAGCATCCCTGTTTACCCTTCACTCAACTTCTTCTAAAGTTGACGTATTATATAACCATAGTACAATTATCTAAACCAGAAAATTAACATTGATATGATACAATTAACTAATCCACAAGTTTTATTAGAATTTTGCCATTTGTCCCACTAAAGTCCTTTTCCTGGTCCAAGATCTTATCCATGATCCCACGTTGCAGTTAATTGTCATGTTTCCTTTGTCTCTTCTAATCTGGGACAGTTTTTCAGACTGTAATTGTCTTTCATTACCCTGACATTTTAAACAGTACTCCCTAGCCAGTAATTTCATAGAATATCTCCAGTTTGGATTTGTCTGATGTTTTCTCATGATTATATTGAGGTTATCCATTTTTGGCACGAGTCCATGGAAGTGTTTTCATGACTGTCTTGGTGCATCATATAAGGAGGTACTTGATGTTGATGTTACCTGGTCAAGATATTACTGATGATGTTAAGTTTGATCATGTGGTGAAGGTAGTGAGTGTCAGTATTTTATCCACTGTAAAATTTTATTTTTTCCTCTCTAAATATTCTGTTTCTCATCATATTTTTCCTATTCATTTTAGCATCCATCAATGATAACTTGTCTTTCACAGTTATTACTGTGGTTTCTGCCACATGGGTGACTTTCTATTTCCATCTTTCCTTCTATGTATTTATTACTTAGAATTCCTCCATAAGGAAGAGCTGTCTTTTCTCTCCCATTATTTATTTATTCAACTATTTATATCATAGTATAATTTTTAACTATAAAATGTTCTATTTGTTTACATGTTCTTGTCTGTCTATATATATGTATATGTATATGCATTATAATTTATTTAAATAAACCTCCATTAATGGACACTAATTTGTATTGTAAAAACTGAAATGAATATACCTCTTTGGGAACTTGTCCTGGTATTTCCCTAGGATAAATTACCCTAAGAACAATCATTTCTGTGTCAAAAGGTACATGCTTAAAAAGTACATCTTGCTTTCTAGAAAGGTTGTTACAAATGTCACTCAAACAAGCAGCATGTGAAAGTGAATGCCTGTTTCCCCACACTATGGACAAAGTTTCGCACCAGCTTCTAATTTTTTGTTTTGGAATTGGACAGAATGTATGTAAATAACTTTTTAGAGTTGGTAGAAGTTACAGGGAGATCTTATGGTTTAACATAAAACTTTCCAATAATGAGCAGTGCCTCACAATGGAAAGGGATCTGCTATATTGAAGAGAGTTCCCCATCAGTGGAAATGTTCAAATCAAGACCTAAAAATCACTTGTTGGAGATGACAAACTCTGAGGCCCTTCTTGGTCCTGGAAATATGCAATACTTTGGTTTATGGCCATCTGTGTATGACTATGAAATCTGAGTGAACTTGGATATCTTATTTTTCAGTGGTTGAAGGCCTCTCATTGCTGGACCTGGGAGTGTCTCCATATTCTGGAGCAGTATTTCATGAAGTAAGTGTTCTTGTTTTCTTTCCTGGTTACTAAAAGTAGTTTATAGTCAACAAAGCCTAAACTCTATTTATAGTTTTGTGCAAACATTTATTTTTTTTTCCTTTAAAAAAATAATCCATTTTTTTTACCAAAGCTGTTTATAAAATTTTTAGAAAATACATAAAAATGCACAAAAGTTGAAATAAAAACCACCCAGAAATAATCAGGTTTAAATGTTGGTATCTATCCTCCCAATCTTTTCCTATCAGACGTATATGTATACATCAACATCATTGTTCCCCCAAATCAGATCAGACCATACATACCACTGTCTAACCTGCTTTTTTTCCATTTAACTTTAAATTACAAACATTTTACCATACCAGTACACTTTTTGAGTATAAGATTAATTTTAGAGTATGAAATATGGTATCAGACCACAAATTGCCTAACTAAACCCCTATGAATTCAGTCAGGGTATTTTTAGTTTTTCAGTATAACAGTGCTAGAATACCTTCATTGTCTTTGTGTAACTTCCTATAAGCGGAAGTACTAGGTCAAAAGGTACACACATTTTTTTAAAGTTATTCATATATAATACCAAACTGGACTCCAGAAAAGTTACATCAATTTACTCTCCCACCAGTAATGTCTAAGTGGGTTAATTTATTTCTCTAATTTTGAGGTAATCCGAGTTATAAAAAATGATTCTTGTCTACTGGCTTACCAACTGTATTTAGAAGCTCTAAAAATCCAAAGCCTCTTAAGCTTCCTTTTACACTACTCCTGTTAGAAGCCATGTGAGAAGTACAGAATTGCCTCTCTTCAAAAACAAAACTCTGCCAGTTGCTAATATATATCAAGGGCATGGATGTCATCAAATGTCTTCATTGCCTGGCAGCAGGTCCCAGAATCCCAGCCCCATACACTCATGTTGAGACCAAACTCCAGGCCCCCGGGAAGACAAGTGTGATCATGGCCCTTGGTGCCAGGCTGGGGGAAAATGGCAGGTGATCAGTCCTTTGTTAGATCAAGGAAGGATGGGTGGGAGGATGACAAGGCCACTGAGCTACTAGATTGGGAATTCTTAATCCTCCCTCCTCAACCCAAGATTTGTTCCAAAGCTTAGCTCCAGATGTGATTAACAAAGAAGCATGCGGGCACCAGCCATGAGCCCGGGCTGGCCACTGTGTTATTTTGTCTGGCCCAGCATGTAGGGCTTAACAGACCCTTACATGATCATGACAGAAGTTTTCTCTAAAATCCAGAAAACTATTTAACAGAGATCTGAACACTTTGAGAATGTTAGTCTTGAAATAAGTTTTCCAAATTATATCTGTTCCTGTAAATGAAATAAATTGCTATTCTTTGACCTTCTAAAATTTTGCTTCGGTATATTGGTCAATAAAATTACACTGTACATTTCCTAATTTTCTATTTGCTCCCTCCACTGAGGGAGGTAAGAATCATCCTCATTTTACAGACATCTGAGTTGTAGAGAGGTAGGAGACCTGTCAACACTCAACAGCAAGTTGGTGACAAGTTAGAAACAGATCCCAGCTTCCTGACTCCCAGATAAGACTCTCTTAACTAGACATATTCCGCTCAGAGAAATCTTGAGAGCCATAAAATCATCAAAATTGGGTCTTGACTGATGACAAATTCTATAAAGAGCTGGGGGAAATTGCATCTGGATTCATGACATTTGAAAAATTGCATTTAAATCTACCTTACCATAGCAGATTTTAAAACTAAGACACTCTCTCCTAACTCATGAAATGATTGGTGAATGTCAACTTTTAAATCTATTATTCATTCGTATTCAAATGATTAATTAGGGTCCCTTAGCACAGGGAAGTGTGAGGGAAAGGGTTATATATCAGAGTCAGAATTCCTGGGTTCTATTCGCACCCCTGCCACTGCTAGCCTGGGCAAATTACTTAATCTAATCTGCAAAATAAAGCAGCAGCACTGCATAATCTGAGAATGTCTGAGATATTCTAATCCAGACAGGCCCTTCCTGGGAACGCCCCTTGATATCTGGCATTCCAATAATGGAAGCAGAAGGATTGTGCAAACATTTAAAAAGATTTAGTTTTGAAAACTATATTTAGAAACACCTCCTTTTTTAGATGTCCTGAGAATAAGAAGGAGGTTTCACAATTGTAATGGAAATGATCTCTGGATTGTAATTTTGTTAAGGAGATGAAGCTTCTGTGGATGTTATCATTTTTAATGGCAAATAAATTTTGAAGACACTGCAGTCCACAGATAATTTATATGCTAATTGGCATGTAATATGGTTCTTTGGAACATGTTTTCCCATGAAAACTCTGACAGCATTGTTGGTTTCTTAGAAAGCCCACGGAAGCCTATTTAAAACCATAAAATTAGTTCTTAAGAGTAATAAAAACACTCTTCATTAGACCACCATCATCTCTTGCTTGGAGTACCACAACAGTTTCATAACAAATCTTTGTATATTCAGTCTTGCTCATTTACTCTTTATTCTGAAGTTAGAATCATCTTTCTAAAATGTTGATCTGACTTTGTTACTGCTTTGCTCAGTACCTTTGAATACTCACCACTGACCTCAGGATAAAATATAAAAACCTTGGAAGGGAGTACAAAGAAAGCCTTATGGACCCTGCTTACCACGTCAACCACAATTCTTTCCACTCCCCTTACCATTCTCATTGGCCATATCATTCTAAAGTAGAAGTCTTCTAATTTGACAATTTTCTTCCTAGTTTTTACAGTTACCTCCCTCATACCTACTTTGAGAACAATGTTTTTGTTCTTTATGTAAAGCATTCAACTTAGTTTTCGGAGAGATAACTGTCTTTTACATCGACTGCTGGGAACATATAGGTGTGGGCATACCAAAGAGTAGCTGACTAGCCCTGAGGACTTAGTATGCTGTGGGCCTTGGGCAGTATGTTTTCTAGACAGAGTAGGAATCCCCTGAGACAATTCTGAGATACTCTCATTGTGCTTATAGCATCATAGTCTCTATTACATATGGTTCTTTGCTCATGCTATCATCTCCTTATGGAAAACTATTCTTCCCACTTTCTGTGGTTGGTTCTACTATTCAGATCTTAGCTTAGATTTTACTCCCTCCAAGAAGCTTTCATTGCCTTAGACTAGGCTAGCTGTTCCCCTTTATCTTCCAAAGCATCTTGTGCTTATTGCCTTCATGGCTCATATCATACTCGAAATTTCCTCTGTAATTGTTTCACTCATTTTGCTATACTCTCCTCATGAGCAGATTCTTGTGAATACCTGGTGCCTAGGTCCATATCTGGCATATGTACTCCAATGATTACTTTCCTTCCTTTAGTAAAGATTTGTTAAGTACATACCAAAATACCAAATGCTAGCTACTATGTTAGAGTCTCGAATATAAAACAGGACACAGTTCCTATCCTCCTAGTGCTTATATTTCAGTGAGAGAGATAGACCATAAACTAGTGAAAAAAAGAAAAGATTTCAGAGCAAAGACTATCTCCAGGGATAAAGAAGTTAATTTCATAATGATAAAGGAGTCAATTATTAAGAGAACTTAACAATCCTAAACATTATGCACCTAATAATAGAACTTCAAAATATATGAGTAAAAATTGACAGAACTACAAAGAGAAATAGATCCACAACTACAGTCATAGATTTCTTTACTCTTCTCTCAATGATTGATAGAACAAGTAGACAGAAAATCAGTAAGTATATAGAAGACTTGAACAGCATTATCAACCAGCATGATCTAACTGACATTTACAGAACAGTCCATCCAACAACAGCAGAATACACATTCTTTTCAAGTACACACAGAAAATTTGATAACTTAGACCATATTCTGGGCTTTAAAACAATGTTCAATAATTGTGAAAGAATTCAAGTCATGCAGTATATGGTCTCTGACCAAAATTGAGTTAAATAAAAAATTAATACAGAAACATATTTGGAAAATCCCCAAATATTTGGAAATTAAATAAAACATTTCTAAGTAACGCATGAATCAAAGAAGAAATCAAAAGGGAAATTAGAAAATATTTTGAGTGGAAGGAAAATGAAAATACAACTTATAGAAATTTGTGGAATACCACTAACCCAGCACTTTGAGGGAAATTTATAGCACTAAATGCATATATTAGAAAAGAAAAAAGGTCTCAAATCAATGACTTCAGCTCCTACCTTAAGAAACTAGAAAAAAAAAAAAAAAAAGAGCAAATTAGGCTAAAAGTAAGCATAATAAAGGAAATAATAGGGTTCCAAATGGAAACAAATGAAATTGAAAACAGAACAATAGCAAAAATTAACTGAAACCAAAAGCTGGTTCTTTGGAACCAACAGTGAAATTGATAAACTTTTGGGAATGTTGGCTATGTTAATTATCTTGATGGTTTCATGGGTGTATATGTATGTCAAAATTTTTCAAATTGCACACTTTAAATATGTGCGATTTATTGTATGGTAATTATACCTCCATGAGGGTAAAGTTAAAAAATAATGTGATCTCAGTTAGTGGTAAGTACATGTAGAGGAATACAGCTGGGTGGAGCAATAAAAAGTGATTGTTATGTGTGTGGCTATTTTAGATGCTGTGTTCAGGGAAGGCTTTCTGAGGAAATGAAACTTGAATAAGATACCTAAATGAAGTGAACAAACTATAAGATGGCCCTGACTTGGGAATACCTTGACATTTGAGAGTTGCAGAAAGATGGCCAGTGAGCCTAATGCAGAATGAACAAAGGAGAGAAGGGTAGAGATGAGTTGTTGGAGGAAGTTAGGGGCCAGATTAAATAGGATTTTGTATAGACACAGGAGTTTGGGTTTTATTTTTAGTGTGATGGGAAGATGTTGGAGGCTTTTAAACAGAGATGTGATCAGATTTATAGTTTACATTTTCTAAATATTGCTGTGAACACTGTGAGGGAAATTAACCCTAGGGACAAGAGATGAAGCAGGGAGAATGATTAGGATACTGCTGCAATAGGCTAAGTAGGATGGGGTGGCTTGGAACTAGGGTGGTAACAATAAAGATTGTGAAAAGTGATTAGATTCGAATTATATTTTTAGAGGTTAACTTGTTCCTGGGTTTGATGTGAGGCATGAAGGCAGGAGGAGATTCAAGGATATGATTTCAGGATTACAGGTTTTTGGCCAAGCAGCTAAGTAAAATGATAGTGTTATTTATTGAGATGAGGCATATTAAGAGAAGAGCAGATTTTAGGAGGGTCACAAATCAAGAATTCACATTTCACCATGTTAAGTTTGAAATGCTTATAGAAATGTTGGAGGCAATTGGCTATACAAATGTAAGATTCAGGGGGAGAGGTCCAAAATAGGAGTATAAAAAATTGGGATCTGTCATCCTATAGATGGTATTTAAAGCCATGAGAGTGTGTGCGATCACCTAGTGTGATAGCCAGCCTCCAAGATGGCCCCCGAAGATTCCCACTTCCTGTTGTTCTCACTGCTGGGTAGTCCCCTCCCACATTTTATCAGCAATAGAATGTGGCAGAAATGAATGTATGTCAATTCCTAGATCAGGTTATAAAAGACTTTGTGGCTTCCATCTTAGACTTTGTCTCTCTCTCTTGGATCACCTGCTCTGGGGGAAGCCATGTCATGAGCATCCTTTGGGGAGGACTGTGTGGTGAGGAACTAAATCTTCCTGCCAGAAGCTAAATAATTGAACTTGGAAGTGATACTCAAGCCTCTTCAGAGACTGCAACCCCAGACATCAGCTTTGACTGCAACCTTGTGAGAGATCCTGAGCCAGAACCATCCATCTAAGCCATTCCTGGATTCCTGAGTCTTAGGAACTGTGTGAAATAATAAATATTTTTTGCTTACTTTTTCTAAGTTTTGGGGTAATTTGTTATAAAGAAATAGATAATAAATACACCTAGAGAGTGAATTTAGATAGAATAGAGTATTGAGACT
Source organism: Choloepus didactylus (assembly GCF_015220235.1). Taxonomy (NCBI): domain Eukaryota; kingdom Metazoa; phylum Chordata; class Mammalia; order Pilosa; family Megalonychidae; genus Choloepus; species Choloepus didactylus. The sequence continues at coordinate 38,388,865 of NC_051325.1, read as the reverse complement.
TGGGACGCTCCGATATTTAGATGTTGTGAAGGTGAAGAGAAGCTAGCAAATAAAGCTGAGAAAGAGGAAAATCAGACCACAGTGCATGGGAGCCAAATGAAGAAAGTGCTTCAAGGAAGGAGTAAAAATCTATGGCAAACGCTGCTGCAGTTTTGGGAAAATTAGAACTGAAGATTGATGATTGATTTGCCAAAATTGAAATCTTTGGAAACTCATATATGTAAATATTAAGAGATGTGTTATAGGAATTGTCTCATAACCATGGGAATTGGCAAGTCTGAATTCTGTAGGGCAGGCAAGTTGGGAACTCTGAAGAAGGTGATGAATTTCCCAGGAGAAGTTGGCTGGCTAAAGTAGAGATGAAATTCTTCTTTTGACTGCCCTAATCTTCAGTTCTCCCTTTTAGGCCTCCAACTGATGGGGTGAGGAGACTCTGTCATTGCTGAAGGCAATCTCCTTTGTTGATTATAGATGTAATTAACCATAGATGCAATCAACTGACTAATGATTTAGATGTATCTATGAAATAGCCTTCACAGCAACAATCAGGCCAGTGCTTCCTTGACTAAACAACTGGACACCATAACCTAGCCAAGCTGACATGTGAAATTAACCATCACCCAGTATAGATGACTTTTGAAGAGTTTTGCTCTAAAAGGAGACAAAGAAATGGTATGGTAGTTGGAGGGGGATGTCTAGTGAAGATTTTTTTTAATGTATTTTTTTATTGTGAACTTTAGCATGTATACATAATAGTGATAACTTTCAAAGTACAATTTAACAAGTAGTTAGCAAGTTTCAAAGAATGTTATGGGTTACAATTCCACAATTTTAGTTATTTCCATTATTGTAAAATATATGTACAGAAAGGTGTTAACTTTCAAGTACAGCTCAACAAGCAGTTATATAGGTAATTTAAAAAAATGTTATGGGTTACAGTTCTAGTTTCAGTTCTTTCCTTATTGTGAAATATAGGATATGTACAGAAAGGTGAAAACTTAAAGAGAGAAGATAATTGAATGAGCAGTGTCCTTGAGGAGTTGAAAAGGAATGGGGAATCCAGTTCACAGGTGGAGGAATCAACTTTAAATAGGAAGAAAGGAAGTTCATTATTTTTTTTTGATAACTTATAGCATGCTTCATTTATTGTTTTGCACTATTGTCACTTATTAATGCATCCTCTACTAGCCTGTAGGCTCTTCCAAGATAGAAGATGTGACTTCTTTTAATTGCATTGGCTGCTAAGAAGCTTACAGCCCAACTGTAGCATACTTTCAGCAATGGGATTGGGTTTCCAAGATTCATATCTATCTTCATCTTATTTTCTTTCCCTAATTCTCCTTTTACACATCTTCCCTCACTTTTTCTTCTTTTTTCCTCTCTCTGTCTCTTTTTTTTTTAAATTTTATTGAGATTGTTCACATACCATACACTCATCCAAAGATCCAAAATACACAATCAGTTGCCCACGTTACCATCATACAGCTGTGCATCCATCACCACAATACATTTTTTTTTCAATTTTTAGAACATTTTCATTACTCCAGAAAAGAAATAAAGACAAGGAAACTCGAATCCTCCCATACCCCTAACCTTCCCCCCTCCATTATTGACTCATCGTATTGGTATAATACATCTGTTACTGTTGATGAAAGAATGTTAAAATACTACTAACTGTAGTACATAGTTTGCAATGGATATATTTTTCTCTATATACCCCTCTATTATTCACTTCTAGTTATAGTGTCATACATTTGTTCTATTCATGAAAGAGGTTTCTAATATTTGTACAGTTAATCACAGACATTGTCCACCACAAGATTCACTGTTTTATACAGTCCCATATTTTAACGTCCAGCTTTCCTTCTGGTGACGTACGTGACTCTGAGCTTCTCCTTTCTACCACATTCACACACCATTCACCACTGTTAGTTATTCTCACAACGTGCTACCGTTTCCTCTGTCTGTTTCCAAACACTTAAGTTCAACCTAGTTAAACATTCTGTTCATAATACGCAAGCACTCCCCATTCTTTAGCCTCGTTCTATATGCTGGTAACTTATATTTCATGTGTATGAGTTTACATATTATAATTAGTTCATATCAGTGAGACCCTGCAATATTTGTCCTTATGTGTGTGACTTATTTCACTCAATATAGTGTCCTCAAGTTTTCTTCACCAACCCTTTTTTTTTAAGGTGGTTTTGTTCACCTACCATACATTCCATCCTACATAAACAATCGATGGTTCCCCGTATAGTCATGTATTTATGTATTCACCACCATCACCACTATCTATTTAAGGACATCTCCATTTCTTCTACAAAGAAGGAGGAAGAGTCAAAGAAGGTAGAGAGACAAAAGACAAAGAAAAAAGAAAGATAAAAAGAAAAAAACACATGACAGCTAGGAAGCAACAAAAGGAAAGATAGAATTAAACTCAAGTAGAATAAAGAGTGAGACATCACCAATGCCAAGTGTCCCATACACCTCCCTTATGTCCCCCTCTTAAATGCATCTAGCTTTGATATGTTGTCTTTGTTACATTAAAGGAAGCATAATACAATGTTTCTGTTAGCTATAGTCTCTAGTTTGCATTGATTGTATTTTTTCCCCCAATACCACCCTATTTTTAACACCTCGCAGGGTTGACATTCATTTGTTCTCCCTCATATAAAACATATTTGTACATTTTATCACGATTTTTGAGCATTCTAGGTTTCACTGAGTTATATAGTCCCAGTCTTTATCTCTCCTCTTTCCTTCTGGTGTCCCACATGCTCCTAACCTTCCTTTTTCAACCATACTCATGGTCATCTTTGTTCAGTGTACTTCAATTGCTGTGCTACCATCACCCAAAATTCTGTTCCAAACCTCTCACTCCTGTCTTTTCCTATCTTTTTGTAGTGTTCCCTTTAGTATTTCCTGTAGAGAAGGTATCTTGTTCACAAACTCTGTCATTGTCTGTCTGTCAGAGAATATTTTAAATCTCCCTCATATTTGAAGGACAGTCTTGCTGGATATAGGATTCTTGGCTGGCGGTTTTTCTCTTTCAGTATCTTAAATATATCACCCCACTTCCTTCTTGCTTCCATGGTTTCTTCTGAGAAATCCACACAGTCTCATCTTTGTATGTGATGGATTGCTTTTCTCTTGCTGCTTTCAGGATTCTCTTTGTCTTTGACATTTGATAAGCTGATTATTAAGTGTCTTGGTGTAGGCCTATTCATATCTGTTCTGTTTGGGACACACTATGCTTCTTGGCTCTGTAATTTTATGTCTTTCATAAGAGATGGGAAATTTTCATTGATTATTTCCTCTATTATTGCTTCTGCCCCTTTTCCCTTCTCTTCTCCTTCTGGAACACCCACAACATATACATTCATGTGCCTCATGATGTCATTCAATTCCCTGAGACTTTGCTCATATTTTTCCATTCTTTTCCCTATCTGTTCTTTTGTGTGTAGGATTTCAGGTGGCTTGTTTTCCAGTTCCTGAGTGTTTTCTTCTGCTTTCTGAGATCTGCTGTTGTATGTTTCCATTGTGTCTTTCATTTCTTGTGTTGCGCCTTTCATTTCCATATATTCTGCCAGTTTTTTTTTTAAACTTTTGATTTCTACCTTATATTCGCCCAGTGTTTTCATTATAACCTTCATCTCTTTTGCCATATCTTCCCTAAACTTGTTGAATTGATTTAGCATTAATTGTTTCAATTCCTGTATCTCAGTTTAAGTGTAAGTTTGTTCCTTTGGCTGGACCATGTCTTCATTTTTCCTAGTGTAATTTATAGTTTTCTGTTGTCTAGACATCTGGTTTCCTTGGTTACCCCAATCAGGTTTTCCCAGACCAGAATGGGCTCAGGTCTCAGAAGGGGGAAATATTCAGTATCAGGTTTCCCTGAGGGTGTGTCTTAGAGGATTGAGACTACCCTGTGCTTTCCTGCCCAGCAAGTGGTGCCTGTCAGCCTGTAGCTCTAGACTGGTATAAGGAGGTGTGGCCTGTGGCTGTTTTCCCCTAGGCTCTGGGGTCTGGTTTTGAGTGAAAGGCCAGTAGTAGACCGGAGTACCACCTCCTTCCTCTTAGGGAAGATACACTCCCTAGGGAGTTATCATCTGCATTTAAATAGGTTCTTTTTCTTTCTGACTCTGCTATTTCCACCCTTGTCTGGGTCAGAGCACTGCGAACTGAAAATGGCTGAGGCTTTTTCCACTGAGCCACTCAGGTTGAGAGAGAGAAAAAGGGACAGAAAAAGAAACTTTGCTTTCTACCACAGAAGGTTTTGCTGTTCGGCTTGCTGTGGGGATGAGGGGGCTCTCGGCACAGTTCCACAGCTTTTACTTACAGATTTTATGCTGCAGTCTCAGGCATTCCTCCCAATCCAGGTTGGTGTACGATGCATGGACAGTCACAGTTGTTCCCCAGTAGTTATTCCAGGTTATTTGCTAGTTGTTCCTGGTTGTTTATTAGTTGTTCCAGGGGACTAACTAACTTCCACTTCTCTCTATGCCGCCATCTTGCTCCCTCCTACCTCATATTTTACAATCAGGAAATAACTGAAACTATGGTACTGTAACCCATAACATTCTTGGTGATTTCCTATATAAATACTTGTTAAATCGTAATTTGAAAGCCATTACCTTTTTGCATATATGTTATATTTTACAATAAGGAAGTAACAAACTGGAACTGTAACCCAAAACATTCTTTGAAATTTGCTCTCTAACTACTTGTTAAATTGCACTTGGAAAGTTATTACTTCTATGTAAATATGTTATATTCCACAATTAAAAACAAATGAACTGACCATACATTTTGGGCTTTTTTTTTTTTTTTTTTAACTCTCTAATTGATTCCGTTGGTCTGTATGTCTGACCTTGTGCTAGTACCACATTGTTTTTATTACTGTAGCTTTGCAATAAGTTTGAAAATAGTGACATGAGTATCTTTCAGTTTTTTACTTTTTTAAGATCGTTTTGGCTATTCAGGGCTCCTTGTCCTTCCAAATAAATTTGATATTTGGCTTTTCTATTTCTTCAAAGTAGACCATTGGAATTTTGATTGGGATTGCATTGATTCTGTAGATCAATTTGTGTAGAATTGACATCTTAACATTATGTCCATCTTCCATGGACTGTCCTTCCATTTTATTTATGTCTTCTTTGATTTCTTTTAGCAATGTTCTATAGTTTTCTGAATACAGGTTCGTTACATCCTTGGTTAAATTTATTCCTAGATAAATTTCAGTTGCTATTGTAAATGGAATTTTTTTCTTGATTTCTTCCTCAGATTGCTCATTGCTAGTGGATGAAATCATTACTGATTTTTGTGTGTTGATGTTTTATCCCACCACTTTTGAACTTGTTTATTAGCCTTAGTAGCTTTCTTTTAGATTTTTTTGGTCTTTATATATAGGATCATGTCATCTTCTTTTATGATTTGGATGCCTTTTATTTCTTTTTCTTATTTAATCGCTCGATCTAGAACTTCTAACACAATATTGACTAACAGTGGTGACAGTGGACATCCTTGTCTTGTTCCCAATCTTAGAGGGAAAATTTTCAGCCTTTCACCATTGAGTATGGTGTTAGCTGTGGGTTTTTTCATATATGCCCTTTATCATGTTGAGGAAGTCTCCTTCTATTCATACCTTTTGAAGTGTTTTTATCAAGAAAGGATGCTGGATTTTGTCAAATGCCTTTTCTGTGGCAATCAATATGATCATGTGGTTTTTCGCCTTTGATTTGTTGATGTGGTATATTACACTAGTTGATTTTCTTGTGTTGAACCACTGTTAAATACCTGGAATAAAACCCACTTGATCAACACATCTTTTATCATGCTATTATATTTGATTTGCAAGTATTTTGTTGAGAGTTTTTGTATCTACATTCATTATAGAGATTGGTCTGTAATTTTCTTTTCTTGTATTATCTTAATCTGGCTTTGATATTAGGGTGATGTTGGCTTCGTAGAATGAGTTAGGTAGTGTTCCCTACTCGTCAATTTTTTGGAAGAGCTTGAGCAGGATTTGTATTAATTCTTCTTGGAATGACTGGTCCTGGGCTCTTCTTTGTTGATAGGTTTTTAAAGACTGATTGGATCTCTACTTGTGATTGGTTTGTTGAGGTCTTCTATTTCTTCTAGAGTCAGTGTACATTGTTCAATTTGTTTCTAGGAATTTGTCCATTTCATCTAAGTTGTCTAATTTTTAGCATACGGTTGTTCATAGCATCCTCTTATCATCTTTTTATTTCTGTGGGGTCAATAGTAATGTCCCCCCTCTCATTTCTGATTTTATTTATTTGCATCCTCTTTCTTTTTTTCTTTGTCAGTCTAGCGAAGGGCTTGTCAATTTTATTGATCTCAAAGAACCAACTTTTGGTTTTGTTAATCCTCTCTATTATTTTTTGTTTTCAATTTCATTTATTTCTGCTCTAATTTTTATTATTTCTTTCTTTTTGCTTGCTTTGGGTTTAGTTTGCTGTTCTTTTTCTAGTTCCTCCAGGTGTGCAGTTAGGTCTTTGATTTTAGCTCTTTCTTCCTTCTTGATGTAGGTGTTTAGGGCTGTAAATTTCCCTATCAGCACTACCTTTGCTGCACCCCATAAGTTTTGATATGTTGTGTTCTCATTTTCATTCATCTTGAGATATCGACTGATTTCTTTGCAGTTTCTTTGACCCACTGATTGTTTAAGAATCTGTTGTTGAACCTCCATATATTTGTGAATTTCCTAGTTCTCTGCCTGTTACTGATTTTCAGTTTCGCTCCATCATGATCAGAGAAAGTGTTTCGTGTAATTTAAATCTTTTTAAATTTGTTGAGACATGTTTTGTGACCCAACATGTGGTCTATCCTTGAGAAGAATGTATATCTTGCTGTTTTGGGGTGCTATATTCTTTATATGTCTGTTAGGTCTAGTTCATTTATCATACTATTCATGTTCTCTGGAGTGGAATATTGAAGTCTCCAACTATTATTGTAGTGATCTCTTTTACTCACTTCACTTTTGCCAGTGTTTGCCTCATGTATTTTGGGGAACCCTAGTTATGTGCATAAATATTTATGATTATTTCTTCTTGGTGGATTGCTCCTTTTATTAATATGTAATGTCCTCCTTTGTTTCTTATAAAATTTTTGCATTTTTGCATGTAATTGAGAGTTTGGTGGGTAGTACTCCTGAGCCACCAGCATGGCTCACTAAAAGCAAGTCATACAATTGAATGCCAAGGATGACCCTGGATGGGATCTGAGGATGGAGGACAGGAGGCTCAAAGGGACACAGTTGAGACATAAGGAAAAGGAAATGTAGAATGTAAGCTTTGTATCATTGTTGAATCTCTTGTACTTCTTAGCTGCGCTTAATGGGATTGCATAAAAGAATGTTCTTGTTCATGGGAATTGTATATGTGAATTATAGTGTTTGTTCAAGGATGTGTGTAGCTAGCTCTCATATGCTCAGAAGACAGAGCAATAGATGATGGATGATAGATAGGGGGAGAGGGAGGGAAGGAGGGAGGGAAAGAAATAGTGGTGTGACAACGTGTTAAAGTTAGTGGATCGGGGTATCGGGGGGGGGTCATGGAATGCTGGAGTTCTGTGTATGGGGTTTGTATTGTTTTTGCAACTGTTCCTATAACTTTGGATTTATTTCAAAATAAAATGTAAAAAAAAAAGCAAGTCATATACTTCTCTTCTGGTTCTGGTGACCTGGTAGACTGGCTTGTAGCAGACCAACCTCCTGCCAAGATCCACTAACTAGAAGGCAGGATGAATTAAAAAAAAAAAATTGTTTGAAGGCAATGGAAAGTATGAAGATAGTCAGGACTTATGGAGCCAAATCCCAGAGAGAAGGAAGTGCAGTTAGACAATGGTCTGAGCTGTATTTCCCCTTGAATCATTTACCAGTTTGTAAGTGGTACAGGCTGAAACGTGGAGAAGGTGTACAGAAATTAGCTAGTAAGAGGCTAAGAAGCTAAACAGAGCCATTGGCATTCTCAGGATGCTGGGGAAAGAAAAGTTAGAGTACAGGGCCAGTCGAGGTGGCAGGGATCTGGTAAAGGCTTTGATTTCCATTTGGGACCTCTGAAGGACTATGCTCTAGGAGTAAGAGTAAACCAGACATAAACTAGTATTACAGATACTGAATCTAGCCTGTTATTAGCTCAATTCATAATTAGAATAAGGTGATCTCATTCTATTCTAACCACTTGCCAGAAGTTAAAGAAATCCTTTCTGGAAGAAAATCCAGAGCCTCTACAATTTTTGAGAAACATGGTGTCATCATTCAATCAAAAATTATGAAGCATAATAAGAGATAGAAAAAATAGCCAATAAAAACAGATCCACAGTTAATCTACATATTGGAGTTCTTGAACTTGTACTTTAAAAATAACTGATAGGATGTGAACAGATATTTGCATACCAGTGTTCATAGCAGCCTTATGCACAATTGCCAAAAATTGGAAGCTACCCAAAGTGTAGCTTTATCAGATTAATGGATAAACTGAATGCGGCATATATGTAAAATGGAATATTATTCATCTATGATAAGGAATGAAGTTCTGATACATGCCACAACATAGATGAATCTTGATGACCTCATCTTGAGTGAAATAAGCCATGCACAAAAGAATAAACATTGTATGATCTCATTTATATGAAACCAGAATATGTAAATTCATAGTCGGAAATTAGAATACAGGTTGTCAGGGATGGAGAATGGGATTTTAACACTTCATTGGTCCAGAGTTTTCTGTTTGGAGTTGCGTAGTTTGAAACTATATGTACCCCAGAAAAGATCATGTTCAGGAAAGATTGTATTCTTTTAATCCATTCCTGTGGGTGTAGACCTATTGTAGGTGGGAACTTTTGATTAGGTTATTTCGATTGAGATGTCACCCACCTCGTTCAAGGTGGGTCTTAATCCTCTTAATGGAGTCCTTTATAAGAGGATAAAGGATGCAAAGAAACATACAGAAAAAGGCCCCAGAGAAGTAAGAGAGACAGAAGCTAAAAGAGAGAAACACAGAAGTCAAGAGAGGAAGCCACTGAAGCCAGAAGCTGAAAGCAGTGAAACATGGGAAAGAAGGACTGGCAGACATCACCATGTGCCTGGCCATGTGACAGAGGAGTCCCAGATCAGCAGCAACCTTTCTTCAGAGAAGGTATCATCCTGTTAATGCCTTGAGTTGAACATTTTCACGGCCTAAGAACTGTAAATTGTGAGTTAATAAATCTCCATTGTAAAAGCCAACCCATTTCTGGTATATTGAATTCCAGCAGCTTTACCAAACAAAAACAGAAGTGAGAGAATAGTTTTGGCAATGAATAGTGGTGTTAATAGCACAACATTGTGAATGTAATTAACACCACTGAATTGTATACTTGAGAGTGGTTAAAATAGGAAATTTTATGTTATATATATACATGTATATATGTTATCAGAATTTTAAAAAATAACCCATAGAACTGTACAATACAAAGAGTGAGCCCTAATGTAAACTCTGGATTATAGTTGATATTGTAATTATAGTAATATTGGTTCATCAATTGTAGCAAATATGCTACATTAATACAAAATGTTAATAATAGGGAGAACTGTGTATGTATGGGAACTCTACTTTCTGCATGATTTTTCTGTAGACCGACAACTGCTCTAATAAAAAATAAAAAATAAAAAAACTGACAATTCAACAACAAAAAGACAACCCAATATAAAAATGAGCAAAGGACTTTGTTTTAGTTTTCTGGCTGCTGAAACAAATACTGTACAATGGGTTGGCTTAACAACAGGAATCTATTGGCTCACAGTTTCAGAGGCTTGAAGGCTTGCTTCCTCCCAGGACTGACATCCTCTGGCTGGCCAGCAGTCTTTGGGTTCGTTGACTTTTCTGTCACATGGCAGTGTACATGGCAGCATCTTCTCCTTTCTCTTCCAGGTTCCATTGACTTCCAGCTTCTGGCTGCAACTTGTGGCTTTCTTTCTTTTTGTATCCAGTTTCCTTTGTTTATAAAGATTTCAGGCATATTGAATTAAGTCCCACCCTCATTCAGTTTGGGCAGACTTTAACTAATAACATCTTCAAAGGTCATGTTTATAAATGGGTTCACACCCATAGAACCAGATGATGGGACCTGGACTTGCCTTTTGTGGGGGATGTGATTCAATCCCCGAGAGACTTGAATAGACATTTCTCCAAGTAAAATATACAAATGGACAATAAGCATGTGAAAAGGTGTACAATATCATTAGCCATCAGGGAAATACAAATCAAAATCACAATGAGATACTATATCACACCCACCAGAATGGCTTTTATTTGAAAAACAGAAAATAACAAGTGGTGGTGAGAATATGAAGAAATTGAAACTCTTGTACATTGCTGTTAGGAATGGAAAATGGTGTAGCTGCTGTGGAAAAAGTTTGCTGGTTCCTCAAAAAGTTAAGCACAGAATTTTACCATATGATCTAGCTATTCCACTTCTAGTATATACCCCAAAGAATTGAAAGCAGGGACTCAAACAGATATTTATACACTGATGTTCATAGTGGCATTATTCACAATTGCCAAAAGGTGGAAGCAGTCCAAGTGTCCATCAGCAGATGAATGGGTAAATAAAATGTGGTATATACATACAATGGAATATTGTATGCATGCTACAATATGGATGAACCTTGAAGACATCATGTTGAGTAACATAAGCCAGACACAAAAGGACAAAAACTGTATGGTCTCACTTATATGAAATAAGCAGAGTGTGCTAATTCATAAAGTCAGAAACAGAATACAGGTTACCAGGGTCCAAGTTGGGGAGAATAATGCTACAGAGTTTCTGTTGGGGTAATAAAAAAGTTTTGGCGACAGACGATGATACTGGAGTACAACTTTGTGAATTTTATTAACACCACTGAATTGTATATTTGCAAAGGGATGACGAGGGAAATTTTAGGTTGTATATAAATTATCATACACACATGGAAACATAGAACTATTCAACACAAAGAGTGAACCCTAGTGTAAACAATAGCTAAAGTTAATAGCATAATTATAATATTGCTTTGTAAATTATAACAAAAGTACCACACTAATACAAAATATTAATAATAGGGACAACTGTGTGTGTGGAAGGAGGGTATATGGGATCTCTATTTTCTGCATGATTTTTCTGTAAACCCGTAACTGCCCTAATTAAAAAAAAAAATTGCTTCGGAGGAAAACAAGAAAGGAGAGAACATCACATAGAGCAAATTTGGACAGCTAGAAAATAAATAATAAGATAGCAAACTTAAACAAAAATATAAAAGTAATTACTTTAAATATAAACGGACTAACAATCCAACTAAAAGACAATGATTGTCCAACTAAAAGACAATGGGTTAAAAAAATTATATGCTGCTTTCAAGAAGCACATCTTACATATAAGGATACAAAAAGGTAGAAAGTAAAAAGATAGAAAAAATATATTATGCAAACATTAACCCAAAGAAGCTGATGTAGGTATACTAATATTAGAGTAAGTAGACTTTGAAGCAAGAAACATTACTAGAGATGAAAGAGGATTATTTTATAATGATAAAAAAGATCAGTTAACTCAGAAGATACAGTAATTCTAAATATAAATGCATCTAACTACATAGCTTAATAATATATAGAGCAAAATTTGACATAACTAAAAGGAGAAATAGACAAATCCACAGCCATAGTGAGAGATTTTTAACACACCGCTCTCAATCACTGATAGTACAAACAGACCAAAAAATCAGTAAGGGTATAGAAGAGCTGAAGAAATAATTAACGGAATTAACCTAAATGTTATATATAGGATGCTGTACTCATAAACATTAATATGGTATAGAAGAGCTGAAGAAATCATTAACAGAATTAACCTAAATGTTATATACAGGATGCTGTACCCATAAACATTAATATGCATATCCTTTTCAAGTGAACATGGAATATTGTACCATATGATGGTCATAAAGCAAGTCACATTACATTTTTTTTAATTCAGTTTTATTGAAATATATTCACATACCATACAATCATCCATGATATACAATCACCTGTTCACAGTATGATCATACAGTTATGCATTCATCACCACAATCTATTTCTGAACATTTTCCTTACATCAGAAAGAATCAGAATAACAATAAAAAATAAAAGTAAAAAAAGAACACTCAAACCATCCCCCCCATCCCACCCTATTTGTCATTTAGTTTTTATCCCCATTTTCCTACTCATCCATCCATATGCTAGATAAAGGGAGTGTGATCCACAAGGTTTTCACAATCACACTGTCACTCCTTGTAATCTATATTATTATATAATCATCTTCAGGAGTCCAGACTACTGGGTTGGAGTTTGGTAGTTTCAGGTATTTACTTCTAGCTATTCCAATACATTAAAACCTAAGAAGTGTTATCTATATAGTGCGTAAGAATGTCCACCAGAGTGATCCCTCGACTCCATTTGAAATCTCTCAGCCACTGAAACTATTTTGTCTCATTTTGCATCCCCTTTTTGGTCAAGAAGATATTCTCAATCCCACGATGCCAGGTCCACATTCATCCCCGGGAGTCATATCCTGCGTTGCCAGGGGGATTTACACCCCTGGGAGTCGGGTCCCACATAGGGGGGACGGCAGTGAGTTCACCTGCCGAGGTGGCTCAGTTAGAGAGAGGGCCACATCTAAGCAACAAAGAGGTACTCAGGGAGAGACTCCTAGGCACAATTACATGCAAGTTTAGCCTCTCCTTTGCAGTAACAAGCTTCATAAGGGCAAGTCTCACGATCGAGGGCTTATCACATCAAACCGCCAGTCCTAAGGGTCACATTACATTTTAAATTATTGAAATCATACAGAGTATCTTTTCTTTACACAATAAAATTAAGCTAGAAACCAATTACAAAAATATAAAATGACACCCCCCCCAAGCATTTGGAAATTAGACATTGGACATTTATAGATAATCCATCAGTTAAAGAAGAAATCTCAGTGGAAAACAGAGTATAGTTTGATTTGAATGATAATGAAAAAAACAACATATAAAAACTTGTGTAATGCAGCTAAGCCATACTCAGGGGTAGATTTATTGCCTTAAATGAATATTTCAAAAAAGAAGCCTGAAAATCAGTGATTTAGGTGGTGTTGGTAAAAAAAAAAAAAAAAGCGAGAGACAGAAGGTACAGTTTACCAACATCAGGAATGATAAAGGAGATCACTATCGATCCTATAGACACTACCAAATAAGATATTATGAAACGTATGCCAATAAATTTGAAAATTTAAATAAAATGGACGGATTTCTAGAAAAATACAACTTACCTAAACTAACAAAGAAAACAGCAAACCTGAATAGTACTTTATCTACGAAGGAAATTGAATGTGTTGTTACAAATCTCTCAAAGAAAACCCAAGCCCCAGTGGCTTCACAATGAATTTTCCCAAATTTTTAAGGAAGAAATAACACCAGACTTATACAAACTCCTCAGAGAACAGAAGAATGGAAAACATTTCCCAATTCAGTTTATAAGTTCAATGATCTTGTTCCCATTATCGAGTTTCCCTTGGCTATTATATATGTCTTCTAAGTAAAGTTCACCTCATAACTCTAGTGTATTAACAGTTCCTCAAAAGATATTAACACGTCAGATTTTGTTTATATCTTTTAGTCAATTCAGCAAATAGTCCCAGTGGCACAAAATGATCCAGTGTTACTAAATTATTCCCCCTTATATGTACACTGACCAACTAGCATAGAACACTATTCTAGGAAAGAAAAGGATGTTTGTTGACAGAATAACTTTTTTACCCCCTACTCTCGAAACTGACAATAGTAAGGTTTAACTTAATATATTTATTTTTTGTTTTTCTTCCTGTAGACTCCATTAATAATATATCTCTTTCACTTCCTGATTGACTATGCTGAATTGGTATTTATGGTAAGTAATTTTCCACATAAAATTTACATGTATATATATTTAACTTTACATTTTTTATGTCATCTTATTTTTAAGGAAAAATCTTTTTTGAGGCTCACAGAAAATAAAAACTTTTAAAAGAAAATAAATGTAAAACTTAAATCTTTTTTAATTCATGGAATTGTGACAGTATTATGGAAGTGTAAGGAATGGTTTCTGACACCTGATCAGTTCCAGTTCCTTATTCTTTTTAGAATGTGGTTTCTTGAATTTTCTAGCTCCAAGATTCTATGATTCGCTTTATTTGTGGTGCCAGTGTGGAAAGCACCCCAAGTTTCCTTAGCATTCTGCCAAGAGACTCTGCGAGTCATTATGGAATAGGACATAGGCCACATGAGACTTTCAGGGACAAGAACTTCCAAAATTGAGATGTCAGAGAAGTGTTTTGAGAAATAGTAATTTGAAATACTTGCCAAGTCTAGGGTCAAGAAATACCTAGAAGGTTCACTGAGGTCTTCTTTAATAATTATAATGGCTGCCATTTTTTTTAAATTGAGTTTTATTGAAATGTATTCACATATCATACAATCATCCATGGTGTACAATCAGCTGTTTGTAGTACCATCCTATAGTTGTGCATTCATCACCCCAATCAATTTTTTAATTCAGTTTTATTGAGATATATTCACATACCATACAAGCATCCATGGTGTACAATAAACTGTTCACAGTACCATCATATAGTTGTGCATTCATCACCCCAATCAATTTTTGAACATTTTCCTTACACCAGAAAGAATAAAAATAAGAATAAAAAATAAAGGTAAAAAAAACACCCAAATCGTCCCCCCATCCCACATTATTTTTCCTTTAGTTTTTGTCCCCATTTTTGTACTACTGATCCATCCGTACACTGGATAAAGAGAGTGTGAGCCACAAGGTTTTCACAATCACACCATCACCCCACATAAGCTACATAGTTACACAATCATTTTCAAGAATCAGCTACTGGGTTGCAGTTTGATAGTTTCAGGTATTTACTTCCAGCTATTCAAATACACTAAAACCTAAAAAATGTTATCTATATAATACATAAGAATGCCCTCCAAAGTAACCTCTCAACTCCGTTTGAAATCTCTCAGCCACTGAAACTTTATCTTGTTTCATTTTGCTTCCCCCTTTTGGTCACGAAGATTTTCTCAATCCCATGATGCCAGGTTCAGGCTCATTCCCAGGAGTCATATCTTGTGTTGCAAGGGAGATTTATACCCCTGGGGGTCAGGTCCCATGTAGCAGGGAGGGCAGTGAGTTCACCTGCCAAGTTGGCTTAGCTGGAGAGAGAGGGCCACATCTGAGCAACAAAGAGGCACTCAGGGGGAGACTCAGGCACAACCACAAGTAGGCTTAGAGTGGCTGCTGTTTTTTTAGTACTTAACTGTTCTAAAAAGCAGTGGGTATTGCTACCATTTTACAGAAAACTTAAGTAACTTGCAATTCTAGAGCAGATGTGGGAGACCAAACTGAAGTGGGCCTGGATGGACCCAAATCCCAAATGTTTTCTAGTCAGAGCTATGCCAGGGCCTCCCTGAATGGGCCTTATCTTTTGGTAGTCAAAGATGGGGTACATGGCTGTGAGGGTGGAGGATCTGCCTGACTTTGTAATAAGAGTTGAATACTGGGTGGTTTACCACTATCCAAAAACTCCAGGCTCTGCCAGCATTCAATTACTCCTATCCTAATTCTTATTACTACACTATTTCTTATTATTTCTCTTCCTCTTTACAGATCACTGATGCACTCACTGCTCTTGCCCTGTATTTTGCAATCCAGGACTTCAATAAAGTTGTAGTAAGTAGTCAAAGGTTGGGACAAAGCTGGTGGCATTTGGTAGGCTGCTGGTCTCTGTAATTACAAAGAATCAAAGGTCATGTGCTTCAAGATCCAACTGTTTAAAATGCTGAAGAGTAAGAGTGAGGTGTTCTGCCAGCCCGAGAATAACCAAACCCAAACCCACAAGGCAGCTTTACTAATAGATGCAGAAAGGTCAGATTAATATATGTAGTTTGTTAATAACTATTAACATCCACATGACTGTTCTAGTTGAGGCTTTCTGGATTAAGCAGAATTGTACTACAGTTATATTAATGAGGACCCTTAAAAATCTTCCATTCCTTTCATCAGTTTTTCTTTTCAAAGGAAAACAAATAGAGCTTTTAACTCCCTGTGTAATGCCTATCCTAGTGAAAATTGGGTTCTCAATGTAGTCTCTAATTCCTGCAAAAAACAATCCTAATTGAAAAATTTGGCATGTATTAAGTGCCTGTTAAAAGAACTGTTAATACTGTAGAGGTGATGATGTAAACTTTAGTCATAATCCATATGTGATAGCCAAAAGGAATTGCACAGTGGAACCATTTTCATTTTCTGGGTTCTGAGAGAGTTAACAGATTAGCCATGTTTATTATCCATGTAGTTATTTATTTATTTTTCTTTTTTTTTGACTAATTTATTGTAAAATTAAACAAACAACAACAAAAAACCCACAACATTTCAAACAAAACATAGCAAAGGATTAAGAGAAACAAATAACCTAAAATAACTACTTTGCTTCCAACATGTTCCTACCATATCCCAAGAAAATTAACAAACCATAACCAAACAATGCAATAAGAAAAACAAATACTCGAAAATCCATGTAGTTATTAAAAAAAAAAAATTGGCTCCAGTCCTTTTGCTTGGCTGGGAGCCTTTGAGAGGATTTCAGCTGGGGTGAAAGAATGCTGCATCCCTTTGCTGTTGTCTGTTCATGGTTCATTTTCATTTCTGTTGGCAAGTAATAGAACCAGAAATAGCAGTCTGCCTTTCTGTGGCACTAGTCATCAGTAACAAATAAAACCAGTGAATTCTAGAATTTTAAACCTCAAAGAGATTTTTAAAATATCTAGATTTTGGGTTTTTAGCTTGACATTCATTTAGACTTAAGGGGTCTATGAAACCCTTGATATGAAAAATTGTATGTATTTGTGTATATATCATTTTTTTCTAACTAGGAAGTCCATAGCTGTTATCAGGTGCTCAAAGGGGTCCTTGGCTCTTCTCTAAAGGACTAAGAACTACATTTTTGAGACTTAGTATTGCTAAGACCAGGGAGTGTACATCTTAAACAAGTGGAACATCATTTGAACATTTTTATGGGCTAAGATGAAATGTTTTAGCAGGATTCTCTTGAGTCCTAGGGATAAAATAATGGAACATGAGATTTATAAGCTGAGGAATCCAGAAATAAATTTTTTCTTCTCCGAGTTGGTTATTTTCTTCTCCAAATTGTGTTTGTAGACCATTGAAGTACTTTGAAGATACTTGCTAAAATATTTAGGGTTGAAATGCCACGATGTCTGCAGCTTACATTCAGGAAAAAAAAAAAAAAAAGTATATGTGCGTGTATGTGTATGGGTGTAAAGATAAAGGATATGTGGCAAAATATTAACAATTGGTGGATCTAGGTATGGGTGTTTATTGACCTATTCTTTCAGCTTATCTGTAGTTTGAAATATTTCAATATGAAACACTGGGGAAAATAAATCCATGTCTAAACACATTACTATATATATATATGTATATGTATGTATGTATATATATGTATGTATGTATATAAAACTATGCAAGGAATGGTTTGTAGGATTCATTTAAGCACAAAATCAGCCGGATCTTCTCAACTGAAATGTAAAACAGAAATGTATTCTAATGAAAGTTAATTAGAGTTGTTAACATCATATGTATTCCTATATATTTTTTTCCTGTTCATCTGTCATAAGAGCACCACACATACACCCCAATTAAAATAATTTTTAATAGGAGGGGAAAAAAGCTTATGGGAGAGGAGTGAACTTAGGTTTCAATTAGTTTCCTAACAAAGTTAGGCTTCGCTGTCAATAGGAGAGATACCTTTAATTCAGACCAATAGTTTTAATTCATTGATGTTAGTCATTTCTGAGTTTATGTATGTAGAACCTTATAGGGATTTTTGTTTTTTACTTTGTGTGATTTAAAGAGGGAGAGAGAAAACCAAATGAGCTGTTGCCAAATACCCTATTTTTTAGCATATCAAAACATTCTATTGTTATCAAGACGGAATTGTCATTTGGAATTTATTTATTTCTCCATTCTTCGAGTTCAGCCAATTAGGTTTCTTGGTCAGAACAGGAGTTTTATTTATTCTGCCAAAAATTAGCTTGTTCTAAATGGGCAGATTTTGGTGATATGAAAGTATGACTGTTGATTTGGATAAAATATCAGCACGTGTCTTCCTCTAGATCTTTTGACAGAATGAGCCCATATCTTATAGCCTGTACGCATTTACGTTTTGCTGGGATTTGCTGGTAATAAATGTGAATGCTGTCAGTTGTGGCCTGTTGATTAACATGGTACTTTATATCTACCTTACTTGACAAAAGTGCTCGTCATCTAGGGAATTGATTCACTCTATCCTCTGCTGATACCATACTTCCTATTTGGAACTCAGAATCTGCTTTAGAAAGCTGCAGATGGTGTGATAGCGGAATGGTGACTAGAGGGTTGTAAACTTGGAGGACACCCTCCTGAATTTGGAATGTGCTGAGGCTAACAATCGGAAATGGGGTGAGAGTGGAGTCTCCCCCTCTGTATCATGGTTTTCTGGGTTTTGGGGTGTAGACATAGCTTCAGAGATTAGAAAAATCTCTTTATTTGAAGTAGGGGATTTATGTACTTACAAAACCAAATCTTATAAGGGACAAGGAAAGAACTGCATGGGGAAGTGGGGAAAAGGGAAGGAAGACCGTCCTGGAGGCTTTTAATTCAAAAATTTCTGTCGAAATATAACATGTATAGAAAAGTATACACCTTGATTAATGACCACAGAGTTAAAACACACATGTAACTATACTTCTGGGCACATTTAATCTGTCCTGTGATCTCTAAATTTCATCATTTTCAAGGCTCTTGAATATAGCTAGAAATTGAACTCTCTAACTTCATTTATTTTTATACTTATGTTTTCTCAGTATATTTATTTTAATTTTTCCTTAGTTTTTTCAATACTTTCCTGTCTCTAGCTGGATGCAATGGGGATTTTTCAAAGGGATTTTGTCTATGCATAAAGGAGCTGAGTATTGGGCCTGTGAGGCCAGGCATAATGGTGGCTGTACTGGTGCACTTGAGGGAGGCAAAAAGAGTTAGCAGAGAATCTGGGCACTGCTGACCTGAGTGTCCCTACCCTCCTGGAGAGTCTCCTTTCCTCAAGTCTTTCTGTTTTTAAGTATTTTAGAAGATTGGGGTTACAAGAAAATACCTTTCTTACATTGCTGGCACAGTGTCACCTTTGCCCAGGGTCTACCCTTCCCTGTTAGCTGCTTCCATTTCTCACTGCAGCCCTGCTGGCTGGATTCCCACTGAGGAAATGGGTCTCATTCCCACCTGTCTTTCTGGCTACCTCTGTGTGAACCCCCTGTTTCCTTCTAACAGCCTTCTTTTTTGGATTTCACACCCTCCAGCCCAAGGCATCCAAACTCGAAAACCCTTAGCTAATGGGGCCTCCTTCCTTCTCCCACTGCTGCAGCTGTCCTCATTAAACGCTTCTCTGCTGAGCCAGCCCCTTCTCTCTGATAAACTCACCTTAGTTTATATTTTGTCCTTTTAATTAAACAACCCCAGCTGTGAATGGCAGCCTAAATCTTACTGATGTCACTTCCTACCACTTTACTGTCTAAGGTAAGAACAAAGAGAAGATCAAAGGGAGTTTTTCAGATTTTCTGATTAAGTCCCTATCTAAAACTTATGCAAAAAATCTTTGGTTACCTGTATTCTTGTGATGATCCCTGGATTTTCTTTTATGCTGAAAGTTTCTTTTTAAAAGGATTATTTAAAACTTAAAATTTTCAAATCCTAAAGTACTTAAAACATATAAAAACATAAAGAACAATATAATACATACTTGTGAGCCAGTTTTCAACTTAAAAATTAAAACATTATACACCACTTCTCCCTGATACTTTTGTCTCCTTATTCCCCTCTCTCTAGTAATCACTGTTCTGAATTTAGTGTTTATCATTCCCACAGATGGCCTTATACTTTTATACGTTTGTATGTATCCCTAAATAATACATAGTATTATTTTGTATGCTTTTTTCTCTTTATTTATATCGTACAATGCTGTATATATTCTATTGTGATCTGGGTCTTTCATTATTAAATTTTTAATCTTACACAGATAGGTGCTTGCTTCCTTGGCTCCTCTGAAATATTGTTTTCCAATATGTTGCAGCATTGATTTTATACTGTTTAAATAAGATTCTTTGACCATTAAATCATCATGGTGACCCATTTTGGATTCAGAGGCTTTTTCCAATCTTATTCTGACCTATGTTTGCTTATGAGGTTGCCCAACCTTTTTTCATTCTGGAACACACCCATGAACTTGTTGGAACACAGCAGGGGAAGGCAAGAGCTTTCCACCCCCATCCCACTCCCTCTTAACTATCCAGCTGTCTAGCCACACCCAGCCCTTCTCCTGCTTCTCTTCTCTTCATTATGCACCCCTTCCCAACCTTCAAAGTCAAAAACTTGAAACAGGACAGTGAGGAAGAAAATCTAGGATACTGTGACATTCAGGGGATTATTCCACTTTGAATGAAAATATTTCACATTGCTGATGGAACTTTGGCATCCTTAGGTCTCTGAAGGATAACTCTCCAAAATGGCTAAGAATTGTTTTGCCACTCAGTCATTTATTCAGTCATTCAACAGATGTTTATTGATTGCCCACTATGCTGGGTGGTGGGAATACATGGTGAGCAAACAAACATGGCCCCTGCCTTCATGAAACTCACAGTCTAGTGAGAGAGACAGACATTAGTCAAATAATCACATAAATAAATATCAAAATTATAACTGTGAATAGTGCTGTGAAAGAACATGTATAATAGGGGGATTTTACTTAGTCAGGGAGGTTGAATGTGCCTTCCTGAGATCTGAGATCCCGATTTAGTTGAGATCTAAAGACTGTGTAGGAGTTAACTAGGAGAAGAGGAGAAGAGAATGTTCCAGGTCAAAGGCAAAGTCCTCGGAGCTGGAGAGGGTGACATGTTCATGATGTTGGACCCCAGAAGTGGGGGGTGAGGGAGCAGGTATGACATTAGCCTGGAGAGGTAGAGCCAGACTAAGCAGGGCCATGTGGGCCATGGAAAGGACTTTTGTCTTTATCCTTAAAGCAATGGGAAGTAATTTGTTACATGTGTTTTGTCATTTTTCCAGTTTAAAAAGCAGAAACTCCTCCTAGAACTGGACCAGTATGCTCCAGATGTGGCTGAACTTATCCGAACTCCTATGGAAATGCGGTACATCCCTCTGAAAGTGGCCCTGTTGTAAGTATTCCTTAACAGAACAGGGCTCAGCACCAACAAATGCAAGAAAAACCTGATGAGGCTTTCCCATGTTGTTTGTTGTATTTTTGGAGACTTGCAGTCTTAGTTATCAAGTATTTGCTGTAGTTCTGTTGCACAACTGGGGTTCTGGCCAGCAAAAGAGACAGAGCCATTCTGTCTCTGTTGGGACAAAGATTCAAACAGGGACATGCACAATCAAACCCTTCAATAATGTTTTTGATTTGATGCTGATCTGGGCTCCAGCCTGTTTGTAACCAGTGTTTCTAAAAAAAAAAAAATTACTCAGTTGTGATATATGGATTGAATAAAATTCTGGTCTTTATAAGGCTGTTGTTTTGAGTAGCTCATATGTTGTACGTAGAATTTAGTCCTCCTTTGTAGTTCAGAAAACGGAAGTAAAGTGCCAAATTTACAGCCATCCCACCTGAGTGATCAGTGGGAAAGGGAGGAACTTATTAAGGCTTTATGAAAGAACTCTCTAGGAGTAACCAGTGCTGCCAGTCAGTTTAATTCTTTCAGGTTACTCCCATTTATATTCCTGAGATAAGCAAATGTGGAGATTTTATTCAGTCAGCTAATAGTCATTGAGTATTAATAATATACTAGTTTCTAGGGATACCCAGTAAACAAGACAGACAAGATTCCTCATGGAAAAACAAGACCTTAGAATTTCAGAATTGGAAGGAGCCTTATGAGGATAGCTATTCAACCTTTTGCCTTGTGTGTGAATCTCCTTTTCAGTACCCAGATGGCTAGCTGTACAGCATCTTCTCAAACTTCACCTGCTATTTAGAAATGGCTTTTTTTCCTCCCACCAAAAATTTTGGGGGTATCAGTTCATATTTATATATTTTATAAATTGGTAGGAACTACCTAACAAAACCAGAGGTTTAATAGCATTTTGAATGCCTTATGGACTCATGAGTATCTTGGGGGTAGTTTTGTAGTAACAGCAGCTGTTTCTTTAAGGATTATGTAATAAGCCTTGTTGAAAAACAACAATAATAACAATTTCTAGGACTGTGGCTTTACCTCTGCTAATCTTACAGTCCTGGAAGGTATTTGACTTGAGGTCTTTATTTGTGGATAATAATTATAATCTCTCCCTGAGACATTGGCATGTTTCTTCCTATCTGATAAGTAGAATTATGTAACTAGTTTCCCTTTTCACTTTGTCTGCCAGGAAACTCAGAGCCAAATTTGAATCTGATTGTTACAATGCTGTAGATGATCCATTTGGTCTTCTTTCCTTGGCCTTTCCTTTCTCCTTTTATTTATGTTTTCCCTGGTCTTGATTTTTTATTTATATTTATTGTATTTATTTTGTATTATATTTTTGTTTTGCTATTTATTTTGTATTATATTTTTTGTTTTGCTATTATTATCTGTTTTCATTTTAGCTGCCTCAAATCCTTTGTGAAGCAGGATAGAAATAAAGAAAAATAATAATCCTCAATGACTATATAAGATTTCCCTACCCACAAGCTTTTCAAATTCATTTTCTTAGTCCATTCCTTCCCACCTCAGGAAAAAACTAGGTATTTTGGCTTATGTCCCTCCCAGTGGAGGGTCAAGATACTGTGAAGTTCTATGGTGGCTGACTTGTTGAATTCAGCAGATTCTTATTCTTTCCTTGGAGTCTAATTCAGTGGATACTGCTCAACTACGAGTAGGGCTAAATCTAAGCTGCTCCTCTGACCATTTGGATTGGTGTAGCCTGTGTTAGAGCCTAGGAACCTGGTTGAGAAAAAAGTACTTTCCTAGTTTTTAGAGACAGCTCTAGCCATTCCTAAGATATATGACTCTGAGAATTGGTAGAATTTTATCATTTTTGATGTCTGAAGTAACAGAAAGAACATAGGCTTGAGGGCCAGAAAGACCTGATTTTGAATGAATTCATTAGCTTGTGAAATCTTGGGCAGGTTCCTTACCCACTGAGTCTCAGTTTCCTCATATGCAAAATGGGAATGTTATTGCTAGTTTACAGGATCTCTGTGGTGATTAAATGCGATGGTTTTACACATACCACTTAGCAAAGAATAGGCACAGTGTTCAGTGCCTTTTTACTCATTGACTCCAACCCCCACTCCCCACTCCATTCTCATTTATTTGGGAGGCTTCATTTCTAAAAAAATTGCCTTCCTTTGAGTACGCTTTTAGTAAATCTCTTGAACTTCCTGGCTCTGGCGGACAGGACTTCCTGGTCCTTTAACCAGGATCACTAATGTCAAATATGTGTGTTCTTCCCCAGCTATCTCTTAAATCCCTACACGGTCTTGTCTTGTGTTGCCAAGTCTACCTGCGCCATCAACAACACCCTTGTTGCTTTCTTCATTTTGACCACGATAAAAGGTAAGGCCCCGAAGGAGATTACAAAGCTCAGTTCCTGAATTGTGCAGGGTTTTGTAACACGTGCTGTGGCTTTTTTTATTTTTTTTAAACAATATAACACTTAAAAACACATTTTTAATTATAGAAGTAATACAAGAACATAGAAAAATTGGAAAATTTAGAGAGAAAAAAAATTAAAACGCCCTGAAATTCTACCACTCAGAGTCACTGTTAACAGTTTAAAAAAAAAAAAAAGTTGTAAAAGGCTCATAATTAGAAAAGCAGTCTGCTTCCTGTCTTTGCACCACCAGTTCAACTTCTTTAAATCAACTGCTTTCTGCTGTTGCTGGTATTTAATTCCATATTTCTAAATAAGACCTTACATTGCTATTTCATGAATTATGAATTTTCGACATTATCTATTGACTTCCAATAATGGGAGGTAAATATCTAGCTCTTTTGTACCAGTGTCCCCACTTTGGTTATAACACAGTTTTGATTAAATCAGTAGTCAGCACCTATATTTTCTAACTATATATGTATTATTTACTGCTGGACAAAATGATAAGTATGGTTACTTTTCCTTTCTTGTGCAGCCTTTTCTTTTTCCTGGGGTTAAGTTGTTTGTTTTCGCTTGTTTTTTTGTTTCATTTTTTTGGTACCAATCACTTGTTTTTCTCTCAGATGCTCCACTAGATCTGTCTAGTGGCTAACAATGGTTTTTCCAATGTTTAAAGACATCATACAGTCTGTGAGTTTCATTATTTTTCTGGATGCCTCCCTCACACATCCTCTGTCCTGCTCCAGTCTGTCCTAGTTGTTCTCTGGCCTGGTGCAAAGTTGTCATATTGGGGCTTCCCTTCATAATTCTATGTCATGTCCCTTCTTTCCTGGATTCCTTTTCTCCTTTATTGTTTTTCTACAGTGTTTTGCTACAGTTCTTTCTCTGGTAACTTTTTAAGAAAGGGTGTATGAGATATTATATATTTTGAGTCTCCATGTCTGAAAAATATCTTTGTTTTACGTTAACACCAAATTAGTAGTTGGGCTGGGAAAAACTCTTCCTTCAGAATTTTGAAGGCATTACTTCACTGTCTTCTAAAATTCTGGTTGCTGTTGAACAGTTTCATGCCACTGTATGTAACTGATTTTTCTTTCTGAAGAATTTTAGGATCTTCTTTTTATCCTTGGTGTTTTGAAATCTCATGATGCTATGCCTTGATGTGGGTCTTTTTTCATTCATTATGCTGGGCACTTGATAGACCTCTTCAATCGTGAGACTAGTGTCCTTTAGTTCTAGAAAGTGTTCCTGTACTATTTTTTTAATTTGTTATAGCACAACTTATACATTTCAAATGGACAAAAAAATTATCATTTACAGTATCTTAAGATAAAATGCCTTTGAATGGGAGCTTCTGTTCCAGTGCTTTGAGGTCTGCAAGACATAGCTAGAAAACTTACTACTGTGGAAAATGAAGACTGCTTAAATCAAATGGGGGTGGGGGGAGGGCCTGTGGTTTTGCTTTTTGATTAATTGCTGTAGCACTGTCCTTCAGGTGGCTGAGGGAGTTTCATATTTTCTTTAGACATCATTGGGTGCCAAAGCTCTTTCAGGACAACTTCAATGCTGTATGAATTCTGTCATTTTGCTAGCAGTGATATGGCTCTTGGGTCTACCACTCCATTAGAATTATTAACTCCATTCATATTAATTTTTGTTACAAATCTTACAAATGGGGATGCTTCTGGGTATTTAGGTCCACATTATGAAAACAATTTCTGTTTTCATAAATTGTTCTTGGAGACCCAGTTATCATCTCCGTCCATCTTATGTTATGTCTTCATCATCTTCTAGACCCCAGCTAACTGTGCCATCTCCTACTCCTTTCTGGCCTTCTTTGAGTTCTTCCAACAGTTGGAAATTGCCAGGGACTTTTACTCTCAAGCCTGTGGTGGCTGCCATCTTGCGTGGGTGTCGCTCCAAGGCCAGCCCCTTCTTCCTCTCCCACCCGCCCCTGGTCCTTATCCTTGTACAATTTTTCAAATTCTCTCCTCCTGTTTTGGACTTCTATGGGGTGTTGGACTTTCTTAATTGCTCTGGTTTTTATTATTTTATTTTCTATTGATTTTTTCATTTCTTTAACTTACTTTCTCTTATTTTTTCTGGGATATTTCCTTGTTTTTATTTTCCAAATCTTCTCTTGAATTATTAATTTTATTTACCATAATTTTAGTACTTTCTTGATCTGATTCTTTGAAGCATCCTATTTTTATTTTAACTGCCACAGTACCCTCTATCTCTCTGAGTGTATATATATATATATTTTCACTTTCCTTCTGTTCTAAGCATTTCCTTGCTGTTCTAAGCATTGTCTCTGTATCTTCCTGGTCCTCTTTTTTTTTTTCCTTCCCCTCCTTTTTCCTGTTGGTTTTGGACTCTTCTTTCATATAGGAGGGTTTTCTCTTATGTATGGTGATTTTTAGTTATATATTTATATTTACAAGTCAAGTAAGGTACTAACATATGGATTGCAGACTGTGCATGGGCAGAGCTTGTTGCTGGATCATCCTCAGTGTAGGGAGATTAAGCAGTGGGCTGGCCTTTTTTTTTTTTTTAATTCAATTTTATTGAACTATATTCACATGTGTATATATTCACATACCAACAATCAGTTGTCCACAGTACCATCATATAGTTGTGTATTCATCACCCCAATCTATTTTTTGAACATTTTCCTTGTACCAGAAAAAGTAAAAATAAGAATAAAAAATAAAGATAAAAAAAGAACACCCAAATCAACCCCCACCCCCCATCCTATTTTTCATTTAGTTTTTTGTCCCCATTTTTCTACTCATCTATCCATACACTGGATAAAGGGAGTGTGATCCACAAGGCTTTCACAATCACACTGTCACCCCTTGTAAGCTACGTTGCTATACAATCGTCTTCAAGAGTCAAGGCTACTGAGTTGCAGTTTGCTAGTTTCAGGTATTTACTTCTAGCTATTCCAATGCATTAAAACCTAAAAGGAGTTACCTATATATTGCGTAAGAATGCCCACCAGAGTGACCTCTCAATTCCATTTGGACTCTCTCAGCCACTGAAACTTTATTTTGTTCCATTTTGCATCCCCCTTTTGGTCAAGAAGATGTTCTCAATCCCACGATGTCGAGTCCAGATTCATCCCTGGGAATCATATCCCACGTTGGGGCTGGCCTTTTTTGTTGGAGGTACTCCTAAATGTCTTCATCTGTAGGCTTTATTTTCCTCTGAAATGATTCAGTTTTTCCAGAGAGGAATCCTCCAATATCCTACCTGGGGGTGGCAGAGTTGGGGTTGGGGTGGGATAGGGGGTGCATATGACTGGCTGCTGGAGTTTTGAGAGCAGGAATAGGGAAGAAGGATGATTTCAGTATATAGACTTTCATAAAATTTCATTACCTTTCCGCCCACACCTCACCTCAGCGTATCACTTTGCTTAGTATTCACTAGACCTGTGCCTCTTTAATTTTCTCCAGAACTAGCTTGTGTGTTCTGGGGTGGGGGGTGGGGTGGGGGGTGGAGGGTGGGGGGGTGGGACAGAGAGAAGTTCAGGTGGATAGAATGTATAGGGATAGTCATCTGGATGCACATAGTTTGGGATGGGACCTGTGGTTTTGACTTGGCTTGTATACAAACTTTCAGCTTGATTTTTGTGTCTCACCCCCACCTTCCCTAGTACCTGATATCTTCAGGTACTGAATTTCTCAGAAGTTCTGTGGGGTGAGGTGGTTTTTACTGGTATTTCACTATGCAAGCTGTTGAGCTGTAATTTCTTCCACAATGCTACGTCATACATCCTTCCATCTGCTTTTTTGTTTTCCACTATTATGTTGAAATAAATTTTGCTATAATTTCCTCTCCTGTTCTTTAGAGTTTAATACTAGTTTTATTCCTTTATTTTCATTTTAGTAAGGGTTTTGAAGGGAAAGATGATAAACACTTGCAATCATTCTGCCATTTTTAATGGAAGTCCCTCCATTGGCATTTGGGATATATAGTTCCAGATATTTTCCTACTTTTCTTCCAGACTTTTAAATATTATATCAGTTAGTTCTTGCCACAAAAGTATTATTTTCAAAACACCCCAAAACTTGGTGGCTTAAAACAACTGTAAGCATTTACTTAGCTCATACATCCATGAGTTAGCTAGAGGTCAGCTGATCTACATTGGACTTGGCTAGGTAGTTTGCTGGTCTCAGTGGGGCTCATTCATACATCAGTAGCTGCTGTCGTT
The DNA here is from genome assembly GCF_015220235.1 of Choloepus didactylus. NCBI lineage: Eukaryota > Metazoa > Chordata > Mammalia > Pilosa > Megalonychidae > Choloepus > Choloepus didactylus. The sequence continues at coordinate 38,360,911 of NC_051325.1, read as the reverse complement.
GGTTAATCTAGGCTGGTCTCTGCTTCACATATCTGTCATCCTCCTCCTGGACCAGGAAGCTAACTTAGGCATGTTCTTCTCATGGAGATGGCAGAGGCACAATAGTGAACAGCCCAATTAGGCTTGCACTTTTTAAATTTCTGATTGCATCACAGGTACTAACATCCCATTGCTCAAAACATATATGGCTGAGTCCAGAGATGGAGATTTTCATCCTGATCATAATGAGAGGGCACTGCAAAATTACACGGCAAAGGGCCTGGTGGACACAGGGAAGAGTGGAGAATTGGGGCCAGTGATACAATCTACCATATATATCAATAAATATATAGTCTATCCTTTATAATGGCTGCACACTATTCCATTGTATAGATGGATATAATAGACATTCCTCAGCCAACTTATACAATTAATCATTTAGGTGATTTTCCAGTTTTCAGCTATTATAAATAATATTACAATAATGTAAGTGATATTCACAGCCATGTTCAGTTGCTCTCTTACCTGAGTAGAATTAGGAGTTGAATCACTATGTCACCGGGTGTGTATCTTCTTTAGGATTTCTGAAATTTATTACTAAATTGGTTTCAGAAGTTTACCAATTTATATTCCCATAAGAAGTGTATGAGAGTCTTTATTTCCCTACATCGTTGCTGAATAGTTTGTATGCTCAGGAAATAGATTCAAAATTCATACATAGAACCTTTTACTCAGTTTGCTCCAGAGCCTATCCCTGGAAGAACAATGGCAGAATGATGATCCTGAGGCCTGCTGAGCCTATTACTTCCATTTGGAGTTCCCCTAGGATATAGTCCTACCCATGGAGAAGTCACAGAGAACCCAAGGACCTAAGGAAATAGCAGCCTAGGCTAGGGTTTTTCAGATCAACCCAGCTTCAAAGCCCTGCTTATTCCAGTTGTCAGCTATGTGGCCTCAGACAAGTCACACAGCCTCAAGAGGCTGATCATGGAGATGTATCTGCCTCATGGAGTTAGTGGAGGAATAAATAAAAACATGAAATGCTTAGCATACTTCTTTAACAAAACCTGCTCAACAAATAGCTGTTCTGTATATTGTGATTTTTCTCATGCAGCCATAGATTGAGATCAAAAGGTTAGGATAGTGATGCAGTTAGAGTGTGTACTCTGGAGTCAGACTGGATTCAAATCCTATTACTTTTATTCACTAGTTTTGACCCTGGGGAAATACTTAACTTCTCTGTTCTTCAGCTTCCTTATCTATAAAAGAGAGCAGTAATAGTACCCACTTTATGGAATTATTGAAAGAACTAGATGACATACTGTATGTGTGAAGTGATTATATTAGTGGCTGGAACAGAGTTTGTGTTCAATAAATTATTGTCATCGTCACTGATGCAGATAGACTTCTCTGGAAGCCCTGTTAAAAGAACACAATAGGCAAAGAATGTAATACATAGGGCCCTTCCCCCAGCTTCACCACCTTGTGTCAGGCCCTCATGTCCCCGAGGACGGAGACTGTCTGAGTCACCAAACTCCATGGCACTGGGCACAAAGCTTGGCATCGAGCAAGCACTCCAGAAATGTTTCCTTATTGCACAGTTTATCTAGAATTTTTGAAATCACCTTTAAATTTCTTTATCTTCCCTGACCCTCCCAAGGCACATATCATTCTTTCTCTTTGCCTTCCTAACCCACTCTTCTTTTTTTTCAAAACACATCAGCCCTTTCTCAGTCTCTCATGTACCTCCATACTACCCTTCACTTTTGCTCAGACTCTGCCCATGCCCCATCCACACCTGTCCCAGCATCCCACACCCAGACTCCCCACATACCCGACTGCTGTGGCACCATGTTTTGCCCCAGGATGGCAGGCCTCAGCCATCCAGTAGTTTACTCAATAGAGAGCACTCTGCATCTGCCTGGCCCCCTGCTCAAATCCTGTACTACTATTCTGCAAGCTTTGTTTTATTCAATTGTCAAATTTATTTTACACTTTACCAATGTTTCATTACCCTGTGTTTTAGTCTTCATGAGTTTTCCTTCCTCAAGAACATTGGTTGTCTTTTAATGTGCTTGCATTTTATAAAGGCTAGCCTATACTGCTGAATGAAATTCATTCATTCATTTATTCATTCATTCATTCATTTATTCATTCATTCATCACCTGTGCCAGGCAGTGGGCTAGGTCTGGGTTTTCAAATTAAGAGAGGCATACTGTCCTTAAGAAATTCATCAACAAGTGGGGAGAGAAACGCTAGCAAAATATATGTTAGTTTCAGTATGACTCATTAATGCAGGGGTTAAGAGGATGGTCACTGGAGTCAGCTGTGTGGTTTTGTATACATCACTTAACCTTTCTGTTTCTGTGCCTTAGTTTCTTCACCTGTAAAATGGGCAGAATATGTGACTTATATCTCGGTAAAGCTGTTTAAAAAAATGAGCAGAATAATAGAGCCTTTACAAAGTTGTTGTGACATTTCCTAAGGACCTTTTTTTTTTTTTGCTATTAATATCTTACTTGATATATTTTTAGCATGAAAAATGTCTAATATGTACAATGAATGAACATGCATTTAAGTACATGCTACTGGGGAAACATTTACAGAGGGTTGTGGGATGGCAAATGGATGTAATGAATAAAACTTAAAAAGCCATTATCTGTAAAACAGTGAGGATCTCAGTATTGTATTCCCAGTGAAAAATTAGAACATAAACTACTTCTTAAGATAAGCTGAAGCTTAAACGCAAAATTGGAGCCATCTTATAAGATACAGAAAATTCAATGATCATTCAGGTATCAACCAAAATGTTAAGAGCACTCCAACAGAAAAGTCTAATAGTAGCATCTCATTGTATAAAACAGTATGTGTTTAAGCTCCTGGCACATTTAAATACATAAGGGAAAGAGAAAGTCTTTGCCCTTTCAACAATTTCCCCTTTTACTACAAAATATTATATAACATTCATTAAAACCTCCATTTTTATTTTAAGAACTGACCTTGAACCATTAGAAAACAAAGCAATATTCTCCACAGGAGAATTAAATGAAAATAATACCTTAAGCTATAATCCGTAAGTTTTTTGTGGATTTCCAAATTGCAGTTAACTGCTTAAGAACAGTAAAGGGGCCATTAAAAGGGGCCATTAAAAGGGCCCCCTGTGATCAAGAGCTGCTGCAACTTACTACAAACCTTGCTTATGAAAATTAACAAAATAAAATAAACACCTCCAAATTTACATTGGAATAACCTTCCGACAATATACTTCTTTTAACCAAAACCAGCACATTCAATTCAAAATACTGCTTCAGAAGCAATAATATCATACAGGGGCTGTATCACTCATAATTTTGCAGGTTGATAGGAATGTGACTATAGCATAGTAAGTGCTATGGTTTAAGCTTGTTTGTTTTCATACCCACTACAATTGTTGTTAATTAAGAAAAAATGAAAAGGATTCTGGGTCTCTCTCTCTCTCTCTTTTGGGGTCTATGTAAGGATTTATCTCTTTGGATTATTTTTACACATTTAAAATAAGTGAAGAGTTTTCAAACACCACCAGCCCATAAACAACAGAACGGGGATGAAGAGTAAAACAAGGAGGAGGCGGGGCAAGATGGCAGACTGGTGAGCTGTATGTTTTAGTTACTCCTCCAGGAAAGTAGGTAGAAAGCCAGGAACTGCGTGGACTGGACACCACAGAGAAATCTGACTTTGGGCATACTTCATACAACACTCATGAAAATGTGGAACTGCTGAGATCAGCGAAATCTGTAAGTTTTTGCGGCCAGGGGACCCACGCCCCTCCCTGCCAGGCTCAGTCCCGTGGGAGGAGGGGCTGTCAGCTCCGGGAAGGAGAAGGGAGAACTGCAGTGGCAGCCCTTATCGGAAACTCATTCTACTGATCCAAACTCCAACCATAGATAGACTGAGACCAGACACCAGAGAATCTGAGAGCAGCCAGCCCAGCAGAGAGGAGGCAGACATAGAAAAAAATAGCAGGAAAAACTCCAAAATAAAAGCGGAGGATTTTTGGAGTTCTGGTGAACATAGAAAGGGGAAGGGCAGAGCTCAGGCCCTCAGGCTCATATGCAAATCCCGAAGAAAAGCTGATCTCTCTGCCCTGTGGACCTTTCCTTAATGGCCCTAATTGCTTTGTCTCTTAGCATTTCAATAACCCGTTAGATCTGTGAGGAGGGCCCCCCTTTTTTTTTTCTTTAATCCTTTTTTCTTTTTCTAAAACAATTACTCTAAGAAGCCCAATACAGAAAGCTTCAAGGACTTGCAATATGGGCAGGTCAAGACAAGAGCAGAACTAAGAGAGCTCTGAGACAAAAGGCAATAATCCAGTGGCTGAGAAATTTCACTAAACACCACAACTTCCCAAGAAAAGGGGGGTGTCCGCTCACAGCCATCATCCTGGTGGACAGGAAACATTCCTGCCCATCGCCAGCCCCATAGCCCAGAGCTGCCCCACACAACCCAGTGTGACAGAAGTGCTTCAAATAACAGGCACACTCCTCAAAACTGGGCGTGGACATTAGCCTTCCCTGCAACCTCAGCTGATTGTCCCAGAGTTGGGAAGGTGGAGCAGTGTGAATTAACAAAGCCCCATTCAGCCATCATTTCAGCAGACTGGGAGCCTCCCTACACAGCCCAGCAGCCCAGAACTGCCCTGAGGGGACGGCACTCACCTGTGACATAGCACAGTCGTCCCTCAACAGAGGACCAGGGGGTGCACGACCTGGAAGAGGGACCCACTTGCAAGTCTCAGGAGCCATACGCCAATACCAAGGACTTGTGGGTCAGTGGCAGAGACAAACTGTGGCAGGACTGAACTGAAGGATTAGACTATTGCAGCAGCTTTAAAACTCCAGGATCACCAGGGAGATTTGATTGTTAGAGCCACCCCCACTCCCTGACTGCCCAGAAACACGCCCCATATACAGGGAGGGCAACACCAACTACACACCCAAGCTTGGTACACCAATTGGACCCCAGAAGACTCACTCCCCCACTCACCACAAAGGCAAAGCAGGGGAGAACTGGCTTGTGGAGAATAGGTGGCTCGTGGACGCCACCTGCTGGTTAGTTAGAGAAAGTGTACTCCACGAAGCTGTAGATCTGATAAATTAGAGATAAGGACTTCAATTGGTCTACAAATCCTAAAAGAACCCTATCAAGTTCAGCAAATGCCACGAGGCCAAAAACAACAGAAAATTATAAAGCATATGAAAAAACCAGACGATATGGATAACCCAAGCCCAAGCACCCTAATCAAAAGATCAGAAGAGACACAGCACCTAGAGCAGCTACTCAAAGAACTAAAGATGAACAATGAGACCATAGTACGGAATACAAAGGATATCAAGAAGACCCTAGAAGAGCATAAAGAAGACATTGCAAGACTAAATAAAAAAATAGATGATCTTATGGAAATTAAAGAAACTGTTGACCAAATTAAAAAGATTCTGGACACTCATAGTACAAGACTAGAGGAAGTTGAACAACGAATCAGTGACCTGGAAGATGACAGAATGGAAAATGAAGGCATAAAAGAAAGAATGGGGAAAAACATTGAAAAAATCGAAACGGACCTCAGGGATATGACAGATAATATAAAACGTCCTAATATAAGACTCATTGGTGTTCCAGAAGGGGAAGAAAAGGGTAAAGGTCTAGGAAGAGTATTCAAAGAAATTGTTGGGGAAAACTTCCCAAATCTTCTAAACAACATAAATACACAAATCATAAATGCTCAGCGAACTCCAAATGGAATAAATCCATTCCACTCCAAGACATATTCTGATCACACTGTCAAACACGGAAGAGAAGGAGCAAGTTCTGAAAGCAGCAAGAGAAAAGCAATTCACCACATACAAAGGAAACAGCATAAGACTAAGTAGTGACTACTCAGCAGCCACCATGGAGGCAAGAAGGCAGTGGCATGATATATTTAAAATTCTGAGTGAGAAAAATTTCCAACCAAGAATACTTTATCCAGCAAAGCTCTCCTTCAAATTTGAGGGAGAGCTTAAATTTTTCACAGACAAACAAATGCTGAGAGAATTTGCTAACAGGAGACCTGCCCTACTGGAGATACTCAAGGGAGCCCTACAGACAGAGAAACAAAGAAAGGACAGAGAGACTTGGAGAAAGGTTCAGTACTAAAGAGATTCGGTATGGGTACAATAAAGGATATTAATAGAGAGAGGGGAAAAATATATATGACAAACATAAACCAAAAGATAAGATGGCTGATTCAAGAAATGCCTTCACGGTTATAACGTTGAATGTAAATGGATTAAACTCCCCAATTAAAAGATATAGATTTGCAGAATGGATCAAAAAAAATGAACCATCAATATGTGGCATACAAGAGACTCATCTTAGACACAGGGACACAAAGAAATTGAAAGTGAAAGGATGGAAAAAAATATTTCATGCAAGCTACAGCCAAAAGAAAGCAGGTGTAGCAATATTAATCTCAGATAAAATAGACTTTAAATGCAGGGATGTTTTGAGAGACAAAGAAGGCCACTACATACTAATAAAAGGGGCAATTCAACAGAAGAAATAACAATCGTAAATGTCTATGCACCCAATCAAGGTGCCACAAAATACATGAGAGAAACACTGGCAAAACTAAAGGAAGCAATTGATGTTTCCACAATAATTGTGGGAGACTTCAACACATCACTCTCTCCTACAGATAGATCAACCAGACAGAAGACCAATAAGGAAATTGAAAACCTAAACAATCTGATAAATGAATTAGATTTAACAGACATATACAGAACATTACATCCCAAATTACCAGGATACACATACTTTTCTAGTGCTCACAGAACTTTCTCCAGAATAGATCATATGCTGGGACATAAAAGAAGCCTCAGTAAATTTAAAAAGATTGAAATTATTCAAAGCACATTCTCTGACCACAGTGGAATACAATTAGAAGTCAATAACCATCAGAGACTTAGAAAATTCGCAAATACCTGGAGGTTAAACAACACACTCCTAAACAATCAGTGGGTTAAAGAAGAAATAGCAAGAGAAATTGCTAAATATATAGAGACGAATGAAAATGAGAACACAACATACCAAAACCTATGGGATGCAGCAAAAGCAGTGCTGAGGGGGAAATTTATAGCACTAAACGCATATATTAAAAAGGAAGAAGGAGCCAAAATCAAAGAACTAATGGATCAACTGAAGAAGCTAGAAAATGAACAGCAAACCAATCCTAAACCAAGTACAAGAAAAGAAATAACAAGGATTAAAGCAGAAATAAATGACATAGAGAACAAAAAAACAATAGAGAGGATAAATATCACCAAAAGTTGGTTCTTTGAGAAGATCAACAAGATTGACAAGCCCCTAGCTAGACTGACAAAATCAAAAAGAGAGAAGACCCATATAAACAAAATAATGAATGAAAAAGGTGACATAACTGCAGATCCTGAAGAAATTAAAAAAATTATAAGAGGATATTATGAACAACTGTATGGCAACACACTGGATAATGTAGAAGAAATGGACAATTTCCTGGAAACATATGAACAACCTAGACTGACCAGAGAAGAAATAGAAGACCTCAACCAACCCATCCCAAGCAAAGAGATCCAATCAGTCATCAAAAATCTTCCCACAAATAAATGCCCAGGGCCAGATGGCTTCACAGGGGAATTCTACCAAACTTTCCAGAAAGAACTGACACCAATCTTACTCAAACTCTTTCAAAACATTGAAGAAAATGGAACACTACCTAACTCATTTTATGAAGCTAACATCAATCTAATACCAAAACCAGGCAAAGATGCTACAAAAAAGGAAAACCACCGGCCAATCTCCCTAATGAATATAGATGCAAAAATCCTCAACAAAATACTTGCAAATCGAATCCAAAGACACATTAAAAAAATCATACACCATGACCACGTAGGGTTCATTCCAGGCATGCAAGGATGGTTCAACATAAGAAAATCAATCAATGTATTACAACTCATTAAAAATTTGAAAGGGAAAAATCAAATGATCATCTCAATAGATGCTGAAAAAGCATTTGACAAAATCCAACATCCGTTTTTGATAAAAACACTTCAAAAGGTAGGAATTGAAGGAAACTTCCTCAATATGATAAAGAGCATATATGAAAAACCCACAGCCAGCATAGTACTCCATGGTGAGAGACTGAAAGCCTTCCCTCTAAGATCAGGAACAAGACAAGGATGCCCGCTGTCACCACTGTTATTCAACATTGTGCTGGAAGTGCTAGCCAGGGCAATCCGGCAAGACAAAGAAATAAAAGGCATCCAAATTGGAAAAGAAGAAGTAAAACTGTCATTGTTTGCAGATGATATGATCTTATATCTAGAAAACCCTGAGAAATCGACGATACAGCTACTAGAGCTAATCAACAAATTTAGCAAAGTAGCGGGATATAAGATTAATGCACATAAGTCAGTAATGTTTCTATATGCTAGAAATGAACAAACCGAAGAGACACTCAAGAAAAAGATACCATTTTCAATAACAACTAAAAAAGTCAAGTACCTAGGAATAAACTTAACCAAAGATGTAAAAGACCTATACAAAGAAAACAACGTAACTCTACTAAAAGAAATAGAAGGGGACCTTAAAAGATGGAAAAATATTCCATGTTCATGGATAGGAAGGCTAAATGTCATTAAGATGTCAATTCTACCCAAACTCATCTACAGATTCAATGCAATCCCAATCAAAATTCCAACAACCTACTTTGCAGACTTGGAAAAGCTAGTTATCAAATTTATTTGGAAAGGGAAGATGCCTCGAATTGCTAAAGACACTCTAAAAAAGAAAAATGAAGTGAGAGGACTTACACTCCCTGACTTTGAAGCTTATTATAAAGCCACAGTTGTCAAAACAGCATGGTACTGGCACAAAGATAGACATATAGATCAATGGAATCAAATTGAGAATTCAGAGATAGACCCTCAGATCTATGTCCGACTGATCTTTGATAAGGCCCCCAAAGTCACTGAACTGAGTCATAATGGTGTATTCAACAAATGGGGCTGGGAGAGTTGGATATCCATATCCAAAAGAATGAAACAGGACCCCTACCTCACACCCTACACAAAAATTAACTCAAAATGGATGAAAGATCTCAATATAAAAGAAAGTACCATAAAACTCCTAGAAGATAATGTAAGAAAACATCTTCAAGACCTTGTATTAGGCGGCCACTTCCTAGACTTTACACCCAAAGCACAAGCAACAAAAGAAAAAATAGATAAATGGGAACTCCTCAAGCTTAGAAGTTTCTGCACCTCAAAGGAATTTCTCAAAAAGGTAAAGAGGCAGCCAACTCAATGGGAAAAAATTTTTGGAAACCATGTATCTGACAAAAGACTGATACCTTGCATATATAAAGAAATCCTACAACTCAATGACAGTAGTACAGACGGCCCAATTATAAAATGGGCAAAAGATATGAAAAAACAGTTCTCTGAAGAGGAAATACAAATGGCCAGGAAACACATGAAAAAATGTTCAGCTTCACTAGCTATTAGAGAGTTGCAAATTGAGACCACAATGAGATACCATCTAACACCTATTAGAGTGGCTGCCATTAAACAAACAGGAAACTACAAATGCTGAAGGGGATGTGGAGAAATTGGAACTCTTATTCATTGTTGGTGGGACTGTATAATGGTTCAGCCACTCTGGAAGTCAGTCTGGCAGTTCCTTAGAAAACTAGAAATAGAGTTACCATTCGATCCAGCGATTGCACTTCTTGCTATATACCCGGAAGATCAGAAAGCAGTGAAAGAAACAGGTATCTGCACGCCAATGTTCATAGCAGCATTATTCACAATTGCCAAGAGATGGAAACAACCCAAATGTCCTTCAACAGATGAGTGGATAAATAAAATGTGGTATATACACACGATGGACTACTACATGGCAGTAAGAAGGAACGACCTCATGAAACATATGACAACATGGATGAACCTTGAAGACATAATGCTGAGCGAAATAAGCCAGGCACAGAAAGAGAAATATTATATGCTACCACTAATGTGAACTTTGAAAAATGTGAAATGAATGGTTTATAATGTAGAATGTAGGGGAACTAGCAATAAAGAGCAATTAAGGAAGGGGGAACAGTAATCCAAGAAGAACAGATATGCTATTTAACGTTCTGGGGATGCCCAGGAATGACTATGGTCTGTTAATTTCTGATGGATATAGTAGGAACAAGTTCACAGAAATGTTGCTATATTATGTAACTTTCTTGGGGTAAAGTAGGAACAGTTTGGAAGTAAAGCAGTTATCTTAGGTTAGTTGTCTTTTTTTTACTCCCTTGTTATGGTCTCTTTGAAATATTCTTTTATTGTATGTTTTTCTTTTTTGTTTTGTTTTGTTGTTTTTTTTTTTAATTTTTTTTCCATACAGTTGATTTAAAAAGGATAAAAGGGTAAAAAAAAAAAAAAAGGAAAAAAATATGTAGTGCCCCCTTGAGGAGCCTGTGGAGAATGCAGGGGTATTGGCCTACCCCACCTCAATGGTTGCTAACATCACCACAGACATAGGGGACTGGTGGTTTGATGGGTTGAGCCCTCTACCGTAGGTTTTACCCTTGGGAAGACAGTTGCTGCAAAGGAGAGGCTAGGCCTCCCTATAATTGTGCCTAAAAGCCTCCTCCCAAATGCCTCTTTGTTGCTCAGATGTGGCCCTCTCTCTCTAGCTAAGCCAACTTGAAAGGTGAAATCACTGCCCTCCCCGCTACGTGGGATCAGACACCCAGGGGAGTGAATCTCCCTGGCAACGTGGAATATGACTCCCGGGGAGGAATGTAGACTTTGCATCGTGGGATGGAGAACATCTTGTTGACCAAAAGGGGGATGTGAAAGGAAATGAAATAAGCTTCAATGGCAGAGAGATTCCAAAAGGAGCCGAGAGGTCACTCTGGTGGGCACTCTTATGCACAATTTAGACAACCCTTTTTAGGTTCTAAAGAATTGGGGTAGCTGGTGGTGGATACCTGAAACTATCAAACTACAACCCAGAACCCATGAATCTCGAAGACAATTGTATAAAAATGTAGCTTATGAGGGGTGACAATGGGATTGGGAAAACCATAAGGACCACACTCCACTTTGTCTAGTTTATAGATGGATGAGTAGAAAAATCGGGGAAGGAAACAAACAAACAAACAGACAAAGGTACCCAGTGTTCTTTTTTAGTTCAATTGCTCGTTTTCACTGTAATTATTATTCTTATTATTTTTGTGTGTCTGCTAATGAAGGTGTCAGGGATTGATTTAGGTGATGAATGTACAACTATGTAATGGTACTGTGAACAATCGAATGTACGATTTGTTTTGTATGACTGCATGGTATGTGAATATATCTCAATAAAATGAAGATTAAAAGAAAAAAAAGTAAAACAAGGCTTACAATTTTTACCTTTACTATGATACATTTATATGTTATCAGGTAGAGAAGGACTTTGCAAAATTATGTGGTTAAACATAAGTTACTTCCTTCTGACAATTTAAAATAATAGACCGGCAACAAACAATTCTAGTACATTCACATTGTCTGCAACAAAAGTCATGTAATGATATCAACCACATAGGGAAAAGAATGGTATAGAATGAGCAATTAAAGGGTGCTACTAATGAAAATGAAGAGGTAAATGAAGGACTTAATTAGTACAAAAATTCTGGTTTTCAAGTACAGTTAATTTTTTGTGATTCCATTCTAAAATTGTTCATAGAAAATTTTATTCTTATGGAGATTTTTACTTACCTGTTAACCTCTTAATATTAACTAAATTTCTTTTGCAATACATTTATGTCCATACTTCTTCCCAGTAGGGCATTTAAATTAAAATATAAGAAAGCTAAGAAATGACAAAAACTAACAACACCTATACACAAAATAAGAAAATCAATTGGTACAACTCTCAAATAATTTTTAAAAGGCAACTGCGTTTTCAATAAGCTAAAACACACACACACAAAATCATTTCTGAGAGCAAATAGTTCTGATAAACACCAGTGATCCCATGCACAAATACCTTAAGGACTTTTTCTGAGTTGGGCACTGCTCATGATTCCAGGGATCAAGTAAAGGGCGTGGCACCTAGTATATTCTCCATACATGTTAGCTATAATCACTATTATCACCTCTGCTTGGGCCTCATAGAGGAAGTGACATTTCAACTGGCCATTGAAAGATGGGTCTCTAACTAGAAGGATGGCAGGGAAAGTCAGCATAGCAGTGGGAATAGCCTTGTGAACAGAGAATGAAACGGCATGATGTTTTCAGAAATTGGGCATTGGTCCAATGTAGCTAGAGGGCAGAGTATAATATGTGGGTGAGTGATATGAGGGGAAGCTAAAAAGATAAGACTCAGGTAGTGAAGGGCCTTGTTTGCTCTTGGAATTTGGACTTAATCTGATAGGTGAAATGGCACCATCCAAATACAGAGGGGCTTATCACATCCAAACTGGGTTTTAGATGGATTTTTCTGGGTGCTTCTGTGGAGGTTGGACTGGATATGAGGGGTGGGGGAGACCATTGAGGAGGAGGAGGAGGCTGTTGAACTCCAGGCGAGAGATGATGAGAGCAGAAACTGGAATGATGGATGTTCCAGAGGTGAATCAGCAGGACATGGTGACTGGTGTGAGGAGGGTAGGAACAGGAGAGGTGAAGAAGAGCTGGGGTAGCCAGGTGGATGTTGATGCCATTTCCTGACAGAGGGAATAGCAGGAGCAATGCATTTTTCCTTCCCAAAGATTTCACCCAAGGAAAGAAGACTGCTGCTTCTTGATCATGGCTGCAAGTATACTAAAACTCACAACTCCATTCTATTCAGGTATGAGCCTCTTCATCTGTCTTGGACTTTATAAACAGTCAGCTGCTCCAGACAGGTAGTTATTGATCTCAGCAATTAGAATATAAGGTGGCTGCACTTTTTCATTTTGGTGTTTCTGGGGGAGAGAGAGGTAAAAGTCATGTGTTTGTTCATTTGTTTGTTTGTTTGTTTTGTTTTGTTTTTTAATTCAGTTTTTTTGAAATATATTCACATACCATACAATCATCCATGGTATACAATCAACTGTTCACAGTATGATCATATAGTTATGCGTTCATCAACACAATCTATTTCTGAACATTTTCCTTACATCAGAAAGAATCAGAATAAGAATAAAAAATAAAAGTGAAAAAGAACACCCAAACTGTCCCCCCATCCCACCCTATTTGTCATTTAGTTTTTATCCCCATTTTTCTACTCATCCATCCATACAGTAGATAAAGGGAGTGCGATCCACAAGGTTTTCACAATCACAGCTGTCACCCTTTGTAATCTACATTATTATATAATCGTCTTCAGGAGTCCAGACTGCTGGGTTGGAGTTTGGTAGTTTCAGGTATTTACTTCTAGCTATTCCAATACATTAAAACCTAAGAGGTGTTATCTATATAGTGCATAAGAATGTCCACCAGAGTGACCTCTTGGCTCCATTTGAAATCTCTGAGCCCCTGAAACTATTTCGTCTCATTTTGCATCCCCCTTTTGGTCAAGAAGATATTCTCAGTCCCACGATGCCAGGTCCAGATTCATCCCCAGGAGTCATATCCTGCATTGCAAGGGAGATTTACACCCCTGGGAGTCGGGTCCCACGTAGTGGGGAGGGCAGTGAGTTCACCTGTCGAGGTGATTCAGTTAGAGAGAGAGAGGGCCACATCTGAGCAACAAAGAGGTACTCAGGGGGAGACTCTTAGGCACAATTATATGCAAGTTTAGCCTCTCCTCATGTGTTTGTTCATTTTTTGTTTGTTTGTTTTTTACCACATTTGTAAGACTGGACAGAGTTGGCCCATTAGTCTTCCTCCTTTGATAACACACACGGGTTTCTTCTTTTCTCTACCCCCAACCCAGTAGAAACCATGTTAAATTAAAAAGTTCTTTTCAGTTTTTTCCTTTCCTAGCCTGTTTCCTACAAAATGTCATTCAGATTTTTGACTGGGTCAAAGAATCCTGAGCCCACCCTCCCTGTTGGACTCCTGAATAGTGTCTTTCCCACTACTGACATCTCCCTGTCTCAGAGTGACTATTCTGGTTCTAGGCTTCTGTGGCTCAACAGGTGTGTGTGTGAGGATGCTCTGCTGGTGGCACAGCTTGGCTGGGCCTGATCCTGTCCCTGCTCAGTCATATTTACCTGTACCCTGGTTCCAGAACATCATGCCTGGCATGATCAACATGATGAGACCGCCCCACCCTATAGCATTCTGTCCTTGGTCTGTCATATCCTCCTTTCTCTGTTTTACTTCCGCTTTCTTTCTAGAATTTCTATTGAGAAATTGTTCCTAGTTAGTGAGTCTCCTTGGTATGATGGATGGAGCACTCAAAGCTCTTTCCTCTCCACTCCCTCTCCTATGAAGTAGTCACATATACAAGCCTCCCTCTTCCAAGGTGGCTCTTGGATGTTACAAATATATAGATCAGTTTGTCGAGCAAACCATGGATCATGTCCTTCTGTTTGTCTCTGGGGCTGGGTAGGGGGAGGCATAAAAGTCTTCAGACTGAATGGAATGTCTCCTTTCTCCTTTTATGAAACACCCATTGAGAAGATACCTGTTATTTTCAGTAAACAGTTGACACTCACTAATGAGAGTGACCATTAGGTATTGTCATTTTATGGAACATTGTCATTATAGGATGCTAGCTTTGAACTACCAGTTGCACCCTAGTGATTTCTGGGCCACACTTTGAATGCCTTGTAGTAAACTCTAGCATTGGTTTTCGGGTACCCTGTTGTCTTAAACCATCTCAAAGGAATAGCTAATTAATTTTTTAAAAAAGAGAAATCAGTTTTTGTCTTATGGCAAAAACAAAGTATGTTCATTAAAAACATTTAGAAAATACAGAAAAGCATAAATGAAATATCATCTGCAATCCACCACCCAGAGGTAATCACTGTGAACTTTCTGATATCTAACCTTTTAGTCTTTTTTAACATCTTTTTGCCTGTTGTTTATTGGAAAGGTATCATGGCACATATCTCTTTTATAACTTTCACTTAATAGGATGGTATAAACAGCCTTCCATATCGTTGCATATCATTTTGTAACATCATGTTTAATGATTCCATGGCAGTCCATTTTATGTAGGGAATGGAGACATTATTAATGAAAATCAGTTCACTAATTAAAAAATAAAAATAAACCCATGGCCTAAAGATAATACATAAGGAAGGGTAGTGTTGTAAAAACGCTGATGGGGTGGTTGCAACATCTAAAGGGATAGGTTTTACAGCTCTGAATATCATAAGGAATAATTGTAGGCTTAATAGGTAAGTTAAATAGGACATGGATATTAATAGACTTGATCTCTTTATATATTTTGGACTGAAGCTTTGTAAAATCTTCCTGGGTCTGGAAATTTTACAACAAATATGCCTGTGGTGTCTCAGGTTGCCAAAGGTAGATGGTTTTGACTTCCTTGGTTTCCTTGCATTGGAAATTAAGCTAAGAATCTCTCACCCTGTGTGAGTTTCTGTAGTGCCTTATGCACCAGGAGGCATATGACAGGTGATTATTTGAGCAGTCATGGAAAGTTCCATGTTGATAGCTACTCACTGAGTCTAATCCTGATTGATGAGGCTGGATTATTCCATACATTTATTTCTTTTTGCAGGCAGTGCCTTCCTCAGTGCTATTTTTCTTGCCTTAGCAACGTACCAGTCTCTGTACCCACTCACCTTGTTTGTCCCAGGACTCCTCTATCTCCTCCAGGTAAGCACTTGCTGGTCAGAATCCAGCACCCAAAAGACATTTAGTACATGACCTGGACCCTGCTGGGGGTAGGAGGGACACTGGCAGAAACATCAATGGGACTGGGTCCCCAACTCTTACCACTTGATAATACTCGAAAAGACAAACAAAGAAACAGACTTGACCAACTAAACAAAGTGGACCTCATGACCATTAAGTTCTAATTATGCGTGTGATTACAAATTTATAAGTGCATTTCATTTTATGTATTTGTAGTTGGAATCTTCCAAACATCTTACATTCTCCTTTTCTCACCCAATATACATAGACTCCTCTTTGAATTAATTTCGTTATCTTTTCTTTATAATAATACTCACCTTGTAAAGTTCTTATAGGAATTAAATGTGGTAATAGGTGCACCTGATACAATGCTTAGACCATAGTGGGTGATCAGTAAATATTAATTGAAGAAAACAAATAGCTGACAGTCACCGAGAACTTACTACATATTGGGCACTATGCTAAGCACTCTCTACAGGCAACATCTCATGTCAACCTCATAAGAACTTTATGGGGTAGGTTATACTATTAACCACATTTTACTGTTGAGGTAGGTTGGGATGTGAAGGCATTTGCTTAAGGTCACATGACCAGCAAGTCACAGTGCTCATGAACTCAGGCAGTCTGACACAGGAGCCTACTCTCCTCATTGTCTCTCTTTTCTATTCAAACAAGAACGCACACATCTTAAGAGTAAGTAACCGTTTGCAGGTCCACATAGTCCAAATCTATTCTTAGAAGAGAAATGCTTCTTGAAAACATACAGGTGGCAGTGCCAGGATTCAAATCCAGAAACATCTGATGAAAGAGCTCCTGTTTTTAATCATAAAAACTGCTGCTAAAGCTGTATGTGTGCCTCCATTTTATTTAAATAGGACATAAGCTTATCATTTTAGGTGATTTTTAAATATATCATTGTGTTGTACACAATGATACATAGTTAGCTTGGTCATTCTCCTATCTGGAATATTTGAGATGTGCCCTACTTATCACCAATATAAATAGTATAGAAATTTGTTTTACTTTAAGTTACTTCCTTAAGGTATGTGCCTCCAGCTGAATCATTGAACCCAAAGGTGTGAGAAGTTTTATAGTTCTCATTTTTCAGGACCAGATTGTTTACCAGAAAGCCTGAGCCAATTAGCACTGCTACCATCAGTATCTAAAGTGAAATGAATTGCTTACTTCCCAGTCTGCCAGCACTGGCTTTTCAAATTTGATTTATGATTGCTAGTTTAATAGCTGTATCACCATACTGTGAAGTTATTTGCTTTGGTTTTCTTTCTAGATTCTTGTTGAGTCCATGAATTTTTCTGCATAAAAATATGCTGTTTGTATTTTGTTTTTGTTTTATAATTATGGTTCTTCTTTAGAAAGACTACACATAAGGAGAATATATGCAATCATAATTTTCATGCAACTATTTATGAAATAAGCAATATAAAAAAATGTATTTATTCATAACAGAAATTGACCAAAAATATTAAAATGATTTGTTAGGACAATCTCTAAAAACCGCTTTATGTGAAACAACTTTTGTTTAAAACTCAAGGGAATTTCCTCCTGACAACAGTGCTTAGTACAACCAAGTCAAGAAATCTAGCAGTACAGCCAGCACTTCATTCAGTCCCTTCCTCTGCCAACATTTATTGAGCACTTACTGCGTGCTAGACACTGTGCTAGACTTTGCAGACATAAGCATTGAAGGCTGCCAAGCGCGGGAGTGCTCCATGAAGACTGCTCTGGCAGCAGCCTGTGAGATGGGTTGGAGTGAGAGGAGCTGCATCTGAGAATGGTTAGACCAATATACTAAATCAAGTCAGGTAAATTGATTGGGGGCCCACATCAGTGTCAGGAGAAAAGGAGAGAGGAGGGACTGAATACAGGAGAATTCTAGGAGGTAGAATTGCTATGCTTGACAGCCATCTTTATGTGAGGAATGGGGTGGAGGCGGGGGGAGAGTTTCAGATGAACTGAGGATCCTTTTTATATACAAATCAAAATTCCAGCCCGTACTATATTTATATATTTTTTATGTAGGTATATGAAGTGGCCTGAAAGGCAGTAGGGTCTTATGAGTCATGGTAGGGTATTTGGAAACTCAGTTCAGTCACATCCAGGAAACAAACCCAACTGTTTAAATATGAATGAGGGAACAGAAGAGGAAATTATCTATGCTTTAGGGCTGAGTTCCTCTGAGACCATTAAGTGAACTCTTAAGCTTGAGTTTTACAGAGATCCATAGGCTCCAAGGAAAGAAGTTAGAACTAATGAGTGGAAACTACAGGAAGCTCAGCATGAGGTAGGTCTGTGACAGAATGGGATGTCCCCAAGTGAGGTGAGTTTCCTGTGAATGACAGTGTTTAGGCCAGAGGTTGAATAGCCACTTGCTGGGGAGTTCTTGGCAGGTCTGGCTGTAAGCATTAGCACAGGTGGCTAGACCTGATTATCTTAAATATCCTTTCAACCCTGAAATCAAAATGGATTTGACAACCATAAAGAAGTAACATTTCAACTCTTTTTTTTTCTTTATTAGAGAAGTTGTAGGTTTACTGAACAGTCATGCATAAATACAGGATTCCCATCTGTCACCCTATTATTAACACCTTGCATTGGTGTGGAACATTTGTTACAATTACAATTAGTTAGCACATTTTATAATTATTCTATTAACTATAGTCCATGGTTTAATTTAGGGTCCACTGTTTGTATAGTGTAGTTCCATGGATTTTTTTTAAAATTTTTACTGTTACCATATATACAATCTAAGATTTCCCATTTTAATCACATTCAGATGTATATTTCAGTGCTATTACTTATGTTCACAATGTTGTGCTACTATCACCACCATCCTTGACCAAAACATTTCCATCATTCCACACAGGAGCCCTGTACATTTTAAACCTTAACTTCCCATTCGCTTTACCCACCCTATCCCCTGGTAATCTATATTCTTGAGTCTGACTTCATGAGTTTGCTTATTCTAATTATTTCAAATTGGTGAGATCATACAATATTTGTCCTTCTGTGTCTCGCTTATTTCACTCAACATATTTTCAAGGTTCATCCATGTTGTCACTTTATCAGGACTTCATTCTTTTTTATGGCTAACTAATATTGCATTGTATATACCACATTTTATTCATTCATTGGTTGATGGACACTTGGCTTGCTTCCATCTTTTGGCAATTGTGAATAATGCCAGTATGAACATCAGTGTGTAAATATCTGCTCAAGTCCCTACTTTCGATTCTTTTGGGTATAGTGGGATAACCAGGTTATAGCCATATCTATTCTTGACCTTACATTTTTCTTAGAATTTCTTTGAGACCTCTGTAGTCAAATACTTCTACATACTTCTATCTAGGCAAGGTTGTTTAATGTACTGTGTAAGAACACAAGCTTTTCTGGGACATCTTGTTATGACAGAAAGCAAAACAGTCCTTAAAGACTAACTGAAGTAAGTCCCAACTCAAAGGGGCTGCTACTGGCTAAATTTGGGATATTCTGAGCATCAAAAGAATAATGACTGCAAGTGATTGTGTAACACAATAAATAAAAATTATGGATCCACAGTGATGCTTCTGAAAAGGGGGGAGGGAGAGAAGAAAAATTCAAATGCCATCATTTAAAAATGTGGCTATTTTTACCAATTCTTTACTCTGAAAATTAATCACCAAAGAGAAAGAACTTAGCTTTTACCCTTCCTTGTACAAAGGGACTGTAGTTCTTCCCCAGTTGACGAGGAAAAGCTTTTCTTTACAGGAGAATGCCAGCTGATATATGCAGAAGGATTGATAGAACAGAAAATCACCAGTGAAATTACTGAATCTGGCAAAGATTATCAAAGGATGCTGCGATTATTTAGTGAAATATTTTTGGAGAACAGGAGATTGGCATTTGCATGATGCCAAAATATTACTTCCATTACCCTTTAAATTATTTGCTAATAGCAAAAGGAGAAATGTGTCTTTACATTGCTCGGGCAATCACCACTGTAACCAGTAGTCAAACTTAACATCACTTATAGGTGGAGCAACCTGACATGATGTGACTTTTGATGTGAGGCAAAACAAAGTACACAGCATCAACTCTGAAGTATTTTTTTTTTTTAACATTTTCATTACCACACACACAAAAATAATAAGGATAAAAATTGAAGTGAAAAAGAACAATTAAAGTAAAAAAGAACACTGGGTGCCGTTTTTTTTTTTTTGCCCCCATTTTTCTACTCATCCATCCATACACTGGACAAAGGGGAGTGTGGTCCATATGGCTTTCCCAATCACATTGTCACCCCTCATAAGCAACATTTTTATACAGTTGTCTTCAAGATTCATGGGTTCTGGGTTGTAGTTTGATAGTTTCAGGTATTTACTGCTAGCTATTCCAATTCATTAGAACCTAAAGAGGGCTGTCTATATTGTGCTTAAGAGTGCCCATCAGAGTGACCTCTCAGCTCATTTTGGAATCTCTCAGCTACTGAAACTTACTTCATTTCCTTTCACATTCCCCTTTCGGTCAGGAAGATGTTCTCCATCCCACGATTCTAGATTCTGAAGTATTCTTACCCAAAATGTTTAACCTTAATTAAACCTTTAGATCTGACTTCTAATTTATAGGAAATGGACGAGCAGAGGAACAAGTTAAATGACACCATGAGAAAACAGTAAGACAAATCCAGAATGTAGAACATTTTATAGAACAGCTGGTCTGGTTCTCTGCAAAAAGTCAATGTAATTAAAAAGAAAAAGTGAGGAGACTGTTCTTTTGAATGGCATGAGTGGAACTTGTTTGGATTCTGGTTGGGAAAAAGCAGCCAAAAAGGATATTTTTAGGACAACAGAGAAATTTGAAGATATATTAGATATTAGATGATATTAGGAAATTATTTATTTCTTGGATGTGGTCACAGTATTGTGGTATGTAGGAGAATGTCCTTATTTTTAGGAGCTGCATGTGGAAGTGTTTTGGGGAGAAGTATCATGATGTGTACAACTTTTCAGTAGTTCAGCAAAAATAAATTCATATATATACATGCAGAGATACAGAAAATATGGCAAGATGTTAATCATTTAATGTGATTGACAGGTATATGGCTGATAATTGTATTATTTTCCAGCTTTTATGCATGTTTGAAAAATTTTATAATGAAAAATTGGAGGCAAATGGAAGACAGACTCTGAAGTTGTCTTGATTCCAATTCTAACACTTGTTAGCTCTGTGACCCTGGAAAGTGACTACTTAACTTCTCTCTGCCTATTTCCGCATTTATAAAATGGGGATCTATAATAGTACCCTCTGCAAAGGGTTAATACATGTCAAGTATTTAGAATAGGGTCAATAGTAAGAGGTTGGTAGATATTAGGTATGGTTATTTGTATTCAAATGTTCATAGAAAGCGTATGTTCACCAGTCTGAAGGAATGTGGGGTGTTTAGGGGAAAAGAAAATATTTCATTTACAGTCAAAGGAACTGTAAGAGATAATTTGTACTTCTTCCTTTGAAACTACAAACCTGGCTCCCTTCTATAGGTGGAATTTGCAGGGGATGCAAAAGACAGATGGACAAGCCAATGAGCAGGTTTGTTTGATTCATGGCAGAGGCAATGTTATTTTTTCCTTGCTCACCAGAGACACAATAAGGCTTTAGGATCAACGGCAGGGATGCTGTATCCAGCTCCCTGCTGAGTCATGGATGACAATGGTAGTTTGAGTCCATCTGGTTTTTCCACCTGACAACTTTACTCTTCCTCTGACCTTGGCTTAGCTAGTTTCCACATTTGAGAGAAGCTTAAAATGTTGGGATCTCATAGCAGGTAGAATAAAATAGAGAGCTCTAAAGTACATACCCTCAGGCCACAATGAAGGAGACACCTAGTGCATGTGACCTAGAGGCTGAAGCTATGAGGCTGACAAGAGGGAGACAATAGGGGAGGCTTGCTGAGAAGCTCATGGTGTAGCCAGGGAAGGTTCTCCTCTTTTTTCTTTTTTTTTTAATACAATTTTATTGAGCTATATTCACATACCCTACAGTCATCCACAGTCTACAATCAACAGTTTGCAGTATCATAATGTAGTTGTGTATTCCATCACCAGAATCAACTTTTGAACATTTTTCTTACTCCAAAATAAATAAATAAATAAAATAAAAATTAAAAAGAACACCCAAAACATTCCACCACCACCCCCATCCCACCCTATTTTTCATTTAGTTTTTGTCCCCATTTTTCTATTCATCTGTCCATACACTGGACAAATGGAGTGTGAGCCACGAGGTTTTCACAGTCACACAGTCACACCATGTAAGCTGCATAGTTATGCAGTCATCTTCAACAATCAAGGCTACTGGGTTGTAGTTCAACAGTTTCAGGTATTTTCTTGTAGCTTTTCCAATACACTAAAAACAAAAAAAGGGATATCTGTATAGCGCGTAAGAATACTCTCCAGAGTGACCTCTCGACTCCATTTGAAATCTCTCAGCCATTGAAACTTTATTTTGTTTTGTTTCATTTCACTTTCCCTTTGGTCAAGAAAATTTTCTCAATCCTATGATGCCAGGTCCAGGCTCATCCCTGGGAGTCATGTCCCACATTGCCAGGGAGATTTACAACCCTAGGAGTCATGTCCCACGTAGGGGGGAGGACAGTGAGTTTACCTGCCAAGTGGGCTTAGAGAGAGGGCCACATTTGAGCATCAAAGAGGTTCTCTGGTAGGGGAGACTCTTAGGCACAATTATAAGTAAGCTCAGCCTCTCCTTTGCAGCAACAGATTTCACAAGGGCACACCCCAGGATCGAGGACTCATCCTACCAAAGTGTCAGTCCTCAACGTTTGGGAGAACATCAGTAACAACCCAGGTGGGGAAATACATTTCCGCATTCTTCCTCAGTTTCCCAGGGGGGCCCTGAAAATGTATCCTCATTCTCTGCCCAAATTACTTTGGGGTGTATCAGAATTTCACACTAACCTGTACAAACTACCATATCTCACTTCCTATTCAAAGTTCCATGTAATTATGGTGTTTGAATAGACTGACTGTACAAGTTAAATTATTTAGTATGCTGCAGAAAATACAGATCCTGCACCAAATAAACATCTCTTCCCTTGGTCTCACACAGAAGCTGAAGTTTTGAAACACAGTCAATATCATCCTTTACCCTTTGGTCTGATTTGGCTTAGTCCTAACCAGATCCGCTTCATTCATATCTTTAATTGAGGTCCGAACTTTTTTCAGCTTTTTTAACAGATGCTGTATGAGGTAATACTGACATTCATAGCTGCCAAGCTATGTCACACAGATACCCACAGTTCCAGAGACCAACCAGGTTATACACAAAAAGCTCAGCATCTCAGAATTTAGAGATAACCATTACAACTCAGAATAGGTGTGACTGCTTTAAGAGCTTACAATCTAGGGAGCATTACAATAAGCCTTCCCCTGATAACCTGTGCTCTAAGATTCATTCGGAGTTTACATGTTATAGTTAGTCCATATTAGTGAGGCATTATAATGTTTGTATTTTCGTTTCTGGTATACTTCACTCAAAATGCTGTCCTCAAGATCTATTCACCTAGTTGTGTGTCTCACAGCTTCATTCCTTCTTTCAGCTGTGCAATATTCTATTGTATGAATACACCACAGTTCACCCTTCTGTTCATCAGTCGATGTACCCTTGGCCACTTCCATCCATTGCAAATTGTGAATACTGCCGCCATAAACACCAGTGTGCAAATGTCCATTCCTGGTCCTGATCTCAGATCATTTCCAAGTAAATACCCCATAATGAGGTTGCAGGACTTTATGGCACCCACATACTGAGCTTCTTGTGGAACCACCACACTGTCCTCCAGATAGGCTACTCCATTCTATTTCCCCACCAATAGTAAATAGGTACATTCCTCTCTCCATGTTTTCTCCAGCACTTGTATCCCTCTTTTTATATTTTCCCCTGCAATTTTATAGAGATATATACAGTCATCCACAGTGTACAGTCAGTTGTTCACAGTATCATCATATAGTTGTACATTCATCATCACAATCAGCACTTGAACATATTCATTACTTCAGAAAAATTTTTTAAAGAATAATAAAAAAGATAAAAAAATTAAAATACCATACAGTAAAATATAATAATAAAGTCAGGCAACAATACCACTACCAAGAATCCCATACCCCTCCTTTATATCCACCTCTCATAGACATTCAGCTTTGGTATATTGCCTTTGTTACATTTAATGGAAGCATATTACAATGTTACAGTTAACCGTAGACTCCAGTTTGCTTTGATTATATTTTTCCCCAATACCATGCCTTTTTCAGCACTTTGCAAGATTGACATTCATTTGTTCTCCCACATGTAACAAGATTTTTATATTTGAACATTTAGTCACCATCATTGACCACTCTCAGTTTCATTAAGTTATACAGTCCTCGTTTTACTGTCTATCTTTCCTTCTGGTGTCATATTTGCCCCTAGCTCTCCTCTTTCAGCTTTACTCACAGACATCTTTGTTCAGTGTACTAAAACATTGTGCTACCATCACACAGTATTATGCTATCCATTTCTGGATATATACATTCAATCCTGTTGAACATGTTATACTCCTTCAGCATCAAATGCCCAATGTCTACCTTCTTTCTATCTGCTGATAACCTGTGTTCTCAGCTTTTGACTCTCAAAGTTTGCTCATTAATGTTAGTTCATATTAGTGACATCATATAGTATTTGTCCTTTTGTTTCTGGCAAACTTCGCTCAACATAACGTCCTCAAGATTCATCCACATTATTATAAGTTCCGTGACTTTGTTCTGTCTTACAGTTGCATAATCGTATGTATATACCACAGTTTGTTTATCCACTCGTCCATTGATGGACATTTGGGCTGTTTCCATCTCTTGGTAATCACGAATAATGCTGCTATAAAAATGGTTTACAAATGCCTGTTCATGCCTTAACTTTCAGTTCCTCTGAGTATATAGCTAGTAATGGAATAGCTGGGTCATATGGCAAATCTATATTTAGCTTCCTGAGGGGCCACCACACTGCCTTCCAGAGTAGCTGCACCATTCTACATTCCCACCGACAGTGAATAAGTGTGCCTCTTTCTCCACATCCTCTCCAGCACTTGTAATTTTCTGTTTTATTGATAATGGCCATTCTAGTGGGTGTGAGATGATATCTCATTGTGGTTTTGATTTGCATTTCCTAATAGCCAGTGAAGTTGAGCATCTTTTCATATGTTTTTGAGCTATTTGTATTTCCTCTTCAGAAAAGTATCTATCCATGTCTTTTGCCCATTTTTTAATTGGTTTGTTTGTCTTTCTGTTGTTGGGTTGTAGAATCTCTTTATATATTCTGGATATTAAACCCTTCTCTGATATGTGGTTTCCAAATATTGTCTCCCATTGTGTAGGCTGCCTTTTTACTTTTCTGACAGTTCTTCGATGTACAAAAGTGTTTAATTTTGAGAAGATCCCAATTATCTATTTTTTCTTTCATTGCTTGCACTTTGGTTATAAGGTCTAGGAAACCACCTGCTATCACAAGATTTTTAAGATATTTTCCTACATTTTCTTCTAAAAGTCTTAAGGTCTTAGCCCTAATGTTTAGGTCTTTGATCCATTTCAAGTTAATTTTTGTATAAGGTGTGAGGAGTCCTCTTTCATTCTTTGGATATGGATATCCAGTTCTCCACCATTTATTGAAGAGGCTATTCTTAGTTGCTTTGGCTTGGCTGCCTTATCAAAGATCAATTGTCTGTAGATGAGAGTGTCTATTTCTGAACACTCAATTCATTTCTATTGGTTGGTATGTCTATCTTTATGCCAGTACCATGCTGTTTTGACCACTGTAGCTTCAAAGTCAGGTTCTCCTCTGTCCTTTTGTTTGGGATCCTTGGACAGTTTGAGGTCCTTATTTTCTTTGAAAGAAAATGACAGGAACCAGGGGAAAAATGCCTTGTGAATGCTCTTATGGTTTTTACTTTGATTCAGTCTGCCTTTCTCTTACACTTGTACTGAAACGGTAATGATTTCTATACATTCTGGAACCTGGGGCAGGTCACTTGATACTAGCTTAAGCAGCCGAACCCAGTCATGTCTTTCTTGATAACTGGGCCCTCCTGGAGGCCTTATTCAGAATTGTCACACCTTACTCTCTTTCCTTGGCAGCCTTCTGTTGTTGCTTCTTCCAGGATAGAGCCTGAAAATGAGCATGATGGTTTGATCAAGCATTTGCAATAAACTTTACCACCACTTTTGCTGCCTTTAATGTATCTGTCATACAAATCTATCTTTTGGGTCTCTTCCCAAGATTTTAAGATTTTATCCTTAAAAACTTCTCTTGGATCCCAATTCTTTTCAAGAGTTTATTTTAACTGATATTTTCGCTTTCATGCCATGTCTTAGAATGAAAATTATTTCTGCATAGAAAATACTTTTCTGCCTAGTGCTTTAGAGAATATATGGGGGTAGGGTGGAGGCTAAGTGTATAATTTGGCTTTTCCTAAGGCAGTCTGAGTGTTCTCTTCTCTACATATTTTTGTATGCTAGTAATGTTGTGACTTCTGAAGATATCACAACTGCTGGTTACAGTTTTCAGGTTGAGGGTGCAAATAACCCATGGACCAAATCTGGCCCACAGATATATTTTATTTTATTTGGTGTTTAAATTTTTTTAATTAATTGTCAACATTTTAAATTTCAAGTTAAAATTTTCTATTTCTGGCTTCTTCTGAAAAATGGGAAGATTTTCCCCTTAGAGTATATGCTCTTCAATTTACCATAGTTCCTATCTCTGTGCTTCATCTCTGTCACATTTCACTCATTTGTTTACTGCCTGGCCCCTATAGCTATTTAAATCTCTCTCTCTCTCTTTCTCTGTCTGTGTGTGTGTGTGTGTGTGTGTGTCCACTGAAAAGGTCTAGATACAAGAACCAACCCAATATCGATGAGCATCCATAGCATTCACATTATGATCTTGAAATACTATTTACCCATTTAAAAAAAAACGGAATATCTTAAAGAAATGGCTGATTCCAGGTTTAGGTCAAGAAGAGTACAGGATGATGTTGGAACATCATGATACTAGAGAACAAAGAAGCTATCCCAGACTACTGGGGTCATCTCAAAAGGACTCAGGATCTAGCTTGAAGAGGTTCCCACTGACCAAATATGAACAATTTGAGCTTCGGTAGGATAAAACTTGCAATGGACTGAAACCCATAATTATGTTTAAATTCAGGCATTTATAAAGATATTTAAAAGAAAACTTAATTGGCCAAATTCATTATTTTGAAAACTAGAAAAATAAAAGGAAAAAAATAAGCATTCATCCTGCTTTGCCTGACCAGTGAGTAACCAAATAGTAGGTGAAGGGAGGCATCTGTTTATAAAATTATTCCAGCTTACAAATGAATGCAAAATGGTAGAATATTAGCATTTTGCAATCCCAGTGGTTCTAGGCATTGAACATCAATGGCTACTAACATTAGAAACAAGCAAACATCAGATGCTATATGCCTCCTGATGAAAGAACACATCACCACCAAAGTCTTGCCAAAGAGATAAAACCTGAGATTGATCATGCCTCTAGATCCAGCTGCCGATTTGTGAGAAATACTGAAGACAAAGCACATAATTAGCAAAAGCCAGATGCTTGGAAGTTCTGTAGGTTCAATGCCTTGGGTTCTTCAACAGATGAATTACAAGGAGAAAGAAAGAGAAGGAGGGGGAACCTGCAAGTTAAAAGAGAATTAAAAATCGTGTCAAGTTATTTAAAAATGGGCAAAACTAAACTATAGTGTGTAGGGATGCCCATAAGTGTGAGAGTCATAAAGAAATGCAAGAGGGGATTACCATAAAAAGCCAGGATAGTAGATGATTGACAGGGCACATGGAGAGATTTGTGGGGCAGCTGGAAAGTTCTTTATCTTGTTCTGGGTTGTGGTTACAAGGATACTCACCTTGTAATCATTAACTAGGCCACAGTTTTGTTTTATGTGGTTTTATGTATTTGCGTTTTATTTTACAATAAAAAAGATTAAAAATGTTATCAGAATGTTAAGGTCACCATTCTTCCAAGCCTTCTACTTACATACTTTTTAAAAATTGTGGTAACATAATATATGTTATATATTATGTTATATAATATAAACACATACACACATATATAACATAAAATTTGGCATTTTAATCATTTTAAGTAGACAATTCAGTGGCATTAATTACATTTACAATGTTGTGCTACCATTGCCACCCTCCTTTCTAAAACTTTTTCATCACCCAAAATAGAAACTCTTTACCTATTAAGCAGTAACTCCCCATTCTCCCTTCCCCCAACCCCTGGTAAACTCTAAGCTAGTTTCTTTCTCTAGGAATTTGCTTATTCTAGATATTTCATATAAGTGCAATCATATTGTATTTGTTGTTTTGTGTCTGGCTTATTTCACTTAGCATAAGGTTTTCAAGGTTCATCCAAGTTGTTGAATATTTTTTAAATTTCTGGTAGCAAATTTTGGTCAGGTTAAAGACATTCTCCTCTACCTTGAGTTTCCAATTTTTTTTTTTTAACAATTTTATTGAAGATTAATTTCACCCATTTTTTTCTTTTAATTAAATTCAATTTTATTGAGATACATTCAGATACCATACAATCATCTGTGGTGTACAATCAGCTGTTCACAGTACCATCATATAGTTATGCCTTCATCACCCCAATCTATTTTTGACCCCTTTCCTTATACCAGAAAGAATCAGAATTTCACCCATTTTAAGTGTACACTTCAACTTTTAGAAAATTTACTAAGTTGTGCAACCAAATCAGTCCCTGAATTTTTACATAAGTAGTTGTTGAATTTCTTTACTTTTCTGCATATATGAAGATAATAATATGATTTGTCTTTAAGCTGTTTGTGACACATATATTAATAGCTTTTCTTATATTAAACTAACTTGAATTCTTAGAATAAACCCAACTTTGTCATGTTCTTGTTCATGCATTGCTGAATATTAGGTAATATTTCATTTGGCGTTTTTACATTTGTTTTGGTCAGTGATTTTGGTATCAAGCTTATAGTTTCTGCTCTGAAAGAGTTAATGTAAGTTTAGAATCATCTGCTTCTTGAATGTTGGTAGAACTTGCCTGTAAAACTGGCAGGGTCTGCTCTTTTCTTTGTGGGAAGATTTCTTATTACTGATTCAATTTATTTAATATTTATAGGAACAATCGTATTTTCTAGATTTTCTATTTCTTCTTGAATTCATTTTTTCTCCAATTTTTTTATTTTGAAAAATTTCAAACTTTCAGAAAAGTTGAGAGAGTAGTACAATAAATACCTTTTACTTAGGTACCCCAGTAAACATTTTGCTACTTTTACCATATGCCTATATATGTTTAAATAATACATAGTATTTTTTGTGTAATTTTAGTATATTAAATAAATGGTATGATTTGTTTGGTCAGTTTCTATTTTAACTAACCTTAAACTTTTGAGATCTAGCCATGTTGACATACATAAATAAAGCTCAATTATTTAATCTGCTGAATAGTGTACCATTACATGATTATGCCACAATTTATTTATTTGTTCCTCTATTGAAGGACTTTTTTTTAATATATTCCAAACAATGGTGCCTTAATATCCTTTCATTTGTGTCTTGTAGAAATGACAAATCTACCTTTTCTAGGATACATATCTAGAAATGGTATTACTAGGTCTGAGGTCAGAGGATATGCACACTTAACCTCTTTTTTAACACTTGCATCCTTGTCACTTAATACATTATTTGAGTTAATGTAGAGATCAAGATCCCAACAAATTTATAAACTTTTGCATTATGGCGTGGTTTTTCAGAAGGGCTCTTGACGGTTAACATGATATGGCTCTCTGTCCTTGATGTCCCTAACTGAACGTACCACTTTGCCTTCTCTCACAGCGGCAGTACATACCTGTGAAAATGAAGAGCAAAGCTTTCTGGATCTTCTCTTGGGAATATGCCATGATGTATGTGGGAAGTCTAGTGGTAATCGTTTGCCTCTCATTCTTCCTTCTCAGTTCCTGGGATTTCATCCCTGCAGTCTATGGCTTCATGTAAGTAATAACTTCATTAGAAAACTCTGGAAATTAATTTGCTTTTCACAGCTACAGCTGGATTCAGAGGGCGTGAGACCACAGGGAGCATCTTAGAGCAGTGGTTCTCAAAATTTACTGTGTGTCTGTCAGTCACCTGTAGGGTTTGTTAAAACACTCTGCGGACCCCCTTCCCCTTAGGTTCTGATATTGTAGGTCTAGAGTAGGGACCAAGAATTTGCATTTCTAACAAGTTTTGAGGTGAAGCTGATGCTGTTGGACTAGGGACCACATTTTGATAAACACTGAGCTGGAGCACACCTTCGATCTACTGGGATTACAGAGCACTCTCTAGGAGTATTTAAAGCAACTACCAGCTCCGGGAGGTTTCTTGTTTAGTCCCAAACAGAACTGGATATGTTCCTCTACTGCAAGAGAGACTCTGACAGTTTTAAAATAAAGCCACCTCTTATGTGTCAAGCCTTTAGAGAAAATTCCAATGGGCTTGCAGTATTGCAGGCTTGCCTGAGTATATGTTCATGAATTTTGAAAACATTTCTAAATACTCTCTGTGTGCCAGGCTCTGTGTGAGATGCCGATGGGGTGGTCCCTGCCTAAACCTTGAGGCTCACAGCCCAGTGGGTGATAAATACTTAAACCCATTCAGGTGATGGATGATAGATAGGGAGGGAAAGAAATAGCGATGTGATAGCATGTTAAAGTTGGTGGATTGAGCTGTCAGGGGAGGGGGGTCAGGGTATGATGGAATTCTGTGTATGGGGTTAGTATTGTTTTTGCAACTTTCCTATAACTTTGAATTTATTTCAAAAAAAAAAAAAAAAACCGTTCAGGGCAGGGAAAGGGATCTGGGATTGTGGACTGTTTATTTGTGTTAAATACTAGCTGAGCATTAATAGCAACTTAGTATCTTTCAGTTCTTCATACTCTGCCTTGGATAGGAATTTGTAATGGCTGGCTAAAAGTTTTTTCCTGGTTTTCTGCTGGGCCAGAGATCAGTGTTCTTTACCTCATTGCACAGAACAAGAAATGTGATTACAGCAAGAGGTAAAGACTTACCCGGATTGGAGGCCATGGTCAGTGAAGTCTGACCCTGAGCTGTTGCCTGTCTCTGCCTTCTCATGGCCCATTTGTTGCTCTTTTAAAATTGTGAGTTGAAATCAGTTTGAACTCCCTATGTTTTTAAATAAAAAATATAATGTAAACTTTTAGAAGAGCCAGAATTGTAGCCATTCTTTCTCTGATTTAACCAGACAAAAGTTTTTTCCAGTTAAGCCCTAATTTCTCAAATGAGATCTGGATCCCTGGAGATCCTAGCCAGAACTTGCTGAAGGCATCCCAATCCCCTAGAAGTTTCTACAGTTTCTAGCACTCAGTCTTCTGTCTCCTGCCATAGGGTTATATGGCAAGAAAGGTGAGGAGCGGAATCTTTGAACTTGTTCATCCAGGCAAGACTTTGGAATGACCAAAGTAAATATTGTTTATTTAAAACCCATTCCTCCTTTGTTACAGTACGAGTCTCTCCTGGTTTTAAACATTTATGTCTTGGGCAGTAAAAGAGGGGTTGTTTCCTTGGTTTCTAGAATGAATTGCTGCCTCATTTCAGATCTTTGATGCATGCCAGAGTTTGGCTCAGGCTAATGCTTTTTACAGGGTTATCATCCTCTTTGTCTCTGCCCCTTGTTCTTGTTAATTGCCTATGTCCAGGGTGCCCGAAGAGTCCCTCACATCCTGGTCTCTGTAGGGACAAAGTTGTCTTTGGCTGTCTAGCATTGGCCAAAGTGTTCAGGAGAAAATAAGATCAAAGCAGACCATTTATAACTTTACTCTCTTTTTCTCTCTCCCTTTGTTTTCTTAATTCCAGACTTTCTGTTCCAGATCTCACTCCAAATATTGGGCTTTTCTGGTACTTCTTTGCAGAGATGTTTGAGCACTTCAGCCTCTTCTTCGTCTGTGTGTTTCAGATCAACGTCTTTTTCTACACCATCCCCCTAGCCATAAAGCTAAAGTAAGTGATGGGACCTGCTGCTTCTTTGTCCACAGAGCAATCTGAGGACCCCCTACCCCCTTGTGGCCTTACACATGCCCTTCATCCTGGGAACGTCTGCTCTCAGATTTATGCCATCTTTGCCCAAGGAACCTAGCCCTTAATCACCTCAGTTGCAAATGGCCATAGCAGGATAGAGTCATACAGTGCAGCTGTGGGGAGGGTGCTTTGTTGTGCAGCCATTTTCCTTGGCCTTGCTTTGAGGTGCCTGCGCCTACATTGCTGCTGACACTCAAAGAATGATTTGGGTCAGTTTGGTCAGGTTGGCCATTGTGGACAAGAGCAGGGGTTGGGGAATGTCTTAGGAAAAAGTAGATCTGGTTGGGTGTTGTCCACAGCCCACTGACAGTTTGTGCAAGGGAACTCAGGATGCTTTAGTTGAGATGCTGGTCACCTGCAGCTCTATTTAATCTTCTGATCAATTTCTCTCAAAGGGGTTTGCTTGTGGCTCTCACTTCTGCTATGTGAGAGAGCTAACATATTGAGCACTGCTCCATCCCAGGCACCTTTCCAGGCTCCCTGAAAACATAATCATACCTAACCCTGCCAGCAATTCTTGGAGGTAGGCATTATGTTATTATCAGCATCCCCACTGTATAATTGAGGAAACTGATGCTCAGAAAGGTGAAATGCTTTTCCTAGTGTCACACAGCTAGTAAGCAGTGGAGCTGGGATTCAAACCCAGGTTTTTCTAGCTTCAGAATTTATGCTCATTCCCTGTACCATGCCAAGCTCCATCAGCTTGTAGTAGCCCTGGAAATGGTTCTGTTATCCTAACTTCAGAGAAGGGAAAACAGGCGCAGACAGGCTCTGACATTCCTGGATGGGCCAAGGAACCCGGAAGAGAGTGAATTTAGATTTCAAGAGCTTTTGTTCTCTGCTCTAACCTTCTTGCCATTCTCCATGGCCAGTGCATCAGTGCACGTGGTTTGCACTCTGGAAAAGCTCTGAGCTGATGCCTCCTTCCCATGGCACAGCTGTGGCCTGGCATCTGACAGAAACCATCCTTCCTTAGCCTGGCAGGCTCAAGAACTCAGACAGCCTTGCCCAGCCAAGGTTGCCAGCTGTCTGTGGTCCATCTTCCCTACCCTTGTTTTGGCCAGACATAGCCACTAGGCTTAGAAGCAAGTTGCCCAGAGTATCCTCACTCTCTGTGCAGTTCCCCAGTAGCTTCTGTTGTCTGCGTGTGATAGTACCTGGGTAGATAATAATCCCACCATCCTGTGACACCCCCTACCCCCACCCCGGACCAGGGCATCATAGTTGAAGGGCAGAGGATATGAAGAAATCTGATCTCCCCCACTGGTGCCCTCCTCTGCCTGGATATAAAGCTGCAATGAAACTCTCCAGCTCTTCTGTAGTTTTTGTTTCCAGCACCAGCTTTGTAAGAATAGGGCCCTTCAGGCCACCACTCTCCCCATAATGTGTTGCAAGAGTTTCTAGTCTCAGTGTTTTTTTGTCACTGCATTTTCAATGGCCTTTCCTTAGAAATGATGCACCTGTTACCAACTACCTAAAAATCCCAAAGCCAGTAATTTGGACTATCTTTAGGAAGATGTTGAAAATGTTTACTGAGCTAGCTGTACTCTGCTTAGAAGCTACAGGACTGTGAGAATTTGCCAAGCTGAGTTTCTGAGACATTTGCTGTGTAGCAGTGCTGGAGTGTTTTGGTGTCTACCTCTCAGATTTATACCCATTAAGTCACCTGACCTTTGACCTGCAAGACAAGAATGTCATTAATCTCTGAAGAAAACCCTCATGAGCTGGGCATCCAGGTACTGTGCAGAAGTAGGCCACATGTAGCTGACGAGGGTACTAAATCTGGCCTCTTCCTATTTGCTTCCCTTCTGCACTTGGTCAGATCTTAGGGGAGCACTGGAGATAGAGCTCCCCCGACCCTCCCCTCACCAGTACTGTGAAATATGTTGAGCACTCAGGAGAATAGTATTGTTAGTAGTTAGGAGCTCTGGAAACAAACAACTCCATAGCTTCCTAACTTACTTAGTCAACTCATTTAATGTCTCTGAACCTCAATTTCCTCATCTGTAAACTGTGGGTGATGGTATTGCCTAGACTGAGGGGTAGTTGAGATGTTATAAGGATCACATGAGATGATGCAAGCAAAGGGCCTAGCACAGAACTTACGACAGAATAAGGGTTCTGGAAATGGTAGCCATTATGATCACTTATTAGTATAAGGTCAAAAAAAAAGAAAAAATAAAAAGTTCCAGCTCTTAAGACCTGAAAAGCTGCATGCAGCATTCAGTTCTCTTTCTGGAAAGGAGCACACCATAACCAAGGGTCTGCAGGCCTCACTTACCATATTCTCAGAGTAAAAAGCATCAGCAAGGAGGTATTTCCTGCCTTGGGTCCAGTTGTCAGAGGGGCCTCTGGCAAGGGAGGCTGCCTTATTACTCTGACAAGTGGGTCATTTAAAACCCAATAATGAAGAATGCTGACTTCATTTGTTTTCTTCCTTGGGTGGCTTCCTGGGGGATGGCCTGGAGCTGGTAAGGCAGAGGTCGGGTGGATTGATAGGAAATGTCTCTGTGGGCTGTTTCTGTAGCATTTGCTGGGCCCTCCTGACCAGCTCTGGGCTTTCTTGGGTCCCTGCAGTTTTCTGCTCTGCCACTTGAGCCTGGCCCCTCCGGCCCCTAGCCTTGAGGTAGCAGAGTCAGCCCCTGTCTGAAGTCCCCAGGGGAGTGTTTTTGAGTTTGAGTGATGGGGTCAGGAATCTCTGGGGTGGGCCTGGCCTCTGACTGATCTCTGTCTGTCTGTCTCTTTTCCCTGCTGCGCCGCAGAGAGCACCCCATCTTCTTCATGTTCATCCAGATTGGCATCATCTCCATCTTCAAATCCTACCCAACAGTGGGAGATGTGGCTCTCTACATGGCCTTCTTCCCTGTGTGGAACCATCTCTACAGATGTGAGTACTTCTGCCCCTAACCCTCTGGTGGGAAATTTGTGTCAGCCTGCCCCTGAATGAAACAGCCAGGGGAAACGGCATGAATGGGCCTTTACTGGGCATCTGCTGGAGCTAGCAGCACCAGGAGACAGGCAGTGACATGAGACACAGTATCTGCCCCCTAGGTGCTTATGGATTAGTGATGACAATAAAAATACCATTTATTGAGCACTTAACTGTGTACCTGGGCCTGTTGTTCTACAAGTGTTATATGCATTCGTGTGTTTTATCTTCATACCAGCCTTGAAGGAAAGTATCCCCATTTTGCAGATGAGAAAACTGAGGTAGGGAAAGGTATAGCCATTTGTTCAAAGTCACAGGGCTGATAAGTGGAAGAGCTGGGATTAGAATCCGGGTGTGTGAGCCTCTAGGCCGCCCTGTCCAATAGAACTGTTTATGATGATAGAAGTGTCCCATACATCTGAGCATCTAATAGTGTCGCCACTAGGGTTAGTGCAACTGAGGAACTGAATTTTTAATTTTATTTAATTTTAATTAATTCAAATTTAATTTAATAAGAAACATGTGGCTAGTGGCTACCATATTGGACAATATAACTCTAGCCCTTGGGGTTTGAATCACTCCCCAGTACTGTACCCAAAGGTTAATAGAAGGCAGATGGGCAATACCAACCTTCCTGCCCACTGTAAAGAGCCTTTTAAGCTCTAACCATTCCTTTCTCAGAAGATGGCTTAGCAGTGATCTAGTTGTGCTCCCCTTGGCCAATTCTTAGCCCTCTGTGGTGGCTCCCTTAGGGCACAGATGATGACACATTCGCCTCTGTATTCCCAGCACCCAGAATTAAACCTGACATGTGGTAGGAACTCAGCAAATGTGGGGGTGGAGGTGGATTTTTTTAAAACCTCCATAATAAAAAGGCAGTATCAGTGGCCCAACACTTGATTCTGTAAAATAAAATGGGAAGGGACCTGTTGAACTTTCCTTGCCTACACAGCAAGGTGTCAAGAATGAATGCTGGCAGGGCAGGTTTCAGAGGATGTGAGTCTTTGTTGTTGTTTTGGGGCTGTCTGGGTGTCAACCAGGAAGTGAAACTGACCAGCTGCCAGCAATAAACCTATGTGTAAGAGTGGACCTTTGGGCAAAGGTAAACAGCTGAGTAAACGGGCCAGGCCAGGTCTACTCTTGCAGGTGGTGGCCTGGTGGGGCAGTGACCAGTCCAACCTGACTGGGAGGAGGAAGTGACATCTGCTGCCTGTGACATCCTCATTGCCCAGACAAGAATCACCCAGTCTATCAGTCTCAGAGTCAGTTTGTGGTCCCTCAGTGGAGTGGCCAATGACAAATCCCAAGACCACTGCAGACATGTAGACAACCCTCAGTTTGTGACAGGGCGGCTGTTGAGGATAGTGATCTTCATTTTTCCAAAAGTAAAATGTTATTTTCTTAGCTCATCTGTCCCACACAGGACACTCTTTCCTAGGTTAATATCTTTCATTCCATATTGCTGAATACCATCTGGAGCCAGGTTCACTTGAGTCTGAATCCTGGCTTTCCCATTACTAGCTACATGTCTGTAGGCAGATCATTTAACCTCTCTGAGCCTCAGTGTTTTCATCTGTCAAATGGTGAGAATATTGTTCATGGGTGTTTTAAGTTTCAGAAAGTATATATGTAAATAGCACTGTAGTTACAATGATCAGTAATCAATAATAATTATGCAGAGTATTCTCCTGCATGGTTCTCCTTGGTAGCCAGCAGAGCCATTGGAATAAACATATTTCCAAAACTTGAAAAAAGCCGTTTTATGCCTTTGGAGAAAACTTGGATGACCTAATAGATGCTGTTGCTGGCTGGCTGGGCAAGCAGTGTACAGGTTCAGTGTGTCTGAGACTCCAGCTGAGAGCAGTGGCTGCTACTTTTCACTGCCCAGTTCTTGAGGCAGGGCATACTCCTGGTTGGAGTACCTGTTTGGGGCATGACAACTCTGAGTCATTACACTCATTCAGGAGCGTCTTCAGCTCTGGTCTTTTGGACATATGAGTGGAGACGATGAGAAGCCTTTAGGCCTAAGTTTATATTCAGAATTTTAGTATGGTTAGGAATTCAGTTTAAATAGTTGCCAGTACTAAGACATTCACTTTTTTGTTTTCTTGTGCTGGTCAGTGAAGAGGAAAAGAGGAACAGGGGCCCTTCTCCTAGTGTGGGACCCACACACTGAACTCTCTGGTACTTGGGGCCAGGATGAATCATACAGACACACAGCTGTGCTGTTAGGGAACAGCCTGCTGGCAGAGTGGGTCCCAGCCTGCACTGGTCCAGCTGAGAGACCCACCTACCATAGGGCTGGATTATGTGTGTGTGTGTGGGGGGGGGGGTTGTTTTGTTTTTATTAACTATTATATAGAGATAAAAGAATATCAATAAAAATAAATATAAATTGTAAAGAACAATAATACAATAAATGCCCATGTACTTAGTACCTAATGTAAGAAAGGGAACCCCACCATGACCTTTGAAGTTCCCAAACCCCCTCTGTGCCCCTCCTGTTGGTACTGGACTTTTCAAACAAAATTTTATTTCTGGTTATCTGAAGATCAGAGAGGGAAAGTGACTTGCCTAAAGTCCCACAGTTTGTTGGTAGTAGAACCAGAGATTGGATAAGCCACCCAATGGATGAAGGGGATGTGCGATTCCATCTGGCCTAGCAAGTCTGAAGAAGGGCAAACCCTTTCGTCTTATTAGGCCCTTGTCATCTCTGACATCTCTGACACCCCTGGAGCCTGGAACAAGCTGTCCTATGCCCCAGGTCTCCAGCTTCATCTGCCCTGGCATATAGCGTTAATCCTCTGGCCTGTCAGCCAGCTCCAAGTCCCTGCAAAGGTCACCACAGGACAGGAGCCAGCTAGATGCTTGTGACAGCCCCCGAGCACATGGGAATGTAGCTTTGCTGCTCTTACTGATTGCACCCAGAAGCTGCATGTGAGCCTCTCTCAGTGTCTTCGTACTTGGTCACCTTCCTGTCACCTCATCTGAAATCCACAGTGGCTGGAGGAATGGACAAAATGTCTGTCAGACCAGGAGAGTTTTATTTTAGGAATATTTTGCATCCTTTTTGGAATTTCCAGTGTATCAGAAAGAACCACTGAGGAATATAGATAGTGATGTTGGAGTGCAGGGATGGTGAATGAATTTTTTTTTTCCTTTCTTGAGGTTGTAACATTGTTTAATAATTATCATAGGTCTCGGTGCAAACATCCCTTTTCTCAGATGTGTCATGTGTCATGTGTTGTTCCTGGGAACAGAGGTGGAGGCTTCCCTGGAAGGTTTCAGGAAGGCTTGAGTCAGGGCTCTGACCTCTCATCTTTGAACACCCAGAACTGAATAAATTTCAGATCACTAGATGACCTCAGAAGCCCTCCAGACCAGTGTTCCCAAATTTTGGAATTTCACAGACCACTAAAATTTCAGAAAAATTTGGAAGGGTGACAGAATTGCTAACTTTCTATTTTGCTGAAGACATTAAAACAATCAACCACCAGCCAGTCATTCCTCTTTCATAAAAGAAAGGATTTTTTAACAACAGCAACAAAAAGATACCTATCATTTCACAATAAAGAATGAACCTTAAATTGAAAAATGCAGCCTATGAACCTTGTCCTGGTTATTCTCACTTTGACAGAGCTCAGTAAACTCTCTGTGGTGGACTGGTAAGGGTTTGCAGCCTCATATTTCAACCTTATTATTATAATCCAGCAGCTCTCAACCCTGGCTGCATTTTGGAATCACCTGGGAAGCTTTTTAAAAAATCGTACGGTGCCCCCCCCCGCGCCGCGGCTGCTCGAGGGCTGAGGCAACTTCCCGGGCGCCAGGCGGCTTCTGTTGGGTGAGCGGCTGAGGGACCCGCTGTGCGCGCGGCCACTCGGCGGAGCTCCCTCCCCTGGTCCCTGGCGGTCCGGGAGGAGCCGGGCACCGCCTCGACCCCGCCGGACACGCCCTGGGCCCGACCCGCGCCGCAAGCGGGGGGCTTCATGAGCCCCCTCTCGACTTCCGCCGCGGCCAGGTGGAGCGGGGCTTCGGTCGCGGCTCCAAGCAGCTGGCAACCTATCTTTCCTAAGCAGGTAGTAAGTAATCTTCCAGCTGATGTATCCACGGGCATTTATTATGGTTGGGCCAGTGATGGAAGTGGAGATGTTCATAGGAGGGTGGTGAGCACAAGGTGGAACCCATACTACAAGAATACGGAAAAGTCCATGGAAACTCAAATTCCTCATACCTTCAAAGAGGACTTCCATTGGGAAGTCCTCGATGTGGACATCGTTGGCTACCTCAGACCAGAAAAAGAACTTTGATTCTTTAGAGTCACTTATTTCACCAATTCAAGGTGGAATAGAGGAAGCTAAGAAACGGCCAGAATTATCAGAACATTTGAAACTCAAAGAGGACAATTTCTTCTAGGTTCCTATAAGCAAAATAATGAATAGCCATTGCCAAAAAATATCATCTTATTTATTCATTCACAATTTTCTAGTATTTCACTGCTCATAACTACACAGTCTCACATTGGCTATATTTTAAAAATCAATCATCTTTCTATAGCTGTGAATTAGTTTAAACAGTACAATATAATTACTATGTTTATGCTTCAACTGTTAAATTAAACCTATCATGCCACAGAACTAAAAAATCAAGATTCTTTTTGTATGTAAAATGTTGATTAAAAACTCTTATAAAGCTTCTTAACATGTACCACTATAAACGCCTTAAGTTTCTTTTGATGGAAATAAAACATATATAAGTGTGGGCGAAAGGCATATCACTAGTCTGAGATGAGATGTATGATTCTCATGGCAAAATACTGGTATATATGTACTTGTACAGCATGTACTGCTTAACAGAGAAGGCTTGTAAAAGTAAATGCATTAACCAGAGGTTTGGTAGTTTATTGTAAACCTAAGAGGAAAAATCCAGACTTGGTATTTTTGATAATTGTATGTTGATTT
Organism: Choloepus didactylus; assembly: GCF_015220235.1. Taxonomy (NCBI): domain Eukaryota; kingdom Metazoa; phylum Chordata; class Mammalia; order Pilosa; family Megalonychidae; genus Choloepus; species Choloepus didactylus. The sequence continues at coordinate 38,321,033 of NC_051325.1, read as the reverse complement.
TTTTTGGATTAATATATTTTATTATAGACATGAAAACATGAAATTTCATTTCAGTCATTTCCTTCATGAGGTGAAGTCATTATTGTCTGCTCCATTTCTGTACAGGTAGACATGCCTCAATTCTAAATGGTCTTGACTACCTCCTACCATTTTTTTGTTTGTTTTTTAAGACAAAGAAAAATGAGTGTTTTTAAATTCTGTAGTTCTCATTTTTGTATTGGATAATACTTTTCTCCTTTTTAAGAGGAGATATTTTTGTTCTTCCACCTTTTTCTTGATTCGTGATTGGTTCTTTTTTCCTTTAAATGATTGTCAGTGCTGAGGTTTTTTTGTTTTGTTTTTTCCTTAGAATAGCTTAAAACTGTACACTTGAGATTGAATTTCTTTACTATTCCATCCTTTCACTATATGAGAAGTGATTGTCATGCATATCTGTATTGCACTTTTAGGAAAAAAAAACTTCTTTAGGTTTCTTCAAGATTTAATTGGACATATAGCAGTTCATTTATACATACCAGTTTCTTAACACAAAATGCTTGAGATTCCCCTCCCCTGAAGACATTTAAGAGCCAATTAAACAATGAAAGAGCTTGAAAGTTATGTTTCATGTAATTATGTTCCTGAGAAAATATAAACTCCATAGTTGTGTATGTTTATTGCCAGTCAAAAGAGTGCCTGTAGCTTGGGGGAAAAGCATAAATAATAAAGTTCAATTAAATTAAAAAAAAAAAGTACGGATGCCTGAACCCCACTCCTAAAGACTGACTGAATTGGTCTGAGTGGGGCATGGGCAACTGTAGTTTGTTAAACTCCCCAGGTGATTCCACTGTGCAGCAAGTTTGAGAGCCACTGTTTGCCCTAAAGATTCTGATTTAATTGGGCTTGGTGGGGCCCAGGCAGCTGTATTTTTTAAAGCTCCCAGGTGATTTTATTTTGCAATCAGAGTTAAGAATCATGTCTGTAATCCAGTCTCTGTTTTGGTGCATGAACCCCCTATAGCTAGCATTTCTGTGTCTGCAAGCAGCTGTACAATTGAGGCAAGCAGGGAGAAGGAACTTCGGAATGGTCAGAATCAGAGAGGGGAAGAGAACCGCCATACACTAAGTGTCTGCTGTGAACCAGGCCCAGTGTTAAACTCTATTTAAAAAGATATTCTAATTAATTTATTTTTAAAAAATATGTATTAGTTTTTAAAAAATTCAATAAAGTGTAAAAAAACAAAGTAATAGCATATAATCCTACTGTCAGCCCCTGTTGACTTAAAAGGAAAAAAAAGCACAGTGTGGTAGGCAGAATAATGTGTTCCCCCAAAGATGTCTGCATCCTAATCCCCAGAACCTGTGAATGTGTTAATTTACATAGTGAAAGGGACATTGAAGATGGGCTTAAGTTAAGGGCCTTGTGATGGGGAGAGTAGCCTGGACTATCCAGGTGGGCCTAATGTAATCACAAGCGTCCTTAAAAAGTAGAAGAGCAAGTACAAGAGGGGGTCCGAGTGAGGTGATGTGGGAAAACAGCTCACCCGTGCTAGCTTTGAAGATGAGGGAAGGTCCTCACGAGCCAAAGAAAGCAGGCAGCCTCTAGAAGCTGGAAAAAGCAAGGAAATGGATTATTTCTTAGAGACTTCAGAAGGAACCCAGCCTCACTGATACCTTGATTTTAGCCCCGTGGGACCCATTCCAGGCTTCTGACCTCCAGAACTGTAAGATTTTTTGCATTGTTTAAGCCACTGAGTTTGTAGTAGGTAATTTGTTACAGCAGCAATAGAAAACGAATACACGCAGTGATACATTTGTGCCAGGTTTTTTTGCAGATCTTGTTTAGTCCACGTAACACTCCTATGATAGGTCGTCTTTTCAGCCCCGTTGAAGAGATGAGGAATATGAGGCTCAGAGAAACTTGCTAATAAATGACCGAGTGGGAGATTCTAACCAGAGTCTCTCTGAAGCCAAGTCTAGTGTGGCAGGTCCTCCCTGAGGCCTCAGGAAGGGCTCTCCCTGGTGGAATTTGGCATCCTGGGGGTGGGGGTGGGGATGTTGTCAGAGAGGGAGTCTCAAAAAGACTTTTGAATCATCTAAGGAAGAGTGGGGGACATCTGAAGAGCAAAGCAGAGGACCTAAGACAGGAATTAAGAATGGAAATATGTTCCTAAGACCTGGGACCAACAGTTTCATGCTGGGTTCCTATCCCTGATCCGACATGGCCAGACAGTATTCTGCTCGGGGAGAAGGGAAGAGTTACTTTTGGACACCTGAGGTTGGGGAGTGGAGGGTATTGTCTTGTTTGAAAAGCTCTGTTTGCAGTGCCTGGTGGCATTCGTATCATTGCCAACCGTAGCTGGTCTCAGGCCAGCCAAGCCCACAGTTGGAGGTGTGGGAGGTACAGAATACAAATCTAGGACTTTCCACCAGGTGTGGACATGGAGAGCCACAGACTCAGGGGCTCCTAGCACCCCGTTGTAGCCTCTGAGCTACACAAGCCTCTCCCTGGGCCTCTTTGTCCTGCAGGGCCATCACGGCAAGGAGAGGGTCCTAAAGCTGGTCAACACTGAGCTAACTGACTCTTTCCTTGCAGTCCTGCGAAACATCTTTGTCCTTGCCTGCATCATTATTGTCTGCTCCCTGCTCTTCCCTGTCCTGTGGCACCTCTGGATTTATGCAGGAAGTGCCAACTCGAATTTCTACTATGCCATCACACTGACCTTCAATGTTGGGCAGGTAAGAGTCGAGGGCAGCACAGGGATGGGGTGCTCAGACATTCAATGCAAACCCTGGCTTCTGCATTCTGGGGGTTTGGACAGCAATGAGGGAGAGTTTCTCCCCTCAGGTTACTCACAGTCCAGTAGAGAAGAGAGTGAAGAAAGTGCAGTAACACTAAATTCTCAGAGCAATCCTATAAGATTTTTTGTTGTTGTTGTTAACAAATAGAGAACTGAGGCTCACATAGGTTGTCTCTTGCCCAAGGTCATTGGAAGAGCCAGGAACCAAATTCAGGCAAGTCCCTATTTCTGAGCCCACCCTCTTAACCTTTTTGGAATAGTATCTGGTGTGCATAGCACCTATGGTGAGTGTACCAAGCAAGGGCGGGGAAGGGCAGGGGTGAGGGGCAAGGACAAGGGGAGGAGAGGCTTTCTGGACTTCCAGGACAGCAGGAGCAGAGACAGGGAGGTGAGAGGTAGTAGGTCTGGCTACTGGCTGAAGTCAAGAGCATAGTGGTGAGGCCTGGAGCAGTAAGAGGAGAGGCAGTGGGGGTCAGGGAGCAAGGATCCCAGCAAGGATCCCAGCAAGGGCCTTGGACTTTCCTCTGACATAAGAATCACCAGGAGGAGCTTGTTAAAATGCAGATTCCCTGTGCCCACTCCCAGAGATGTTGAGTCAATAGATGTGGAACATGGGGTCTTTTTTTTTTTTTTTTTTTTAGCACCTGTCTGGCACACACCCCTCCCCCACCCCACTGCAAATTTGAGTGCAGGGCAGTATCCTTTGCTTGTTTGTATCTTCAGCTCCTAGTGCATGGGAGGTGCTCCCTAAATGACTGTTAGTTGGGCAGTGCAGCCCTACTGAGATCACCCCCTTAGATCTCTGAATATGCTTTATCATCTTTGATCTGGCTTAGAGATCTAAATAAGCCAGTTACAGTTCAAGAAAGCCAAAATTATATGGTCACAGTTACAGCCTTCAAACTAATTGGCATTCTCTTGCCATACACTCAGAAATTCTCCAGCTCTTCTCAATGAAATTAATTACCCCAAATTCTCGTTCAATAAATGTATTAAAGGAGTCCTTTTATTTTCCTTAAGTCCTCCTCTCTCTTTTAAAAAGCTTAGATTATCTCCTCTTGATTCTGCTAATACACTTGATGATGAGATGCCTTATCAGCTAGAATATTCATAACCTTTTTTTTATTGTCAAGGGAAGTGTTTTTGTTTTTTCTTTTTTTTCTTTTTAAGAAACACCCCCCAACCTCTAATCTGCTTTCTATCTCTATGAATTTGCTATTTCTAGTCCTCTCTTGTGATATCATACAGAATTGTGTATCTTTAATAAGCTCTCCTAAAAAATCTGTTATAGGTGGTCTAGCAAACCCCATGTGGAGACATCCACCCCCCTCTGAATTTCCTAGTTCATTGTGCTAAGTTCTTTCAGGTCAGGCTCTGACTGCTTCATGAGCTCTTAATGAGAATCAGTTGTACCATTTACCATTTCAATTGTCATTTCCATAGCCAGGTATTTCCTTTGTATAATGGACTGGAAGGGAAGCAGTGTTAGCTGGAAAGACTAATGATGCCAGTGAAGAATCCCCAGGGAGATTCTTGCCCCCAAGTTTAGCTACTGGGAAAGAAAGGAGTTAGGGCTTTTTTAGTGAGTGATGGGACTGGTATTTCCTGGCACGGACATTTCTGGAGAATTAACGTCCAGCCCAACCATTTATCTTGGTCTGTGAACAGCAGGAAGAGAGCTGATGGGTCCTACAGCCTGGGTGGGACCAGGCCAGAGGGCTTCTTCTGCCTGTTCCCTGAGAGGTACTGACTTGGTACTCAGCACCTCCTGCCTGTGTCTCTCACAGGCAGGAATCTGCTAGATTCAGTTCTCTCTGGAAGGAATCCAAAGGCCGTTGTGGCAAGTCTGTCTTGCTAGAATCCCTCTTCCTTGTTTTTGACAGTAATGATGGGATGTGAAGGCGTTGGGCCTAGCCACGGGCTTCTGGTACTGCTGGTGAGCTCCACTTCAGTAGTCTACAGCTACTGTCATGTCATGAGTCTCCAGTTTTGGTCAGAAACTATAGTTGCAGTGATTATGAAACATTCATGGAACATTCCGGGAACAGCTTTCTGCCTGTGGCTACCTTATAAGAGAAGGGTCTCTGTAAATAGCATGCAGGATGCTGTGCAAGAGGATAGGTGCTGTCCAAAAAAGGGGGTGGGGGTGAGAACCAAAGGCCAGGTAGATGGAGTATGTTAGTGGCTGAGCTAAAGAAGAAAACCTGGCTGAACCCTTTGGATTCTTTCTTCTCCCCAGCTCTCCCCTCGCCCTCCCCACTCCATCTCTTTTTAAAATGTATTTTTAATCATACAAGTAACATAAATTCATTTTTGTTGGGGGAAAGAATTCAAACAAAATAGAAGCATATAGAGTAAAAGTAAAGATCACCCAGAGCAACCCCCCTCCCTTCACACTCCAGTGCATATGTGGTGGTTGGGATCAGTTTGGTGTTTTTCTCTGCATACCTCCTCTGGGCATTTACAGACAAATATACACGTGCTGTATAAAGAGCTGTTTTTCACTTAATGAGCTTGAGAATTTTTTTAATGACTCTGGATATAGCATGATTAGCATGTATCATGATTTATTGACCGGGTCCCTGTTAGTGGATATTTAGTTTGCTTGTGGTTATTTTGATATTATAAATGAAAGGTCCTTATATATCCCTTCATATATTCTTGTACACACATGCCAGTATTTTTTTTTTTTTTAATAGATTCCATGTGGTGGGATTTGCTGGGTCAGAGTGCAAATGCAGTTTATACCATGACACATGTTGCCAAGTTGTCCTTTAGACAGGCTGTACCTACCTACGGGCCTCCTAGCTGTGGTCTGAGTACCCCTTAAGCCAGCAGTTTGTTCAGGCATCTAGCAGACGTGTGTGGTCAGTCTCCTGGGGTCTGGGCTCTGTGACTTGGAGCTGTTGACGACTCTTTTGGATCAGATGCTTCCTAGGGCTGGTGGCTTTGAGCCTTGCTGCTGCTGCCACCATATCAGCTCTAGGGATGATATGACAGATGGGGATACCCTAACTCAGCATAAAAACAGAGAGAAAATATTCCCTGAAATTGTAATTAATAGTGGCTCATGTTTAAGGAGCACTGATTAAGGGCAGGCAATCACTCGAGTCCTGTCATTGTCCTGTAGTGTTGATTGAGGTAGAGGAGCCTTTTCATCGTAAGGGTTATACTACTATTGTCCTCGGGCCTGTTGGGAACCCAGAAAGCAAATATGGGAAACTTAGAATTTTATTGAAAGTTAAGTGTCATCTCTTCAAAAAGCCTTCTCCTGCCCCATGTTTCTCTTTCTCAGTTACCTATTTCCTTCACAGCACTTTCCCAATTTATAATTTTATATGATTTATTTGCTTCCCTGTCTGCTTCCCCCATAGCCTGTGAGCTTCAGGAAGGCAGGGATATTACCAGTCTTACCCATCGCAGGGCCCCCAGCTACTAAATCAGTGCTTGACACAGCAGTTGCTTAGTACATGTTTGAATGAATGGATGGACTAGTGATGGCCAGAAAAATATTTTATGATTAATGGCCTAAGGTGCAGAGAGTAATTGCTGGAGGAATCTGGGTGGAACAAGACCACCTTTCCTCCTGTGAGTAGTCAGGGAAATCCTTAGAGGAGAAGGCTTGGAGCTGGACCTTGTCTGACTCAGGGAGTGAAGAGAGGAGAGATGCTTTGGCAGGTGGGCAGGGCTGGGCTCAGTGGGTGGCAGTTGGTCCCCAGTCCTTTCCCACCTCTGCCAGAGGCTGGTCTCTTGTGTCCAGCAAAGTCCCTGCATGTCCCACAGCCACCCCCCTGCTTCAGTCTGACTTACAACCAGTCTTCCATTGAGTCATATGGCACTTGGGGACATGTCCTCAGTTCCCCAGCCAGCTTTTCTCAGCCCTTGTAGCTGGAGGGAGCCTGTAGTCACCTGGTCTTTTTTCTTCCCCCTGGATAGGACAGGTCAGAGCTGTCCTGGGAACCAGATGAGTATGGATTTCAAGCAGGTGTCCAGAGCCTGGACCATCACTGCCCAATTAGCTGGTGAATACAAAGAACATCTTGGCCTGTAAACGTCTTAAAGTACAGCTCAGTTTGAGTTGATCAGTGCCATACTCTATTATGAAACAAATTATTTGTAGATTATTAGTTACATCAGCAGGTAGACTAGTGACTCACGCTCCATCTTTCACCTGGGGCCCAATAAGTATTTTTAACATGTAGCATGGACCATTTACTAATTATAATTGTGCCTCAGAGTCAGTAACTAGGAAATAACAGCAGTAAGCCATCCATAATGTGGGTGGGGGTGTGTGGGGATGAGAGGAAGGGAGGAGAGGGGTTGAGGACCTCCTGCACTTCCTTTCTGTGCGACCTTGAGCCAGTGATTGAACTGCTTTGGGTTACACTTTTCCCATCGCCGTACTGGGGATGACAGTCCCCTCCTCACAGGGTGTTGAGAGGATTAGGCATAACGTGTCTTACTGCTTTTATTCATGTCAACATGGGAAACAGCAAGAGCAACATCCTCTTCAAACATCCAAAGCAAATTCTTAGAGGAACATTTGGTCCCATAAGCCAAGGAAAGAGGAGCAATCTCCCTCCTACCTGTTCTCCTTTTTTTTTTTTTTTTCTTTAAACCCTTTACTTTTGAGGGCCAGTAGCCAGCAGAAGAAAAATAATGATCGGGGATTACATATAAACAGAAAAGAACTTGTTCAAATGTAGCTTTTTAAAAGGACTAGTGTAAAATGTCCCATTCACTCTTTCTCAGCTGAAAAATAGAATGTAAGAAAATATTTCCCTAAAATTGTAATTAATAGTGGCTCATGTTTAAGGAGCGCTGACTAAGGGCAGGCCCCACACGATCCCTTTTGTAATTTTCTATTATTTATTCACTTTCCTGTCTGTCTCCCCATATAGCCTGCAAGCTTCATGCAGGCAGGGATCTCACCAGTCTTACCCATTGCAGGGTCCCCGGCTACAGGATCATCTGCTGGTGTGGATCTATGTGTACTCACATGCTCATGCAAAGAGAGAGGGGTGTGTGTGTGTGTGTGTGTGTGTGTGTGTGTGTTGGCATCACGCTGAAAGTATGACTTTTTCCCCCCTCTTAACAAAATATTTTGGTGATCAGATTTCCTTGTTGGTATAAGGAAAGGTGCCTCACTCTAATTTAAGGACTGCACATGCAGAGCCACCACACTTCATGTAACTGCCTCCCCTCCTGACAGCCTTTAAGTCGTTTTCCTTTTTCTCTTTTATTATAAATAATTAATCTACTCTTCATAACATGCCTTTGAGGAAGGCACTATTATTATTGTCTCATGATACAAATGAGGAAGGTGAGACTTGGAAGAATTAGATACTTACCCAGGGTCACAAAGCTGTTGAGGGGTTTGTTTATTCATGGTCTTGTTTATCACATCCTTTCGGTAGACTGCAGGTGCCATTAGGGCAGGCCTCACATTCCCTTGTTCATGGCTGTATCCCCCCACTAAGAGGGGTGGTCAGTGATGATTGATTGATGGATGGAGTGAGCTGGGATCAGAAACCACATTTTATGACCAATAATCTACACAATTTTGTGTACCCTTACCTCCCAGTTTCAGTTTCTGTTTTGGTCTGAGCTGGGCCTTCTGGCAGGTGCAAGGATTCCTAGGGGGTCAGAGCCTGTGCCCCTTCTCCTATCAACCTGTTGGCTAGCCCTGAGAACCTCATTTCTGCCTGTGTCTGCATCTAAAACAGACCTCTTGTCTGTTCTTCTAAGCAGGGTCTGGAACACTACACAAGCTGTTGCCCTCCTAGTGTGAGGGGCCGACCCCTCCCTGGGCTCCAACCCTGTAGATTCTGGGCTGGCCCTGCTTTGACCATTCTGCTTTCCATCTCCTGGGAGGCCTGGAGCCCTGGGGTCCTGGACACCAACCCTCTGGCATGTTGGGCTCTGCTCAAGACGTTCTCACTCACTCCAGCACAATGAGATTGCAGTCTTTTCTCCTGGGGCTGCCTCTCATTTGACCTGGCTGTGTCCTTCTGGGCGAATGAGACCAGTGAGGAAATGTGGGGGACATGCTGGGCTAATCATTAGTAGTGGGATGGTGTGTAGCCACCATTCATGGACAGCTGTGGGCCCATCTCAGCTGTATTCCCCTTATTGTGTGTAGCCCCAGCTGCAAGGCCCTTGGTCTGCGTCTTGTTGCTTTAATTCATGTCAACATGGGAAACATCCTCTTAAAATACCCAAAGATTTGTTCCTCCAGACACAAAGTCCTGTGCTCCAGACTGGAGCCCTTGGCCCCCTCCAGCTGGCTGTACATGTTTGCTTTGCTTTCTTTAGTTGGTGGCATTTTGTCAAGGTCTTATCCCTTTGTTCCTTTGTTTTCATCCCTTTGTTCCTTTCATCCTCAAACTTTTAGTCCAGTGCTCAGCTCCCCAAGATTGTCTCTCACAGGCCTTTCCCAGCCTCCTCCTCATTAGCCCCTACAATCGAAGTAACAAGAAAAATCATGCTAAATATAAGAGGGCAAGGCCAGTGGGAAGGTCTGGGCGTTGGGAACCTGAACTCCACAGCAGCTCCCAGTTCCGTCATTCCTGGCTTGCTGGTCTTAAGAAAGTCACATAAGTCCTTGGGGCCTAATTTATTTATTGGCAGATATTAATTAGGCACCTAGTATGTGCCAGTCACTCTGCTAGGAATGAAGAGACATGGCCCTGTTTCTGTAGAGCCCACAGTCTGTGAAGGGGAAGGAAAGGAAATGGACAGGGATGGGCAGTGTGCTGTGAACCGGGCAAACACGGGGCTGGGGGCTCAGAGCTGGGGTTGTTAAAGAGGGCTTCTGGGGGCAGACTCTAATGGAGTCCTGAAGGATGTATAGTATCTAACTGGACTGGTGGTGGTAAGACCTGGAGATGAAAGAGAGAGTGATTGTGGAGTGTTGGGTGCTGCTGATCATTCTATAGGATGGGTGTATCCCACCTGATAGGGATGAGGCCATTTGAGGACAACAGTGGTCAGAGCCACCCCATCCTCATGTACCTTGTTATGCTGAGGGCCTGGGAGAGTCTTTTGTTTTAAGATGAGGATAAATGTGATCAGATTCATGCTCCGAAAACCTTTCTCTGCCAGGAGGGGAAGAGGAGAGGGGTGTGAGCCTGGGCTAAGGAGCGCCAGGAGGAGGCTGTCGAACCTGGCAAGAGGCAGTGGTAGCTGATCAGAGGCCTCAATTTTTCAACCCAGAAGGGTGGCTGTGAAGACTAAATGAGTTGGATGGAGAAATCCTTAGTGAATTGAAAAGTGCCATGTGGATATTCATTGCCATTATGGTGGCTTTGATCTTAACTTGCGACCTTCCCAACCCTGAGGTCCAGTGATTTCACCATGATTTTGCACCATGATTAAGCTGGAACTCTACTTCTCTACCACCTCCTTCCATGTAGTGTCCATTCAGGTTATGAGTTGGCAGATTGTGCCACAGCCCTATCAAGCTCACAAGCCAGCTATCAGCTTCCTCTTTTTAAATTCAATTTTATTAAGATATATTCACATAACATACAGTCATCCCAAGTGTACAGTTTTTCACAGCACCATTATATAGTTGTGCATTCATCACCACATTCAATTTTTGAACATTTTCATTACCAAACACAAAAAAGAATAAGAATAAAAGTTAAAGTGGAAAAGAACACCCAAAACATCCCATCCCCCATCCCTCCCTATTATTCATTTACTTTTTGTCCTCATTTTTCTATTCATCTGTCATACACTGTATAAAAGGGAGTGCGATCCCCATTGTCTAGTTTATGGATGGATGAGTAGAAAAATAGGGGAGGGAAACAGACAAAGGCACCCAGTATTCTTTTTTACTTTAATTGATCTTTTTCACTTTAATTATTATTCTTGTTATTTTTGTGTGTATGCTAATGAAGGTGTCAGGGATTAGTAAAGGTGATGAATGTACAGCTATGTAATGGTACTGTGAACAGTCAAATGTATGATTTGTATGACTGCGTGGTATGTGAATGTATCTCAATAAAATGAAGATTAAAAAAAAAAAGGGAGTGGGAGCCACAAAGTTTTCATAGTCACACAGTCACACCGTGTAAGCTACGTAGTTATACAATCATCTTCAAGGATCAATATCAGCTTCCTCTTGCATCAAGCTTCCTAGATCCCCAGTCGGCATGGGCCAATTCTGTACTCTATGATTGCTGACTGTGATGACCACATGAGTTCCCCCAAGGCAAGCTGGCTGTCAAAGTCACAGGACCAGGAGGCCTGGGGAACCAGAGGCCTGGAGTGACAGCACTTGCTTCTCCAGGAAGCTGCAGCCCAGGGGCCAGTGTTGGCTGAGGCTGCTTTCCCAAGCCCTGCAGCTTCAAGATGCAGTGAACCAATGACCTTCCCCAACTCAAATGCCTGAGATACTTATTCTGCCTAACCCCCCTCCAAAAACATCTGTCTTCTGGCTAAGTGACAGAGTCTGTGGATGGGAGCAGCTGCCCTAAGAGGAGTGTTAGGGTGATGGGAAGCTCCAGCATGGGTCTGCCTTGTATTAGGACTCAGTGAGTATGGCCAGAATGTGAGACGGCTCCGAGGAGTGGCAGTGAATGCAGGGTGCAGGCACGGTGGGAGACGGAGCACTGGAGGCTCTGAGCATACAAGTGAAGGGCTGTGTGTGTGTGTGTGTGTGTGTGTGAATACCTTAGCAGCTGGGGAGGATGGGGCAGGCCTCCCAGGGAGAGGTGGCTGTGGGAGGGAGAAAGGGGGGCTGAGTTTTGAAAGGAGGTTTGGGGAGGAGAAATTGACACACCTTGGTGATTGATGAGAGGGGAGAGGCAGAAGGACTTGGTGACATTCCATGAGGGCAGGTTCAAAGAACGGGCTACTCTTCAGTCCCTGAAGGGCAGAGAGCAGATATGTTCTGAGGCTCCTAAGTCAGCAAGGACTAGGTGAAGCAAACGAAGCTTAGGGAAGCAGAAATGACTTACACAGGGTCTCACAGCACTAACTTGCCCATGCTATTTCCCCTGCGCCTTGCCAACCTCCCCCTGCCCAGAATGTGTAAAGTGGCTCTGGGTCTGCAGCTGCTGTGTTGGCTGAATCCTAGGGCCTGTGGGAAATCCCTTTTCCTCACAGCCTAAATGGAAAAAAAGCCTCAGGGTCAGAAGAGGTGGTCTCAGCCAGCCTGCGACCAGGTCAGGGTTTCCCTCCAAAAGAGCCTCCCTCTGGGCCAGTCTGGTGTCCAGGGAGATGCCCCTCCCTGGGGGCAGGGGTTCCTCAGGGCTGGTGATCTTCTGTTCCAGACAGCCCAAGTGAGCATACAGGGCTCCACGCCCTGCCTTTGGCACTTTATTATGACAATTTTCAAACACAGAAGAGTTGAAAGATTTTACATTGAGCACCCATATACCTATCACCTAGATTCTACCATTAACATTTTACTATACTTGTTTGATCACAAATCTGTCCATCCCTCCATCCATCATATTTTTTAATGTATTTCAAATTACAGTGTAGATACCAGTACAGTGCCTGCTAAATATTGTACATATAATGTATCTCGTTAGAGTTCAGTATTTACATTTTCTTTCTAAAATTTGCATGCAATATAAAGCAGAAATCTTATGTTCACTGAAGCCTTTCACTCAACAAAATGTTTTTGAGATCTATGTTGTTGCATTTAATAATAGTTCATTGCTTTCTTTTTTATAAGTATTTTGGAATAACTTTAGATTTGCAGGAAAGTTTCAAAGATAGAGTTCCTATATGCCCCACACCCAGTTTCCCTCATTGTTAATATCTTACATTCCCACGGGGTATTGCTCAAAACTGAGAAACTGTTTTTGGTAAATGACTGTTAACTAAATTTCCAGACTTAATTTGGATTTCACCAATTTTTCCAATAACTTCCTCTTTATGTTCCAAGATACAATCCAAGGCACCACACTAGTCATCATATCTCCCCAGCTGCCTCTTCTCTGTGACAGTCTCAGTCTTTATTTTTCGTGACACTGACAGTTTTGAGGACTGCTAGCCATGAATCCTCTAGAACACCCCATTTGGGGTTGTCTGATGCCTTTTTCATGATTAGACTGGGGTTACGGGGTTTTAGAAAGGACACGACACCAAGCTCAGACCAGGAGTCCACGCTGGCTCCATGGTCTCTCCAGCGTTGTAACCGCCTTCACCCCGTGATTAGAGTGAAGCTCACCAGGTCTCACCACTCTAAAGTCACTCGCCCTACTCTAGTCTTTGGCAGTGAGTCACCAAGTCTGGCCCATTCTCTGGGATGGGGGATAGGCAGGAATTAAATGTCACTTTCTGGAGGAGGCAGTATCTCAATATATTTGGGGATTCTATCAAGAAGATTAGTCTCTTCTCTCTGTGTATTTCTTTACTCGGTTGCTTATTCGCTGATTGTTTAAATTGAATTTTTATTTTTGCATGGTAATACATGTACATTGTTTACAAAGTTAAGGCATATAAGGAAAAAAGAATAGCTCCTTAAGGTTTTATAATTATTTCTTCTGGTACTTCTAAATAACAGGTTTAATCTACAAATTTGTATTTCTTGATTACTTTTCCCCTATTTTTATTAGATTGAACCATATGAAATTGCCAGTATTCAACCATTTATTATCTGCAGAAATGGCAATTTCATATGGCTCAACCTAATACATATTTTGACTTCTTGCTGCTTTTTTGAATGGACATTGGCTTTTTGTGTGACGTTGGAGTTGGTTCATTTTGTTTTTGTTGTCAGTTGTGACTTTATACCCCTCATCTGACTGGCTCAGGGGTCAGCCCCCACAAGCTCTGGCATTGCTCCAGGCTCCTCTGCCCCCACCTGGGCATCTGGGGGCCAGGTGAGAAACGAGGTCAGCCTGTGCAGTGATAACTTTCTCCCCAGGGGCCTTCCTGGGCTCTGTCCACTCTTCGGAGAACTTTGGCAGAGTTCTGTGCACTTAGGCTGGCTGGGCCCCAGGTACATACATCCCCTTGCAGGGTCCCTGGCCACTTAGAGTGACTGAACTAGTGCAGCTCTCTAGTTGTGGTCTTGGGCCAGCTATTGAACCCTTTGAGCCTCTGTTTCATCTTCTGTAAAATGGGCATGATCAGTAATCTTCCTGACGGGCTCCTGTAGAATGGCAGGTACTTGTCCTGAGGCCATGACTGTTGTTGGTGATGGGAATACGCCCCTGAACCCCTCCTCCATACCCCTCCATATTCTTTCTGCCCACAGTATACTCAGCTACCTTCATCAACTTTAGGTGAGCAAAAGAAATTGCCCAGAGCAACTTCTGACTCACTTCAAGATCCTAGGAAAGGGCCTCAGTCTGTCTGTGCCGAGGTGGTTGGCCCTGATAGTGGCGAGGCCCCTAGGTACTGGAGATGTGTTGGTGGCTGCAGTAGTGAGCTACTCTCCCTGCTCCTTTCATGGGGCTGGGCCTCTGCTGCTCCTGTCCCTAGCACTGGAGGGCTTGAATTTCTTGAGATGGTCGGGATTGAAAGTTGGGATTGAAAGACGTCAGGTCCGGTGTGCAGATGACCTTGGCAAATCCCTTTTATTCTTTGGGCCTCAGTGAGGAGACTAGTGGGCCGAATGTCTAAGGCCCTTTTGATTCTGTGTCCCAGAATTGGAAAGGCAAACCGAGCTGGGTGCAGATACCCTGGTAAGCAAAACCACTCAGGGACCCTGTCCAGATGGAGCTCCCAGTCTGGTGGAGGGGAGACACAGCTGTCAAGCAGTCACAAATGGTCAAAACTTGGATGAGTTTGCTAGTACTAGCAAATAGTGGTTAGTGGGGGCGCAGACCTAAGCTGGGGAGTGAGGGAGAGCTGCTCAGAGAAAATGATTCTTCCTGAAAACTGAAGGACAAGCTGGCATTGCTTGGATGGATGAGATGAGCATTCCAGGCAAAGGAAAGAGTGAGGATCCTCTAGTGGGAGGAAAGATGCCAGTGTGACTGGAGCAGAAGGAAGTGGAACCCCAGGGATTGAGGGACACACAGCAGGGGCCAGGGACAAGGCCCTGGAGGTCCAGGAAGTTTGATCTTTACCCTGGGAGCCATGGGAAGCCTTTGGAGGATTTTAAGCTGGGAGGAAACATGATCCAGTTTTTCAAACGCTGCCCTTGGCTGCCAGGGGAAGGGACTGGAGGAAGAAGTTTGAGAACAGGGAGCCCAGAGGGTAGGCCTGCTGGTGTTTAATGACAGCAGCTTTGTCCAAGGTGGTAGCCATGGACTTAAACACAAATGGGTAGATTTCTGAGTTTAGGGGATAGCTTTGACAGGACTTGGTGCCATAGTCTGTGGGGAGTTCTTGTAGGGAGCAGCATTGGGTGATTCTGTGGTCTGGGCTCCTGGATGAAGATGGGGGCATGGGCACTCAGTGGGAAAAGTAGGGAGTTTGGTGTGGGTCTGGCTGGGGTAGAGGTGCCTGTGGGGCACCCTAGAGGTGAGATGAAGGGGCTGCTGGATGAGATGTACCAGGTCTGGCATTCAGAGACCGGGGCTTGGGGTGGAAATGGAGTCCTGGTGGGAGAGGCAGGTACAATGATGACATTTTCTGAGGTTCCAGCAAGACCTTGCAAGGCTTGTGATTCAGGGCTGGGCAGGGGCTTTCCTGTCTCCCCAGCCCCTCAGGAACTCAGGGTTCAGGGGGAGGTACCTACAAGTTCTCATTCCTTCTCTCCCCTCTCAGATCCTGCTCATCTCCGATTACTTCTACGCCTTCCTGCGGCGGGAATACTACCTCACACACGGGCTCTACTTGACCACCAAGGACGGCACGGAGGCCATGCTTGTGCTCAAGTAGGCCTGGCTGGGCACAGGACTGTATGGACTTCGGAGGGGTCAAAGGGCCCAGAGCTGGGCCGAGTCCTCAGGCAGGTGGGGTTTGAATCCAGGTTCATGGACCCCTGGTACCAGAGGGGAAGTTGGCTGGCAACAAGACCTCTGGGGAAGAGCCAGGAATACCCCACTTGGACCCCCACTTCATGGATCTGCCCACCATGCTGCCCCCTCAAGCAGGAAAGGGGAAAGAAGTAAGTGGGCAGAGCTTGTTAGGTTGTGGCTACTCAATAAATGCTTTTCTTTTTGTTACAAAGATGTCTGTCTATCCTGGAACCACAGCACCTGCCAGAGAAGGTGGGCTTGGCCACAGTTGGTGCTGTGGTATACTCTAAAGAGGTATGGGTTTCCAAAATAAACCCTAAGGCCACAAAACAGAAGTCAGTGTCCTGGCATGCTGAGCATGGTACACAACATTCCCGTCAACCTTCCCTACCCCCTAAGGAAGCAGCTGGAGGCAGAGGGCCAGGCAGGCCTGAGCAATCTTTATTCTGCAGAGGGACAGTGACCACAGATCCATACACCATGCCAAGGTTGGGAGAGCCAGGGGCCAGTCCTTCAGGGATGGGCAGATCCAGGCAGGGGGCAGCACCTTGCGTAGGTGAAGGGCAGGTGGGCAGACAGGCAGGGGGCCTAAAAAAAACATAAAAACAAACCGCACAGCAGGGGTGTTGGCGCCAGCACTGGAGGGGCAACCCTAAAGTGATTGGCCCAGGATCCACCCCGGGGCAGAGTAAGTGGTTGGTGCCCCCCCCCCCCAGCTGGGGGGACACATCCCTGCCCAGCCCACCAGGGGTAGAGGCAGCTCAGTTCAGAAGCCAGGGGACTGGTCCCCCACTCCCAGGCCACCCCTTCCCCCCCTACTGCTGGCTCAGAAGCCGAAGGTTTCCTGGGAGGCGTAGACCATGTAGAGAAAGCCATCCTCATCCTTCTCCTGCTCATAGATGTCTGCGATGGGCGTGGACACGCTCACCATGCTGTGCTGGTTCACCAGCAGGAAAAAGGCCTGCGTGGGGTTCAGCTGCAGGCGGCGCCTGTGGCAGGAAGGCAACTGTGAGGGGCTTGCGGGTGGTGCCCTGACCCCCTCCCTGGCATGGCTCGCAGCCTGGTCGAAGAGGCTCTCACCTCTGAAGCAATACTGACCCCTGCCCTTGACCTATCCCAGCCTCCCAGAATAGGCCGCTTCTGCCCCTTCGAGAGGGAACTCGGCCCCCTATTCAACCCCAGCCAGACCCAAGTTCCCCTCCCGTGGCAGCTGCCTGCGCACCGGATGATCTTGACCAGCTCGCTCATGTTGACATGGTCCGGGACCAGGAACTTTGTCTTGTCCAGGACAGGCAGCTGCTTCTCGCCCTTGTAGCGCTCGATGATCACCTGGGAGGAGGGCGGGCAGGGGAGTGGGGACCTGTGAGCCCGAGGGCCAGGGTCGGGCCAGGGACAGGGAGGGGATGGGGGTGGGGGGTGGGGACTCACCGGGATCTTGCTGGGGTGCTGGTCGCGGATCTGCTGCACCTCCTTACAGCGGTCGACTGCAGAAGACAATCGGGGCTTGAGGCGGAGAGAGGTCCTGCGGGCAGCTCCGCCCTGCGGGTCTCCGAAAGGCGGCCCCACCTCACCCACCAAAGCCCCCGCCCCCAGGGCCATCGGGCCTCGGCCCTGGGCACCAGACAGGGTGGGGAAGCAGGGAGGCCCCCCGGCCGGAGTCTGACGTCACAGGGCTGACGTCACCAGCGGCGGTCCAGGGCAGTCCGCGTCCCCCACCCCACGCTCGAAAATCGCCAGCCGGGCCTCACCGAAGCTCCGCCGCTGTTTGAAAGGCCGGTCCGAGGGCATCGCGCGGGCCCGGCGGGTCGCGCTCTGCGGCGCGCGGTGTGGGGATGTGACTGCGGCTTAGGGACTCCGGGGGCTCCGCGCCTCGCGCTCAAAGGCTCTGGGGCTCGCGCTGAGCCCGGCGGCGGCGGCTTCGGGAGGTAACTCGCCCGGTGACGTCAGGTCACAACATTCCTTAAAGGGGAAGCCGGCGCACTGCTCCCATTGGGCCGACGCAAAACCCGCCCGCCCGGTCCCGTGACGTCATGGCGCAGAGAGCCTGAATTCCTGGCCCAGAAACGCGAAGGGGCGGGGGCGGGGCGCGCTCCCAAGGCGCGTCACAGACCCTTGACGTCATGGCCTGCGTGGGCGCCTCACCACCACGGCCCTTACAGACTGTTGTAGTTCCTCCTCCCACCTTGGACCGTGAAGTTCCAGGAGGTCGAGAGAGCACGGGCCACGCAGCGGCTTAGCATCCGCCTATTCCCACTTTCACCGAGTCATTGGACAAACGTGCACTCAGGGTCTGTTCCTGTCAGGGGACTGTACTACATGCTAGGGCTAACAGCAAGGAACCAAAGTCCCCACCTTCATGAACTTTATGGTAGAGGAAAGGAGGGAGGGAGAGGGGCATTAAAACATACGGAAAGTGCAAGACACCAAAAAGGAACAGACTCGAAAGAGAATTTCTAAAATTGAAAAATAGAGTCACGAAATTAAAGCTTCAGGTGGAAGGGCTAAGACAGATTAGACACAGCACAGGAGAGTCACCAAACTGGAGATAAATCAGAAGCAATTACATGGAAAAACAAGGTAGAAAATATAAGAATAAGTGATGTGAAAGAGAAAGACTCACAGATCCAATCAGAGTTCCACAAGAAGACAAGATAATGTGTGAGAAGTGCCTGCAGAGCTCCCCAAATTGATTAAAGACCGGGATCATCACATAAAATCCAGAGTAGGATGAATAAAAATAAAAATCAGCATCTAAGCACTTTGCAGTGAATTTGCTAAATTCTAAAGATGAGATCTTAAAAGCTATCAAAAAGGACAGATTAAGTAAAAGAAATAAAATTAGACTGACAAGACTTCTCAGCAGCAAATATAGAAACCAGAATAAAATATATAGTATCATCAAACTATTGATGATCAATCAAACTATTGAGAGAAAATACTAGTCAGTAGTTAATCCATGATTGAAAAGTCAGAGAGAAAAAAAATATGTTAAGATAGCATTTACACAAAACACTATTGCTGAAATGAACTGTAAAGGTTGTACACTTCAGTAACAAGGACATGTAACCCAAGAGGAAGAAATTAGATGGGAAAATGGTGAGCAAATAAAATGGTGAATATGTAGGTAAAACTAAACAAACACATAAAATAGAACAGTAATGGTAGTAATTAGCTTGGGGGTACAAAAACAAGGTGCATGGGACATAATAGCACGTAAGACAAGAGAGCATAATTAGAGTTATGTGTCCTCAGAAGCTTGATTTGTTTGTGAAGAGGACAAAAATGTCTGGCTTTGTGAAGTCAAGTATGTATTTTAAACACTTAATAATGGTGACTAAAAGAATAGAAATGGACAGTATTATTGCCAAATGCAGAAAAGAGAGAAAAGGTAGTAAAGGGCACCTAAAATTATAATAGGCAAAGAAAACAAAGAAAAGTAAAAAGGATGGTAAATAAACGGCACAAAACCAAAGGCAGAAATGTTTTAAATTCACCTGTTTAAAAAAAGAAAAGAAAAAGATTATCAGATTGGCCAAGAAAAAAAAATTCAGTTCTATGCTGTTTCAAGAGGGCCCTTAAAGGCACCACAACTAAAGCAATATACAGAGAAAAACTAACCAAAAATATATTTATAGCAAAATCAGACAAAATAGACTTTAAGGCAAAAAGCATTATTAAGGGTAAAGAGGGTCACCACAAAATGATGAACAGAACAGTTCACTAGGAAGAGAATTCTGAACTTGTATGTTCCTGGTTAAAATATATATGAAGCAAAAGTGACAGAATAATAAGGAGAAATTGGCAAAATCCTTCATCATACTGGAAGGCTTTCAGCAGATCTCTCTGAATCACTGATAGACAAAGTTAACCAAAACAGGATTTTAACACAATTAATGATCCTGATCAATGGATCGTAATAGAACCCAGAAGCCAATAAGTTACTTTCAAGCATACATGGACCATCTACAAAAAATGACCCAACCACCAGGTACCAAGGGAAAAAATCCTCAACAGATATCAAATTTCATACAGATGATATTCTCTGACCTCAGAGAAGAGCCAAGAAAGCCCCAAATTGGAAATTTAAACATACTTGTTAACCCTTTACTCAAAGATGAAATCATACAGAAATTAAAAATATTTAGAACTGACCAAAAATGAGGACACATATAAAAACTTGGGGTGGGGTGGCTAAAGCAGCACTTAAGAAGGTAAGTAATAATCCTTTAACTTATTTTAGATGAGAAGAAATATAGAAAATGGGCAGTTTTAAAGAAATTTAAAAACGAGCAACAGTATAAACCCTAAGTGGCAGGGAAATAATACTAAAGAGCAGAAATTAATAAAATAGGAAAAAAAAATACTAGTATGGATCAACATCAAATCTGGGTCTGTGAAAAGACCACTAAAACTGTACAAAGGGGCCAAAAACAGCAGCAATTACAAAAATTATTATAAACTTTATGCCAATAAATTTAAAACTTAGATAAACTGGACAATTTCCTAGAAAAAATGTAGTTTGTCAAAACTAACTCAAAGAGAGACTGAGAATATCCAGAATACATGAAGAACTTTTACAACTCAACAAAAAGACAAACAACCCAATTAAAAAGTAGGGTGAGGATTTGTACAGACATTTCTCCAAAGAAGATATACAAATGGCCAATAACCAACAAGCACATGAAAAGAACCTCAACATCCGTGATGGTTAAGTTCACATGTCAACTTGGCTGGGTTATGGTGACCAGTTGTCTGGTCAAGCAAGCACTGGCCTAATTGTTACTGTGAGGCTATTCTTTGAATTTAAGTAACTCAGTTGATTGCGTTCATGGCTGAATAAATCTACAATCAGCATAGGCAATTGCTTCAACAATGAGAGAAATCTCATCCAATCAATTGAAGGCCTTAAAGAGAGAATTGATCATTTCAGCAGTCAGAAGAATTTCTATCTCTATTTCAGCCAGCCAACTTCTGGGGAATTCATCAAAACCTTCATCGGAGTTCCCAACTTGCAGCCTGCCCTACAGAATTCAGATTTGCCAATCCCCACTGTCATGTGAGCCAATTCCTATAATTGTCAATTCCTCTTAATATTTACATATACATATATGTAAATATCTATATCTCCTTTACTTTTTCTCTGGAGAACCCTGACTAATACATCATTAGCCATTAAGGAAATGCAAATCAAAACCACAGTGAGATACTACTTCACACCCACTAGAATGGCTACTTAGAAACAAACAAAAACAGAAAATAAGTGTTGGTGAGGATATGGAGAAATAGGAACCCTCATTTATCATTAGTGAAAATGTAAAATGGTGCAGCTGCTGTGGAAAGCAGTTTGGCGGGTCTTCAGAAAGTTAAACATAGTATTATCATATGACCTGGCAATCCCACTTCCAGGTACATACCACAAAAAAATTGAACGCAGGGACACTGATGTTCATAGCAGCATTATTCCCAATAGCCAAAAGGTGGAAACAACCAATGTCCATCAATAGATGAATGGATAAACAAAATGTGGCATATCCATACAATGGAATATTATTCAGCCATAAAAAGGAATGGAGCTCTGCTACATGCTACAATATGGAATAGCTTTGAAGATCTCATATTGAGTGAAATAAGTTCAGACATAAAAGGACAAATACTTTATGACCTCTCATATGAAATAGAATATGTAAATTCATCAAGTTAGAAATTAGAATACAGGTTACCAGGGAAAGAAGTGAGGCTGGGGGATGAGAAGTTCATGCTTAATTAGTACAGAGTTTTTTTGGTGTGTTGGAAGTTTTGGTAATGGATGGTGTTGATGGTAGCACGACATTGTGAATGTAATCAATACCACTGAATTCTATATTTGAAAATGGTTAAAATGGGAAGTTTTGTTGTGTTACCACGATAAAAATTAAAAATAAAAAAATCCCACCATAGTATTACACAACACAAAGCGTGAACCCTAATGTGAAGTATGGACTTTAGTTAACTATAATAATATTGGTTCATTACTTACAACAAACGTACTACCCTAATGCAGAATGTTAAGAGAGAAACTGCATGTAGGGGTGGTATGTGGGAACTCTGTACTTTCTGTGTGATTTTTCTGTAAACCTACAAATGTTCTCAAAAAATAAAAAATAAGAGCCTGAAGTGCCAGCAAAGGGTTCAGTCAGGTTGCCAGGTAACCCTGCCACAAGCTCCTTTCATGCTGACCTTATTTGCTACACACTTTTCTTCTGCACACTTTGCCTTCTGGGCTTCCCTGGATTCATTTAATATTCATGAGTACTGTATGTGGGGTGAGGCTTCACCCCATACTCTAAAGCTGTTTAGGGCAGAGTCCGCGCGCTCAAGGATCTTACAGTCTAATAAAAATGGCAAGGCAAGTATACAAATACCATGGTTGTATTCCTTAACATAATCTTTTAAAATTCTTGATTTTAATCACATCTGCAAAGACCCCCTTTCCAAAAAAGTTAACACTTAGAGGTTCCAGGGGTCAGAACCAGATATCTTTGGGGGACACTTTTCAGCCTACTACAATAGGGGACCTAAGAAACCCACTTCTGAGGGTTGACTACTTAAGTTCCTATTTGTCACCTAAGCGTCTGTGCCAGTTTGAATGTATTATGTCCCCCAAAATGCCATTATCTTTGATATAATCTTGTGGAGCCAGTGATATTAGTGTTTAGATTTTGGAATCCTTTGAGTGTTTACATGGAGATGTGATTCAATCAACTGAGGACAAGACCTTTAATTAGATAATTTCCGGGGAGGTGTTACCCCACCCATTCAGGGTGGGTCTGAATTAAATCACTGGAGCCATATAAATGAGCTGACAAACAGAAGGAACTCAGAGCAACTGAGAGTGTCATTTTGAAGAGGAGCTGCAGCTAAGAGAGGACAAAATGCCGCAAGAGCAACATTTTGGAGAACGCCATTTTGAAAGGCAACCTGGGAGCAAGCGGATGCCAGCCACGTGTCTTCTGAGCCAACAGAGGTTTTCCGGGCGCCAATGGCCATCCTTCAGTGAAGGTACCCGATTGTTGATGCCTTACCTTGGACACTTTATGGCCTTAAGACTGTAACTGTGTAACCAAATAACCCCCCTTTTATGAAAGCCAATCCATCTCTGGTGTTTTGCATCCTGGCAGTATTAGCAAACCAGAACGGTGGCTAACTACTAGAGCTAAGCTGTACTCACAATGATACCCAAATTCTGTGAACCTAAGCCAAGATGCCGTTTGGTTTGCTGCAGCTGCCATTATGCAACATAGATTGGCTTTTATAAAGGAGATTTATTAAATTACAGATTTACAGTTCTAAGGCCATAAAAGTGTCCAAACTCAGTATTCATGATTTGCTATGGGTGGAGGTGGCCTAAGGGTACACTGACTGAGGAACTGAATGGTGAACTGTGGTGTATGCAAACAATGGAAAATTGAGCAACTACGAGAAGGAGTGAAGCTGTGAGACAAGCAACGAGGTGAATGGATCCTATACACAGCATTTTGAGTGAAATACACTAGAAACCAAGGCAAACACTATAATGCCTTACCAATATGGACTAATTACAATGTGTAAACTCAGAATTAAATCTTAGAGTACAGCCTAACAGGGAAATGATTATTGTAATGGCCCCTAGATTGTAAACTCTTGCAGCAGTCAAATGTATTCCTGGATTGTAATGGCTCTCTCCAAACTCTGAGATGTTGATCCCTTAATGTATAACCTGATTTGTCTCTGGAACATTAGGTATCTGTGTAACACCTGAAACTCAGAGCTAGAGCTCAGCAGATATGAATATCAGTATTAATACATACAGCAACTGTTAAAAAAAAAAAAGCTGAAATAGACCCAAGCTGTCAATTAGAGATATGAATAAAGCAGATCTGGTTAAGACTAGAACAAATTGGGCCAGAGGGTAAAGGTTGGAACTGACCATGTTCAAACTTCAACTTCCATGTGAGACCAAGGGAAGAGATGTTTATTTGGTATAGGATCTATATTTTCTAAACAATGAACTTCTACAGTCAGTTTGTTCAAACACTACAATTACATGGAACTTTGAATGGGAAGTGAGCTATGGTAGGTCTGTATAGATTAGAATGAAATAGCAACACATCCTAAAGTAATTTCGGTGGAGAATAAAAATATATATTCAAGGCCTCCCTAAAGAGCTGGGGGAGAATGCAGAGATGTTGGACTTCCTCACCTCCATTGTTGCTGATGTTCTCACAAACATTGGGGACTGATGGCTTGATGTGCTGATTCCTCTGTCTTGGGGCTGGCCCCTGTGAAGCTTGTTGCTGCAAGGAGAGGTAACCCTGCTTATAATTGTGCCTAAGAGTCTCCCCGAGTGCCTCTTTGTTGCTTGGATGTGGCCCTAACTAAGCCACCTTGATGGGTGATCTTGCTGCCCTCCCCCCTCATGGGACCTGAGTCCCAGGGGTGTAAATCTCCCTCGCAATGCAGGATATGACTCCCGGGGATGAATATGGACCTGGCATCACAGAATTGAGAATATCTTCTTGACCTAAATTGGGATGCAAAATGAAGAAGTAAAGCTTAAGTGGCTGAGAGATTTCAAATGGAGTCGAGAGGTCACTCTGGTGCATATTCTTACATACTATATAGATAACACTTTTTTATGTTTTAATATATTGGAATAGCTAGAAGTGAATACCTGAAACCACCAAACTCCAACCCAGTAGCCTTGACTCTTGAAGACAATTGTATAACAATGTAGCTTACAAGGAGTGACAGTGTGACTGTGAAAACCCTGTGGATCGCACTCCATTTTTCCAGTGTATGGATGGATGAGTTGAAAAATGGGGACAAAAACTAAATGAAAAATAGGGTGGGGTGGGGGGATGGATTGGGTGTTCTTTTTTATTTTTATTTTTTATTCTGATTCTGATTCTGGTGTAAGGAAAATGTTCAGAAATAGATTGGGGTGATGAATGCACAACTATAAGATGGTACTGTGAGCAGTTGATTGTACACCATGGATGATTGTATGGTATGTGAATATATCTCAATAAAACTGAATTAAAATATATGTATACATATACACCTACACACACACACAAAGAAAAAAAAGTGTCCAGACTAAGGCATTAACCCAGTAAAGGATTAAGACCCACCTTGAATGGGCAGGGTCACATCTCTATGGAAACAACCTAATCAAAAGTCCCCACCCACAACAACTCTGCCCCACAAGATTGGATTAAAAGAACATAGTCTTTTCTGGGGTACATAAATTCAAACCAGCACAAAGGGAAACTTCACTCTCAGGACATGGGGGCGGGGCAAGGGGTGGGAGTGGGGTGGGGGAGAGAGTCAGGTGGACTTAGGTCTCTAACCAAGAAGCCATTAAGAACCACAGCAGCTGCACTTCCCGTCTCTCAGAATCCCCATGGTCCTCCTGTCTGTGCTTCTCTCTACATAATTGCTTTCACTTGCCAAAAACCTAGCCTTTCCTGGGCTGTGTCAGCAACCCATTTCAGTGCCAGAAACCAAGCAAACAGTGTCTTGGATCCAAGTCCCAAGTCCCTGAAGAGAACCCGACTGCACCTATGCTGTTTCAATCAGCTCTGCTCACACAGTGTGAACATGGCTAAAGGGGTCCCCTCTGGTAGGTGGGGAAGTGGTTCTCAGAGAAGGGGAATGTGGGCTGAAAAGATATACCAACCATTGATAGTTTGGAAACTTACAGTGTAAAAATATATAAAATGAACAATTCTTCTTAGGAACATCAGCAACTTTGCTATGGTTTGACTCAGTTTGCAAACAACAGAGACATACCCAGAAAACTTAATGAGAGTTTGAGGAAACATAAGGGTAAAGTAAGTGTGCTGGTTTGAAACTGTTATGGGCCCCAGAAGAGCCATGATCTTTTAATCCAGACTTGCTGGGTGGAACCTTTTGTTTGAGTGTTTCCATGGAGATGTGACTCACCCAACTGTGGGTGAGAGCTTTGATTAAATTATTTCCATGGAGGTGCCCATTCTGGGTGGGTGCTAATTAGATCTCTAGAGTCCTTTAAAGGAGTTCACAGAGAGGAAAAGCTCAGAGAGAAGCTAAGAGAGACATTTTGGAGAGAAGCTAAGATAAGTAATCCAGAGTTTGCCCCCAGGAAAAGCTGAGAGAGAAGCTAAGACAGAAGCCCAGAGACATTTTGGAGAAAGCCACAGAAATCAGAAGCTAAACCCAGAAGAGCAGCAGACTCCAGCCATGTCTTCCCTGTCACAGAGGAACTCCAGATGCCATTGGCCTTTCCTCAGAGAAGGTATCTTACTCTTCATGCCTTAATTGGGACATTTTCATGGCCTTAGAACTGTAAATTTGAGAGCTAATAAACCCCATTGTAAAAGCCAATCCATTTCTGGTATATTGCATTTTGGCAGCTGTAGCAAATCTGAACATCCTTTCTGCTTCGGCAGTCTGCCTAGGTGTCTGTTATCAGCAATCAAATATGTTTGATTAAGACTGAAGTTTTAATCCTCACTTAAATACTCCTTACTTTGTCCCTACAAAATTATTCAGGCTTAATAAGAAAAAGACAAACAACCCAATTAAAAACTGGGCAATAAAAGAGTCCAGACTTCAATTAGAGAAATGAATGAAGCAAATCTGTTTAGGACTAGGGCAAATCAGGCCAAAGGGTAAAGGACAATACTGACTGTGTTTTAAAACTTCAACTTCCAGGTGAGACCAAGGGAAGAGATGTTTATTTGGTGCAGGATCTATATTTCCTAAACAATTTAACTCATACAGTTTTTTCAAATACCATAATTACATGGAACTTTGAATAGGAAGTGAGATATGGTAGGTTTGCATAGGTTAATGTGAAACACATCCCAAAGCAATTTGGGTAGAGACTAAAAATATATATGCAGGGTCTGCCTGAGAAGCTCGGGGACAATACAAGGACTTCCTCATGTGGGTTGTTGCTGATGTTCTCACAAACATTGAGGATTGGCAGTTTGGTATGCCAAGCCCTCTATCTCGGGGCTTGCACTTATGAAGCTTGTTACAGCAAAGGAGAGGCTAAATCTGCTTATAATTGTGCCTAAGAGTCTCCCCCTGAATACTTCTTTGTTGCTCAGATGTGGCCCTCTCTCTCTAGCTAAGCCAACTTGGCAGGTGAACTCACTGCCCTCCCCACTATGTGGGACCTGACTCCCAGGGGTGTAAAACTCCCTGGCAATGCAAGATATGACTCCCAAGGATGTATCTGAACCTGACATCATGGGATTGAGAACATCTTCTTGACGAGAAATGAAATAAAATAAAGTTTCAGTGGCTGAGAGATTCCAAATGGAGTCGAGAAGTCACTCTGGTGAGCACTCTTATGCACTATATAGATAACCCTTTTTAGGTTTTAATATATTGGAATAGCTAGAAGTTAATACCTGAAACTATTAAACTGCAACCCAGTAGCCTTGCTCTTGAAGATGATTGTATAACAATGTAGTTTATAAGGGGTGACAGTGTGATTGTGAAAGCTTTTTGGATTATAGTCCCTTTATCTGGTGTATGGATGGATGAGTAGAAAAATGGGGACAAAAACTAAATGAAAAATAGGGTGGGATGGGGGGATGATTTGGGTGTTCCTTTTTTGCTTTTATTTTTTATTCTTATTTTTACTTTTTCTGATATAAGGAAAATGTTCAAAAAATAGACTGGGATCAGAACTTTCTCCAGAATAGAGGCCATAAAACAAGCCTCAATAAGATTTAAAAGATTGAAATTATTCAAAGCACGTTCTCTGATCACAATGGAATACAACTGGAAGTCAATAACCAGAGATTTAGAACATTCACAAATATCTGGAGGTTAAACAACACACTCTTAAACAATCAGTGTGATAAAGAAGAAATAGCAAGAGAAATTGCTAAATATCTAGAGACGAATGAAAACGAGAGAACAACATATCAATACCACAGTGAAAGTGGTATTGAGGGGGAAATTTATAGCTGTAAATACATATATTAAAAAGGAAGAAAGAGCTAAAATCAAAGAACTAATGGAACAACTGAAGAAGCTGGAAAATGAACTGCAAACTAATCCTAAACCAAGTAGAAGAAATAACAAGTGTTAAAGCAGAAATAAATGACATAGAGAAACAAACAAGCAAACAAAAAAACCCAATAGAGAGAATAAATAAAACCAAAAGTTGTTCTTTGAGAAGATCAACAAGATTGACAAGCCCCTAGCTAGATTGACAAAATCAAAAAGAAAGAAGATCCAAATAAACAAAATAATAAATAAGAGAGGCAACATTACTGCAGATCTCAAAGAAATTTAAAAAATTATGAGGATACTATGAACTGTATGCCAAAAAACTAGACAAGGTAGAGGAAATGGACAAGTTCCTGGAAACACATGAACAACCTAGACTGACCAGAGAAGAAATAGAAGACCTCAACCAACAAATCACAAGCAAAGAGATCCAATCAGTCATCAAAAAGCTTCCCACAAATAAATGCCCAGGACCAGATGGCTTCACAGGAGAATTCTACCAAACTTTCCAAAAAGAATTGACACCAATCTTACTTAAACTCTTTCAAAACATTGAAGAAAATGGAATACTACCTAACTCACTTTATGAAGTGAACATCACTGTAATATCAAAGCCAAGTGAAGTTGCTACAAGAAAGGAAAACTATAGGCCAATCTCTCTCATGTATAATCATGCAAAAATTCTCAACAAAATACTTGCAGGGAGGCGGGGCAAGATGGCAGACTGGTGAGCTGTATGTTTTAGTTACTCCTCCAGGAAAGTAGGTAAAAAGCCAGGAACTGCGTGGACTGGACACCACAGAGCAATCTGTCTTTGGGCATACTTCATACAACACTCATGAAAACGTGGAACTGCTGAGATCAGCGAAATCTGTAAGTTTTTGCGGCCAGGGGACCCGCGCCCCTCCCTGCCAGGCTCAGTCCCGGGGGAGGAGGGGCTGTCAGCTCCAGGAAGGAGAAGGGAGAATTGCAGTGGCTGCTCTCATCGGAAACTCATTCTACTGATTCAAACTCCAACCATAGATAGACTGAGGCCAGACACCAGAGACTCTGAGAGCAGCCAGCCCAGCAGAGAGGAGACGGGCATAGAAGGAAAACAACACGAGAAGCTCCAAAGTAAAAGCAGAGGATTTTTGGAGTTCTGGTGAACACAGAAAGGGGAAGGGCGGAGATCAGGCCTTGAGGCGCATATGCAAATCCCGAAGCAAGGCTGATCTCTCTGCCCAGGGCACCTTTCCTTAATGGCCCTGGTTGCTTTGTCTATTAGCATTTCAATAACCCATTAGATCTCTGAGGAGGGCCGTTTTTTTTTTTGTTTTTTTTTTTTTTTTAAAATCCTTTTTGCTTTTTCTAAAACAATTACTCTAAGAAGCTCAATACAGAAAGCTTCAAAGAATTGAAATTTGGGCACGTCAAGTCAAGAGCAGAAATAAGAGAGCTCTGAGACAAAAGGCAATAATCCAGTGGCTGAGAAAATTCACTAAACAACACAACTTCCCAAGAAAAGGGGGGTGTCCGCTCACAGCCACCATCCTGGTGGACAGGAAACACTCCTGCCCATCGCCAGCCCCATAGCCCAGAGCTGCCCCAGACAACCCAGTGTGACGGAAGTGCTTCAAATAACAGGCACACACCACAAAACTGGGCGTGGACATTAGCCTTCCCTGCAACCTCAGCTGAATGTCCCAGAGCTGGGAAGGGGGAGCAGTGTGAATTAACAGAGCCCCATTCAGCCATCATTTGAGCAGACTGGGAGCCTCCCAACACAGCCCAGCAGCCCAGAACTGCCCTGGGGGGACGGCACTCACCTGTGACATAGCACAGTCATCCCTCAACAGAGGACCCGGGGTGCACAGCCTGGAAGAGGGGCCCACTTGCAAGTCTCAGGAGCCATACGCCAATACCAAAGACTTGTGGGTCAGTGGCAGAGACAAACTGTGGCAGGACTGAACTGAAGGATTAGACTATTGCAGTAGCTTTAAAACTCTAGGATCATCAGGGAGATTTGATTGTTAGGGCCACCCCCCCTCCCCGACTGCCCAGAAACACGCCCCACATACAGGGCAGGCAACACCAACTACACACGCAAGCTTGGGACACCAATTGGGCCCCACAAGACTCACTCCCCCACTCACCAAAAAGGCTAAGCAGGGGAGATCTGGCTTGTGGAGAACAGGTGGCTCGTGGATGCCACCTGCTGGTTAGTTAGAGAAAGTGTACTCCACGAAGCTGTAGATCTGATAAATTAGAGATAAGGACTTCAACTGGTCTACAAACCCTAAAAGAACCCTATCAAGGACAGCAAATGCCACGAGGCCAAAAACAACAGAAAATTATAAAGCATATGAAAAAACCAGACGATATGGATAACCCAAGCCCAAGCACCCAAATCAAAAGACCAGAAGAGACACACCTAGAGCAGCTACTCAAAGAACTAAAGATGAACAATGAGACCCTAGTACGGGATATGAAGGAAATCAAGAAGACCCTAGAAGAGCATAAAGAAGACATTGCAAGACTAAATAAAAAAATGGATGATCTTATGGAAATTAAAGAAACTGTTGACCAAATTAAAAAGATTCTGGACACTCATAGTACAAGACTAGAGGAAGTTGAACAACGAATCAGTGACCTGGAAGATGACAGAATGGAAAATGAAAGCATAAAAGAAAGAATGGGGAAAAAAATTGAAAAACTCGAAATGGACCTCAGGGATATGATAGATAATATGAAACGTCCGAATATAAGACTCATTGGTGTCCCAGAAGGGGAAGAAAAGGGTAAAGGTCTAGGAAGAGTATTCAAAGAAATTGTTGGGGAAAACTTCCCAAATCTTCTAAACAACATAAATACACAAATCATAAATGCTCAGCGAACTCCAAATAGAATAAATCCAAAAAAACCCACTCCGAGACATATACTGATCACACTGTCAAACATAGAAGAGAAGGAGCAAGTTCTGAAAGCAGCAAGAGAAAAGCAATTCACCACATACAAAGGAAACAGCATAAGACTAAGTAGTGACTACTCAGCAGCCACCATGGAGGCGAGAAGGCAATGGCACGATATATTTAAAATTCTGAGAGAGAGGAATTTCCAGCCAAGAATACTTTATCCAGCAAAGCTCTCCTTCAAATTTGAGGGAGAGCTTAAATTTTTCACAGACAAAGAAATGCTGAGAGAATTTGCTAACAAGAGACCTGCCCTACTGGAGATACTAAAGGGAGCCCTACAGACAGAGAAACAAAGACAGGACAGAGAGACTTGGAGAAAGGTTCAGTACTAAAGAGATTCGGTATGGGTACAATAAAGGATATTAATAGAGAGAGGGAAAAATATGGCAAACATAACCCAAAGGATAAGATGGCCGATTCAAGAAATGCCTTCACGGTTTTAACGTTGAATGTAAATGGATTAAACTCCCCAATTAAAAGATATAGATTCGCAGAATGGATCAAAAAAAATGAACCATCAATATGTTGCATACAAGAGACTCATCTTAGACACAGGGACACAAAGAAATTGAAAGTGAAAGGATGGAAAAAAATATTTCATGCAAGCTACAGCCAAAAGAAAGCAGGTGTAGCAATATTAATCTCAGATAAAATAGACTTCAAATGCAGGGATGTTTTGAGAGACAAAGAAGGCCACTACATACTAATAAAAGGGGCAATTCAGCAAGAAGAAATAACAATCGTAAATGTCTATGCACCCAATCAAGGTGCCACAAAATACATGAGAGAAACATTGGCAAAACTAAAGGAAGCAATTGATGTTTCCACAATAATTGTGGGAGACTTCAACACATCACTCTCTCCTATAGATAGATCAACCAGACAGAAGACCAATAAGGAAATTGAAAACCTAAACAATCTGATAATGAATTAGATTTAACAGACATCTACAGGACATTACATCCCAAATCACCAGGATACACATACTTTTCTAGTGCTCACGGAACTTTCTCCAGAATAGATCATATGCTGGGACATAAAACAAGCCTCAATAAATTTAAAAAGATTGAAATTATTCAAAGCACATTCTCTGACCACAATGGAATACAATTAGAAGTCAATAACCATCAGAGACTTAGAAAATTCACAAATACCTGGAGGTTAAACAACACACTCCTAAACAATCAGTGGGTTAAAGAAGAAATAGCAAGAGAAATTGCTAAATATATAGAGACGAATGAAAATGAGAACACAACATACCAAAACCTATGGGATGCAGCAAAAGCAGTGCTAAGGGGGAAATTTATAGCACTAAATGCATATATTAAAAAGGAAGAAAGAGCCAAAATCAAAGAACTAATGGATCAACTGAAGAAGCTAGAAAATGAACAGCAAACCAATCCTAAACCAAGTAGAAGAAAAGAAATAACAAGGATTAAAGCAGAAATAAATGACATAGAGAACAAAAAAACAATAGAAAGGATAAATATCACCAAAAGTTGGTTCTTTGAGAAGATCAACAAGATTGACAAGCCCCATAGCTAGACTGACAAAATCAAAAAGAGAGAAGACCCATATAAACAAAATAATGAATGAAAAAGGTGACATAACTGCAGATCCTGAAGAAATTAAAAAAATTATAAGAGGATATTATGAACAACTGTATGGCAACAAACTGGATAATGTAGAAGAAATGGACAATTTCCTGGAAACATATGAACAACCTAGACTGACCAGAGAAGAAATAGAAGACCTCAACCAACCCATCACAAGCAAAGAGATCCAATCAGTCATCAAAAATCTTCCCACAAATAAATGCCCAGGGCCAGATGGCTTCACAGGGGAATTCTACCAAACTTTCCAGAAAGAACTGACACCAATCTTACTCAAACTCTTTCAAAACATTGAAAAAAATGGAACACTACCTAACTCATTCTATGAAGCTAACATCAATCTAATACCAAAACCAGGCAAAGATGCTACAAAAAAGGAAAACTACCGGCCAATCTCCCTAATGAATATAGATGCGAAAATCCTCAACAAAATACTTGCAAATCGAATCCAAAGACACATTAAAAAAATCATACACCATGACCAAGTGGGGTTCATTCCAGGCATGCAAGGATGGTTCAACATAAGAAAAACAATCAATGTATTACAACACATTAAAAACTCAAAAGGGAAAAATCAATTGATCATCTCAATAGATGCTGAAAAAGCATTTGACAAAATCCAACATCCCTTTTTGATAAAAACACTTCAAAAGGTAGGAATTGAAGGAAACTTCCTCAACATGATAAAGAGCATATATGAAAAACCCACAGCCAGCATAGTACTCAATGGTGAGAGACTGAAAGCCTTCCCTCTAAGATCAGGAACAAGACAAGGATGCCCGCTGTCACCACTGTTATTCAACATTGTGCTGGAAGTGCTAGCCAGGGCAATCCGGCAAGACAAAGAAATAAAAGGCATCCAAATTGGAAAAGAAGAAGTAAAACTGTCATTGTTTGCAGATGATATGATCTTATATCTAGAAAACCCTGAGAAATCAACGATACACCTACTAGAGCTAATAAACAAATTTAGCAAAGTAGCGGGATACAAGATTAATGCACATAAGTCAGTAATGTTTCTATATGCTAGAAATGAACAAACTGAAGAGACACTCAAGAAAAAGATACCATTTTCAATAGCAACTAAAAAAATCAAGTACCTAGGAATCAACTTAACCAAAGATGTAAAAGACCTATACAAAGAAAACTACATAACTCTACTAAAAGAAATAGAAGGGGACCTTAAAAGATGGAAAAATATTCCATGTTCATGGATAGGAAGGCTAAATGTCATTAAGATGTCAATTCTACCCAAACTCATCTACAGATTCAATGCAATCCCAATCAAAATTCCAACAACCTACTTTGCAGACTTGGAAAAGCTAGTTATCAAATTTATTTGGAA
This sequence comes from Choloepus didactylus, assembly GCF_015220235.1. NCBI lineage: Eukaryota > Metazoa > Chordata > Mammalia > Pilosa > Megalonychidae > Choloepus > Choloepus didactylus. Next base: position 38,287,437 of record NC_051325.1, on the reverse strand, counting down.
AGGGAAGATGCCTCGAATTGCTAAAGACACTCTAAAAAAGAAAAACGAAGTGGGAGGACTTACATTCCCTGACTTTGAAGCTTATTATAAAGCCACAGTTGCCAAGACAGCATGGTACTGGCACAAAGATAGACATATAGATCAATGGAATCGAATTGAGAATTCAGAGATAGACCCTCAGATCTATGGCCGACTGATCTTTGATAAGGCCCCCCAAAGTCACCGAACTGAGCCATAATGGTCTTTTCAACAAATGGGGCTGGGAGAGTTGGATATCCATATCCAAAAGAATGAAAGAGGACCCCTACCTCACCCCCTACACAAAAATTAACTCAAAATGGACCAAAGATCTCAATATAAAAGAAAGTACCATAAAACTCCTAGAAGATAATGTAGGAAAACATCTTCAAGACCTTGTATTAGGAGGCCACTTCCTAGACTTTACACCCAAAGCACAAGCAACAAAAGAGAAAATAGATAAATGGGAACTCCTCAAGCTTAGAAGTTTCTGCACCTCAAAGGAATTTCTCAAAAAGGTAAAGAGGCAGCCAACTCAATGGGAAAAAATTTTTGGAAACCATGTATCTGACAAAAGACTGATATCTTGCATATACAAAGAAATCCTACAACTCAATGACAATAGTACAGACAGCCCAATTATAAAATGGGCAAAAGATATGAAAAGACAGTTCTCTGAAGAGGAAATACAAATGACCAAGAAACACATGAAAAAATGTTCAGCTTCACTAGCTATTAGAGAGATGCAAATTAAGACCACAATGAGATACCATCTAACACCGGTTAGAATGGCTGCCATTAAACAAACAGGAAACTACAAATGCTGGAGGGGATGTGGAGAAATTGGAACTCTTATTCATTGTTGGTGGGACTGTATAATGGTTCAGCCACTCTGGAAGTCAGTCTGGCAGTTCCTTAGAAAACTAGATATAGAGCTACCATTCGATCCAGCGATTGCACTCCTCGGTATATACCCGGAAGATCGGAAAGCAGTGACACGAACAGATATCTGCACGCCAATGTTCATAGCAGCATTATTCACAATTGCCAAGAGATGGAAACAACCCAAATGTCCTTCAACAGATGAGTGGATAAATAAAATGTGGTATATACACACGATGGAATACTACGCGGCAGTAAGAAGGAACGATCTGGTGAAACATATGACAACATGGATGAACCTTGAAGACATAATGCTGAGCGAAATAAGCCAGGCACAAAAAGAGAAATATTATATGCTACCACTAATGTGAACTTTGAAAAATGTAAAACAAATGGTTTATAATGTAGAATGTAGGGGAACTAGCAGTAGAGAGCAATTAAGGAAGGGGGAACAATAATCCAGGAAGAACAGATAAGCTATTTAACGTTCTGGGGATGCCCAGAAATGACTATGGTCTGTTAATTTCTGATGGTTGTAGTAGGAACAAGTTCACTGAAATGTTGCTATATTATGTAACTTTCTTGGGGTAAAGTAGGAACATGTTGGAAGTTAAGCAGTTATCTTAGGTTAGTTGTCTTTTTCTTACTCCCTTGCTATGGTCTCTTTGAAATGCTCTTTTATTGTATGTTTGTTTTCTTTTTAACTTTTTTTTCATACAGGTGATTTGAAAAAAGAAGGGAAAGTTAAAAAAAAAAAAAAAAAAAAAAAAAGAAAAAAGACAAACAAGGGGAAAAAAAAAAAAAAAAGATGTAGTGCCCCCTTGAGGAGCCTGTGGAGAATGCAGGGGTATTCGCCTACCCCACCTCCATGGTTGCTAACATGACCACAGACATAGGGGACTGGTGGTTTGATGGGTTGAGCCCTCTACCATAAGTTTTACCCTTGGGAAGACGGTTGCTGCAAAGGAGAGGCTAGGCCTCCCTGTATTTGTGCCTAAGAGTCTCCTCCTGAATGCCTCTTTGTTGCTCAGATGTGGCCCTCTCTCTCTGGCTAAGCCAACTTGAAAGATGAAATCACTGCCCTCCCCCCTACGTGGGATCAGACACCCAGGGAAGTGAATCTCCCTGGCAACATGGAATATGACTCCCAGGGAGGAATGTAGACCTGGCACCGTGGGACGGAGAACATCTTCTTGACCAAAAGGGGGATGTGAAAGGAAATGAAATAAGCTTCAGTGGCAGAGAGATTCCAAAAGGAGCCGAGAGGTCACTCTGGTGGGCACTCTTATGCACACTTTAGACAACCCTTTTTAGGTTCTAAAGAATTGGGGTAGCTGGTGGTGGATACCTGAAACTATCAAACTACAACCCAGAACCCATGAATCTCGAAGACAGTTGTATAAAAATGTAGCTTATGAGGGGTGACAATGGGATTGGGAAAGCCATAAGGACCAAACACCACTTTGTCTAGTTTATGGATGGATGTGTAGAAAAGTAGGGGAAGGAAACAAACAGACAAAGGTACCCAGTGTTCTTTTTTACTTCAATTGCTCTTTTTCACTCTAATTATTATTCTTGTTATTTTTGTGTGTGTGCTAATGAAGGTGTCAGGGATTGATTTAGGTGATGAATGTACAACTATGTAATGGTACTGTAAACAATCGAAAGTACAATTTGTTTTGTATGACTGCGTGGTATGTAAATATATCTCAATAAAATGATGATTTAAAAAAAAAAAAAATACTTGCAAATTGAATCCAAAGACACATTAAAAAAATCATACACCATGACCAAGTGGTGTTCATTCCAGGCATGCAAGGATGGTTCAACATAAGAAAAATCAACGTAATAAAACATATTAACAAATCAAAAGGGAAAAATTAAATGACCATCTCAATAGATGCTGAAAAACCATTGAACAAAATCCAGCATCCTTTTTTGATAAAAACACTTCAAAAGGTAGGAACTGAAGGAAACTTCCTCAATATGATAAAGGGCATATATGAAAAACCCATAACCAGCATAGCACTCAATGGTGAAAGACTGACAGCCTTTCCTCTAAGATCAGGAATGAGAAAAGGATGCCCGCTGTCATCACTGTTATTCAACATTGTGCTAGAAGTGCTAGCCAGAACAATCTGGCAAGACAAAGAAACAAAACGCATCCAAATTGGAAAGGAAGAAGTAAAACTGTCATTATTTGCAGATGATATGATCTTATATCTGGAAATCCCTGAGAAGTTGATGACAGCTACTTGAGCTAATAAGCAAATTTAGCAAAGTAGCAGGATACAAGATTAATGCACATAAGTTAGTAATGTTCCTATACACTAGAAATGAGCTAACTGAAGAGACAACAAGGATTCCACTCTCAACAGCAACTGAAAAAATCAAGTACCTAGGAATAAGCTTAATCAAGGATGTAAAAGACACATACATAGAAAACTACATAACTTTACTAAAAGAAATAGAAGGGGACCTTAAAAGATGGAAAAATATTCCATGTTCATGGATAGGAAGGCTAAATGTCATTAAGATATCAATTCAATCCAAACTCATCTACAGATTCAATGCAATCCCAATCAAAATTCCAACAACCTACTTTGCAGACTTGGAAAAGCTAGTTATCAAATTTATTCAGAAGGGAAAGATGCCTCAAATTGCTAAAATCATTCTAAAAAAGAAAAACAAGTGGGAGGACTTATATTCCCTGACTTCGAAATTTATTATAAAGCCACAGTAGCCAAAACAGCATGATATTGGCACAAAGACATATTGATCAATGGAACTGAATTGAGAATTTGGAGATAGACCCCCAGATCTATGGTCAACTGATCTTTGATAAGGCCCCTAAACCATTGAACAGGGACATAACAGTATCTTCAACAAACGGGGCTGAGAGAGCTGGATACTCATATCCAAAAAAATGAAAGAGGACCCCTACCTCATACCTTACACAAAAATTAACTCAAAATAGATTAAGGAGCTCAATACAAGAGACAGTACCATAAAACTCCTAGAAGATAATATAGGGAATCATATTCAAGACCTTGTATTAGGAGGTCACTTCTTAGACCTTAAACACAAAGCACAAGCAACAAAAGAAAAAATAGATAAATTGGAACTCCTCAAACTTAAAATCTTCTTTATCTCAAAGGAATTTGTCAAAAAGGTGAAGAGGCAGCTAACTCAATGGGAAAAAATATTTGGAAGCCATATATCTGTCAAAAGACTGATATCTTACATATATAAAGAAATCCTACAACTCAATGACAATAGTACAAACAGCCCAATTATAAAATCGGCAACAGATATGAAAAGATATTTCTCTGAAGAGGAGATACAAATGGCCAAAAAACACATGAAAAAATGTTCATTTTCACTAGCTATTACGGAGATGCAAATTAAGACCACAATGAGATACCATCTCACACCAATTAGATTGGCTGCCATTAAACAAACAGGAAACTACAAATGCTGGAGGGGATGTGGAGAAATTGGAATTCTTATTCATTGTTGGTGGGGCTGTATAATGGTGCAGCTACTGTGGAAGACAATCTGGCGGTTCCTTAGAAAACTAGATATAGAGTTACCCTTTGATCCAGCAATTTCACTTCTTGATATATACCCGGAAGACCTGAAAGCAGTGACATGAACAGATATTTGCACACTGATGTTCATAGCAGCATTATTCACAATTTCCAAGGGATGGAAACAATCCACATGTCCTTCAACAGATGAGTGGATAAACAAAATGTGTTATATACACATGATGGAATAATACTTGGCAGTAAGAAGGAACGAGGTCATGAAACATATGACAACATGGATGAAACTTGAGGACATAATGCTGAGCGAAATAAGCCAGGCGCAAAAGAAAGATATTGTATGTTACCACTAATGTGAACTCTGTGAAAAATGTAAAATAAACTGTTTATATTGTAGAATGTAGGGTACCTAGTGGTAGACAGCAAATAATGAAGGAGGAATGATAATCTAATAAGATGGATAAGTTATGGAGGGTAAAATTAATGTTATGGGAATGCTCAGGAACAACTATGGCTTGTTAATTTTTGGGGGTATGATAGGAACAAGTTGGCAGAAATGTTATTTTAGTTTATTTGTTTTTCTTATTCCTTTGTTTGGTTATTGTTTATTTTCTTGTGGTAGGGTAGGAACATGTTAGAAGCAATGTAGTTATTTGAGATCATTTGTTTCTTCTTATCCCGTTGTTTTGGTGTTGTTTGAAATGTTTTTTTTATTGTCTGTTTTTTAATTTTTTGATAAAGTTAAAAAAATAGAAAATAGACTGGGGTGATGAATGCACAACTATATGACAGTACTGTGAACAGCTGACTGTATGATGTGTGAATATTTCTCAATAAAACTGAATTTTAAAAAAATTGGCAAAAGACTCAAATAGACACTTCTCTAAAGAAGATATATAAATGGTCACTAAGCACATATAAAGATGCTCAACATCACTGATAGCCATTAGAGAAGCCAATAAAAACCACAATGAGAAGGGCAGGGCAAAATGGCGGAGCGATGAGATGCAGAATTTAGTCTCGCCTCTAGAGTAGCTGGCAATTACCCAAGAACTATATGAAACAGTGTTTTCAGGGTCTCCAGTGACCAGTCATACATTGGACACTAGTTTGGAATCCAAGGAAAAGCTGAGATAGCAGAGAACATTTTAAGTTCCCCCAACCAGGAGTCTAAGCACCCCTCCCCACCCAGACCCCACGGACTGTCTTGCAGCTGGCTCCCTGAAAAGGAAAACAAAATACAACAATCTGCTGAGGGCAAGAAGGGGGACTCAACCTAGCCTCAACTGCAAAATTAATTAACATATTAATTAACTAAGTTTTGGAGCTGGGGGTGCTAAAGAAAGACTGGGCTCCGAGGTTGGTGGGGCACATAAAAGTGGGCGCCCATTCCCAGGCTCTGAAAAAGCCTTTTTTTCCTCCCCTACATTTTGTCCCTTCTCCCTTCTCACTGACTCATCTTTCTACACTTCAATAGCATCTGGCAGGAGCAGAATTGAAGCCCTTGGAGAGTAATTATCAGACAATAGCACAAAGTACATCTTTAAATGCTCTATTCTAACACTGAAAAAACCTCCAGGCTGGGGAAAGGCTTTTAAAAAGGACTCCTTTTTCCTTTTCTTTTTTCTTGTTTTTCTATTTTTTTAATTTAAAAGTAAGATATGTGGTTATTTTCTATCAGAAATCCCAAGTTGAAGGACTAGGCTAGTCTTGGGGGGACACAGAGTACCCAGAACTTCTTTGAATTCCAGACTCACTTTGAAGAAGGTCTCCACCCCCATCTTTAATTGACAACTCAGGCTGACCAAGGAATTAAGCTGGAGTTGCCCCAAAGAGGAGAGGGGAGAAGGGAATAGTGCCCCTGGGAGACAACTGGAGTTCCTAGGATTGGCAAAGTGGAGGGAGGTCCAGCTCAAGTGGCAGCCCTCCTTCTGGGAACTCAGACCCCAGGGACTGGAATTCAGATCCCAGCTTCAGTCAGCCATGTCCCTGACAGGATCAGAGTCATCAGGAGAACTAAAGGCTCCATACCTCCTTATACTGGTGGGGGAGCTGTGGGCTAGCAAGTGTCACCTGCCGGGCAGGAGAGGAAAAGCACTGGTTCTAAAGGCCTCTCAGGAGGGTCTCATTTTCAGAGAAACTCCATACCCTCCTCATGAGACCTGGGCCTCACTAGTCTGGGAAAATCTGACTGGGGTCAACCACATCTAAGGAGATCCTCTCACAAAAAGGCTACATAGAGGCAGGCAAGAAACAGAAAAACAAGAGGTGAAAAATTCTGATCAACTAAATAGCAGCTAAGTTAGAGGTCTAGAATAAGTTGAACTGAACAACAGAGGTCAGAGAACAAAGCCAACCAACAAGAAACCTCTAGGTAAAAGAGTGAAAACGAGCCCTAGAATAAACTAATCAAGAAAATCAGATGCCTAGACAACTTAAAATAACAAGGCATACTAGGAAACACAAAAATATGGATCAGCCAAAGGAACAAACTAATAGTTCAACTGAGATACAGAAGTTGAGGCAACTAATGCTAATTAATTCAATGAACTAAAGGAAGATATGGCAAAAGAGATGAAGGATACAAAGACAACACTGGATGACCATAAAGAAGAATTCATAAACTTGAATAAACAAATGGCAGAACTAATGGGAATGAAGGCCACAATGGAGGAGATGAAAAACACAATGGAGGGACACAACAGTACATTTGAACAGGTAGAAGAAAGGATAAGTGAACTGGAAGACAAGACATTTGAATTCATACACACAAAAAAACAGATGGTGAAAAAAAATGGAAAAATATGAGCAGGGTTTTAGGGAGCTGAATAACAACATGAAATGCACTAATATACGTGTTAGGGGTATCCCAGAAGGAGAAGAGAAGGGAAAAGGGGCAGAAAGAATAATAGAAGAAATAGTCATTGAAAATTTCACAACTCTTATGAAAGACAGAAAATACAGATTCAAGAAGTACAGCATACCCCAAACAGAATAGATCCCAATAGACCTACTCCAAGACACTTACTGATCAGATTGTACAATGTCAAAGACAAAGAGAGAATTCTCAAAGCAGCCAGAGAAAAGCAATCCATCACATACCAGGGAAGCTCCATAAGACTATGTACAGATTTCTCCACAGAAACCATGGAGGTGAGAAGACAGTGGCATGATATATTTAAGACACTGAAACAGAAAAACTGCCAACCAAGAATTCTATATCCAGAAAATCTGTCCTTCAAAAATGAGGGAGAGATTAAAATATTTTCAGACAAAAAGACATGGAAAGTTTGTGAATAAGAGATCAGCGCTACAAGAAATACTAAAAGAAGTGCTACAGGCTGATAGGAAAAGACAGGAGAGAGAGAGAGAGAGAAAGAGTTGGAGAACAATGCAGAAATGAAGATTATCAGGAAATGTAAAAGGAGAGAGAGGGAAAAATAAGATATGGCATATAAAATCCAAAAGACAAAATGATAGAAGAAAGTACTGCCCTTACAGTAATAACCATAAATGTTAATGGATTAAACTCCCCAATAAAAAGACAAAGACTGGCAGAATGGATTAAAACAGGACCCATCTATATGCTGTCTACAAGAACTCACTTTAGACACAAGTACAAAAAGAAACTGAAACTGAAAAGTTGGAAAAAGATATTTCAAACAAAAAACAACCAGAAAAAATCAGGAGTAGCTATATTAATATCAGACAAATTAGACTTCAAAAGTAAAACAATTAAAAGAGACAAAGAAGGACATTATATATTAATAAAAGGGTCAATTCATCAAGAAAACATAACAATCATAAATATTTATGCATCAAGCCAGAATGCCCCAAAATTCATGAGGCAAACACTGAGATCACTGAAAGGAGAAATAGACACCTCTACAATAGTAGGAGACTTCAATACACCACTCTCATCAATGGATAGAACATCTAGACAGAAGATCAATAAAGAAACAAAGATGTTGAATTGTACAATAAATGAACTAGACTTGACAGAAATTTATAGAACACTACATCCAATAAGAGCAGGATACACTTTTTTTCTCAAGTGCTCATGAAACATTCTCTAGGATAGACCACATGTTGGGTCACAAAGCAAGTCTCAATAAATTTAAAAATATTGATATTATACAAAACACTTTCTTGGACCATAATGGAATGAAGTTGGAAAGAAATAACAGGCAGAAGTTCGTAAAATTCACAAATATATGGAGGCTAAACAACACCCTTTTCGAAAACCAGTGGGTAAAGGAAGGAATTACAAGTGAAATTAGTAAATATCTCGAGGCAAATGACAATGGAAACACAACATATCAAAACTTATTGGATGCAGCAAAGGCAGTGCTGAGAGGGAAATTTATTACCCTAAATGCCTATATTAAAAGAGAAGAGAGAGCAAAATTGAAGAATTAACTGTTCACCTGGAGGAATTAGAGAAAGAACAGCAAACTAACCCCAAAGCAAGCAGAAAGGAAGAAATAACCAAGATTAGAGCAGAAATAAATGACATTGAGGACAGAAAAACAATAGAGAGAATCAACAAAACCAGAAGTTGGTTGAGAAAATCAGTAAAATCGATGGACCACTAGCTAGGATAACAACAACAACAAAAAAAACACACAAAAAAAACAGAGAGAGAGAGAGCATATGCAAATAAGTACAATCAGAAATGGGAAGGAGACATAACTACTGATCCTACAGAAATTAAGCAGATGAGAAGATACTGTGAGCAACTATCTGCTAATAAATTAGACAACTTAGACGAAATGGACAACTTCCTAGAAAAGCATCAACAACCAACATTGACTTGAGAAGAAACAGATTACCTCAACAAATCACAAGTAAAGAGACTGAGTCAGTTATCAAAAAGTTCCCAAAAAGGAAAAGCCCAGGACCAGATGGCTTTACATGTGAATTCTACCAAGCATTCAGGAAAGAATTAGTACCAATCCTGCTCAAACTCTTCAAAAAAATGGAAGAGGAGGGAAATCTACCTAACTCATTCTATGAAGCTAACATCACCCTAATACCAAAATCAGACAAAGAAACTACAAAAAAAAAAAAAAAGAGAAGAAAAAAAATTATAGACCAATCTCTTTAATGAACATATATGCAAAAATCCTCAAGAAAATACTTGCAAATCAAATCCAGCAGCACATTAAAAGAATTATACACCACGACCAGGTGGGATTTATTCCAGGTATGCAAGACTTGTTCAACAAAAGAAAATCAATTAATATAATACACCACATCAATAAATCAAAGCAGAACCACATGATCATTTGGATTGATGCAGAAAGGGCATTTGACAAAATTCAACATCCTTTCCTGATGAAAACACTTCAAAGGATAGGAATAGAAGGGGACTTTCTCAATATAATAAAGGCCATATATGAAAAACCCACAGCTAACATCACACTCAATGGGGAGAGACTGAAAGCTTTCCCTCTAAGATCAGGAAAAAGACAGGGATGCCCACTGTCACCATTGTTATTCAGCATCATCTTGGAAGTGATAGCTAGAGCAATTAGGCAAGAAAAAGAAATAAAAGGTATCCAAACTGGAGAGGAAGAAGTAAAACTTTCACTGTTTGCAGATGACATGATTCTATATGTAGAAAATCCAGAAAAATCTACAGCAAATCTACTAGAACTAGTCAATGAATAGAGCAAAGTGGCAGGCTACAAGATCAATATGCAAAAATCTGTAGTGTTCCTATACACAAGGAATGTGCAACAAGAGGAGGAAATCAAGAAAAAAATTCCATTTACAATAGCAACCAAAAGAATCAACTATTTAGGAATAAACTTAACCAAGGACACAAAAGACCTTTACACAGAAAACTATAAGAAACTATGAAAAGAAATTGAACAGGACTTAAAAAAATGGAAGAACATACCATGTTCATGGATTGGAAGACTAAATATAGTTAAGATGGCTATTTTACCTAAACTGATTTATAGATTTAATGCAATACAAATTAAAATCCCAACAACTGATTTTACAGAAATAGAAAAACCAATAACCAAATTTATTTGGAAGAGCAAGTTGCCCCGAATAGCCAAAAATATCTTGAGAAAGAGGAATGAAGTGGGAGGTTTCACACTACCTGACTTTGAAACATATTACAACACTACAGTGGTCAAAACAGCATGGTACTGGCATAAGGATAGATATACCAACCAACGGAATTGAATTGAGTGTTCAGAAATAGACCCTCACATCTACGGACAATTGATCTTCGATAAGGCAGTCAAGCCAAAGCAACTGGGACAGAGCAGCCTCTTCAATAAATGGTCTTTGGAGAACTGGATATCCATTTCCAAAAGAATGAAAGAGGACTCCTATCTCACACCTTATACAAAAATTAACTTGAAATGGATCAAAGACCTAACATTAGCACTAAGACCATAAGACTCTTAGAAGAAAATGCAGGGCAATATCTTGTGATAGGAGGTGGTTTCCTAGACCTCACACCCAAGGCGCAAGCAACCAAAGAACAAATAGACAAATGGGATCTCCTCAAAATTAAACTTTTGTACATCAAAGGACTTTGTCAGAAAAGTAAAAAGGCAACCTATGCAATCAGAGATGATATTTGGAAACCACATATCAGATAAGAGCTTAATATCCCGAATATATAAAAGGATCCTACAACTCAACAATAGAAAGACAAGCAACCCAATTAAAAAATGGGCAAAAGACATGGACAGACACTTTTCTGAAGGGGAAATACAAATGGCTCAAAAACATATGAAAAAATGCTCAACTTCACTGATTATTAGGGAAATGCAAATCAAAACCACAATGAGATATCATCTCACACCTACCAGAATGGCCATTATTCAAAAAACAGAAAATTACAAGTGCTGGAGAGGATGTGGAGAAAGAGGCACACTTATTCATTGTTGGTGGGAATGCAGAATGGTGCAACCACTCTGGAAGACAGTATGGAGGTTCCTCAGGAAGCTAAATATAGATTTGCCTTATGACCCAGCTATTCCATTGCTAGGTATATACTCAGATGAACTGAAAGTTAAGACACAAACGGACATTTGTAAACTGATGTTTATTGCAGCATTATTCACGATTGCCAAGAGATGGAAACAGCCCAAATGTCTATCAATGGACGAGTGGATAAACAAACTGTGGTATATACACACGATGGAATATTATGCAGCTGTGAGACAGAACAAAGACATGGAACATATAATAAGGTGGATGAACCTTGAGGACATTATGTTGAGTGAAGTTACCAAAAAACAAAAGGACAGATTCTGTATGGTCTCACTAATATGAACAAACATTAATGAACAAAATTTGAGGGTTAAAAGCTGACAACACAGGCTACCAGGAGATAGAAAGAGGGTAGAGATTGGGCATTTGATGCTGAAGGAATACAGAATGTTTAGCAGGGTTGATTGTATAGATCCAGAAATAGAAAGCGTAATACTGTGTGATGGTAGCACAATATTGTAAGTATACTGAACAAAAATGTCTGTGAATAAAGCTGAAAGAGGCGGGATAGGGGAATGTATGACACCAGAGGTAAAGACAGATGATGAAGACTGGGACTGTATAACTTGGCAAAAACTGAAGTGGTCAATGACTGATACTAAATGTACCAATATAAAAATGTTTTTACATGTGGGAGAACAAATGAATGTCAACCATGCAGAGTGTTGAAAAAGGGATGGTATTTAGGAAAAAAACATAATCAAAGCAAACTGGAGTCTATGGTCAACAGTAAAACTGTAATATGCTTCCATAAAATGTAACAAAGGCAATATACCAAAGCTAAATGTGTATGAGAGGGGAATATAAGGGAGGGTATGGGATTCTTGGTAGTGGTGTTGTTTTCTGTCCTTCCTATTGTATTGTATGACATATTATTTTTCTTTTTATCATCTTTTTAATTATTTGCTAAAAAACAAACACCTTTTTTTTGGAGTAATCAATATGTTCAAGTGCTGATTGTGGTGATAAATATACAACTTTATGATGATACGGTGAACAACTGTACACTGTAGATAAATGTATGGTATGTGAATATAATTCTATAAAATTGTAGGAAAAGAATATAAATAGGAGTAAAAGTGTTGGAAAAAAACATGAAGAGATGTACCTATCTACCGTTGATGAGGAGGTAGAATGGTGTAGCCTTTCTGGAGGTCAGTGTGGTGGTTCCACAAATAGCTAAGTATGTGGGGCCATAAGGTCCTGCAGCTTCATTATGGGGTATGTAATTGGAAGATCTGAGAGCAGAGACATGGACATTTGCACACTGGTGTTCATGGAGGCAGTATTCATGATTTGCAAGGGGTGGAGGTGGCCTAAGGGTACATAGACTGAGGAACAGAATGGTGAACTGTGGTGTGTGCATACAATGGAAAATCGAGCAACTACGAGAAGGGGTAAAGCTGTGAGACACGCAACAAGGTGAATGGATCCTATACACAGCATTTTGAGTGAAGTACACCAAAAACAAAGGCAAACACTATAATGCCTCACCAATATGGGCTAACTACAATGCGTAAACTCAGAATTGAATCTTAGAACACAGCCTAACAGGGGAACAATTATTGTAATGGTCCCTAGATTGTAAGCTCTTACAGCAGTCACATCTATTCCTGAATTGTAATGGCTATCTCCAAACTTTGAGATGCTGATCCCTTATTGTGTAACCTGGTCTCTGCAACATTGGGTATCTGTGTGACACCTGAAACTCAAAGCTAGAGCTCGGCAGATATGAATGTCAGTATTAACGCATACAGCAACTGCTAAAAAAAAAAAAAAAAAAAAGCTGAAAAAGAGCACAGACTTCCATTAGTGATATGAATGAAGCAGATCTGGTTAACACTAGGGCAAACTGGGCCAAAGGGTAAAGGTTGAAACTGACTGTGTTTTAAAACTTCAACTTCCATGTGAGACCAAGGGAAGAGATGTCTATTTGGTGTAGAATCTATATTTTCTAAACAGTATAACTCTACAATCAGTTTGTTCAAACACCACAATTACATGGAACTTTTAATAGGAAGTGAGATATGGTAGGTTAGTATAGGTTAGAGTGAAATAGTGGCACATCCCAAAGTAATTTGGGCAGAGAATAAAAATATATTTGCAGAGCCCCCCTAAGGAGCTGGGGAAAATGCGGAGGTGTTGGACTTCCTCACCTGGACTGATGCTGATGTTGTCACAAACATTGAGGACTGGCGGTTTGATGTGCTGAGCCCTCTATCATGGGACTTGCCCTTATGAAGCTCGTTACTGCAAAGGAAAGGCTAAACTTGCATATAAATTGTGCCTAAGAGTCTCCCCGAGTACCTCTTTGTTGCTCAGATGTGGCCCTCTCTCTCTCTCTCTCTTTCAGTCTAACTAAGCCACCTCAGCAGGTGAACTCACTGCCCTCCCCACTACATGGGACCTGACTCCCAGGGGTGTAAATATCCCTGGCAATGCAGGATATGACTCGCAGGGATGAATCTGGACCCGGCATCATGGGATTGAGAATATCTTCTTGACCAAAAGGGGGATGCAAAATGAAATGAAATAGTTTCAGTGGCTGAGAGATTTCAAATGGAGTCAAGAGGTCACCCTGGTGGACATTCTTATGCACTATATAGATAACACCTTTTAAGTTTTAATGTATTGGAATAGCTAGAAGTAAATACCTGAAGTTATCAAACTCCAACCCAGTAGCCTGGACTCTTGAAGACGATTGTATAACAAAATAGCTTACAAGGGGTGACAGTATGATTGTGAAAATCTTGTGGATCGCACTCCCTTTATCCAGTGTATGGATGGATGAGTAGAAAAATGGGGACAAAACTAAATGAAAAATGGAGTGGGATGGGGGGGATGATTTGGGTGTTCTTTTTTACTTTTATTTTTTATTCTTATTCTGATTCTTTCTGATGTAAGGAAAATGTTCAAAAATAGATTGGGGTGATGAATGCATAACTATATGATGGTACTGTGAACAGTTGATTGTACACCATGGATGATTGTATGGTGTGTGAATGTATTTCAGTAAAACTGAATTTAATTTAAAAAAAAAAAACTTGTTAAAGAAACCTTGAGGGCACTATACTGAGTGAAATAAGTCAAACACATAAGGACAAATATTGTATGGTCTCAGTGATATGAACTAATTATAATATGTAAACTCATAGACATGAAATGTAAGTTACCAGGACATAGAATGATGCTAAAGAATGGGGAACAGTTGCTTATTATGAGCAGAATGTTTAACTAGGTTGAACTTAAGTGTTTGGAAATGGACAGAGGTGACAGTAGCACGTTATTGTGAGAATAACAGTGCTGAATGGTGTGTGAATGTGATGGAAAGGGGAAGCTTAGAGTCATATATGACACAAGAAAGTTGGAGTTAAAATATGGGAGGGTATAAAACAGTGAATCTTGTGGTGGACAATGTCTGATTAATTGTACAAATATTAGAAATCTTTTTCATGATCTAGAACAAATGTATGACACTATAACTAGAAGTTAATAATAGAGGGGTACTTAGGGAAAAAATATACCTATTGCAAACTATGTACTACAGTTAGTAGTATTTTAACATTCTTTCTTCAACAGTAACAAATGTACTATACCAATACTACGAGTCAACAATGGAGGGGGGTTGGTTAGGAATATGGGAGGATTCGAGTTCTCTTTATTTCTTTTCTGGAGTAATGAAAATGTTCTAAAAATTAAAAAAAAAATTATTGCGGTGATGGATTCACAACTGTATCATGGTACCATGGGCAACTGATTGTACACTTTGGATCTTTGGATGATTGTATAGTATGTGAACAATCTCAATAAAATAAAATAAAATAAAACAAAAACAAAAACACAATGAGCCTAGTTTCAAGGGATTGAAAAGGCCTTCTTGACCAAAAGGGGGAAAAGAAAGGAAACAAAATAAGGTTACATTGGCTAAGAGATTTCAAATAGAGTTGAGAGGCTATCCTGTAGATTACTCTTATGCAAGCTCCAGCCAGATATCCCAAATGGCCACAGTATGCCAAGCCCTAACCAACAGTAGTCCTGAAATACCTAGGTCCCTATCTGAGGCTCTATAAAAGTTTCACTCACTATGTTTACTTTTTAGAAACTTAAATACACCAAAGTGTTCCTATGCCAGATAAGCACCAAAACCCAGAGGCAACAGCCTCTCCAAGAACATCAACCAGATGCATCCCCCTTCCCCGTAATGTCGATGCCAGTTTTTAATATGAACAAGTTAGGGTGGTCACTGACACCCCTAGACATCACTAGATATCCCTGAGGATCGAGAAAGTGATTAAACAAGAGAAAGAGGTAGCAACAGACAAGATAGGGTTTAACAAAGGATTATGAATACTGAATCTTTACATAAATATATATATTTTAGATGCTAGGGTTTTAGAATAGCTAGAAAGAAATAACTGAAACTGTGGAACTGTAACCCATAACATTCTTTGGAATTACCTATGTAACTACTTCTTAAATCGTACTTTGAGGGTTATCACCTTTCTGTATATATATTTCACAATAAGGAAATAACTGAAATTGTGGAAGTATAACCCATAATGTTATTTGAAATTTGCTCTCTAGTCGTTAAACCTATATTTCAAAAGCTATCACTGTTCTGTATATACGTTATATTTCACAATAAAAAATGTATTTAAAAAAACACATGATCATCCTAATAGACACACATACACGAAAACCCACAATGACATACCACCTCTTACCCACTAGGGTCACTATTTAAAAAAAAAAAAACAAAAAACATAACATGTTGGGGAGGATGTGGAGAGACAGGAACCCTCATACATTGCTGGTGGGAGTGTAAAATGGTGCCGTCACTGTGGAAAAGTTTGAAGAGGAACAGTTCGACAGTTCCTAAAAGTTAAGTGTGGAATTACCATAAGAGCTGGCAATCCCACTTCTAGATAAATGCCCAGAAGAATTGAAAGCAGATACTTGAACAGGTATTTGTATACTAATGTTCATAGCAGCAATATTCACAATAACCAAAAGGAGGAAGCAACCGAACTGTCCATCGACAGATGAATGGATAAATAAAATGTACATACCTACAATGGAATTTGCAGACAAAGAATGAAGCTCTGACACGTACTGTAACATGGATGAACCTTGAAGACATTATGTTGAGTGAAATAAGCCAGACACACAGATATCGTATGATTTCACTTATATGAGACACCTAGAGTAAGCAAATACTTGGACAGAAAGATTATAGTTTACCAGGGACTGGGGGTGGAGTGGGGGCGGGCGATGAGGAGTCACTAGTTAATGGATACCGAGTTTCTGTTTGGGATGATGAAGAAATCTTGGTAATGGATAGCGGTGATGGTGACAATCATATGAATGTAATTAATATCACTGAACTGTATACATGAAAGTGGTTAAAATGGGAAATTGTGCTGTATATATGGTAACACAATAAAAGTTTAAAAAAAAATTTAAAAGACTAAGTAGCCCTATACCATAAAGCTTCTAAGACATATGGAAGAAGACAATAAGCAAATTCATAGAGATAGAAGGCAGATTAGAGGTTACCAGAGTCTGGGGGGCAGGTGCAGGGAGGGGGTGGGGGGTGGGGAGGGGAGAAGGTAGTTATTGCTTTATCAGCACAGGGTTTCTCTTTGGGGTGATGAAAAGTTTTAGTAACAGATGGTGGCAACAATTGCACAACATTTTGAAGGTCATTAATGCCACTGAATTGTATACTTAAAAGTTAAAGTGGTAATTTTATGTTACGTACATTACAAATTTTAAAAAAGAATCTACAGCACCCCCCCCCCCAAAACACACACACACACACACACAAGTCTAGGTCACATCCTACGTGAATTCTGCAAAGATAAAAACCCCAAAACCTGCTGTAAACATCATAGTTAATGGTAAAAAAACATGATATATGGTGAAGCACGTTCCTTTTAAAGTCAGGAACAAAGGCAAGAAAAAGAAAATTATTAAGGATTGGACAGGAAGTAGCTAAACTATAATTCACAGCTAGAACATCCAAGGGAATCTGCAAACAGAAGTAATAAAAGCTTGGTAACCAAAAAAGTCTGACAACACATGGCACCAAGTTCAAGAACATGGAAAAATGGGAATTCTACCCTGCCGATGGGAGTGTAAGTGATTTCAGCCACAGTGGAGAGCAATTTGGCAACATCTGCCCAACTGAAGATGCCCATATCCCACAAACCAGGAATTCTTGTAGGTGTACACATGAGCCCGAGGAGACATGGTTAATAATCTTTATTGTAGCATTTTAACAGCAAAAACTTGGAAATTGCCTCAATGTTTTAGCAACTAAATATCTTGTATATTCCCATAACAGAACCCCACACATTGTTATGAGACAGAGAGCAGGGAGGGGTTGGTAAACTTTTCCTGTCAATAATTTAGGCTTTGAGGGCTATATGGTCTCAGTCGCGGCTACTCAATTCTGCTCTTGTAGCCAGAAAGCAGCCACAGGCAGCGCAGATGGGCATAGCTGTGTTCCAATAAAACTATTTACTAAAACAGGCAGATTTGGCGCGAGTGCCTTAGCGTGCCAACCCTTGAATTAGAGCTGTATGCATCGAAGTGGACACATCTCACAACGTCATAGGAGACTCATGCTCAGCACCATGAATTAAGAGCAGCAGAAAGAACTGGGTCAGCCATGGCCTTGGGGAGGTGGTTACGCCTCGTGTTTCAGACTAAGCCCTGGGCCGAGGTGGGGAGGGGGCCCCGCCCTCTGGATGGCAGGGTCTGTGCTTGCCCTTCCTCCCTCCTGCAGCCAGCGCCTGCCGCTCCCTCCTTCTGCCTTCCTCTGACTCCTCCTCATGCCCCAGACTCTCCTGAATCCAAGGGCCTGGCCACTCCATCTCCACTTGAAAGGCTTTGTCCGTCTCAAACTTGACCTGCCCAAAACGAATCTATGCTCTTCCCTCACCTCAACTTCCTCTACTTGTAATCTCTGTCTTAGTTTTTCAGGCCAAAAACCTTGGAATTGTCCTCGAGTCCTTTCTCTCCTTCACTCACCAAATCTAATTCATCTTCAAATCCTCTTCATTCCACCTTCACAATAGCTCCAGAATCTGCCACCTCCCTCCACCACCACTGCCTCCCCTCTGCTCAGAGCCACCGGCCATCACCTCTCTGACCCGGCTGCCAGCCTTACCCCTTGCACATCCCTACCTGCTCCCTCCCACCTGCTCCTTTCCTCGACCTGACTACCTTGAAACTAATCTTGCAGCTTAGAAAAACAACTTAGACTGCAAAGGGGGAGAAAAAAGGAAATAAAAGACAACTTCAGACCCTAACTGTTCTAAATATTACTCTCGCCCCCTTCACACTATCAGGTGCCTGAGAGGCCCCTAACTGGGTAGTTCCTTATCTCCCTCCTCTTTCTGGGCCCCTGCAGACTCCAGGTGGTCTGATGACTGCAAAGGAAAACATTCAGAACCAAGTGGTCCTAATCGCAACCTCAGCAAATCCCTCACCCATCCCTGAGATCAACCCCCATTACTATTTTCCAGTGCTTTTCCTCCAGCCCTCTCCCAGCCTTTCAAATGCTGGCTGCCCTTGGTTTTCACAGGGTGGGGTTCTACTCTCTTCCCCGAATAATGTCACTCCCTGTTTCGCGTTGTCTGGGGCAGTTTTTTCTGACATCTCGCTGAGACGACTGCCACTGTCTCCTTGGCCCCTCCTGTCTGCCTCACTACAGCGCCAACAGTGACCCTGGGCTGGCAGAAAGGGGATGTCTCTGTCCCTGCACCTGCCCGTTCAGGGTCAAAGCCAGACACTGAGGCCTCGGCATCTGGCTCCCTCCTGGGCCGTCCCCCTTGCCCCCTCAGCACACAGGCCTCCTCACAATTCCAGGGACCCCCAGACTCGCTTGTGCCTTGGGGCCTTTCTGAACTTGCTGTCCCTTGAAAACTTCAAGCATACAGAGAATTTTAAATAATCATGCAGTGACCACCCATATACCCACCGTTCCCTTCTCTCAGTTAACACTTATCACAATCTATCCATCTGTCTCTCCACCCACCTTATTTTTTTGGTGCATTTCAAAGTAAACTGGAGACATCAGTTCACTTTATCCTTCATCCCTTCAGTGTGCATATCAATCAATATTTGCTTTTGGGTCTTACATCCATTGGAACACAGATTCTAAGCATACCGTTTGATGAGTTTAAACAAACTGTGTAATACAACCCCTGTCAAGATACAGAACCTGCCCATCAGCCCAGAAACTCCCTCTTGCCCCTTCCCAGTCAGTCCCCACCCCTGGCCCCCAGAAGCAACCAGCGATTAGTCTCACCTGGTCTAAAACTTCATCTAAATAGACTCATACAGTGGGTTATCTGGCCTCTTTTAGTCAACATAATGTCTTTGAGGTTCATCGATGTTGTTCAGGGATCAGCAGACCATTCTTACATGTTGCCAAATAGGTTAAAACTGCTATGCACATTCCTCTAACGGTTTGTGTAGACATATTTTTTTTTTTGTTTCACTTGCAGGAATAACTAGGAGTGGAATGTCTGGGTCATAGAGGGGTTGTGTGTTTAGCTTTACAAGAAGCTACGAGACCTTTTGCCAAGTGGTTTCTCCACTTTAGACTCCCACTAACAATATATGGCAGTTCCAGTTGCTCTGCATCCCTGTAAACATTTGGTGGTGTCAGTCTTTTTAATTTTAGCCATTGTGGAGGGTGTGTAGTAGTATCTCATGGTTTCAAATTTAATGTGCTTTATATTTTTTAAAAACTTTCTTTCTCCTGTCCACTAAAATGCAAGTCCCTTAAGGGCAGGGTTTTTATGTTTGGTTCCTGCTGTATCCCAACACCTTCATGGGGTGGGATGCGTGGTAATTACTGCTAAAGGAGTGACTGCTCCTCTGGGCAGCCTCTTGCCCTCCCCCAGCCATTTCTCCAGGCCACTGTCCAGCTGAGGGTCTGCCTCCCCCTCTAGACTATGTGTAGGGTCTGTGCCAAGCAACACTGCTGGGTGCTAAGGGAAATAGAGAGGACCACTGGGGTGACTGGGGAAACAGTTTCACCTCAGCAACTGTGGTCAAGCATCACCCCCCTTCCCAAGAACAGACAGAGAGCTGGTTTAGCTTCCCCTTGGCTGGCTTAGCTTCCCCTTGGCTGGCTTGTCACACGAGGGTGGCACAACCCCTGGCCCAGTCACTGTTGTGACTGGCAGGCAGGTCACAATCCCTCTCTGAGCCTCTGTTTACTCCTCTACATGATGAAGGTTTTACCACTTACTGGGTAACTCAGAACAAATTCTTTCCCCCTGGAGCCAGTTTCCTCAGCTTCAAATGGAGACAGTAACAGAACCTACCTCTGAGGTTGAGAATTAGTGGGTGACCTGGGATCAGGTGGCACAACCTCAGCACCACTCTGCAGCGCTGCCTGGATTCAGGTGACAGGATTCAGGTGACAAGTGCACTTTGAAACGGGCCTCACAGTGGGAGGACCCGGGAGGGGTGAGGCCTGTGTCAGCACCATTGTCTCCAAGTGAGGATTGGTTATTCTTTACAGGCTTTAAGTGGAATTTTCGAAAAAACTGGAGGGATTGGAACCCATCCAGGGGTCCCCCAAGCCTCTTGGCACTGCCTGCCCACCCCACACTCCCCAAAGACTCTGTGGCTTCACTGGGGAAGCAGAGGCCATGACCACCAACCCCATTGACCACCATGGGGTTTAGGACCTAGCTTTCCCCTTATTCTCCTCCTCTTGTCTCACCGGGGGAATGCTCAGGCCTCTCCAGCTCTAACCCCACTTCCCTGAATGACAGGGTCAGGGTGGCCACCCTCCATCCTCCTCCTGTCTTCACATCCAAATGAGTCACCTCTTCCCCCAAATACGCTCCTCCAGATAATCCCCACCTGTCCATGCATCCCACCACCCCAGCCTAACAGGCTTCCACTGAATTTAGCCTCCCCCATCCTCCACCCCACCCCCAAAATCCAGTCACTCCCCCAGTCCCCTCAAATCTATCCCAAGTTTCCCTCAAACCCATCCATCTCCTCCTGTCCCTCTCCACTGCTACCTCTCCAGGTCAGCTTCCCCCCCTGGACAAAGGCAGTGTCTCCAGGAACCTGTTCCTCCCCTTCACCTTAGCCCCCCACTTCCCTGCCCACTCTCGGCACACTCACCAATGCCTCTCCTCTGCAGATGCACGTTCAGGGCACCCACACTGACCACCACCTCCTATCCTCCCAGCTTGTTTATCCGGGTATCCCTTCTGTTAACAGCTAACCCATCAAGACTCCCACCTCCCACCTGCCTCCACTTCCTTGCCCAGCACAAATTCCACTACCCATCATGATAATCACTTCCAAAAGCTCCTAACTTTCTCCTTCTGCTGAATCCATCTGGCAAAATCAGTCCTGGTTAAACCCAGCTGTCAGCTAGTTATGCAGCTGCATCCATGGCTGGAAAAGATGATGCAAAAATGCTGACTCCGGTCAACATGTCTGCTCTTAGGGTTAATGACAACAAAGCTCAGCTGGGCCTCCCAAGCTGCCCAACTGTCGCAAACACTTTCAGTAAATGTGATTTCTATTCACTGAGAGGCTTATTCCTGCCTTCTCCTCTCCTTCTATCTCCAATACTCATGCTCTCCTGCCCTCACTTGTCACTGAGATCTTGCACCTGTCCTGTGTGCCCCTCCCTTGCCTCCCCTCTGGTTGGAATGGAACAGCTGTTCCTGCTCCTGTCTGAGGCCATCCGTCCTCACCCCCTCATGGACTTTGCTCCCCTAAGAAGCCCCTCAACATCTCCCACCAGCAGAGACATGTTCTGGAAATTCACAGCCTTAAAACCACACCCTCTCCCTCTGGAACCTCCCACCTCCTGTTCAAGCCACCATTAGTTCTCACCTGGCTAACTAGTCTCCAGATTCCACTTGGGCCCCTGCATTCTCCTTAATCACTAGAATGCAAAATTTATGTAAAATTTTAAAGATAATGGGATATTTCAAAGATATTTCATGCTTGTGGTGGGTTCCCTTTGATCTACACTTCCAGATTCACCCTGGAGTTCTAGATAAACATTCTCAATAGTTACTTCATTAGAAAAGGGCTGAGAAGCACTGGTTCATCGTATTACAAGCATATCTTTAGGTTATTACAAACTTTTTAAAATTAAACTTTACCCAAATACTTGTAATATAAAAAAATTCAAATAGCCCTTTAAATACTTGCAGCTATTCCTTCTGATATTTACTTTGTTTCTAAGCACCATAGTTTTCCTGCTATTTCTTGAATTCTTACCATGGAAGGTGATTTGACTCTTATTTTCTCACTCTTCCCACCCCCTACCAGTTACAGCACCATTCAGGGTTTCTAATATTCTGCCAACGTAACTATTATCCACAGCTGAGACACATCATATACCCTGGATTCACTTTTTATTGTATAATTTTTTATTTCCTGGAATGTTGGCTTAATTTTATCTTTCTTGTTTGTTTCATTTTCCAATAACTAAGTTATCCCCAAACCTTTGGCAGAACTAAAAATCTCCAAATACATTCAAATACATTGGATAATCCATCTGTTTCTTCTTCTTGGTAACATCCCTCTGACTCTACCTACTCAGGACTTGCTCTTTAGGTTTACTGCCCAGGGCTCTTCACCATTATCCTGGAATATTCCTTTGTCTATTGTATTGGAGTCTAATTGGCTGGATCCCATGGTCTTACTCTTTCTTTTTTTCATTTGTTTTAGTGAAGTACATTCTTCATTAGCTTCCTGAAAAAGGGTACATGGGAGATAAATACATGTGGCTTGTGTGTCTGAAAATACATTATCTTACACTTGACTAATAGTTGGGCTGGGTCTAGAATGCTGGGCTGTAAATAAATTTCTCTTAAACTCTTGAGGGCACTGCTCCACTCTCTTCTGGTTTCTGATGATGTTGCTGGGATAGCCAATGCTGTTTGATTCGTAATCCTAATGTATGTCTCCTGTTGTTGTTTTTTTCCTCTGGATTGTGTCTGTCCATAATCTGAAATTTCACGAAGATGGGTCCCAGAATGGGTCTCTTAAAAAATAATTGTTCTGGACACTAAGATCTTTCAACTGGAAAATTCTTGTCCTTAGTTCTGAAAATTTTCTTATAGTTTCTCATTGATAATTTCCTCCTTGTTTTCTCTTTCTGGGACTCCTGTTAATCAGATGTTGAATATCCAGAACAGATCCTTAAAGTTTTTCCTCCATTTTCTGTCTTTCTTTTCTTCTACTTTCTAGATTTCCTCAACTTTATTTTGCACCTTTCCGTTGAATTTATCCCCTTTATATTTTTAATCTTTCAACAGTTCTTCCTGATATTTTTGGC
Source organism: Choloepus didactylus (assembly GCF_015220235.1). Classification (NCBI taxonomy): domain Eukaryota; kingdom Metazoa; phylum Chordata; class Mammalia; order Pilosa; family Megalonychidae; genus Choloepus; species Choloepus didactylus. The sequence goes on along the minus strand of NC_051325.1, from coordinate 38,263,623 downwards.
CTGTAAGGCCCTGTGTTTATGGTTTTCAACCCTGGCTCAATGTTGCAGAAACCTGGAGAGCTTTTTAAAAGCTACTGATGACCAGGGTCCACGCTCAAGGATTCTGATTTAATTCGTCTGCAGTGGAGCCCAAGCGTAGGGGTTTTTTGTTTTTAATTAATTGACTTTTTCTTCATGTGTAGACTGGGGTAGCCCTTAACTAAATTACATGAATTCACTGAATGAAAGAAGCTTTCTTACTTTGTAAAGGAAGATTACTGTAAAGAAAGAATACAGGAATCTCCTACTTTCGTTCATATTTTCCCTAGATACATATGACAATCTAATACCCAAAAATCAAATGACAGTCTTGCATGTCAAAAAGTTACTCAAACTCAGTCTTTATACCATGAAACTCCCTATTTCACTTTGCCTATTTAAGCAAAGTCTTTAACATGTATTTCTTGTGAACCAGGATGGGGGAATTATTTTCATCTGTTTCAGCTGAAGCCCCAAGACAACAGTTGCTATGTGCAAATGAGAGGAACAAGACCATGTGGGATTTTGAAACAAGAACGCTGGGAGTGATGTCATAGACCTTTAGCCTATAAAAAAGCTGGAAATAAGAGGACAATTTTTAGAGGCTTTCGATGTGCTGAGTCTCACCACCCAGAGGCTAGGGGTGACTGCTTCACCTTGTGTTAGATTGTGTCTAACAGTTCTGTGTGTTTGGCAACTTAGTGATTTCCACCGCTGCAATGACTGAATTTATGAGTGCTTCATTTCTGTTTTTCTTTTTAGTAAATAGTGACATTTAGTAAACAGAGCCCAACTATAACTTGAATTTGGTGTGGAATGTTTGTTTAGGATTCTCAATTTAAAATGTACAGAACGAACAGTTGGTTTGAGAATCAAATATGAAAGGGGAGAGAAGCTGTAATCCCTGGAGTGTTTTTAAATTTCATTTTTAGAGCAAAGGCAATACCAGCTCACAGAGGAACACCAGATTCCAGGACCAGGGGCAAGCGCTGGGGTGGAGGGATGAATGGACAGGCAGAGCGAGTGGCACCCGCAGCACTTTCCTGAAAATCATTTCCTTGAATTGCCACCCCGCTCCCATCTCAGGGACCCCAGTATGTTGTACCGTCTTGGGGAAGAATCTCACCTGAAGCAAATCAGACCACGGCCACTTCTGGGGAATGCAGGTGGCGTTTTGCCCAGAAAGCAACACACACTTTCCGGGGTAATGCTGGCTTGAAAGAGGGTTAGGTTGCACAGGCATTAACCATTTGTCAAAAATCAAATGATACCCTGAAAATCTGTGCATTTCACTGTATATCAATTTTAACAACCACTCAACAAGTTAAAAAAATTAATAGTGATAGGCATGCCTTAGTGTTTAGGGGTGTGTACTGCTGTTGGCAACAGTGCATTTTGAAATACATCAAAACATAAAATGGATGGATGGAGGAATGGATAGATATATGACAAAGAAATATAGCAAAATGTTAACTGAGACTTTAGGTGCAGAGCAGACAATTAACTTTTTTAAATGCTTGAAAGTTTGCATAATGAAATGCCTAGGATGGGCACACCTGGATTGTTATTTTGGCAAATGTACTTCTAAATTCCAGAAACCACACCCTTCCCCATGCCCAAGACAGGTGTCAGTTTCTAACTTTAATGGGTACTATATTCCCATACACTCCCTACCTTTTAGGTACAGAAACACTAGGACTTTCTATGTGGAATACCATTATTTAGGATTTTAAAAATCTGAATTTTTACATGTTAAGAGAAGCCCAGAGTTATACATGCCACATTACAAACCCATATTCCATCCAAGGTGGGCTCCTGTGGGAAACTTTCCAATGTTTGAATCCCATTGCCCAGGTGATGGAGAGGCAGAACACCTTATTTCATGATTCACCTGGTTTTCCCCAAAGCCAGATGGAGCCTAAACTCTTTTCCAGGATGCTGATGAGGAAGTTTTAGAATGGGCAACTTTAAGACAAAGAAGGGGGGTGGTGGAGGAGGGGTTAAGGGAAAGGGACGAGCCCCACATCCATTCCTAGCCCTTCCCCTGGAGCCAGACCACCGCCTCTCCCCTGCGATACCGACCTGCCCTCTGGTTTTCCCTGTCATCCTCTTGGAACCTGATCTAGCCTCCCAGGGTAATTTATTATAATCAGACCTTCTACCCCCATTATCCTTTTTGGAGAAACTCAAGCCAGGAAAGAGGAACCTTAGACTAGGATCCCGGTCTCAGTCAGCATCTAAGAACAATGGGAAGATACTGGTGGCCAAACCTCAGTTTAAGACACCAATTCTGAGCTAAGTGCCTGCCACATGGCGACCATTTTGCTCCGGGGTGTGCTTCTTAGGCCCACAGAGTCAGGGCAAACATGTGGTGCTTTCTCAGAGAATCAATTTTACTTGAATGAAGACTTTGGGAAAATTATATGAAAGGATTATTTTTATATTAGACAAATATGGATATATTACAGAGAAGAAAATTGCTATGATCTTTCCTTAAAGTAGAAGACTGAAGAAAATTTGCCCAGCTTTATAAACATACCCCTAGGCTCCTAGGATACATGCTTTACTCCCCTGATACCATTAAGGTAGCTTCGCTGGAGAAATGGAACAGTTTTGCTAGATGGAAGAATGCATGCCATGGAGAACGTGGAGAGGGAAGGACAATGAAGGGAGAATTCAAGTTTTCCACTATACAGTTTGAATCTTTTTCCTGTGTAACAAGAAACAAAAGACCAAAAGAAAAAACCGAATAAAAAGTAAATGCATGGTTTCGGGGAGGGAGGGGGATGGCGGGTGCCTAGACCCTCGCCGTGTGGCAGGCACGTTTTGGGAACCCTGGAGGACCTCTGAGCGCACACGCCCAAGGGAAGGTGGACGCTGACCCAGGACGAGCTCAACTGGGGGAACAGGCCCCTCCAGGATCCCTGCGGAATGCAGAGTGCAAAGAGCAGTCTTTGAGTCAGAGACCTGCGCTCCTGCTGTGAGACCCCGGGCAAGCCATTCTCTCCGCTCCAGTTTCCTCATCTTTAAGATGGCTGTGGAGGGAGCTCTGTGGAGAGAGCTGCAGGGTGCTATGAGTTATACTATATAAAACACCTGGCATTGAAATATACATCTGAATATGATTAAAAGGGGAACTGTTAGATTGTATATATAGTAACAGAAAATTAAAAAAAAAAAAAAATCCATGGAACTCCACTACATAAACAGGGAACCCAAGTTAAACCATGGACTTAATAGTACAATTATAATAAAAATGTGCTATCATTAATTGTTAACAAATGTTCCACACCAATGCAAGCTGTTGGTGGTATGGTGGTGTATGGGAATCCTGTATGTTATGTATGATTGTTCTGAAAACCCACAACTTCTCTTAAAAAAAAAAAAAAAGTAAAAAAACAAACAAAACACCTGGTGCATTCTGGGTGGCCAATAAATACAACTCCCTTCCTTTCCCCAGTGCAATACAGTAGGAAAAAAAACCTTTCGAAACATTGGCAGGAGTGGGATATGATAAAGACTCGAGGCCCAGAAACCAGGACCAATTATTCATCAGGCTAAGTTCAGTGAGTGTGGCCACAGGCTCAAGAAGGAGCAGGCCCTCTGGCCTTGAACACAATCTGCCCACTGCCAGGGACTGGAGGAGGCAGCAGGTAACCAGACCCTGTAATTCCCAGGAAGAGCAGAGGCCTTTTCAACCTCTGTTTAAAGACACAACAGCAGGGTAAGCATTTCGGTATTTTAGTTAAAGAAAAAGCCTTTCCCAAGGGCAACAAAGTAAATGGAAGGTCAGAAGGAAGCAGGGTGTGAGCTTCTCACAAACTCTTGCTCCAAACCCCAAAGTGATCAGAAAAAAGGGCCCCTAAGAGGGATTCCTTTGATGGGGTGGGCAGAGCTGCCAGCCCACCTTTGGCCACTGGGTGGGGCAAGTGGGCTCCAAGGTGATTTCCACGCACCGGCCGACTAGGCATGATTAACACTATTATTCTTGGGGGAATTAAATTAAGGAATAACTCAGGGATCCAAGAGAGTGACTTATTCGGTTGGATTCTGAATCACAATCAGGAAATAGTCTTTATCTGCAAAAGAGAAAAATGAAAAAGAACAAATCACTAAATGTAAAATAGGGGAAAATACAATAGAAAGTGAATAAATCAAGAAATCACTACACATAAAATTGAGGGGTGGAGGCACGATAAAAAGCATCAGTATCTAGTCTCCTTCCAATTGCTGGGAAAATAGACGATGGTTTCCTGTGGGGACTGTGGCCAGTGTGGCTTGCTGGAAAGCAGTTTCTCTCAAAAGGACCACATCCCCTGAGGGCTTCCCTGCAGCAGGCACTCTGCAGGCCTCCTCTCCCAGAATCCACCCAACACTCAACACAATACAGTGCTGGGAAACTCAGGTCCAGTTTAAATGAACTGCCTAAGGCAGTGGTTCCCAAATTGAGCTGCAGCCCAGATCCCTACAGGGCTGTATGCAACTCACATCGCTAGGCCCACCTCCAGAGCAGCTGCTTCGGTACCGAGCATTTGTGTTTCTTACATTTCTAACAAGTTCCCAGATGATGGTTCTGGGAAAAACACCAGCCTGATGTCACCCACTTAGTTAGTGACGAAGAAGGCATTCCAACCTAATTCTCACTGGTCTGGGTTAATGTCAGTTTCTTTCAGAAGCTCAGCTGCTGACCTTCCAGAGCCTTCTGGACAAGAAAATCTCCTGGGCTCCAGGTCAAAGGGGGCCAAAGCTGCCTGGATTCCAGCTCTGGGGATCCAGCCCAACAAGGAGGAATGTCTTTCATGAAATCATAGGAAGTCGAAGCCAGAGGAGACTTCAGAAGTGAGCCTGCCTGCCTCTCATTTCATAGAAGACAGAAACAGGATGGTCCAGCTCTGCCCACTTAATGATCAATACCTCAAACGTTTAGCAAGACTTCCATGCGTCCACCTCTCATATTCTACCTCAATGAAGCCTCAAGCCATGGGAATTCCAAGCGACAGGTGCTAGTTTTTTCCCACTTCACAAACGAGCACACTGAAGCTTTGATGGTTAAATGTCTTGCCCCTGTCAGGGATGACACCCGCTCTCTGGAATCCTAAGGTAGACCCAGCCCTAGGTAGGGCCTCAGAGGCTCTGATCAGCAGCTCCTGCCCACAGAGTGCTGGCACCAAAGCCCAATGTTTTTACTTGGCCACAACAAAGCAAATGTTCTGAAGTATCAAATCACTGGCTTTCATCCTAAATTCCATGCCCCACAAACATCTCTGACTCTCATCCCCACTGCTGTGGGCTATCAGCAATGGAAGGTGGTTTAGAGGATCACACATTTACTCATTCAACAGATATTTCATAAATACCTACAATGTACCAAGCTCTGAGACAGGTCCCTGACCTCAATGGAACTTACCACCTAGAGGGGGAAGACAGACTTAAAGAAACAAATACATACAAGTAGCATTCCAAATTCATGACCATGGAGAAAGTATGAACACTGAGGCCCTACCTAATATGGATTGGGGGAGTGGTGGTGGTGGGGGGTGCTTCTCTGTGGAAGTGGTACTTAATCGTAGATCAGATGGAATAAGCAGGCTAGTGAGCCAAGCGAAAAGGATAGAAGGGAGTATCTGTGTCAGGATGGCATGTGCGGGGACCTTAGGGAGAGAAGTCTGACTCTCTCCGGCTCTCAGAGGTAGCAGTGGGGTTGGGAGCACAGGGGTGATGATGTTCAGAGGAAAACGCTCCTTCCTTGAATTTAAGGCATGCAATCTTTCAGCATTAACAAGATGTATGTGTGAGTTGTGGTGGTGGGGTGGAGAGGTTGGGAGGATAAGGGAGTCAGTGGCAAGGGGGAGAAGGAGGGAGAGCAAGCAAAGTGCGCACTCCTGCAGCCCCCCTCTATGCTGACCAGGTGAGGGTCTGGCCACTTCATCCTCACCTCCACTGAAAAAGCTGCAGGGGCCTCTGGGCCTGTGAACCCAAGGAGAACCTCTTAACTCAGGAGTTTCTTTTATTGGCAAAGTCTCTCAGGATTTGTTTGTCTGTGAAACATTTAAGCTCTCCCTCGAATTTGAAGGAGAGTTTTGCTGGATAAAGTATTCTTGGTTGGAAATTTTTCTCTCTCAGTATTTTAAATATGTCATGTGACTGCCTTCTCATCTCCATGGTGGCCACTGAGTAGTCACAACTTAGTCTTATGTTGTTTCCTTTGTATGTGGTGAATTGCTTTTCTCTTGCTGCTTTCAGAACTTGCTCCTTCTCTTCAGCATTTGAGAGTCTGATCAAAATATGTCTTGGAGTGGGTTTATTTGGATTTATTCTATTTGGTGTTCACTGGGCATTTATGCTTTGTGTATTTATATTGTGTAGAAGTTTGGGGAAGTTTTCCCCAACAATTTCTTTGAATACTCTTTCTAGACCTTTACCCTTCTCTTCCCCTTCTGGGACTCCAATGAGTCTTAAGTTTGGACATTTCATTTTATCTACTGTTTCCCTGAGATCCGTTTCAATTTTTTTGATTTTTTTCTCCATTCTTTCTTTTGTCCTTTCATTTTCTGTTCTGTGGACTTCTAGGACACTGAGATGTTGTTCAGCATCCTCTAGTCTTGTATTGTGATTATCCAGAGTCTTTTTAATTTGGCCAACAGTTTCTTTTATTTCCATAAGATCTTCTATTTTTTTATTTAGCCTTGCAATGTCTTCTTTATGCTCTTCTAGGGTCTTCTTTATGTAGCTTACATCCTGGGCCATGGTCTTCTTGATGTCCTTTAAATCCTTTGCCATGCTTTCGTTCCTCGATTGTGTTTCTTTAATTAATTCTGCGAGGAACTTTGTTTCTTCAGATAACTTGATTTGTGTGTTTGGAGTTGGATTCTCCATATCGTCTGGTTTTATCATATGCACTGAGATTTTCTGTTGTTTTTGGCCTCCTGGCATCTGCTCTGCTCAACAGGGTTCTTTTAATTTGTAGAAAAAAAAAAAAACCTATCTAATTTTTCAGAAACACTGTTTGGTGACATACACTTTCCCTAACTAACCAGCAGATGGCATCTGTGAGTCACCTATACCTCTCAAGTCAGTTCTCCACCTCTTGTGGGGTCCAGCCAGAGATCTCAGCCTGGGTGTGTGGCTGGAGCTGTCCGCCCTGAATGTGGGGCACTTGTACAGGTGGTCAGGGAGGAAGGACAGCCTCAATATTCAAATCTCCCCGGTTCCCAGAGATTCAAGGCCTCTGCAAGAGACCAAGCCTTCATTTCATTTCAGCCCCAGCCCCTGCCCCTCTCTCTCGATGTCCCACAAACTTGGCGTAGTGTCTCTGGGATCTCCGAGCAGGTCCCCTGCCCAGCCGCGCTCCTCCAGGACCACTGCTGAGAGAATGCTGTGCTACGTCATCAGCGCGCGCCGTCCCTCAAGGGAAGCCCTGGGCCGCCAGGCTGAGCTGGCTTGCTTTCAGCCTTATGCAAAAATGGCTAAACGGGGCATCTCCACACCCGCCTCCTCGCACAGTTCCTCCTTCCCAGCTCCGGGACAACTGGCGGGGCTCTGGGCTCTGGGCACGGCCCCAGGCAGGAGTTTGTCCAGCCCTCCCGGGAGCGAGCTGCTAGCTGCGGGGATTCTTTCGGCTCCTGGCTCTCCGCTCCGTTCCCCCCGCCCCAGGGATATCTGCAGAGGGCTATCTTCCAGGCCAGTCACCGAGAGGCCGGCCCAGCCCCCTCTTGCTGTGTTTTACTGCGTGTTTCCCACGATCGCACCTGCAGCCGCTCCAGGGTTTTCCCCTTTTTCCTTTTTTTTTTTCCCAGACTCCAAACCCTGGCTTCCCCGGATCGCCGTGCAGCTGTGGGACTTCCAGCCGGCTTACTCACTCATTTCAGAATGCAGACTCTCAGTTTCACCAAGTATACAGCCCCTGGGAACTAGCAGATCTCATTCAGCTGGCACATTGCTGTAACCGGTATTCTGGGTCACTCTCTGGTCCTTATCTAGTGTTTTCCACGGAGGTGTTCCTTAGCCCTGTCTCACCTAGCCGCCATCTTGGTTTCCTTAACTCAGGAGTTTCTAATCTCCTGGACTCCAAACACATTCATGGGCTTTGACGCATGTCAAGGCTCAGTTGGAGATGCCTTTGCTACCGAACTGAGAAACAGATGGCCAGGAGCTTTCAGATGACTCTGCAGTTCCAGAGAAGGCATTCTCAGAAACATTCAGCCAAGAGACATTGTCCATGGCTGGTTTGTCTGAGCCCATCGAGACTACATTAATTCTGAGTTCCCATGTGGGTGGGAAGCATACGGTCTGCTTTGACACACAGGAAGGAGTCTTAGGAGGGACCTGAGTTCAAATCTGATCCAGGGTTTTCAACCCCTACCCTGTGCCAACAACCAGACAGGGCATCTCAGAGAGAAGAGCAGCACATTTTACAGATGTGCAAACAGAGGTTCCGAGGTGTTGTGTGACTTGCCCAAGATCATGCTTGGGAAACAGATAAAGCCAGGAAAGGCAAAGCCAGGAAAACAGATTCTGAGCCTCCTGCAGTTTTTCTTTCTCTGACAAAATGAGAAAACTTGTCTATTGTGCACTAGACAGTGCTTAAATTAAAAAACCAATGGACAGTATGTTTTTGGAACAAATGACTCTGTCATTATCCTTACATTCTTCTCAGTTTCCACCCCAGCCACTGGCTCTGTGGTTCTCTCACATCCTTCCAAGAAGCTAGAGTGGGCCTAAGCAGGCCTGGAAACAGAACCCTGTTGCTTTGCTGCTGGGGGTGGCTGAAATTCCCCCATCAAATTCTTCTTAGAACCCTGCAGCTGGCCTCCTCTCCATCTGTGTGGCCAAGTGCAAGGACATTCAGTGCCCCAGCCTCCCCACTACCCTCCTTCATCCAGCCCCTAAACACACAGGATCCTGCTCAGAGGATCAAGTCCATACAACTGAGTCTGGTGTCTGAGGACCCTTCTAAATGGGACCACAGGTCTTCTTTGTACTCTGATGCCCTAACAAGCTGCCCTGCAGCCGTTAACTGCATCATCACATAACTCAGCTACAAGGTTCAGCCGAAAAGGGGGGGCAGGGGGGAGAGAAGTAACAATGCAAAAACAATCCTGTGTGCCACTGAGTCTGTGAATGTGAGAGGTGAGGTAGGGCAGGTGGGCGGCCCTGCTGCTCCCTCCTGTGCTCCCGCTCCTTGTGGGCTCCTCCCAGGATGAGCATCTCATCACCCTGAGAATGATCCTAAGGTCTAAACCAGGAATAGATTGTATGACAGCCCATAAACGCAAGCCAAGCACTTCATTTAAAATGAAAATAGTAATGGGTTTCAATGCTGGGGAAAAATACGGCTATAAGGGGCTTAAGAGAGACAGGATTGTATTTTCTAAGTGGCAAATTAAAATTTTTCCAAGGATAAAATGATCGTACAGTATTTAGAACCACTAAACTTTTTTGCACCTTGATTTAGAACCACCGAATTCTTTTTCCTCTAAATATAGTTTTCACACCCCTCTGCCTTTCTTATACTCTTTCTTGTGCCTTCAAGATTCAGCTCAAATGTTACCACCTCTGGGAAACCTTTCCTGACTGCCCCAGACAGCTAATCACCCCTCCTCTATGTTCCAAAGTGCTCTTTGTATTTTCTCATATCAAGGCAAGGATTACACTGTGTTATACTTATGAGTCTATCTCCCCCACAAGACCATGATTCCCCACTGTGGCCTGGAACCCAGGACAGGGCCTGGACTAGAATCACTATTTGTTGGGGGATGCAGCTGGAGACTGGTTAGGCAGTGAGGCAACTACACCTTCAACTCTTCAGGCCTTTCTGTAGAACTTCTGGGGACACCAATGTTCTAAGTCTTCCTGATAAGCCCTAATAAATTTGCTGTGAGGGTCTGTTTCTAAGGGGAGATGTGGAAGACTCCTTACCTGGTGCAACCATAATTTCATTTTTCTTGGAGCGAATA